>NC_138083.1:2818735-3418735 GCF_964212035.1 Myotis nattereri
GTGGCGTCCCCATGTCCCTGCTGTCCATGGCAGGGCCACTCATGAGCCCCCAGCCCCGTTCTGGCCAGCTCGACTTTGAGGGTTTGGTCTGGAACATGGATTCAAGTTCGTTTGGTCCCAAAGTGGTTGTTTCAAGGGGTGCCACACGTGCCCCTCAGGTGCATGAAAAGTGCCCTCTGCTCTGGGCAGCAGCACAGGTGATCAGGTTATCTGTCCATAGGTGTGAGCCCACAGGTTGTTCCTGTGAACTGATGTGTGTCCTGTGAACAGATGTGTGTTCCCTGGACAGGTGTGTGTGTCCTGCAGCCAGGTGTGTGTTCATGGCCAGGTGTGTGTTCCATGGCCAGGTGTGTGTGTCCTGCAGCCAGGTGTGTATTCATGGCCAGGTGTGTGTTCCATGGTCAGGTGTGTGTCCTGCAGCCAGGTGTGTGTTCATGGCCAGGTGTGTGTTCCATGGCTAGGTGTGTGTGTCCTGCAGCCAGGTGTGTGTGTCTTACAGCCAGGTGTGTGTTCATGGCCAGGTGTGTGTTCCGTGGTCAGGTGTGTGTCCCGCGGCCAGGTGTGTGTTCCATGGTCAGGTGTGTGTTCCATGGTCAGGTGTGTGTGTCCTGCAGCCAGGTGTGTGTTCATGGCCAGGTGTGTGTTCCATGGCCACGTGTGTGTTCCATGGCCAGGTGTGTGTGTCCTGCAGCCAGGTGTGTGTTCATGGCCAGGTGTGTGTTCCATGGCTAGGTGTGTGTGTCCTGCAGCCAGGTGTGTGTGTCTTACAGCCAGGTGTGTGTTCATGGCCAGGTGTGTGTTCCGTGGTCAGGTGTGTGTCCCGCGGCCAGGTGTGTGTTCCATGGTCAGGTGTGTGTTCCATGGTCAGGTGTGTGTGTCCTGCAGCCAGGTGTGTGTTCATGGCCAGGTGTGTGTTCCATGGCCACGTGTGTGTTCCATGGCCAGGTGTGTGTGTCCTGCAGCCAGGTGTGTGTGTCCTGCAGCCAGGTGTGTGTGTCTTACAGCCAGGTGTGTGTTCATGGCCAGGTGTGTGTTCCATGGTCAGGTGTGTGTCCCGCGGCCAGGTGTGTGTTCCATGGTCAAGTGTGTGTCCCGTGGCCAGGTGTGTGTCCTGCAGCCAGGTGTGTGTTCCATGGCCAGGTGTGTGTCCTGCGGCCAGGTGTGTGTTCCATGGCCAGGTGTGTGTTCATGGCCAGGTGTGTGTCCCGTGGCCAGGTGTGTGTCCTGCAGCCATTGGATGATGCACTTCACCAAACAGGGCAGGTGCTCTGCTGCCCTTGCCCTCACACCATGAGCTTGCGTTCGTCTCCCGGGTGCCCTCACTTGTTGGTGGGTATATGACAGGACTGGCTTCCCTGTCCAGGTTGCTTCCATTTTTAGGGTCACAGTTGCCAAGCAGTGACCGGGCAGCTGGCCATTGGGCAGCTGTTTTTCTTCTTTGGCCAGGTGGGCTGGACCCCACAGACATCTTCCTGATACTGAGAGATTTTCAAATGAAACACAAATGCAGCTGCCACCCTAAGCTTCGGGGATGGAGCATGTCCCCGGATTCCCGCAGCCGACGAATCTACTGAGAGGATCACTACCTTCGATTACTTTTAGGTCCGTGTCCTCGTGCCTCTTCCCCTAGTGAGAATGTCTTGTCTTCGCATGACAAGTGTCTATGAAGCACGTGGGTTTTAAGCTGTCCTGGCTGAGGGTAACCTACTTCAGCAACGGGAGGTTGTTACTCCTCTGTACACGCGCTGCGCTCCCGCCCCCTCCCAGAGGTCTTCCTGGCTCCTGGGGTCTGTTCCACTGGCGAGTAGAGATTTATGCGGGTGGGAGAGCAGGCGATGACGCCAACGCTTCCTCTTTGCGCACGGCGCTTTGGCTCTCCCATCGTGTGGCCAGGAATCAGTCGGATGCACTAGTGAAGGGAGGTCACACTGGAGCAGATGGTCCTAGGCCAGCATGACTGGTGTCCTTATAAGAAGGGGCACAGGGACAGATGCGCACACAGGGAGATGCCGTGGAAGGCGGAGGAGGGGTGGGGATGGTCCACAAGCCACGGTGGCCCAGGGGTCAGCCACTGGCAGGTGCACGGCCCTCAGCCTTCAGCGGGAGGGACCTTGCTGACACCTCTGTCTGGGATTCAGGCCTCCAGACGATGCCAGAACAAAATTCTGTTTTTTAAGCTGCCTGGTCTGTGGCACCTCGTCCCAGAGAAACCAAGGTAGGCAGCGGAGAGAGAGGACGTGGCACACAGGTTGGGCGACACAGGCAGAATGCACGGGGGAGGGGTGCCGCATGGAGATGAACAAGGTGCTGCAGCTGCCTGAGGCCCCCCTGGGGTCCTCGAGGGTCCAGATCTAGTCCAGGGCCTCCTCCCGGGAGCTGGGGGAGGGGGGTGGAGGGTGCAGCATTCTGGAAAGTTTAGAGTGAAGGCTGTGGCGGCTCCAGACTTCTGTAGGAAGTCTTCCCTTTGTGTTTTGTTTTTAGGATGTTCCTTCAAAGGCGAGGGATGAGGACACAGGTGATTAACCTAGATTTTCCGTTTGGGTAAGAACTCTGCTTCACTACTGATGGACACTGTCCTTGTTTCTGGAACATTTGCTTCGTGTTCTGAGAGTTTGCTGTATGTGTAGGATTCTGTCCAAAAATCGTGTCCATGCTGAGGGCCTTAAACCAGAACCTCCCTTCCCTGCCCCAGCCTCGCCGGGCCCCCCGGGCCGGTGCTCCGGGCCACAGGCTCGCTGCCTTCCTCCCACCTTCCTCCTGCACGCGCCCCGGCCACCGGTGTGGGTAACTGCCCTTCTTGTTCCCACAGAGTCTGTAGGAGAGGTGACACCACGGCTCCCCAATGAACAACCGGAAGGAAGATATGGAAATCGCGTCCCACTACCGGCACCTGCTGCGCGAGCTGGACGAGCAGAGGCAGCACGGCGTCCTGTGCGACGCGTGCGTCGTGGTCGAGGGCAAGGTGTTCAAGGCGCACAAGAATGTGCTGCTCGGCAGCAGCCGCTACTTCAAGACGCTGTACTGCCAGGTGCAGAAGGCGTCCGAGCCGGCCACGGTCACGCACCTGGACATCGTCACCGCCCAGGGCTTCCAGGCCATCATCGACTTCATGTACTCTGCCCACCTGGCCCTCACCAGCCGGAATGTCATCGAGGTGATGTCCGCGGCCAGCTTCCTGCAGATGACGGACATCGTGCAGGCGTGCCATGACTTCATCAAGGCCGCACTGGACATCAGCATTAAGCCAGACGCCTCGGATGAGCTCTCGGAGTTCGAGATGGCTGCCCCGCCCGGCAGCAGTGCCGACGCGCTCATCTCCGCCGTGATGGCCGGAAGGAGCATCTCCCCGTGGCTGGCTCGGCGCTCCAGTCCCACCAATTCTTCTGGAGACTCGGCCATTGCCAGCTGCCACGAGGGAGGAAGCAGCTACGGCAAAGAGGACCAGGAGCCCAAGGCCAACGGCCCTGACGACCTGCCTTCGCAGGCGCTGTGGCCCGGCGACGCGGGCTGTGGGCCCCTGCACATCAAGGAGGAGCAGAGCTCGCCCTCTCACTACGGGGTGAGGGAGCCGCCTGCGGCCAGGGATGGCTCCACACAGAGCTCTTCTTCTGAGCAGGCCGGAGGGGATGGCTGGCAGCCCACAGGCCGAAGGAAGAATCGGAAAAACAAAGAAACCGTCCGGCACATCACGCAGCAGGTGGAGGACGAGAGCCAGGCCGGGTCCCCGGTGCCAGCCTTCTTGCAGACGTCCGGGCAGCCGTTCAGCGGCCACGATTCAAGTAAGCCTTTCCTTCGTTCCCGGGGGCTCAGACACTGTGTGGGGGCTGTGGCTGCTCGCTTTGTAGACAAAGGGACACATTCCCAGGCTCACATGGGTGGCTTCCCCTGGTGTTTTACTTGCAGCCACTGGGATCACTGCAGTGGGGGCTGTAACTCGCTGTGCTGAGCCCGTCTTCACGCTGGACGATGCTTTGTGTCTGTTTCCCAGATGGGTAAATAGCAATTAAATGTTGACTGAATGTCAGGTGCTCTTCCTGGTGGTAATTCTGGTCACGCCGCCTTCTCAGTGGCACCTGGGGAATGAGCATCCTGGGGACTCGAGGGCGATGGTCAGGGTTAGGGGCGTCCTCTCCAGAAAGAGGTTAGAAATCAACCGAGTGAATGGATATAGACGGGCAGAAGGCAGCAACTGTGGGGTGATCAGCCCTGGAAGTGCCACAGACGCTGTGTGCTGGTGGGGGCACCCGCTCCCCTGCCCGAAAGCTTCGGGGAACCTGGGGGCTCTGTTCCCTCCTCCTCAGTGGGAAGAGTGCCCCCTGGCCCCGGGCACTGTTGCTTGCATCGCTGTTGTAAAATACCCGAACCACAAACGACACCTTGTAACCATTGTAAGTGTACAGCCCACTGTCATTAAATACAGCCGCACTACTGTGCAGCCGTCACTGTCCGTTTCCCGAACTTTCTCTTTATCCCCAAACTGCAACTCTGTATTCATCAAACAGTGGCGCCCAGGATACACTATAGCCTGAAGTATTCCTTCTCAGCCTCATGGCCACTGTGTCTGCTGGGTGCTGGGTTGACCAGGGTGTCGGCCTGGCTGGGTGACTTCGTGTCCTGAGATGTCAGCCCCCTGGGATGTCAGCTGGTAGCAACCCGCCCCCTAGTTGTGACAACCAAGACGTCTCCAGACACTGCAAATGTCCCTGATAGGCAGCCCCAGGCCTGCTGGAGTTGAGCCAAACTCAGTGAGAAGGAGGGCGGTGCCTGAGCTGATAGGAACACCACCCTCCCCCTGCTAGCAGTCGGTGAGGAGAGGGACAGCAGTGTCCCGTCTGTTCTTAACTCGGTGTCGCCATCCACCAGCTCTGATAGGACCTGACGAGCAGCAGCCCTGGTGAGTGACCAGGACAGAGGCTTTGTCCCAAACCTGCTGAGGGTCCGTGCCAAGGGGTCACCTGCGCTGAGCTATGGGAGGCCTTGGACAGGAGAGCGTCTGTGCTAAGAGACAGCAGCCTGCTGAGCCGTGGGCCGGAGGTTTTAAATGCACTTACCAAGCAGAAGGTGTTTTTAGAATCCAACAAGTGATTTCGACTGTGTACTCTTGTTAATGTCTTAAATCCCTCGGGTTACCAAGGCAACCATGAGCTGCTCCTACTGGATTGCACCGAGTTGCTAGGACAGGACGGAGGTTGTGGGCTGGCGTGGGGCTGTCTGCCTGGCTCACGGTGTCTGCTCACCCCGCCTGGCCTGGGCGGGGCCGGGAAGTGTGTGCTCCTCAGTGAGGACCCTTTATTTTCATGAAAGATTTACCGGAGCTTAGAGAAGAGCGTTTTTCATTCCTGGCCTGCTTATGGAGAACAGGCCCTTCCCGAGGAACACATCACGTGGTTACCACAGTGTTGGGGGCGCAGGCATGGACGCTCAGGTGTCCAGTCCAGCGGTGGCAGCCCGTCCTGACCCCTCTGTGCCCCCTCAGCCATGCTGACTCTCGGGCCTATTACTGTTTGGAGTGATGTTTTTCCTAGCTAAAGGCCACGTGCGTTCTAGCCTGCTGGCTTGCAGGGAAACTCCTGGAGTCATGTGTGATCACAGCATTTCATGTGTGTGTAGGTTGTGGGAAGTAGCATTGACATGTGCAGACACGTGTGCAGACAGTGATGTTCTGGGTCCAGAGGGACCTCATGCCAGGCCTGTTGTCCCCTTGCTCCCCGCGTTCCAGCCTCACCCTGCCTGTGGCCCCGAGGCGGCCGGGTTTATACCCCTGGGCCAGGAAGAGCCCAGGGGCCTTGCGCCAGGCGTTCCTAGAGGCCACGCGAACACAGTGCTGGGCAGCGGGTGAGCCTGTGGGTTTAGTAAAGGAAATGTTCGCGCCTGAGCTGAGAGCATGGCATCCTGGGGTGCGTGGGGCTGCAGAACAGCTCCTGGTGGGTGCTGGTGCTTCTCGCTGGCCACGCCTGCCAGCAGCCTCTCTCTGGGCCGAGTCCAAGGCTCCCAGCCCCTCTGGGTTTGTCGCTGGGGCTGAGGTGGGAGCCGGTCCGGTCTGAGACTGTGGCCTCTCCTCTTGTCCCTCCTGGAAGGTGGGGGGGGGCGTCCCCCGACCAGCATGCCTGGCCTTCCCGCCATCCTGCACCCACAGGACAGCGGACTCTCGGAGAAGCTGGAACCGCCCGTGTTTGTTGATTAACTGACAAGCGAGTTCTCGTGGCCACGCCTGGGCCAGGTCCTCTGGCCGGGGATAGAGAAGGTGCTCGGGCGCTTCTCCCACCCGCGTTGTCCTTCAGCCGATTTGATCATCTCTGTTGTAGAGAACCAACTTGCTTAGTATTGCATTTGGGAGGAGAGAATCTGAATGAAAAGTAACCTTACATGCTCCCGCCAGTCCATCAGGGCGGAGGAGAGCGCGTGTGTCCCACGGGGGTGGGGTCGCGCCCTGCGCCCTCCTGCGTTTGCATTTGCGCTTCTGTGGCTTGTCTACGGGGTCACACTTTGGAATCATCGTCTGCACTCACCCTGGGCTTTGCTGAGCAGCCAGTGTAGTTGCTTTTCCTTCTCAGGGCCCCCTGGACAGAGCTGGGGTCTCCCTGTCACGCTCCAACCAGAGGGAGCTCTGAGGAAGAGCTTGGATGTGTTCTGGGCTGACGAAGGACAAGGCCCTGGGCAGCCATGCCAGGCGGCTGGACACCGCTCGCTCGGGGAGGGGGTGCCCCAGGCCGCCGCCGCGAGCACGGCTTCTTCCGCGCGCCACGCGTTTGTGTCCTGGCGTCCACGCCGTGCTGGGTGCTGATGCATCTTCTGTTGCCTGAAACCCGCAGCGCTGGTGTCACCGCCTCTGGCCCACGGACGGGCGCCGCCGCCGCCGCATGGTGCGCTCCTGTGCGCTCTGCGCATGTCTGTCTTGTGTTTCCATTTCGGTGTTATAAGGAACAGTCAGAATTTTTCTCTTAAATATGTTTTTATTGATTTCGGAGAGGATGGGAGAGGGAGGGAAGTAAAGAGACATCAGTGATGAGAGAGAATCATTGATCAGCTGCCTTCCTGCACGCCCCCCGCTGGGGGTCGAGCCTGCAACCCGGGCATGTGCCCTGACTAGGAATTGAACCCTCAGCCTTCTAGTGTATGGAACGATACTCCAGCCACCTGAGCCACCCAGCCAGGCTGTCTTTCTGTTGTTGTTAATCCTCACCAAGGATATTTTTCCATTGATTTTTAGAGAGAGTGGAAGAGAGGGGGAGAGACAGAGAGAGAAACATTGGCTGGTTGCCTCCCACAGGGGAACTTGCAACTGAGGTACATGCCCTGGACCAGAATCGAACCCTGACCCTTCAGTTCACGGGCCAACACTCTAAACCAGCCATGGGCAAACTATGGCCCGCGGGCCAGATCCGGCCCGTTTGAAATGAATAAAACTAAAAAAAAAAAAAAACCGTACCCTTTTATGTAATGATGTTTACTTTGAATTTATATTAGTTCACACAAACACTCCATCCATGCTTTTGTTCCGGCCCTCCGGTCCAGTTTAAGAACCCATTGTGGCCCTCGAGACAAAAAGTTTGCCCACCCCTGCTCTAACCACTGCACCAAACTGGCCAGGGCTCACTCTTTCTTTCTCTCTCTCTCTCTCTCTCTCTCTCTCTCTCTTTCTCTCTCTTTCTTCTCTTCCCTCCTTCCCTCCCTCCCTCCCTCCCTCCCTCCCTCCCTCCCTCCCTCCTTCCTTCCTTCCTTCCTTTCTTTTCTTTTTTTTGGAGGGCTGTCTTCTTAATTTTAACCACTCTAGTGAGTGAGTTTGATGAGTTTTGACAGTGTTACACCTCTGTCATCAGGAAAGAGACCATTTCCACTACCAAGAATGCTCCCTTCTGCCTTGCAGTCAGCCCTCCCCCACCACCTGTGTCCTCCCAGCAGCCCTCCAGGTGCCTCAGAGTGGCCAGCTTGAGAAGTACAAGCACAGAGCATAATTTTGAGACAATTGTAGATTAATGATCAACTGTAAGAAGTAATATGGAGACATCCTGTGTTCCTTCATGTGGTTCCCCCCCATGGCATCACCGTGCAAATCGCAGTCAGAATCACAGCCAGAATGTGGAGGCTGCTACAGCCCAGACCTGAGCCCACGGCCCGCAGCCACCCTCTGTCCACGTAGTGACTCTCAGTGTGCTTTTGAGCCCCCTTCCCGTGGCTGTGGCACCGATAAGTCATTCCTGTGCTGCCCAGTGCACGCTGCCCGTGGCTGTGGCACCGATAAGTCATTCCTGCGCTGCCCAGTGCGCGCTGCCCGTGGCTGTGGCACCGAGAAGTCATTCCTGCGCTGCCCAGTGCGCTCTGCCCGTGGCTGTGGCACCGATAAGTCATCCCTGCGCTGCCCAGTGCGCTCTGCCCGTGGCTGTGGCACCGATAAGTCATTCCTGCGCTGCCCAGTGCGCGCTGCCCGTGGCTGTGGCACCGAGAAGTCATTCCTGCGCTGCCCAGTGCGCTCTGCCCGTGGCTGTGGCACCGATAAGTCATCCCTGCGCTGCCCAGTGCGCGCTGCCCGTGGCTGTGGCACCGATAAGTCATCCCTGCGCTGCCCAGTGCGCTCTGCCCGTGGCTGTGGCACCGATAAGTCATTCCTGCTCTGCCCAGTGCGCTCTGCCCGTGGCTGTGGCAGCCGACCCCTTCGTTCAGCTGTGGGTCGTTTGGTTATTTGGGAGATTTTGGCCGTCACACCCAACGCCGCTGTGAGCGCCCGAGCCAGGCTGTGGCGTTCACCTCCTTGGGTGTCTGCTCCGGCGGCAGTGGGCCGGCTCAGGAGGTCACTGCCGAGTGGTGTGGCATGTTCGTGGGCGTGGCTGTGACGGGGTCCTCACAGGCTGGCCGGCCGCCAGCACCACCTGTGGGGCCCTTGTCCGCTTGTCACTGCTGAGTGGACGGTTCTTTGTGCGTTTGCCCCCAGTCTTTGGCTCAGTTTTATCTAACACTGTCTTTTGAGGAGCATACATTTAACATTTTGACCAAGTCCAGTTTGTGAACTTTTTTTATGATGGTTCCTGCTTTTTGGGTCTCCTAGCCAAGAAGTCTTTGCCCAAGATCACAAGATGCCTCCCATGAGTTTTTCCTGGAAGTTTATAGATTTAGGGGGAACCCGTAGGCCTGTGAGTGAGGTGCAGTCCGAGCCTGTGGGGCCCGGGGTGCAGCCGGGAGCGGCGGGGGCCCCACAGTGGCCCGTGGCGGCGGACGGGGTGGGCCTGACAGGACGCACGTGCCCTGGCTGCTTCCCACCGGAGAGGCTTGAAGTGACCTGCACGTTCTGTTTCCTCCCAGATTCAGACTTGACCGTCACCGAGGCCAGCAGCTCCGACAGCCGAGGGGACAGGGTGGGCCTCTGTGCCCACGTGGACGAGGGTCTTCTGGGGGCAGAAGCCAGCTACCTGGGCCGGCCCGTCACCCCCGAGAAGGACGAGGCGCTGCAGCAGGCCGCCGCGGTGGCCAACCTGCGGGCGGCGCTCATGAGTAAGAACAGCCTGCTGTCCCTCAAGGCCGACGTGCTCGGGGACGACAGCGCCCTCCTGCTGGAGTACCTGCCCAAAGGCACCCACTCCCTATCTCGTAAGTGCAGGCCCCGCGGCCACTTCCGTGTGATTCTGAGTGTTGAGAGGAGCAGAGGGCATCGGGCCCACGGGTGGCGGGTGTGGGCGTCGTGCGGGGGCTGGCGATCAGCCCTGGGTCCAGTGCCCTCAGTCCCCCTCCTGAGGTCGCCAGGTCACACATATGGGGTTGTCAGGGCAACAGGGAGGGCCGTGCATGCTTGTTCAGACATTTCCTACTTGAAGTCGAGGATCTAAACCTAAAACCTGCTCGAGCTCAGAAGCACACAGGAGCGGTGAGCAGGCTGGGGCACAGCCCTGTGCGGTCAGGAGGGGGCAAGGGGCAGCCTCCGACCTCCCGCCTGGCTCGTTCCCCCGGGAGATGCGAGGAGGGAGGCCAGGGGGGGCTTCCGGCTGTGTTGGCATGAGGTGACGCTGGTCGCACGGGCTGTTAGAAAGGACCTGAGTGCTGTGGTAAGTGCCCCCCTGCATTCCAGTTGCTCAGAGCACATGGCTCTGAGATGTCCTCCAGCAACACCGGGCGCTGGCTTGTGGCACCCCACCTGCCCTCGTGCCCACGGCGTGCCAGCCGAGCGTGAGCCCTCCCCCGCGTCACAGGCGTTCTGGGGACACTGGCGGTGGCTGCCCATGTGCGGGCACTGAGCGTGTCACCAGGGAGAAACCTCGTGTCTGGCTGCTCTCCCTGGGAGAAGGGATCCCCACACGGGGGGTGCTGAGTGTGGGAGATATGAGGTGCCCACGCCGGGCGGGCGCTGAGCACCGCGGGTGAAGGACGCCTGCCGGCCCCGGGCTGGGCCTTGGGACATGTATCTTTGTTTTCAGAAACAGTATTTTATAACTCTTTTCATGAGCACTAAAATATTCAAGTTTTTGTGTTAGAGTGATAAAAACTGCTTATGGCCAATAAAGACTGACACTGGAAGTAATGCTTACGCCCCTTTATTTCCGTGGCTGAAGTCAGGCTGCTGCCAGGCCGGAGCGCGGTCTGGGGGTCGGACTTGGTTGTGATTCAGACCTGAGGCTAACTGGCGTTGGGCGTGCTTTTAAAACACATTCAGGCCTCATTTTCTGCATCTGGAATGGGGGATCGTGTCTCCTACACAGCTGTCGTGAACTTAAAACAAAACAGTGTTTGCCCTGGCTGTGTGCTCAGTGGTTAGAGTGTCAGCTCAAGGACTGATGGGTGGTGGGGTCAATTCCCAGCCAAGGGCACGTACCTGGTTGCAGGTTCCATCCCCCATCCCTGGTTGGGGTGCATGCGGGAGGCAACCAGTTGATGTGTCTCTCTCGCATCGATGTTTCTCTCTGTCTCCCTCCCTTCCACTCTCTCTAAAAAGCAGTGGAAAAAATATCCTCAGGTGAGGATTAACAGTAGATAAATAGATAGATAGATCATAAATAAGTAAAATAAAACAAAACAAAACAGCTTTTGTAAAACGCCGAATCCTTAAGCCCAGCGTGTGCGAGTCGCTCCAGGATGTCAGCCCTTTGGGTGAACGCCGGGACCTGGCAGAAGCAGCGGATGGAGCTGGTCCGGGACGTGGAGGTGTTATCTTGGGGCCTTTGGGCGCCTCACACTGACACTCGCAGGTCCAGCAGCTGGACACCCAGCCACGGGGATGACTGGGCAGGGTGTGTGGGTGTGAGGAAGGGCAGGCTGGGGCTGGGGGACTAGGACAGCTGTCTGTGCTGCCCTCATGTGGCTAATCTGTCCTGGTCACCAAGAATGATGCTTGGGGTGATGTGTTGCTTTTTGCCGTCTCTGTCTGGCAGCTTTCGCCCCAGCGCGGGTTTTGCCTCATCTGTGCTTTGAATGGGGCCCAGGGGTCTGCTAGCCCCCAAGCCCCGATGTCCCCCTCCAGTCGAGCAGGGTCACCCCTGTGCCGGGCCTGACTGGGCTCCAGGACCAGGCGTCTCCCTGCCGCCTCAGTTTCTCAGTCCGCCCCTTCCCCAGCAGAGGCCCTAGATCACCCTCACAGCAGGTCTCACATGAGGGGGGGGTCACGGGATGGGCGGGGACCCCATGATGAGGCCTTTCTGGGCGGATTTTTCTCTTCAGGTCTTCCTCTCTCACATGCGCTCGCTGTCCGCTGTGTGATGAGTCCGCCGTGTGTTGGAGCAAGGGTGGCCACACGCGCTCCTCGTGCCTGTGAGCACACATGTGGTCCTGTCACACGCGGGCCCTCCGTCACCTCCACGTCTGGTGTGTCTGTGACTAATTCCAGGTGAAGCCGGCGCGTGAGGTTCTGTGTTCTCTTATTTCTATTGTCTTTGACCTCCTTGCTTTTGATATTCGAAATTTACCCCTTTTCTCATGAGAATCTGCCCATTTCTGTAAATAGTGAGAAGTTGGCAAAGTTCGTGGGCTGGGCCCTGAGCTGTGCCGTGGGCTGTGGTGACACCACGTCTGCCTGGACGCCGCTCAGCTGGTCAGCAGCAGCACGGCCGTGGGAGCTGCTGGGGTGGTTACTTTACACATGATGCTCTGGCATCCCAGTTAAAACTCCCTGTTTTGCCCGGCTGGTGTGGCTCGGTGGTTGAGCATCGGCCTCTGAACCAGGAGGTCATGGTTCAATTCCCAGTCAGGGCACAGGCCCGGTTGTGGGCTCAATCCCCGGTGTGGGGCGTGCAGGAGGCAGCCGATGAATGATTCTCCCTCCTCACTGATGTTTCTATTCCTTTCCCTCTCCCTTCCTCTCTGAAATCAATAAAAACATATTTCAAGAAACAAACAGCCAGCCCTGGCCGGTTTGGCTTAGTGGATAGAGTGTAGGCCTGCAGACTGAGTACCAGGGACCAGGTTTGATTCGGTCAAGGGCAGGTCCAGCGGGCTTGATCCCCGACCCGGGTCAGGGCGCATGTGAGAGGCAGCCAATGTGTCTCTCTCGCATCGATGTTTCTCTCTCTGTCTCTCCCCCTCCCTTACTCTCTCTCTAAAAAAATTAATGGAAAAAAATCCTCAGGTGAGGATTAACCGAAAACAACAATAATAACAAAACAAAAAAACAATAACCAAAAAATAAGTAAAATAGAAGCTACCTGCTTCTGGCCGACGCTAAAGTACAGATGTCGGTTTCCTCAAATACACGGTGCGGAGCCCCAGGCGTCTTCTCCACCGCACTGTCCCTGGGCCACGTGGGCAGCGGCTCCATTGAAGGTGCCACGAGGGATGCCCCACGACCTCAGGGGCGTCGGGGCTGAGACGCGTGGTGCGCAGGGCCTCTCCCAGGGACCCTTGCCCTGTGGCCTGCAGACCTCGACCCTGGGGAGACAGGGTGGTGCCTGCTTGGAAGGGACCTGAGCTCACGTTTGCAGAAGGAAAAGCCGCCTCTCACTGGGCTCCAAAGCACAGGCCTTGCCCTGCTCTCGGCTGCCCGTGGACACACTGCCAGCAGAGCCCTGCGGGGGCCGGGCCTGTCCCCCACCTTCCCGGCCCGGGAGGGGACGTCGTGGTGCTTGGATGTGGTCTGATCAGGGCAGTT
This sequence comes from Myotis nattereri, assembly GCF_964212035.1. Lineage (NCBI taxonomy): Eukaryota > Metazoa > Chordata > Mammalia > Chiroptera > Vespertilionidae > Myotis > Myotis nattereri. The sequence goes on from NC_138083.1 coordinate 2,831,799, forward strand.
TTGCAAAAAAAAGGGACAGTCATTGCAGATGTGTGAGGGAGCCATTAGCTCTGCAGCTGGAGCCCAGGTCCTTCCTGGCTGGTTCTGGAGCCTTCCACAGAGTGCCCTGTTTTCAGAGGCCGCAGTCTCACAGCTGGTCTCCTCACCAGGCCGACGCTTTCACCGATTGCTCCCTGAGAAGACTTTTCAGTTCTCATCCTGACTCAGATGAACTTGACTCTCACGTTGATGACATTTCAGCAGCAGCTAAAGTCCTGCCTGTTAGTCGTTATTGTTCACTGAATGGAAACCATGAAAAGCATCATTCGTGGCTCAAAACACGTCCCTGTTTAGGGAGTGGTGTTCGGGGGTGCAGTGATCGGGAGGGACCCTGACCTGTGTGTGTTGCTTTCTTGGGCCCTTAAAAGTGCCGTTCGCACAGGGGTCCCTGGCCAGTTCGCTGGGGACACCCTGCAGACAAGCCAGGTGGGGCAGGTGGGGCAGGGTCCTGGTGCCATGTGGGACCCCATGTTGTCCCCACTGCTAAACACCTCCCGTGGGGAGGAGGACTTGCCCGGGTCGGGGCGAGCGCTGGGCCTGCACGCGGGGCAGCTCTGCAGTGGCCCGATGTGTGTGTGTGGGGGGGAGGGGGGGCGCTGCGGCCACTCTGGTTCAGGTTGCAGGTTCAGGTTGAAGTTTGAGGCACGTTTCCTTTCCTGTGTCGGACACCGGGATTTTAAAGTTTCTTGCGAAAGGGTGTTGGTTGTGAGCCCACTTTGAGAAAAGAAGCCAGCTCGGCCCCATGACGCTCATCTCAGACCGTTTCTCAAGGCCACAGGTGTGACCTCGGGACACAGCCGGACTTGCTGGGTAACAGCCGCTCCCCAGTCGGGTGTGGAGCCCTGCGGCACCCGCTGGCGCCAAAGGGAGGCTGAGAAAAGCACCCAAATGCCCACCCGCTCCGGCGAGCCCCAGGCTGCGGCATGCCTGGCGGCGCTCATCACAGGAAGGTCCAGGACAGCGCCTCCGGAACTCGCTCTGTCCCACCAGCCCACTCGCTCCCTCCCGGGCTGAGCCCGGCTTCCTGTTCCCAGGACCTGACACCAGCCCAAGCCCCCAGGGGACTGGGGACAGAGCAGCCCCTCACCCTCTGCTCAGCTTGGATGCCGAGGCCAGGACAGCCAACCCCAGCCCAGGGGAGACCTGGCCTCTGCTGGGAACCCGCTGCGTGATTCCGGGCGTGGGGGTCCCTGCGCTCCGCTCCCCCCGGTGACGGTGAAGGCCCGTCTCCGGTTGACTAGGTTAGTAGCCTTTGCAACAGCAGTTGTTTCACACTCACAGCACCATGCGACGACGAAGTCAGTGGTTTTTATCCTTCAGTGAGAATACTTCCCCGAGGGGTTCTCCCAGTAGAAGCTGCGGAAGCAGCAGGATAAGGGCCCCAGGGAGCGGTTGGCGGGGTCACGCGGAGCCGAGGCTCTGGGGGCCTCAGACAGTCTCTCCTGTTTCTTATGTACAGGAAGGTCTGCTGCCCTGGCGGTGGCTCAGTGGTTGGGGGTTGACCCAGGAACCAAGAGGTCCAAGGTTCGGTTCCTGGTCAGGGAACATGCCCGTGGCGGGCGTGCAGGAGGCAGCGACCAATGGTTCTCATCATTGATATTTCTGTCTCTCACATCCTCTCTCTCCCAAAACCAATAAAAAACATTTTTAAAAAGGTCTGTTAGGTTCCTTTGTCTGTGAGGAAAGTAAAGCTTGAGGAGGAGCCTCCCCGCGTGTGTGATGTTGGAATTCGCGGAACGTCCCTCCCGCAGCCGTTCTGACTGACGGCGGGGCGTGTCGGCGCTCTGTGGACATGGGCTTTCCTCGGAATGCCCCTCGTTGGGAGTTCATTGTGGCCTCAGATGAGTGACAGGCCCTCCTGTGGGGATGGACGGGGCGGTGAGTCGGTGACAGACGCACGTGCTCCCACAGGCTCCTGGCCGTCCTTGGAGCCCACAGCGGGGACCCGGTCTGTCTCTCGTGGGCCCACGCCTCTCGGACCTGGAGCCGCTGAGCGTGAGCCTCCTCCGGGCTTGACTGCGGCCAGCGCCTGCCTGGGCCCCCGGGCCACCTCCTGTGCGGGACGCGGTCCTTCCTGCAGGCTGGTGGCCGTGCGGCTCCCATCTGCCTGGCGAGGAAACCCCCGGGAGGCTGGGCACCTCCGTGCGGAGCGGATGCCGCCGCGCTCGCTGCGCCAGGCCTGGGCAGGTCTCTGGGCGCTGCTGGGACCTGGGCCTCGCTGCCTGTGCCTGCAAAGGCTCGCTCCTCCAATCCCTGCAGGCGGCGGGGAGACCTCCCAGCACCCATCTGCTGGGCAGGAGGCGGCGGCCCCCAGCCTCCAGGTGCCGCTCTGACCCGGTACTTTCTAGAAGAGCTGAGGACAAAGCCCAGCACCGTGCCCCGATGTGGGCCCCATGGCATTCTCTCCGGCGTCAGGCCACACCCTGGGCGGAGACAGAGCGCCCGGTTTGCCGTCGTCCCCTTCCCTGGACGTTGGTTCTCACATCTGCTTCTTCGCGGGGCGGTGGGCCCAGGACCCGGGGAGGGGGGGGGGAGAAGCAGGTCCCCCGGTCCCCCGCCAGGTTCTGGAGTGTGTTCCAGCTGGAGCGGGCAGACTTCCAGAGAGAAGTGTGACCCCACCCTTCGAGGGGCACTCCCCCCCCCCACCTTGGGCTGGCCCACCTGAAGGCCTCTGCCTGCCCCAGAGGAGTCCTGACCACAGAGAGGCTGGTTGGCTTTTCAGAGAGGCTGGCTATGTTGTTGCTAAGGCAACTGACTCGCGCGGTGTCTCCAGGGGCTGAAGGATGGGTCAGGGTCAGGCAGTCCTTGCTCCTCACTCTTCTGAAAGGCCCGGCTTCTGTAAGTGCTTGTCTGCCTCCAAACGCCCCTTCTAGAGACCGCCTTTTCCTCCTTGTCATGAGGGTCTCGCCACAGCCTTGGTGGCGGGAGGAGCCTGTGTGATGCCGGCTCTGGGTCACCCCATTATCACACTGTTGACTGCGTGGCGTGGACCTGTGGCTGCTTTTACCCGCTCACTTGGGAAACGTTTTCCTGGGCAGATGGTGCGTGGACGGGGCCATGAAGAGACCTGAATTGTGGAGGGTCTGTCCGTGCTATTGGGCTAAAGGGCTTTGTTTCCATTTTTAAAACACTTAGAAAATTTCAAGGTAGGTTCCGAGAAGAAATGGGTGTGTGTGGGATGGCACAATAACGAGGGCGTAGGAGACATTTTCAGTATCAATAGCTGTTTGATTTCATTCTAATATTTAACTTTATTTTCCTTGAAGCTGTACAGTCATTCAACATGTGGGTTTCTCAGTGGGTTCATTTCGGTCCTTCATCTGTTACTGAATTCTCATTGAAACACTGATATGCGGGTTGGTTTCAAGAGGTTTTTATTTTTTAATCCTCACCTACGGATATTTTCCCATTGATTTTTAGAAGGGAGGGAAGGAGAGAGAGAGAGAGAGAGAGGGAGGAACACTGATGTGAGAGAGACATTAGTTGGTTGCCTCTGCGTGCGCCCCGACGGGCTGGGATAGATCTGCGGCCCTTGGTGCACAGGCGGGGCTCTAAGCACTGGGGACACCAGCCGGGGCAGGCGTGGGTTTAATGATCAAAACGCGCGGCGGCTCTTTGTTAGAGAGCGTCAGTAACGAGGGTGAATCCTTTACTCAGGCCGACTCGCCGCCAGAGACTTGCTTCATGTTTACATTCTTTGGGGCTTCTCAGCTTATTTTTCTTTGCCACAAAATGTGGGTGGGTGGCCTCGCCCACATCATGTGTGTGTGGGAGGGTGGGAATGAAGACTCCCCCACACTCTTGGGCATGTTAACTTACCAATTTCAGCTGCATTTAAAATAAATAATTCAGTTTTGATCACTGTCAGTTTGGCAACTTCACAAACTAAGGTGCCAAAGAAAACACATTACTTTATTTTAAAGAAAAATATTTAAGCCTCCAGCTTCAACTATGACTAGCATTCCCTGGGCTTACCCTCCAGGCAAAACCCCACCATGCACACCTGGGGAGCTACCAGCACAGGTAGGACTTGATGCGGGTGGTTGTGAGGGACAAGCTACTGGTATATTAGCACTGCAGAGTTTTCTCAAGCAAATTCTCAAATGTTGAAGCAGGAAACAGGCTGAGCCAAGAGGAGCAGTGTTTTGCATGAGAAAATGGCAATGTCTGCTAAGTAACAGAATCATGTGACCAGCCCCACCAGGAAAAGCAGACTGTGTCATCAGGCAGCCCTGAAAGGCACCCCTACCAACACACGCAAGGGAATGGTGAACGAAACAGACTAAAAGATGGAGGATTTCCGGAGGATTGGGATCTATACAAAAGAAGGAAGTATAGATCCCACCTGAGACAACACGAGGTAGGGTTAGTGAGCTGGAAGACAGAGCAGTGGGAAATCTCCGCACCCAAAGTCAGGAGAGAAGAAAGGAGTGAGAAAAACGCAGAGAAGCATGGCACCGTGAGGGTTTTTAATGTATGTGTAGTTGGAGTTCCAGAGAAAACATGGGGCCGAAGCAGAATCAGTAGCTGAGACAGTAGCTGAGAATGTTCCAAAACTGATAAAAGGCATCAATACACAGTTTCAAGAAGCGTATACTCAAAGCAGAATGAAGACCAAAATAAAATAATAGCAACAGAAAAACAATATCTGGGCACATTATAGTCAAACTATTGAAAACCAAAGACAAAAAGAAAAATCGTAAAAGCAGTCAGAGAATAAAGACGTTTCTTTCAAGGAAACAGACTGATGGCCCACTTTTTAATAGAAACTACAGAAGCTCGAGACAATGGGTAGCATCACTGAAGGGCTGCAAAAATGTTGCCAACTTAGAATTCTATACTCAGCAAAAATGTCCTTCAGAAATCAAGGCTGAAGACATTATGGTACAAACAAACAAAGTGAGAGAATGCTTGGCCAGCTGACAAGAAGCGCCAACAGCCTGGGGCCAAAGGAATGTGCCCTGGACAGAAGCACAGCCTGAAGGGAGCAGCAGGACACCAGGAGTGACCGTGTGACCAATGGAAATGGTCCTGATGTTTAGAGTAATGTCTATAGTTTCCTGTGGGGCTGTTCACACAAGTAGGCGTGTAACACCTGCAGTCATAGCTCGAAGGTGAGGCGGAACGGTGGCTACCTTACCGGGCATGGCACTGCCGTCTTAGAAGGCCTGTCCCCGTACGCACTGACTGTCATGGGCGCGGGAGACCCCAGAGCAGGGAACTCCTGGTGGGTGCGTGGCCGGGCCCCTGGCAGACGGTCTCACTGCCTTGTACTGGAAAGCCCAGGAGTCTGGTTGCTGGATTGTTTAGACACCCTTTGAGAGCTCCTGGGAGAAAATAGATGCTTCTTTAAGAAACAAATTAGGGCGCTGCACTCAGGTTCCCCCTCCATTTACGCACGCACGTTTCAGAAACGGCTGCCAAGCGAGGACCACTGCGCTCGGGGTCCCTGCTCTGCCCGGCCCAGTTGGCACCATCTCCCAGCAGAAGGAGCTGGGAGCCATGGGCACACTCCCCAGAGGTGCTGGTGCGGGTCCCTGCCTCTGTAACGTGGTGGGTGACTCGGGTGGGGGTGTGGGCTCATGGAAACCACCTGGTCAGTCTTCCTGCCGCTGGCCGGCTCCCCCTCTCGGGAAGGCCCAGGGCTGTGGGTCCCCTCGACTCCACCCTGCCTTGTCCTGGGCTGTGACTCTGTGCATTTGTCCTCATGTCTGCCCCCCTCTCGGTGCCTCCAGGGGCGGCTGTGACCGTGGCCAGGGCCTGCCACACAGGGACGTCTGCAAGGGGTCTGAAGGTGCAGCAGGAGCCACTGCCCTGACAGACTGACCCTATCCTGGGTGGGCTTCCGGCAGCCCCTCTGGCTACGCCCAGTGCTCTTGACCCTTGGTCTGTCCTCTGGGTGCGGATCCCGGCTGAGGGCCTGGGAAGCCGCTCAGACGCCAGGGACGTGTGTCCACCGCCGTCTCCTCTGTCAGGAGAAAAGGCAGCTGCGGGACTTGGGCTACTTGGGGAACCCAGAGGAACCCAGGAGGCCTTTGGGTTTCTGGGGTACCGGGAGGACTCCCTGTTGGCTCAAGAGGGGGTGACTGTAGTGTCTGGGCTGCCCCCGTGCCCAGCGGGGCCAAGAAACCCCCAGGAATGTGGGTGGAGATGCTGAGGGCAGGGCTGCGTCCTGGTGTGCAGCCGACCCCGGGTGACCTTGGGGCCCTCGGCGTGGCTGTTGAAGTTGGGGAGTCAGCACGGGCCAAGCCTCCTCCTCCTCTCGCTCGGCTGTGTCCACTGGACGCCTCACGGCTGTCACCAGGCAGCACCTCCCTCAGGTGCCCCAGGGTGGAGCGGGGGCTGGGCCCTGGCTGTGCTCGGGCTCCTGTGTGGATGCTGTTTCTGCTGGACACCGACGTGTCTGAGAGCGGACATGGTTGCCTCTGGCCGCTGCCCAGCTGTCAGGCACCTTGTGGGGGCGGGGCCTCGGGGGACCGTCTGGGCAGGGCAGGCTCCGGGGCAGCTGGTGATGCCCTCTGTGCTGTCTTCCAGTCAACGAGTTCACCGTCATCAGGAAGAAGTTCAAGTGCCCGTGCTGCAGCTTCTCAGCCATGCACCAGTGCATCCTCAAGCGCCACCTGCGCTCCCACACCGGCGAGCGGCCCTACCCCTGCGAGATCTGCGGGAAGAAGTTCACCCGGCGGGAGCACATGAAGCGGCACACGCTGGTGAGTTGGGTTGCGGGTGGCCAGGGTCAGGGGTCAGGGGTCATCCTGGGGTCTGCCCGGTTGGCAGGGTCGGGGGGGATGGTCTGGATCACCACAGGAAGCCCTGAAGTGGGGTCCACGCAACCCCTCATTTCCCCCACCTGGCTCCGCCCTCCGGGCCTGGGCATAGAGGCAGGGCCACATCACAGCCTCAGTTTCCCCTCCGCTGCTGGGACCCCTGCCCTCGGCCCCTGGGCCCCACCACGCACTCACTTCTCTGCCCAGCGTCGTGTGCGAGCCCAGCCTTCTCCCACGCCCTGTGCTGTGCGATCACCTGTCTCTGTGGGAGCCTGGCTCCCAGGTGTCAGGTGTCAGGTGTTGAATGGTAGGTTTGCTTGGCCTGGACATGAAAAGGTCCTAGAAATGGAGGCAGATTCCCCAAAAAAGGCAGGTGCAGGGCCTTTGGGGGGTGAGAAAAACTAGGGAGGCCATGTGGTTCAGGCTGAGAAGCTGGATCAGGAGGTGCATGCAGAATCCGAGCTCCCCTCGGATGTGCACTGCAGGGGGAGCAGGGCTGCAGGGGGAGCAGGGCTGCAGGGGGGAGCAGGGCTGCAGGGGGAGCAGGGCTGCAGGGGGAGCAGGGCTGCAGGGGGGAGCAGGGCTGCAGGGGGAGCAGGGCTGCAGGGGGGACACAGGGCTGCAGGGGGGACGCAGGGCTGCAGGGGGGAGCAGGGCTGCAGGGGGAGCAGGGCTGCAGGGGGAGCAGGGCTGCAGGGGGGAGCAGGGCTGCAGGGGGAGCAGGGCTGCAGGGGGGACACAGGGCTGCAGGGGGGAGCAGGGCTGCAGGGGGGACACAGGGCTGCAGGGGGAGCAGGGCTGCAGGGGGAGCAGGGCTGCAGGGGGGACACAGGGCTGCAGGGGGGAGCAGGGCTGCAGGGGGGACACAGGGCTGCAGGGGGAGCAGGGCTGCAGGGGGAGCAGGGCTGCAGGGGGGACACAGGGCTGCAGGGGGAGCAGGGCTGCAGGGGGAGCAGGGCTGCAGGGGGGACACAGGGCTGCAGGGGGGACACAGGGCTGCAGGGGGGAGCAGGGCTGCAGGGGGACGCAGGGCTGCAGGGGGGACGCAGGGCTGCAGGGGGGAGCAGGGCTGCAGGGGGGAGCAGGACTGCAGGGGGAGCAGGGGAGCAGGGGGGACACAGGGCTGCAGGGGGAGCAGGACTGCAGGGGGGAGCAGGACTGCAGGGGGAGCAGGGGAGCAGGGCTGCAGGGGGGAGCAGGGCTGCAGGGGGGACACAGGGCTGCAGGGGGAGCAGGGCTGCAGGGGGAGCAGGGCTGCAGGGGGGACACAGGGCTGCAGGGGGAGCAGGGCTGCAGGGGGGAGCAGGGCTGCAGGGGGGAGCAGGGCTGCAGGGGGAGCAGGGCTGCAGGGGGGAGCAGGGCTGCAGGGGGGACACAGGGCTGCAGGGGGAGCAGGGCTGCAGGGGGAGCAGGGCTGCAGGGGGGAGCAGGACTGCAGGGGGCACTGTGGGCTTGGACCTGTTTGCGGGGAAGTGGTGGGGGCAGCTCTGGGCTTGAGTGGAGGTGGGAATCGGGCATTGGTGTGATGTTGCAGGTTTGGGAACCTCGGGTGTGTCCGGAGCCCTCTGTGGGGCACACAGGCTGGCTGACCTGAGCATCAGGAGCAGAGCCACCGGGAGGTGTGGCGGGAAAGCCATCCAGGCCAGTCCAGGGGCCTATCAAATTGTCAAGGGTGTGGCCCTGGCTGGTTTGGCTCAGTGAATGGAGCGTCTGCCTGCGGACGGAAGGGTTCCTGGTTCAATTCCAGTCAAGGGCACATGCCTGGGTTGCAGGATCGATCCCCAGTAGGGGGTGTCCAGGAGGCGGCCGATCAATGATTCTCTCATCATTGAGGTTTCTATCTGTCTCTCCCTCTCCCTTCCTGTCTGAAATCAATAAAATTATATATTTTTTAAAATTGTTGAGGGTGGCCCAGGTGTAACCTGGCACAGGGTAGCAGTCTGGGAGGTGAGGCAGGACCCTCAGGCCTGGCTCCTGACAGAGGGACGACTGGAGTGAGCAGGGTCTTTGCCGTGGGTGTTGGTCAGTGTGGTGAGCAGAGCCCACCACCTGGGCCTGCAGCTGGACTGCAGGGGTTCTGGCTGACCGAGAGATGCCCGTGTCCCCCAGCCGGCCCCACGAGCCCCAGCCGGAGAGGGTTCCAGAGTGCGCGCCCTGGGCGGGCCCGGTCTTCCTGCTCCCCAGGTGCAGTCCAGCCTGCAGCTGGAGAGGCAAGTTGGCCGCCCAGGAGCACGAGGCCCATCCAATGCCCTGACCTGAGACCCCTCCCAGCGGCATGTCTGCTTCTGTGCCGTCCAGAGGGACCCGCGAGGCTCCTTTCCGCCCTGCTTTCCAGAGGGAGGCACCTCCTGTCCCCGGAGACCTGCACTTGCTGCTTGTCACACAAACAAGCGCGGGCGTGGTAACATGGGCTGCGGTGTATTTTTCTCAGTCATCCACTAAATTAATTTCTAAATAATCCCACTGCAATGGAAGTGCAATTGTGGGCTGAATTGCAAGGACACAGGTTATAATGTAGGAATTTCTTCAGAGTTATATGAGAAGCTGGAACAATCATTTACAACGAAACCCTGGATGTGTGAAAATCAAAATTATCTTAATCGAATGAAAGCTCATATAATTTGGTAGAAAAAGTTAGAATGCGCCAGTGCCCTGAGAACATACATCATATTGATCCCAGGAAACGGACGCGGCACAGCCTCCGGGAGCTGTTGGGGCCGCGCCGGGAGGAGCTGGCCGAGAGCGCAGCGTGTCCGGCCAGTGAGGCCGTGATGAGAGGCGCTGAGCTCGCTGCCCTGGTCCACTGAGCACGCTCGGGAGCTTCCCCTTTTATTTGTCAGTCACAGCTACACTCAGTGTCATTTTGTTCTAGTTTCAGGTGCACAGCACAGCAGGTAGTCAAGCTTACACTTCACGGGGGGGGGGGGTGGTGGTGCAGTGCCCCCCTGGTACCTTAATAGTTGGGGTAGCTACATCTTTTCTTTAGCAAAACCACATTCGTGATTCAGTAACCATTGATCCTATTGGAGGGTCGGGAACCTTGGAATTTTATCCCAGGTTTGTGGTTGGGCGTCAGGGAGGGTCAGAAATCCCTGAAAATGTCCTTGAAATGCGAAGGCTCTCTGAGGAGGGGCCGGCATCTTCCCCTTTCATTCCTCCAGGTTGTGTTCTTTTGTTGGGAGAGGGTTGAGGAAGCCCTGGATTTAAAGTGTCAAACAAACAAAAAGACCCAGGAGGGTCCCGGAGAGCCCCTTGCTCGGGCAGAGCTGTGGGCGCAGCACTTGGCTCCAGGGCCTGGCTCCCAGCCCCAATCACAACCTCATGCTGCTCAAGTGTGAGCAGCACACATCAGCGTGGCAGGGCTCCGGGTTTGGGGTTTGTGGATGGGCGTGGCGGGAGGACGGGCGGGGGCCAGTTGGGGGGGCAGCCGAGGAGCACCCAGGACGGCGACCCATCCATGTGGTGGTGGTGAGCAGAGAGGAAGGACACGGCCCTGCAAACCCTTTTCCGATGGGACACCGTTGCTCCGACTGCCCACTCACTGACCGCCTGTCCCCGCAGGTGCACAGCAAGGACAAGAAGTACGTGTGCAAGCTGTGCAGCCGGGTGTTCATGTCGGCCGCCAGCGTGGGCATCAAGCACGGCTCGCGGCGCCACGGCGTGTGTGCCGACTGCGCGGGCCGTGGCGCAGCCGGGCCGCTGGATGGGGTGGGGGCCGTGGGCTCCCCGGAGCTGTTCTCCAGTGACGGGCCCTACCTGGAGGACCCCGACGACCCTCGCGGGGATGGCGAGGAGGAGCTGGGTGAGGACGAGGACGACGGCCTGGCCCATGAGGACGCACTGCTGGGGGAGGACAAGGAAGATGAGGACTCGCCTCGGGGGCCCCGCAGCCCCTTGGGGTCGGCTGGCAAGGACTTTGCCTGGATCTCCTAGGCCCTGGGCCGGGCACCAGTGTGGTGGCTGTGCCACCCCTCCGCCTGTGTGTGCATGCTTAGGGGTCTCCCTTGCCCGGGAGGGCCATCTGAGCCCCGCAGCCCCTCCTCCCGGCCCCTTGGTTCTGCTCCTGCCCCTAGACATACCCGAGGGCCAGCCCTGTGGTCTCAGGAGCAGGTGTGGCCCCCGCCACGGGGGCTCTGGGATCAAACACGAAGTTGGTGGGGTACGGGGAGGGTTCCCACCTATCATCTTTGTGGGTCAGAGGGTCCCCACAGGTGCGTGTGGGAGACGCAGCAAAGGGCCTCGGACACGTGATGGCATAGTGGCCAGGTCAGGTCAGCACTGCTTGGGTGTCGGTGTGGCCCCGAGGCCACAGGTCCAAGAGATGAGGAGCTCTGCCCCCACCCCACGCCCCCAGCGCTGCAGCCCTCCTGCCCTCCACAGCCTCCCGCAGCCCGTTCCCTGCCTGCAGCCTGGCTCTGGAGGCTCGGGCCTCCTACAGAAGCCCTGGCCCTGGCCTCTGGGACTTGGTGCTCAACACAAAGCAGCTGCAGAGCCCCGCCGCCTGAGGCTCCCAGGTGCTAACTGCTGGTGGGCGGGCAGCTGGGTCCATGGGGTCCACTCTTCCATGTGCACTTCTTTGGGGAGCCTGCGCAGCCTGGTCCCCTGGCTCTCTCCACCCTGTGGCACCCAGGCCACGCCTGCTGCCCCACCGGGGAACTAGCCTCTGCTGCTGCTAACACTGGAGGCGGCATCCTGCCTGCCACGCACCGTCCTGCCCCCGAACGGGTAACCACGCCGTTTAAGTAGAGACGTGCTGAGATGGGCGCACGGAGCGGCTGTTTGGCTTTATTCCTCGCGCCTGACTGGGCAGCCGCCTCTCCTTTAGCCTGTGGCCGGGCCCTCGTGCTGCCTTTCAGCGCTCACAGCCTGCTCTCCTTTGTTCCGAGCGAAAAGCAAAGGCTCTGCCTCGCGCACGGCCTGCTGGCCAGCACCCTGTCTGGCTGAGGGCACCCTCCTCTTCCTCGTCAAGGCTGTTTCGGCACCTGTTCCTCAGACTCCCACCTCCTGCCGCCTCGCGCAGGCACAGCACGCGCCCTGCCAGGCCTCAAGGGTGCCAGAGAGAGCGGTTTTTCCTCTGCCCAGACTGAGCCCAGTGGCTTTTACCAAGTTTCTTACTGAGTCACATGGATTCTTCCCAGTGGAACCCCCCCACAAGCCCTCATGTAGGTTCCAGTGGCCCCAGAGGAATAACCTTTCTGCTGGGGTTGGGGGACCCGCCCTGGCCCAAGTGGGTGCATGGGATATGGTGCTGTCCTTGAAGTCCTGCCCCAGGGGAGAAGTTGCCGCCTTTGCTTTTACTTATTTATTTTTTTAAATGAAATCAGCCGCCATTCCATCCATTAGCAGAGGGTGCTCTGGGAGGGGCTGCCGCCTGGCTGCCTGCACCCACTTCCCTCGGCTGCAGACCCTGTGAGCCCCTGACACTGTGTCCTTAAGAGAAAGGGCCAAGGTCGTCTCCAACAGGCAAGCCCGCCCCGCCGCCCCTCCTCCTGCAGAGGGTGGGCCAGGTTGTGTGGGGGCTTCTGGACGTGGGCGCTGCCTGTCACCAGGGAGGCCCAGCTGAGCACCCCTGGGCTCTCAGAACTTGTACTTCCCCCCACTTTCTAGCCCCTTTTCTAAACCGACCTACTTTCTTACAAAACACATTTTGAAACCAGACCTTTGCAGCTGACAGGTGTCTCTGGGTTTTGTATGGTCCCACCTCAGGCCACCCTGCCCACGCCCTGGCCGCCTCCACTCAGGACACCTTGGTCTTTCTGACCTGCTCGCTGCCCCTGCTGACCTTTTGGGGGTTCGCTGTCCGTGCCACAGGAATATTTTCTTCCTTGATACCCACACTGTACTGGGAGACCGAGGGCCGTGCATCCGCCCCCAGGCCCAGGCCCAGGCCCGCTGTGCAGGCTTAGCGGCGGGACGGAGCGCACACACCCGCTCAGGTGGGAAAGTGTGTCATGAAGGGTTGTTTTATGTGACTGACCTTTTTTTTTAAATCAATGTTTAAGCTAATAAATATTTTTTTTACGAAGAGGAAAAACTGTGTAGATTACATTCACATTTTGTACTTTTCTGCTTGTGTCTGTATTTTGGTGTTGGTAACACCAAAGTGGGAAGCCCAGCCAGCCCGCTGGGTGGCCTGTCAGGGGGGATGGGGAACACACCAACTTTTGTATTAAGCTCTGGATCCTGACCAGGGGGTTCATTTGGACCCTGGGTTTGGGGAAACAGTCACAACACTGCCAGGACTCAATAGGGACCTCGACTCAAAAGACACAGCTCCTGCTTCCAACTTTGCACATCTCCCTCTATAAAAAAAGAAAATGCAAAAACTGGAACTCTCTGCCATGCGATGGCAGGTCACTGTCCTCCCCTCATTTGTGGCAGGTGCGGCTCTGAGGCCACACTCGGTGGCGGCTCACGTTCAGGCCCTGCCTGTGCTCCGTGGGCGCCCTCTCGGAGCTCCTTGTCGGGAGGGCGCCCTGTGTGCTTTTCTTAAATATTTATTTTTTCAACACGCTTTCCACCTGTCAACAAAAACAAACAACAAAAAAGGGGCCGTGTGTGAGGACTTGATTTTTCTGGGATAATCTATATTCTATTGACTTTATATTATTATAAACCTGTGTTGGCATTGGAGATGGTGAGCATTTGGGGGAGGAGGTTTTGTGATCGGTTGGGGGAACCCAGAGCTGCTGTCCGCTTCTCTGTCGCCTCGGGCAGGCAGACAGGCCTCCTCCGGTGGGTTTGCGAGTTGTCTGCCTGGGCTCTGGCCTGCCTGCGGATTTCCTTTCTGTGACGGGATTAGCTGAGACATTCTTGCAAAGCGATCACTCAATAAATTGGGAAATTGCTGCTCAAGGAGATGCCTCGTGTGTATTTGAGACAGGTCCCCTCCCGCGGCCTTGCTCTGAGTGGAGGTGGCCAGTGGCTGGCCTTTTGGGCCCGTCTACCCACCAACCAGGTCTGTGGCAGGGTCCCAGATCCATGTCGTGCCCCCCTCCCAGGAGGCAGGCACGGCTTCTGGAAAAACCCCAAATCTTTAATTTTTCCCCTCGCCTGGCACTGCCCAGACGCAAGACACCTGAGCTTCAAAAACATGGTACAAATGTCAGCCCCTGGGCCCTTGAACCATCAGGATAACTGCGACAGGGGAAACCCCCGGCCCCCCCACCAAGTGCATCCAGGTCTGGCTCCCACGTGGCTTCAAACCTGGGCCTATCAGCACCCTTGACAAGTCCATGGACAGGCAGGGAGGACGGCCACCCCAGGGCTGTGTGGCTTTAGCAGAAAAGGCTGGTTTCTTCGGAGGCACTTTGAGTGGTGGGACCCCCCCGCCTCTGGGAGTCCAGGGTCACTGACGCCCCTCCCCATGAAAACGCAGACCCTGTGGCTGGAGAGGCCCTGGGCGGGGGGCGGTGTGTGTTTTCCTGTACGAACCCTGGTGGGCGGGTGCAGGGCTCAGCCATGCACCATAGTCCCAGGGGCTGCAACCTGGTGGTGAGCCCAGTGGCCGAGCCCCTCAGTCCAGAAAGCGCTGGCAGGCCTTCTTCCAGCGGCAGGCCGTGCACCACAGGTCCCGGCGCTCCGTGCCGTACACCTTCCGGCACTTCTTGGCGTCACCTCGGGGCTTCCTAGGGGAACACACAAGGAGCATGGAGTGCCATTGGGCCGGGACCCTCCCCACCTGTCGCCTGCCCCTCAACCCACACGCACCTCAGATTGGCACTAAGCTTAGAGGGCACGGCTGGCACGCAGGCCCTGACGGTGCTGGGCTGTGGCTGCAGCTCGGTAGATGCCAGGCAGCCCTGCAAGGAGACAGAGCTGTGATCTTGCTCCCCTCCAGCACACCCCTGGGACCCAACCCCAGCTGCTGCCTGAGTGACCTCACCCACCTGGTAGGAGTGGTCATTGTGGCACACCTGGGGGGGCGCTGCAGGACTCAGCATCTGGGGTGGGGGTAAGGCCAATGGGTGCAGCAGGCTGGGCAAGGCTGGGGGCTCTGGCAGCTCCAGGTGAGGGCAGGTGGGCAGCCGGGAGGCCGTGGGTGACATTGGGTTCAGGCTGGGCAGCCCATCGGTCAGCACCTCCAGACCAATGCCCAGCTCCGTGTAGTAAAAGTCCTCCTCGCCATCACTCTGCTCCGGCTCTGCCTGCCGCCTGCTGGGGACATAGCAGGTGGGAGCTGAAGTGCTGGCCCACTTGGCCTGCCCCACCCCCAACCTGCCGGCCCCACGCACCCCAGGTGCGCCAGGCGGATGTGTCTCTGCATCCCGGAGGCTGTGCTCAGCACCTTCCCACAGCGCTTCCACAGGCACTGGAACAGGACCTGCCCCGAGCTCTGGGCGACAAGGGCTGTCGGTCAGGCTCGCCACCCATGTGTCCACCCCACCCTGAGCACTGATTCCCCCATCCCCTTACCTTCCTCTTCTGAGGGGCAGGCTCCCCAAACAGGAAGGCTGCCTCTGGGGGCAGTGGGGGTGATGGGGAGGATGGACAGGACTGCTCGCTGGCTGGGTCCCAGCCCCAGTCCCCACTGCTGCTGCTGCTGTAACTGCCTGGTGGCTGCCCCAGGGTCTGGGGCCAGGGCTCCAAGCAGGCGTCTGCAGGGACACGCCAGGCCAGTGTCAGGACTTCAGCGTGCTCGTGCCGCTCTGCACAGACTGCTGGCTGTGAGTCCCTTAACTCTGAGCTTCGCCTAATCACCTATTCACAGGGAAGTTAGGTGGGCATGCAGCCTCCTGGAGGAGGTGGTGGCCAGGAGGAGCTGGCCACAGCAGCCTGGGGACTAATCTCCCTGGAACAGGAAAGGATAAATGCAAAGATGCATGGCCAGTGAGTGGAGATGCCTGCAGGCCTGGGGTACTGGGGCTCTGGCCTCAGTAAGGGCACTGGGGGTCCTAACGTCCATGTGTTTAGAAAGCGGTGTTGCAAGCGAGGGGGTTCTGCTTGCCCCCAACTAACGTCCTGGAGGAACAGTGGCCTGGGCTCTGCCCCCATTCCAGGCTATGCAGGCCTCTGTCTCACCTGTGCTTAAGGCTGCAGCCGGGGGCCTCAGCAGGAGGGGGCTGGTGGACAGGCTTGTGAGGGCTGCGGCAGCCATGACCTCATCCAGCTGGACTTTTCCTTGGGGGGCTCTGGAGGACAATGAGGTGGGGGGCTGGCTGGTGGGGCCCAGCAGTACTCCAGACCCTTCCTCGAGCCAGGCACCATGTGCAGGCCTGGCATGTGTGTGTGCACACCAGGGCCCTTCGCTTCAGGCTCCCCAGGCGCTGGCTGGCTGGGCAGCAGGCCCAGCTCCACCCCCAGCTCGTGTTGCAGAGCCCAGATCTCCAGGAACCACCAGGAGCAAACAGGGCCTGGGCTGGGGTCTTCCTGAAGCTCGAGTCACTCACACCTGGGCTCTGTTCCACAGCGTCTCCTTCAGGTCCTGGTGCTGGACAGGGGTCTGAGGCCCCACCAGGGCACAAGAGGCCCAGTCCTCCCCCAATCACACATTAACCAGGTTGTGCAACAGCAGCGGTGGGCCAGGAGCCAGGCCTGGGGGCGGGGTGGGGGCTGTAGGGAGCAGCCAGCAGTCAGCAACAGCCGAGGGAAACCTCCAAGTACAAGCGAGTCCCCAGGCCCCAGCAGGGCTGGGCCAGAGCCCGCCCAGGGCTGCACAGACAGCCCAGGTGTCCAGCACCCAAGGTTTCACGGCAGGGTTGGGGAGACGGAGGCCAGAGGCCCGGAACCCTCGGGGTCAGCCTCGCGGCCTCTCCTGCAGAGACTGACAGCGGCCCTCCCAGCTGAGCTCTGGCCCTAGGGTGTGCAGGGGCAAGGGATACCAACACCCATCATTTCTGCTCACCTCGACCAGGCTGGGGAGCTGGGGAGTGGTTCGGGCCCTGACCTGCTCTCCACCTGACCCCGTGTGGACGTCGGGAAGGCACGTGCCCGCGCCCCACCCACCACCCTGCACACCAGGGCGCACGTGTGCGCACGCCCACTTCGGTGTGGCCCGCGGCTCACCTGAGCGCTGGCACCGGGATGTGCGCCGAAGGCGTCGGGGGTCCCGCTGCCGCCCCCGCCCCCGTCCCCGGAGCCCGCGGCTCTGGCTCCTGCGGAGGCGCGAACTCGAAGCTCGCCAAGCCGCCGCCCACAGCAGGGCCCTGCGGACCAGGAGTGCTCAGCGGAGGCAGCGGGCCCGGGGACCCCAGCCCCCACCCGTCTCCGCTCGTTACCCCCAAACCGGCTGCGGCCGGCGAGCCCCGCCCCAGGCCCCGCCCCCGGCGCGGCGCGGCGGGAAGTGGTCCCGGCGGCCCGGCCTCGCGGCCCCACGGACACACACAGGCCGCCGTCCCGCCCCCGAAGTTTGTGCAACCCCGACGCCATCCTCGCAGAGAGCGCACTCTGGCGCCGGTCCCCGGCGCCCGGTACCTGCGGCGGCGCGGGCACCGACACGGGCGCGGCCACGGGTTCCGGACCGGCGGCGCTGGGAGGAGGGTGCCCGCAGCCCCGGCCAGGCGCCAGGCGGCGCTGGGCTTCCATGGCCCGCCGACCGGGCGCCGAGGTTGCAGCGGCGAGGGCGGACGCTCGGGACACGGCCCCGCGCCGGGCCGCCGTCCGCCGCCCTGGATCGGCCGCCGCCCGTGCCGCTCGACCCCCAAGCGGCGGCAGGCCCCGCCCCCTTGCACCCCGCCCCGGCGCGCGCTCATTGGGCCGCGCTCCGTATCAACTTTCCGAGGGGGACCGTGCTCTGGGCCGACCGCGCCCCCATTGGCCTGCGCTCTGAGGCCACGCCCCCTCAGGGCCCGGCGCTCCCGCGCTGGCCGGGAGAGGGTCCCCCCTGCTAGCGGCCCCCACCCACCCGCCCGCTCCCGGGCCTCGGTGGAGACGCGGAGGGCCGGCTTCCTTGTGGGGTGCCCGAGCGCAGAACTGCCAGATCCGGAAAGGGGCCACGTCTCTTTGGCTGGGTTCCCTGGAGCCGGTTATTCTTTAACGCACGACTGCCCGCCTCTCCCACCCCTCATGGGACCCCTGGGCTGGGTGGCCCGAGCCCGCCCTCGGTGTCCAAGTCCGACCTTGGGGCAGCCACCCTGCCAGCCGGCTACACCCCCCTCTAGAACCAGCCTGGCCTGGCGACACCACCCCTAATCTGGTCTCTCTCCCCACACTGTCTGCGGGCCAGGGTGACAGGGCCCAGGCACCCCAGGAGGAGGCAGCCTGTCCCTGAGGTAAGGGTATGCTTTTTGAGGGGCTTTGAAGAAGAGCAGGCTGTGAGGCTCGCGGCGTTCATCCTCTCTGCGCTGGGCATTTATTAAGACGCTGGCAGGAGAGGCCAGGGCAGCCAGGACCCCAGACGCTCTCAGGCTGCCCTCAGCGGGTGACCGTGAGGAAAGAGGGACGCTGGAAGAAGAAACATCTGTACTTGGGTGCTAGGGCAGGGAGGGGTTGGAGACCCCTGTGTCGCTGAGCCCCGCAGGCTGAGGCAGGAGAAGCAGGAGGCGCCTTCATGTCTGATCTGTTAGCTGGAGCTGCAGGCTGCCGGCTTGAGCCCCCATCTCCTGGATGCTCTCATACACATTTTCTAGGTCGCTGTGGGTACTCAGGCCCCTGAGTGGGAGGGCCTCGTAGTCCAGATTCCTCCCCCGAGTCAGAACTGCCACCCTGCCTTTGGGGTCCGGCTGGTCTAGGGCAGATCCTGGGTCCCTCCTTTTAGGCCTGCTGATCCTGGAGTATAGGGTATCCACCTGGAGGAAGCCCACCAGGGATGGGTCAGCATCATCAGCTCTGCCAAGGATCTACCCAGCTCCACCCACCGCACCCCACCCCACCACCTCCACTTTACCTGAGTGGCTGGGGTCTCCTGGGCCTTCCCCTGGTCCAGGCCTTGGGGACCCCGACCTGTTCCCTTGAGCTTGTGGATACAAGCATACTCAGCCACCACCGATCTGGCCTCAGGCTCGTCTCCGGCACAGCTGCTGGTCAGCCCTGCCCCTGCCCACACCACGGGGCTGGCTGCCAGGCTGGCCCTGGGGATGGCTGCCAGCCCCACATTGGAATAGGTGGCCTCAGGGCCCGTGGAAGGCTGGGCAGCAGCACTAGGTGAGGTCTGGGGCAGATCCCGGTGTGAGAAGGCGGCTGGGGGCCTGGTGGTGTCTCTAGACACCTCCAGACATTGTAGGCGCAGGAGATCCATGCTGGCAGGCCGAGGGGCTGGGAGTGAGGTCAGGGCAGAGGTCAGTTGGGGTGGAGGGGTGGAGTCTGACCCTAGCAAGTTAGAAGGTGTGGTACAGCCAGCCCCACCCACAACCTGGCTGCTCCCTTGGGCTCACCTGTGCGGTGGAGCGGGCCCTGGTGCAGCTCATGCAGTCTGGTGTCTGACTTGCTGAGGACGCAGAGGGGGGGCTGTCTCAGCAGTGACTGGGGGCAAGGAAGGCAGGTCGGTCCCCGCTGGCCCCGACCTGGCCCCAGGGACAGCCTGGCACTCACCATTTCCGCTGGCATCGTGGTACCCTGCAGCCCTGCTGGCTGCCTCTGAGCCTGCTTCCTGGGGGCAAGAGGGTCGTCAGGCCAGGGACACAGAGTAGAGGTGCAGGGGTATCAGCCTCTGGTGAAGAGGGACCTGCCTGGAGCCCCACCCCCTCTGGCCACAGCACTGAAACAGGTTCCACATGGAACCCAGGCAAGGGAGGGACATACCTGTGGCAGGCTGTGCACAGCACCCACAGCCAGAGGAGCAGGGTGAGGCACCCTAGGACCCAGAGGGCAGGAGGGGCTGAGGTTACCAGTGGCCCCATCCTGGGTAGCCCCGGACTGGCCTGAGGGCAGAAGACAAGGGTCCTGGGGACTGGCTGAAGGACTAGACACCCACCTGCAACCCCGCCTCGCCTCACAATGCTGGCGGTCGCCTGCCCTGGGAGCTCTGACTCAGCACACAGGAAGCCCAGGGCTCAGCAGCCCCTCCTCCTACAGAGGCGGAGGACGCAGCCTAGCGCCCACCTTCCTTTCCCGCCTCTGGGTGGGGGCTGCTGGCCAGTGTGAGAATGTGTGCTCTTCCTGGCCTCATGTGTGCCCAAGCCAGTGACGATAACCCACATGACCGCAGAGCATGGCCAGAGAGAACCTGGCCAAGGCTCCACTGTGGTCACTACAACCCAAACCTGAGGCCTGGGGACGCCACTGAGGTCACACGCATGAGCCTTCAAGCCACAGGCCACAGACTCACCTGCAGCCCTGCCCTGCCCAGGTAAGGCCCTGTCTGAGGTGATGCCTTCGTCATTCACCACAGCTTGGCCCCCTGAGGGGCTGAAGAGGTGGGGGTCAGCTGGCAGGGGCTGCTTTGGGCACTGAGTACCCTCCCCCCCCCTCTCCCTGGCTCTCCACCCCCACCTCCATTCCTGCTGTTGGACCTGTCTCCTTCCTGGGGCTTTAGCAGGGCTGCAGGGGATGGGGGTCCACTCTACACTCAGCAAAGCCTAGCACAGATATGGGGGGTTGGGGCTGAGTCTGCCCAGACCCAGGGAGTGGGCTTCCTACACAGGAAGTCCCAGTGGCGTGACCTGGTAGAGGCTAGTCCTCCCAGGCCCCGGCCCTCGAGTGCTGCCAGGAGGGCATGCAGCAGCAGGCCTGGAGAGCTGGCCAGGCTGGAGTTCGAAGGAGGCACTTACCAGGGCCACGGGTACAGGGCACTCCTCAGCCGCCTGGGCAGGCCAGCAGCTCCCAGAGCAGTGGTGCCTGTGTGCAGCTCCCCCACTTCCTGCCTGTGTCTCAGATTTCGTCTCAACCCCCAACAGCAGCAGCCGCCACCACCGCAGCCTCACCCAACTGCTGCACCCCAGGTGGGGCCCAGATAACACTCAGTGGGTGTGTGCTTCGAGCCCCCATGGTTTGAGCCTACCTCTCTGTCTCCACCCACGAAGAGGTGGGCACACACTGGGAGGAGACAGGCCACCGAGCACCGGGGGGAATCCAGGCGCTCACACCCGCCCACCAGGCCCTCCTGCTCCGTAAGCAGTGCTCTGAGGGCCTGAGCTGGCAGCCCCCCCCCAAGCTCCACAGTCTGTGTGTGTTGGGCCACATGGGAACCCCCTGCGAGACCAGGGAAGATGACAGTCCCACTGGGCCCTCTGCCTCTGGGCTCACTGGGGACTCCTCCAGCCCAGCCCCACTGCCCATGCACAGACACCTCTCCCCACACACCACAGCTAGCCGCGCCACCACTAGAAGACAGCGACAAAGTCACTTTAATGTCCTTGATAAGCAGACACTGGCAGGGGGGCTCTGTGGGCACGTGAGCATCAAGACGTGACCCCTGTACCCAATCTCCACTCAGCAATGTCCGCACACCCCGGCCTGGCAATAGGCTGACCGTGAGGTCTGGTCTGGGGGTGGCCCCTCTTCTGTCGGCATCTAGTTATTGGAGGACAGCAGGTCTTCCGGAAGCTGTGGGAGCTGGAGCTGCGCCCTGTCCCTGGCACATGCCGGGCTCTAGAACTCTGTCATCTTCTTGTGGGTGTCCGCCTTCCTCTGCTCCCGCTGCAGGCCCGCTTCCTGGGCCCGGAGCTGCCCCAGCTGCCGCTGGGCTCCTGCCAGCTTCTCCTGCAGCTGGGCCACGGTCACGCTGTGCCTAGAGAGAGGCTGCCACTCAGCATGGGCTCCCGGGCCACTGCTAAAAGACCCCAGGATGCTGTGGCCCCTGCCAGGCATCCGCCCACCATGCAGACCCTCCTCAGACCCAGCTCACCACCTTCGGGTCAGGGCGAAATCCTGCAGATGAACTGCACTGGGCGCCCAGAGCAGGGCCGGAGGCATGGCCGCCCTGGGGCCCATCCTCTGCCCCAAGTTCAGCCCCACACATACCGGCCAGTGTTGCGGGCGAGGGCCTCCTGGATGCCCCGGATGTCCCGCTGGGCCTGCTCAATCTTCTCCTCGGTCTGGAAGAGCCGCAGGCTCAGGGCCCTCTTGGTGCCTTTGCTGGCATGGTACAGCTCCTTGCCACTTCTCCTCCCAGGGGTGGCAGCTCCTGCCTCCAGGGTCCCAGGAGCCTGGCCCTGCAGCTTCTCATTCAGAAAGTCAAACACGCTCCGAGGGGGCGGGCGGCCCCCAGGCCTGCCTCCTCGGCCCCGGTATTTTGGGGCCCGACTAGTGCCAGCCTTGCTGCCCTTGGTCCTCTTCTGTAGGATCTCTGCACACTGGTCCAGCGACTTCCCTCGAGGCAGCACCACAGCGTGGATGGGCTCCACCCGGCCATCCGAGTGTCGGCCCAGACCTGGGGGCACAGGGGCTGGCACTGCTGCTGGATCCACTCCCACCACCCTGCACTGTGCAGAGGCAACCCAGCCCCTTCCCCAGGGCAGCACCCACTCACTCACCCTTGCCAAACTCATAGCCCATCTTGGCGAGCAGCCTGGAGCCGATGCCCCGCGTGTGCACCTCCCAGCCCGCAAAGGCAGAGCTGCAGGCCCTGTGGTCGGTGGCGCTGGGTTCCACCACTGCAGGAAACAGGGCAGGGACTTGGCCCAGCTGCACAGGGAACACCTGGGCTCTGGCCAGCGTCAGCCCAAGAGCTCAGTCCTCTCTCCATCTCATGGACACGGGGTTTCAGAAACCACCAACACATGGGACAGTCCTACAGGGATGCCTCCCATCTTCTTCCTCACTGACCCCTCAGGGGGCTGGACACTGAAGCTGCCCTGCCCGTGGCTGTCTACAGCCCCCCCCCCGGCCCCCCGCCCCGCCCCACAACTAGACCCCAGGCCCCGAGTGGAGCTGCAGAAGGAGCTGCTGCTGCCTGCTCTCTGTGCAGCTGGGCCTCCCCAGCAGTGGCCCACCCTCAGGTTGCACCATGGGGGACATGTGTGCACACGAACTCCTTGATGACAAGGGACAGGTCTTTGCGTCTGCAGGTTTGAGGACCTGCCCAGACCCCTCACACATGCTCTCATCCTCCCACCTCCTGTGGGGGCCTGTCTCTCCAGGCCCAACTAGTACCCCCTGTGTGAGTCATGCACTAGGCAGAGCCCCCCTCACCCGCGGTCACGCTCTCTGCCTTTCTGCTTAGGTGGTCAAGGTTCCCACCAGCCAGGAACTTCCTAGGGAGACTGCTGCCCAAGATGCTCCTTGCCCTGTACCTCTGGCATAGCTGGAATCATCTGGGTCACCACTGTCTGAGTCAGAGGATGCTGCAGGCTCTGGGCGCAGTGGGGGAAGGATGCTGTCCCCCTCCAAAACGGCCTCCTTCAACAGCAGCGAGTCAAACTTGACTGTGTAGTAGCCGCTGTCCATATCTGGAAGCAAGGTCAAAGACAACGAGGTCAGCGGCTTCACAGGTGGTTGGAGACTCACTGGAAGTTGGGAGCAAGACGGGCAAGGCCAGGGGCACTCTCACTCCTCTTGGGCACAGAGCAGGGACCTGACACCCAACCAAAGGAGTGGTCATAGGGGATTAACACGTATGAGGAATGGAGGGACCTTCCAGAAGGGCCTGAGGGAGGCCCATGGGCAGCCTCACCAGTGATCCGTGCTGGGTACCAGAGACCATCTGGTTGCTTGGCCAGACATGCAGAACCAGCCTGCAAGGAGCTCAGGTCCGGATCCTGGAAGGGGCGCAGCTCATCCACAGGGACCACCTGCCCATGGGAGAACCTGCAGAGAGGGCCGCAGGAGCCGGGGCTCAGACACAGCCCACAGGGGGCATGTGAGGCCCAGAGAACCAAGTCTAACTATCTGGGCGTAGCCCTCGAGGGAGGGAGAAACAGGGAAACAAAACACACACAAACACGCGTCCACACATACACACAGACATACCGTTTGTACACATCCATGCACACACGTGCACACACTTGTGCTGTCTCACTCTCGCTCTTGGGATGGACGTGGCCCCTCTGAGGATGAGACTGCTCTCAGCTTTCTGGGCCAGGGGGACAGTGTGGCTGGCATAGTGCCCCATCGCCTCCACCAGACACACAGCCCCAGACGCAACCGATAATCAGGGCAGGTGTTTGTGTGCTCATGTGGTGAGTCCTCCCCAAACCAATTAGCACAACCCACTTATAACAGTGGTGCCTTGACTTTCAGAGATCAGTGCACCAGTGAAATTAAAACTAAAACTGAGAGAGAGAGAGAGAGAGAGAGAGAGAGAGAGAGAGAGAGGAGGAGGAAATGTGAGGATTGCAACCTTTACTTTGCCAAATAAAGACATGAGAAAACCAACCACATATCTACCCCTATGTGCCATCACTTCCAGAGGAAACTGCTTTAACCCCAGGAGAGCAGCCAGGACTGGCATCTGCCCATGACACGGAGCCCATGCTGGGCATGGCTGTTTCTTGAGGCAGGAATTGGTGATGACAAAGAGGGAGAGGGAACCAAAGGTGGAAGGCGTTTGTCTGGCAGATACAGAGGGTCTCAGGGCAGCTCCTTCTCACACCTGGCTGTCCTCAGGCACCCAGGGAGCTGCCAATGGCCGAATGGCACCAGCAGCTGAAAGTCTGGGCCCCAAATGGACAGCAGTAGAGTCTGTGGTTAAAAAGCCCTGATCAAACGAGAAGCAAAACCGCTTGTTCAAAAGGGGGGACTAAACCCGGGTGAATGCAACCAAATACCGCCTTGGAGACACACACACACTGGCTCACACACACTTTCAGACTCACCCATGCACACACATAGAGGCCTACATCCACAGACACCACCACTTAAACCTCTCTATAGGAACCTTCAGCAACATTAGAAACCTTAAAATTTGGTACATTCCTTAAACCTAGCAAGCACTTCAAAAAATTTTTGTAAAAAATAATGGAAGTATGCAAAGATTTAGCTATAGGGATGTTAACCGAATACTAAAGACTCAGAAATAGCCTACATTTCCAACCGTGGGAAGTCGTTAATGGCAAATCTATACAATGGTTTGAGCCTAGGAGAATGGGGTAAACTGACAGAGGGGATGGAAAGCTTTACGGGAGCTCCACGCACACAGAAAACTTCACACTTAGCAGGAAGTGTTAGAAGAGAGTCAGGAAAGGAGGGGCTGTGCGTGTCATAAGGAAACAACTTAAAATTGTTTTTTCATATTAAAAAAAAAAAACACAAAAAACTTGCCCAGCCAATGTGGCTCAGTAGTTGAGCATCAACCAACCTATGAACCAGGAGGTCACGGTTTGATTCCGTCAGGGCACATGCCCAGGCTGCAGGCTCGATTCCCAGTGTGGGGCGTGCAGGAGGCAGCTGATCGATGATTCTCTCTCATCACTGATGTCACCTCACAATAATCACAAAAACACATGCCAGAGTCTCAAACATGTGAACCTGAGAACAAGCTCTTAGGACTGCATTCCCTGAGTTCAGTTGGCCAAGTGCAGAGGTGACTGAATCTTTGCCACAGGAGAACAAGGCTAAAACTGGGCAAAACTGTCCAAACGCACAGCTTCTGAGCTCTGGAAGTTGACGGCAGCAGTGATGCCTGGATGGGGGTGTCTGCAGCATCCCCTGCAAAGCAGCAGGCGCAGAGGGTGGAAGTGGGGAAGACGGTAAAAACCAGGGCCTTGTGGCTAAAAGTGATGAAACCAATCAAAACTACCAGAGAACGGACAGGTCTGAAAGGGCTGCAGACGGCTCCACTCTGCGCGCATCCTCTCTATGGAATGGTGTGCATGAATCAAGAGCTCTAAGACATGCCAGGACAAAGGAAAAGTGGGGCTGAGGGGGCGCTGAGCTAGGAATGACACTCCCAACTCACATAGATGGACTGGGAAGGAAGTGTTTGAGCACAGCCTCCGACTAAGTTCTGGCGGACCACTCAGCTGCAGAGTACTGCCTAGGAAGCCAGACTGAAAGTAAAATTAAATTTAAAATCTGAGCAGAGCCATCAGAGGCTGCGCACTATGGCAGGTGGGCAGACTGTAAGTTAGGTCCAGAAAATGTACTAAAATAAAACATTGGGGAAAACAATTCAGAATCCAGAGTTCCTAAAATATATCTGACATGTCCAGTTTTCAATAAAAATTTATGAGACATGCAAACCAACAGAAAAGTGTGACCCATATTAAGGAAAAAAAGCAGTTGATAGGGTCTGACTGAGTGGGCCAAGATGATGAATCGAACAAAGACTTCAAAGTAGAGAGTATAAGTATGTTAAAGGAATTAAATGACAGTATAATGATGACGATTCAATAAACAGGGAATCTTAAAAGAGAAGTATAAATTATATAAGGAATCAAATAGAAATTCCAGGGCTGAAAAGTCAATGCTGAAATGAGAATCACTCAGTGGGACACTCTGGTCACCAGTCTAGCAAATAAGAAGTGAGGAAATCATCCCTCTGTCCTAACAAAAAGTGCAATGAGTCCGGCCGGCGGGGCTCAGTGGTTGAGCGTTGACCTATGAAGCAGGTCACCAGAGACCTAGGTTTACGAGAAGAGAGAATTATTCATAGGTATTAGAAAGCTTCCCTTCATTACTCACCACCATGTCACTAATGGCCTGTTTATAACAGTTCTTTGTAGCCAGTACTTTGTGTCTGGCTATCAATAAAATAATTACAAAGCACACTAAAATACACCGTATACCAAAATATGGATAATAGAATCCTAAAAAAAGAGGGAGAGAAAGGGACAGAAATGTTTGCAAAATTGAAGAATAATGGCTGAAAGCTTCCCAACTTTGATGAGAGATATGAATCTATACATCCAAGTAGTATAAAGTAAAAGAGACCCACACCAAGACAAACTGCTAAGACCCAAAGACAAAGACAGCATCTGAAGGTAGCAAGGGAAGTGGCTTTTCAGGGATGAGGATCCTCAGTAAGACTAACAGCTGATTTCTCATCAAAAACTATGGAAGCCACAGGCAGTGTGGGGATGACATATTTAAAGTCTTGAAAAAAAAATGCTGTCAGACAAGAATCATATTTCTGGCAAAACTATCCTTCAGAAATGAAGGAGAAATGAAGACATTCCCATGTAAGCAAGAGCTGAGGGAATCTGTCACTGGTAGACTTGCCTACAAGAAATGCTAGTCTGGCTGGCGTCGCTCAGTGATTGAATGTCGACCTATGAACCAGGAGTTCATGGTTCAATTCCTGGTCAGCCCACATGCCCAGGTTGCGGGCTCGACCCCCAGTAGGTGGCCTGCAGGAGGCAGCTGATCAATGATACTCTCTCATCATTGATGTTTCTAACTCTCCCTCTCCCTTCCTCTCTGAAATCAATTAAAAAGAGAAATGCTACAGGGCATTCTTCAGACTAATGAAAGGACAGACACTGGTCAGTAACTCAGGCTGTATGAGCACTGGGAGAGGTAATCAGAGGCAAACAGAAGTGCAGTATTAAAATTTTTTGTTTGCAACTATTTTTCCTATGTGATTTCAAAGACAAATGTATAGCCGAAACCGGTTTGGCTCAGTGGATAGAGCGTCGGCCTGCGGACTGAAAGGTCCCAGGTTCGATTCCGGTCAAGGGCATGTACCTGGGTTGCGGGCACATCCCCAGTAGGGAGTGTGCAGGAGGCAGCTGATCGAGGTTTCTCTCTCATCGATGTTTCTAACTCTCTATCTCTCTCCCTTCCTCTCTGTAAAAAATCAATAAAATATATATTAAAAAAAAAAGACAAATGTATAAAGCAGTAATCACAAACCTACATTTCTGGGCACACAATGTATAAAGGTGTAATTTGTAACAGTAACAACATAAAGAAAGGGGACTGCATAGTAGTTTTGTGTCCTACTGATGCTAACTCGGTATTGATTCAAACTAGACTGTTGTAAATTTACAATGTTAATCACAATTCCGAGAGTAACCATTAAGAAAATAACACAGAATAGAGGGTGGGGCAAAAGTAGGTTTAGAGTTGTGAGTATGTGAAATACAGAGTTTATTCTTGTATTATTAGTTATTAATTATTGTATTATTTTCCATACAAGCCACTGTAAACCTACTTTTGTCCCACCGTGTTTGCAGAAAAAGGAGAAAGGAATCAAAATGTTACAATGGGGACCTAGCCGATTTGGCTCAGTGGATAGAGCGTTGGCCCATGGACTGAAAGGTCCTAGGTTCAACTCCAGTCAAGGGTGCGTACTTCAGCCCCAGTCAGAGTGCATGCAGGAGGCAACCAATCTATGTGTCTCTTTCACATCAATGTTTCTCTTTCTTTGTCTCTCCCTGTCCTTGGGTGAGGATTGACAACAACAACAAAAATACAACAGTGGAAAAAACAAACATTAAAAAAGGCTGTAATGGAGGAATTGAGAAACAAAAAGATATGAGACACATAGGAAAAGAAAACTCACTGAGGCAAGTCCTTGCTTATCATAATTATTTATTTTGCATACTCTTTCTTTTTTAATTAAATGTTTTTACTGACTTTAGAGCGAGGAGAGGGATAGAGAGAAACACTGATGAGAGAGTAACATTAATAAGCTGCCTCCTGCACGCCCCCTACTGGGGATTGAGCCCACCACCTGGGCATGTGCCCTGATTGGGAATTGAACCAGTGACTTCTTGGTGCATGGGACGATGCTGAACCACTGAGCAACACCAGCTGGGCTAACTTTATTTTTTATTTTAAAAAAATATTTTTTATGTTTTATTGGTTTCAGAGAGAGGAAGGGAGAAGGAGAAAGAGATAGAAACATCAATGATGAGAGAGAGAGATGGAGCCCGCAACCCGGGCATGTGCCTTGATCGGGAATCAAACCATGACCTCCTGGTTCATTGGTCAGTGCTGAACTACTGAGCCACTCTGACTGGGCTTTATTCTTATTTTTAACTTAAAAAATAATTCTCACCTAAGGACATGTTTTTTTGTTTTGTTTTTAATAATTCTTTATTGTTGAAAGTATTACGTGTTCCCTTTTTTCCCCCCAAGGGATATATATTTTTTTTAATTGATTTTAGAGAGCAGGAGAGAGACAGAGAGAAAGAAAAACATCTATGTGAGAGAAACATCAATCAGTTGCCTCTCATATGCGCCCAACTGGGGATCGAACCTGAAACCTTTTGGTGATGGGAGGATGCTCCAACCAACTGAGCCACCAGGCCTGGGCTTAGCAACTACTTTAAATGTCAATGGATTAAACCATGGATTAAATGAAATAAATTAGAAGGATGGATTAAAAGATTATTCAATTCTATGCCTCTATAAGAGACTCATTTTGTGTCAAGATAGGTTGAGAGTGAAAGGAAAGATAATCCATGCAAATCCTATATAATAAAAGGCTAATATGCAAATCAACCAAACGGCAGAACAACCAGTCGCTATGATGTGTACTGACTACCAGGGGGCAGACGCTCAAAACAGAAGCTGCCCCTTGGTGGTCAGTGCACTCCCACAAGGGGGTGCACCGCTCAGCCAGAAGCCAGGCTCACAGAGCCTCTCCCACCTCTTCAGCAGCGCTAAGGATGTCTGACTGCCAGCTTAGGCCTGCTCCCTGCTAAGCCATCAGTTGGACATCCCCTGAGGGCTCCCGGACTGGGAGAAGGTGCAGGCTGGGCTGAGGGACCCCCCTTCCTGGGTGCACAAATTTTCTGCACCGGGCCTCTAGTCTATAATACAGGGGTCCTCAAACTACGGCCCACGGGCCACATGCAAATACAAATATTGTATTTGTTCCCTGTGGGAAACTGTTTATTGCCTTCACTATCTGATAAGCGTAGACAGAGTACCTCCCGAAGGCTGGGTGCCTTTGAAGCCCTAGCAAAGGTCGGAGCTAGGTGCCACCTCTGTTTGTCCAGACAGTGGTAGCTGAAACTACTCCCCCATTTATTATTATGTAAATCCTTGCTGAGGGGCTAGTCTGCCTGTTACTGGGGGTCACCTGCCTAAGGGCTATGCTATGGGGGTATCCCAGATCAATAAAAGCTTGGTGCGGCCTGAGCACAGGAGGAAGCCCTTCCTCCTGAGTTGGACTTACTCGCCTGGTCCCCCAATATTTCCAAATTATCTCGTGTCCTTTCTCTTTCATTTGTGTGCGGCTCCGCTTCCAGGTCTTGAACCCTGATCCATGCAGGATGTGGAGGGAAACATTTACCAACATCTGGCGCCCCATGGGAAAACTGGAAGTGAAGGTTTCGCTAGAGCGAAAAAATGAAGTTTCACCGGCAAGGTGAGGAACAAAGAATTCACCGTAAAGGTAGGCACCTAAAAAGGTGGGGGGATATTTCACTGCACACAAACGCCCACAATCAGCTACAGCAGTCCAGAGCTGTAGGCGGGGTGGGAACGTTTTCTTAACCAGGCTAACGGGGCAGGATTCGGTTTTAAAAAAGTAGATTCGGCCTTTAAAAAATTAAGAAACTTTATTATAGACTTTTGATTTGCATGTTTAAGGAGTTAAAATTTTAGAAGGTAATCTCTTATAGTTTTTGCATATTATAGAACATAACCCTTGGTTTCTTGAAAACGGTACATTAGATCTTGAATACTTGCCAAAAAGTTAGTTGGAACTTGAAAAAAGCTCAGCAGCAGAAAGAACTTACCTCAAAAAGCTGTTTTTCCATGGGGAACACAACATTGCGTTTGCTAGAGCCTTTTAGAGAGACCGAGGAGGAGCCTCCTCACCTGGTTCCCCCCGCGCCTCCTAGAGAGGAGCAGGAAGGAAAATTGGAGGAATGGCCTTCATGGCCCCCTCCACCTCCACCTCCATGTCCTAATCCTGAAATGATTAATTCATCATTAATGGAATCACCTGTGCAAAAAGCCATCAGAGAAGGATTGAAGGACATGCCGGTGGAAGAAAGGCTTGCTTTTCCTATCATGCAGATAGCTGACCCACAGCTCCCGAATCAAATAACAAGACACAATGAAAAAATTGACTTTAAAATGATAAAGGCCTTATGTGAAAGTGTACTTCAAAATGGTCCAACGGCTCCTTTTACAGGAGAAATTATGAATATTTCTGAAACATTCTTAATTCCTCATGATTGGTATTCTCTAGCTCGTGCAACTCTGGATGGGGGAGATCATTTACTCTGGAAAGGAGAATTTTTGGAGAAATGCCAAGAGCAAGCCCATACAAACCGCGGGCTGAATGCTCAAATAACTTATGAAATGCTAGCAGGATTGGGACAATATAATGACGTGCAGAATCAGTTAAATTATGTGCAACTGGCATATGAGCAAATTAGAGCTTGTGGAAGGAAAGCTTGGTGGGCTTTACCAGCAAAAGGGGACCTTGAGGGAGCTTTTAGTAAATGTACACAGGGGCCTTTAGAATCATTTTCTGATTTTGTGGATCGAGTGAGACGACAGATTCAACCTGAGATAGCAGGAGACATTTTAGTTCAGCAATTAGCTTATGAAAACGCCAATGATGATTGTAAGAAATGCCTGATGCCTCTGAGAAAAGGTAGTACCATTACAGAAATGATTCGAGCATGTCAGAATGTGGGGTCAGGCACTTTTCAAGCGAATTTACTCGCTGCCGCTGTAACCGTAGAAAATAAAAAGTGTTATAACTGGAAAAACAGGACATTTTAGAAAAGACTGTAGGCAACTAAGAAGGACACAAGGAGGCGCTCTAGGAAAAGGCGCGAACATCCCGCCTCCTGAACGGATCAACACAGATCCAACCTCTAGGTGTCCTAGGTGCCAGAAGGGCTACCATTGGGCGGGTCATTGTAAATCGAGATTCCATAAAAATAGGCAGCCGTTAAATCAAGACACAGGGTACGGCCAACCGCAGGGAAACGGCCAGAGGGGCTTCCCCCAGCCCCATCATTAAAAGGGGAGATCTGCCCTGCAAAGCCCACAGTGGACTCTCTGATTCGGGCCACTCCAGGGAGCGCAGGCCTACATCTTAACAGTACTATAGCGGTCACTTTGACCCCCAAGATGGCTCGGCAAGCTGCTCCTACAGGAATCTGGGGACCTGTGCCACTGGGAACTTTAGGATTAATTTTAGGGAGGAGTGGAAACACTCTGAAAGGATTAACGGTTTTGCCTGGGGTCACAGATTCAGACTATGAGGGAGAGATTAAAGTTATATTAGAATGTAATCACACTATGCAAATTACTCCAGGACAAAGGATTGCTCAGATACTACTTTTACCTTATGTTCAGCAAGGTGAGGCTATAACCAGGAAAAGAGGGGCGCAAGGGTTTGGAAGCTCATACATCTATTGGATACAGGAAATTAGCAAAACCCGTCCTATGATTAATTTGAGAATAGAAGGAAAAATGTTTAAGGGCCTAGTAGACACTGGGGCGGATGTCAGCGTTATCAGCAAAGAATTCTGGCCTCCAAGTTGGTCCATGGTAGAAGCTATGACTCAATTAGGGGGTGGGAGTTCCTGATAACACACAATGTAGTGCTGCAGTCTTAAGGTGGCAAGATGAGGAAGGACAGACAGGATGGTTTCAGCCCTACATTGTCTCTGGAATTGCAGTCAATTTGTGGGGCCGGGATGTCTTAGAAGGTTTACAAACTTGTATTATTACCGGCAAAGGACAGCAGTTTAAAGCTCAGATGGGATGTCAGCCAGGTCAAGGTTTAAAAAACCCAGGAAGGCGAGGATATCAACCGTTTTCAGAGTGGTCACTGCTCAGTCCCTCGCCCCCATGCTGATCCTATATAATGGAAAGACGATAAACCTGTATGGGTGGATCAGTGGCCATTAACCAAGGAGAAATTAGGTCATATTCATGATTTGATACAGGAACAAATAGAAGCTGGTCACATAGAGCCTTCCAATAGCCCTTGGAATACACCTATATTTATTATACCTAAGAAGGTGGCAGGAAAATGGCAATTGTTACATGATCTTAGAGCAGTTAATGCTACTATGCATGCCATGGGAGCTTTGCAACCTGGACTCCCAGCGCCTTCTCAAATCCCTCTAGATTGGTCTCTTATAGTAGTAGATCTTAAGGATTGTTTTTTCACCATTCCCTTGGCACCTCAAGATCAACGAAGATTTGCCTTTTCAGTGCCATCTATTAATAATATAGAACCCATGAGAAGATATCAGTGGAAGGTTTTGCCTCAAGGAATGGCCAATAGCCCTACCTTGTGCCAAAAATATGTGGCTCAAGCTGTTCAGCCTTTAAGGGACAGATATTCCCGATGTTACATTATTCATTACATGGATGACTTGCTCTTAGCAAGTCCACGGGAAGAGCAGACTTTGGAAATGTTTTTCCAATTTGAAAAGGAGCTCCCTAAACGGGGCTTAAAAATTGCTCCAGAAAAGGTACAGAAAGAGACACCTTTTAAATATCTGGGAACCATAATTGAAAACCAATGCATTAGTCTGCAAAAGGTGGAACTAAGAAAAGAGTGCCTTAAAACTTTAAATGACTTTCAGACATTATTAGGGGACATTAACTGGTTAAGACCTTACCTAAAAATCTCTACGGGAGAAATGATAAATTTATTTAATATACTTAGGGGTGACTCTAACTTTCCTCACCCAAAACACTGACAGATGAAGCCAGAAAGGAGTTGTTAAGAATTGAGCAGGCGATATCCTCAGCCCAAGTAGCATGGGTACAACCTGAATTGCCTTTATTGGGACAGATTAACCATACTGCAAATAGTCCCACTGGAGTCATCTTCCAAAATAAAGACTCTCCCACTATTATTGAATGGGTCCACCTAGGGCATCAGTCCTCTAAAATTGCTATTACTTACGTAGAACGGATGGCTCAATTGATATCTCAGCTTAGAAAGCGTTGCAGGCAGCTTAGAGGAGAAGAACCAAAATGCATCTATCTTCCCCTCACAGGGAAGCAATCAGAAATGTTATTTCAGACTGATATAAATTGGCAAATTGGGTTAAGTGAATATTCAGGGGAACTTAGCTGTCACCTATTAAAAGATAAACCACTACAATTTTTATATTATACCCCCATTATTATACCAAAAGATACTAGACAGGAACCTATTCCTGGAGCATTAACTGTTTTTACTGACGGGTCATCTAACGGGAAAGCCGCCTATCATACAATAAATTCAGACCGAGTCATACTGACCAGTCATACTTCTGTGCAAAGACTTGAACTGGAAGCTATTAAGGCTGCATTGCAAGATTTTCAACAGCCTGTTAACATAATTTCTGATTCCTCTTATGCTTCGGGCCTAGTAAGTAGAATTGAAACTGCCCGGTTGAAATGGCTTAGTGACCAAAGTTTATTCTTACTATTTCAACAAGTCCAGCAGATTGTGCAGCAGAGACAATACCCTTTTTATATCACTCATATCAGGGCTCGCAGTGTATTACCTGGCCCATTAACTAAAGGAAATGCACATGCGGATCAATTGGTTGCTTTATTAAAAGAGGCCTCAGAGTCTCATCAGCTTTTACATCAGCCTGCCAGAATGTTGTCCAAACAATTCTCAATCTCTCGACAGCAGGCAAAACAGATTATCAAGGAATGTCCCACTTGCATGTTACATCTACCTCAAGGGCCTAACACAGGAGTCAACCCTAGAGGTTTGCTAAGGGACCATATCTGGCAAATGGATGTAACACATTATACTCCTTTTGGACGTCTTGGGGCATTGCATGTCTCTGTAGATACCTTTTCAAAAGTCCTATGGGCTACTGCATCTATAGGAAAAATGGCAAAACAGGTTATTAATCATTGCCCAGCTGCTTTTGCTGTCATAGGAATTCCAAAAATTATTAAAACTGATAATGGGCCTGCTTACACAAGCTGTCAATTCCAGGAATTTTGTAAAAGGTGGAAAATTCAGCACATTACAGGAATACCATATAATTCCCAAGGACAGGCCATTATTGAACAACAGCATCAGCGGCTAAAATCCCAACTTGAAAAACAACAAGGAGGGATGATGGAGAAATCACCTACGGGTAGGCTGCACCAAGCCTTAATTACTTTAAACTTTTTCACCTGTGGTGCTGATGGAAAGACACCTATGGAGCTACATTGGGGTCAGAATAAAACAAAAGAAAATGGTCTAGTTAAATGGAAAGATCCCGAATCTGGTTTATGGAAGGGACCTGACCCATTATTAACCTTTGGCAGAGGGTATGCTTGTATATTCCCAGAGAATTTTTCAAAACCCGTGTGGATTCCTGCTAGAAATATTAAACTGCATCAGGGATCCAAGAAAGAAACCAGCCAGACCAATGAGGACCTTGCGCCTGGAGCCACACCATGCAGCTGCAGACAATCAACTCCCTCAGCCACAGAGAGCAGCGACTCCAAGCAGTCCACTGAAGATGAGGAGCGGGAGGAGGACGAGCCAGACAACAAACAGCCCGGAGACCACCTGGAGCATGGTAAAGAAGAGGGTACAGACACCTGACGCCTGAGAACGTCTTTCTTGCCATGCTAGCAGTAATCATCTGTACAGTAATATTACCTAGGGCAAATGTGGAAGTATTTCAGACTTATGCTCCTGACCCTTCATGAGTAAGAACCCTTATGTGGGCTGATCCCCTGCCTACTGTAGTATCCAGTAGGAACATGGGTAGGGCAAGGAAGTAGGGGACTATCACTATTTGCTCCTGGGAGAGGTGCAGAAAATGTAACTATGAGCTTGTCTATACAAAAAGAAATTGACAGCCAGTTTAAAATTGAACTGCCATAGCCTAGAGCAAAGAATATCCTTACATGATATTATTCTACAATGTCATTAATAATTTTTGATATTTTACAACAGCATATTGTACATTTATCCCCAACAAACTAATTCTTTGAATGTTTGGCAGCAATTTAATATGGACATGAAAGGATTTAATCCCTTCCACCGTGTGGAGGGCCCCCTGGGAAGGCACTTGAGCATTCTGTATTGGCCTCTCTCGCCCTTTTTGCCAAGAGGGTCCCTCTTCTCACAACCCAATTGCTTACAGTTGTTGCCTGTGTTCTGTGTTCATGCTGAGGTCATGGTGGCTGGTACCATGGATCTGTCTCTCACCCAATGGCGTGAGCTGGCCCTCTCTGGAGAAGAAACCTGGGTTCCCCAAGATATGTGATCAATGCCAGGGCCCCGCCAGCAGGCGAGGGAATCCCAAGGTAGTTGCTGGGCATGGAGGCCACAGGGGCATAGGCTACCGAGGAGACAGAACTGAACCTCACATCACCCTGCTTGGCCCCGGAGGATGGCTGGTTAGTCAAAGACGAGTAAGATTCCTCAGGGAGGAATGACTTAAGACAGGCACAGTCGCAGAGGGGCCTCAGGAGAGCACTTGGGGATCAACAGAGGTGGGGCGCAGATCCTCATCCCCCCAACTATGCAGGGGCTTGAACACTCTCCCCTTCTGAGGGAGGTCTCCTGCCCCCATGGCTGCTTCTCGCTTCCCATGTCCAGCCCAGATCGGGACCCAGATAACAGAAAGAGACTTGGCCCAGCTCAGACCAGGAACAGGAAGAGACTTGGTCCAGCTCAGATCAGGACCCAGATAAGAGACTTGGCTGAGAGCAACTACCCTATATCTAAAATCCAGCCTAACAACAGGAATGCTCAGGGCCTCCTCAAGGATGCAAAATAATTCTTTCCACTAATGTTTACAGTGTAAACTAAGATTGTTGTTAGAGTATTAAATTTGACAGTAAAATAGTAGTCAAGTTTTCCAATTAATTAAAATTGGCTCAAGAAGTATTAACCAAAATTTTCATTTCATGGTAGAATTGCTTAACATGCAATGAACCTAAAGCAATCATATTTTTGTGCAGAAAAAATTAAAATTTAAAGTTATCTAGACGGCATTAAAAATTTTCCAAAAGCCTCCTAATAATTAAATAAAAAAAGGGGGGATAGTGGAAAAATACCATGTAAGGAAAAACATCCTGTAACTAATTTACATCTAGAAAAAAATTTTTTTCATTTGTAATGCTAACAGCAAGACACCCATGGAAAACATACTTGATGTCAAAATAAGCCAAAGGAAAATCATTTGGGCAACTATAAAAAGGATCCCCCAAGTAAAATTTCCTTTATTAACCTTTGGTCGAGAATACGTTTGTATATTTTCAGGAAACAACTCCATGTGGATTCCTGCAACAATGGATCCTGAAGAGAAACTGACCAGACTGCTCCAGCCACAAAGACAGGAGAGACAGTTCAGAGATGGAGATGGTGAAGATGCCTTGCTATGCCACCAGTCAGCAGCTGTGCGTCGCTGCAGGTTGCCCAGGACCAAACTAAAGAGGGTCGGACCTGCATTGCCACCATTTGTCCACCATCCAGAACTGAAATGTCATTGCTGACATTTACACAAAATGAACTGTCTGACATTGTAACTTGGACTCAGAACTGTTGGACATTGAATTTGGGACTTAAACATTTTTTGTTCTTATATGTTTATTTCTGGTCTGCAGATATAAGATTTTTAAGGAAAAAATAAGGGGGAGATGTGGGAAACTGTTTATTGCCTTCACTATCTGATAAGCGTAGACAGAGTACCTCCCGAAGGCTGGGTGCCTTTGAAGCCCTAGCAAAGGTCGGAGCTAGGTGCCACCTCTGTTTGTCCAGACAGTGGTAGCTGAAACTACTCCCCCATTTATTATTATGTAAATCCTTGCTGAGGGGCTAGTCTGCCTGTTACTGGGGGTCACCTGCCTAAGGGCTATGCTATGGGGGTATCCCAGATCAATAAAAGCTTGGTGCGGCCTGAGCACAGGAGGAAGCCCTTCCTCCTGAGTTGGACTTACTCGCCTGGTCCCCCAATATTTCCAAATTATCTTGTGTCTTTTCTCTTTCATTTGTGTGCGGCTCTGCTTCCAGGTCCTGAACCCTGATCCACGCAGGACGTGGAGGGAAACATTTACCAACAGTTTCCGTTTTGTTTTTTTACTTTAAAATAAGATACGTGCAGTGTGCATAGGAATTTGTTCATAGTTTTTTTTTAAACTATAGTCCGGCCCTCCAACGGTCTGAGGGACAGTGAACTGGCCCCCTGTTTGAAAAGTTTAAGGACCCCTGCTATAATAATAAAAGCATAACATGCTAGTTAGACCAGACGTCCTTCTGGACAAAGCCGGGGCTGTGAGTGAAGCCTGGATCCCGGGTGCCTGCCAGCGGCCAGAGGGAGAGAAGCTTGAGTCCCGGGTGCCAGAGGGAAGCCGGTGCTGGCAGCCGGGGAAGGAAGGTCTACTCTTGCACGAATTTCATGCATCGGGCCTCTAGTAGTACCATAAGCTGGGATGGCTACACTGGTATCAGACATTAGAGACTCCAGTCAAGATAGAAAAGAGCAATGCTGTACACCTGAAACTAATGTAACATAATAGTGAATGTCAAATGTAACATCAGTGAAGAAAAAGATAAAGAAAAATACAATGATAAAAGCATCAACCGATGAGGAAGATAATATAATTAAAAACTTTTACAACCTAACAACACAGTCCCAAAAATACATGAAATAAAAATTGATAGAATTAAAGGATGAAATAGGATAAGAGCTGAGACACCAACACCCCACTTTCAACAGTGCGCAGAGAAACCAGACAAGACTCTGAGGAAGAAGAGAACTTGGGTGTCCCAACAGCATGGACCAGCCAGCCCTCCAACGCCCAGCTGCAGAGCACACAGCCTTCCCCGGGACCAGAATATTCTGCAGGACAGGACATTCGTGGGGCCTC
Source organism: Myotis nattereri (assembly GCF_964212035.1). NCBI lineage: Eukaryota > Metazoa > Chordata > Mammalia > Chiroptera > Vespertilionidae > Myotis > Myotis nattereri. The sequence continues at coordinate 2,870,123 of NC_138083.1, forward strand.
AATAAATTTTAAAAAACCGAAATCATAAAAAGTACCTCCACCAACCATGGGGACTGAGTTTACAAATCAACAACAGAAGGAAATCTGGAAGATTCACAAATATGTGGAGATTAAGCAGTGCAGTCTTGACCAAGGGCCGATGAGGGGGTCAGGGGCCAGGCAATACTCAGTTGAATGACCATGGAAACAACACACCGAAGCTGTGGGCTCTGAGAAAGCAGCTGCAAATGCCTGCAGTAGGGAGGAGGGAAACCTCAAGTCCTTAAGCTCACTGTACACCTTGAAGAATCAGAAAAAGAGCAAACTGAACCCAAAGCAGCAGCACAGGAAGAAATAGTAAAGGCATGAGTGGAAATAAATGCCATAGAAAAAAAAGGAAAAACAACATGGAATCAACAACCAAAAATAAAATAAAACAAAACTGACAAAGCTTGAGCTAGGCTGACCAAGAAATAAGAGCGCGCTCAAGAGACTGAACCAGGAAAGAAAGTGGGGACCTACTTCCCACCTTACAGGACACACAGGACTGCCAGCGACTGCTGTGAGCAGCTCTATGCCAACAAATTAGGTAACTCGGATGGAAAGGGAAAAATAATAAAAACACACAAATTACCAAAGTAACAACTACTGGGGCCAGAGGCGCCGTCTAGAAGAGGCTCGCACTTGCCAAAGGTGGACAATCTGCCCAGCAGGTGCGGCTCAGTGGTTGAGTGTTGACATCAACTGGGAGGTCACGGCTCGATTCCTGGTTGTGGGCTTGATCCCTGGTTGTGGGCTCGATTCCTGGTTGTGGGCTTGATCCCCAGTGGGGGGGTGCGGGAGGCGGCTGATCGGTGATTCTCTCTCATCATTGATGTTTTTAACTCTCTCCTCCTCTCCCTTCCTCTTTGAAATCAATAAAAATGTATTTAAAATTTTAAAAAAAGTTGGCACAGTCTGAGCCTCATTAAGGATCAGAATCACAATAGACTGAAATTCATCAAATATATTTAAATCCATGGGTCCTCATCTTCTCAGGATGAAAGAGAACCAACTCACTGGTTCTCTTAAGAAACAAAACAGAAAACCCCAGCATTTCCCCACCTTTTCTGTGACTGAGCCACTGAGCAGCAAACCACAGGCGAGGGAGGGTGTCTCCGTGTACCATCCCAGCTAATAAGTGAAATGAACCAACGGAAGAAGAGATCCCTGTACGCAATTCCAGCTGAAGCCACCAGCGGCGCTGAGCACCACCAGTTGTTTACGTGACGAAGGAAAGCCAGTCACCGGGGCCTCCTGGTGCCAGAACAGCACCTAGAGTCTGTGCCACGAACGCACTCAGGTCCCTGGACCCCACTGCCGGCCTGCGGGCAACAGAGGGGGTGTGCTGGACTGTACCAGGGGCTTCAATGCTGGCTCAAAGGGTCCGGTCCTATGCTTGCTTCCGCAGCACACATACTAAAACTGGAACAATACAAAGAAGATTAGCATGGCCCCTGTGCAAGGATGACATGCAAATTCAGGGAAGTGTTCCATATTTAAAATAAAATAAAATGGTCCAGTCCTTTGACAGGGGAACTGTGAGGCCAGGAAGGGCAGGGAGAAAGGATGCACAGCCACTCAGACACAGCGGGCCTGGCAGTGAGTGGAGAAGCCAGTGTGCATACCAGTTTGTCTTGTAAAAGAGATACACACCGAAGCGCTAAGGACGGCCTCCCGGGAGGGGGAGGCCTGGGATAGAGTGGGGGTCAAAGGATACTCCATGTTATCTATTTTACTGTTTGTAAAGACCCAAAGCAAATGTTAAAAAAACCTCAGTCCTGGGTGGAGGAAGGGAGGTGTGTGAGGGGAGTCAGCTGGGCCTAAAGCCGTGCTGGAAAGCAGAGTAGCTCTGGGCAGCCTCAGTGGTCGCGGCCCACCTCCCGGGACTGCTGCACAGGTGAGTTAACACGTGAGACAGAGACCTGGGGACAGTGCCGGGCGCAGAGGAGGCAGCTGAGAGGTGCGGCCGCTAACCCTTGCCTGGGACATCACGCAGGGAAGCACAGAGACGCCGGCACAGAGGCCAAAAGGCTGGGTCCTCTGCTCCTGCATCTGTGCTGCCGACACGAAGTGTCCACCGGGGAAACTCCGACACTCTGACCTACCCGCTTCTCTGCACATACACTAAACTTTAACAAATGTGCAGAAAAGGAGGGAGGGAGAGAGGGAGGGAGGAGATATTTCCCAAATAAGACTTGGAACCTAGCAAAAGCCTATTAAGAAATAGAAAGGCCCTGGCCGGTTTGGCTCAATGGATAGAGCATTAGCCTGCAGAATGAATGGTCCCAGGTTCGATTCCGGTCAAGGGCACATGCCCTGGTTGTGGGCTCTATCCCAGTAGGGGTGTGCAGGAGGCAGCCTATCAATGATTTTCATCATTGACGTTCCTATCTCTCTCTCCCTTCCTTTCTGAAATAAATAAAAATATATATATTTAAAAAAAAAAAAGAAATAGGAAGACTGCCCTAGCCAGTTTGGCTCAGTGGACAGAGCATCAGCCTGTGGACTGGAGGGTCCCAGGTTTGATCCTGGTCAAGGGCACTTACCTAGATTGCAGGCTTGAACCCCGGTCCTGGTCGGGGCATGGGTGGGAGGTAACCAATCGATGTGTCTCTCTCACATTGATATTTCTCTTCCCCCTTTACCCCCCCCCCCCCCCCCCGCCACTTTCTCTGGAAATGAAATATCCTCGGGTGAAGATTAACAACAAAACAAAAGAAAGAAAAAGAGATAGACCAAAGAGCTAGAGACAGTTACTCTGAACTGTTGCCTAAAAAATGTAAATTATCTACTAGGGATTTCAATAAATACTCCTTTCAGAGGTGAAGTAAAAGGAGCAAAATTGAAGTTATGCTCTAAGAGAAAGACAAAACAACTGTGGAAACTTGAACACAGATGAGGTTCTATGGTTAAATCTGTCGGGTATGATGATGAACCGGAGACCTTTTTTTATAACATCCTTAACAGTCAGGTGAAGGTGCATCCTGAAGTATTTATAGGTAAAAACCCAGTCACCCCTTCAATCCTCTTTTTTTTAAAAAAAATATATTTTATTGATTTTTTACAGAGAGGAAGAGAGAGGGATAGAGAGTTAGAAACATCGATGAGAGAGAAACCTCGATCAGCCGCCTCCTGAACATCCCCTACTGGGGATGTGCACGCAACCCAGGTACATGCCCTTGACCGGAATCAAACCCGGGACCCTTCAGTCCGCAGGCCGACGCTCTATCCGCTGAGCCAAACCGGTCAGGGCACCCCTGCAATCTTCTTAAAAGTGGTCGAGGGGGCGAGAAGCAGGACAGGGAGAGGGGATGAAACAAGACTGGCAGAAGGATGACAAATGATGAACAAGATGACAACGTGGGAGGTCACCATACCACCCTCTCCAATTTTGTGCCTGGTGGCAAATGTCCATAATAAGCATAAACTTTAGAAGTTTAACTCTGAAGAATAAAACTGGTGCTGGGGGAGTTCCCTTCTTTTCAACATAAGCCTCTTCTACTCTTGATTTACCAGAGAAAATCCAAGGAAACACCCAAACAAGGACAATGGCTCGAATGCACCAGGGGCGAGCTCCCTCCTGCTGGCACTCTGCTGGACACGCAGGGACCAGACGCCCGCACCGAGGGAAGCCACGACCCCCCGTGGCTCGAGGGCCCAGGAGCAGAGCTTTACCTGCAGTTGTCCAGGAAGCGGCACTTGCCCTCCAGGAAGAAGGGACAGGGCTTCAGGGACTTGTGGGTGGGGTACAGGTAGAGGACCCGCACACCCGCGGAGCCGTCCTCTGCCTCTTCCGTGCCCACGACCATGGCGTTGTGATACTCCAGGGTGCCCCAGGAACTGTGGTAGGGGGCGTTCACCTTCGTCCCACTCAGCTCTCCCTCATCCTCCGTGTCCTCCCCTTCATCCTCCTCCAGCCCAGGCTGGCTGGGTCCTGGCCCAGCCTTTCTTTCAGGAACAGTGTCCAGTTCTGCCCCGGGGGCTACTGGCGCCTCCATTGCTTCAGCAACAGCCTTCTGGAAAGCCAGGTACTCGGCGGCGTCCTGCTCTGGGCGCTCTCCGTCCAGGGTGGCCAGCAGCTTGCTCTTCCGGACAGACACCAGGCTGGCCTCGGTGAGCTGGATCAGCTCCTTCAGGTCTCCCTGGAGCTGGCGCAGGTCGGCCAGCTCGGCGGGATCCAGGCCGGCACCCAGGGCCAGCTCCACCTGCTGCAGCTGGGCGCCGTAGGTCCGGAGCGCGGTCTGGAGGCTCTCCTCGTCCATCACGCGGGGGAAGGCTGGTTTCCCGGGTCGGCAGGGCGGTCCTGGGTCCTCACGGGGGTGGTGGGAGCAGAGCTGCAAGGAAGGGAAGCCAGTTGAGCCCGGGATCTGCCGCCTGAACTGCCAAGCCGCCGCCCTGAGGCTGACACCGAGCCCGGAGCCGACGGCTGCACTCGGGACCTCACCGATCTCTCACGACGGCCCGCGGAGCCGTGTGCGCTCCTCCCCCGTTTGAGGGACGAGAAACAGGCTCGAAGAGATTATCCGCTCCGAGTGGCCTCGGCTCCCTTCCCGGCCTCTCGGCCCCGCGTCCCCCGCCTCCTAACCCCGAGTCCGCTCAGGACGCTGCCCCTCGGCCCAGCCTCCGGCTGGCCTGCCACCTGTGACGGGTGGCCCAGACCGCGCGTCCCTCGACCCGGGCCGGGAACTTCCTCCGCGCAGTCACCCGGCCGCGCCATAGAAAGGCGGCCAGCCTCACCGGCTAGAGAGGCACGGTACCCGGCTTCCGGCACCGTAGCCGGCCAGCACTTCCTCCCGAGCGCCGCCGCAGCCGGAAGTGCCTATCGCAGGGGCCGCCGGGAGAGCTCCTACCTTCCCCGGGCGGCGGGCCGCTTCCCATCGGGCACTGCGCGGAGCAGCGCGGGTCAGCGTGGGGTCAACGGGTCAGGCGCGCGGCGGCTCCGGCCCGGGCGGGCGCAGGTAGGCCGGGGCTGGGCGCCGGGCCTGACGCCGGTGTCAGGGCGGGTCGGGGCGAGGGCTCCGGGGCCTCCCGCTGCCGACCGGCCACTGCACCACACCCGCCTCCGGAAAGCGGGGTGTCCCCGTATGTCGCCCGCAGGGCTCCTGCCGTGAGCCCTGCGCCACCTGATCGGCGGGACCGAGTCTGAGCGAAGGCGCGGTGACCCCCGTCTGGCAGGGGAAGCGAGTCTCTGGCGGCGCCAAGCGGGAGTGGAGTAGTGGGGGGCGCCCTGCGCTCCGCGGGGAGCTGTAGGCGGTGTTGGAAGCATTGCGGGGCGGGGCCGCAGGGCGGTGGGCGGGGCCGCACGACCGTGGGCCGGGTCAGGTCGCCAGGGTGGGGCGGCTGGGCGGTCCCGGGCCTGGACTCAGCTCCTGGCACCCCGGCAGGATGTACACGCTGCTGTCGGGGCTGTACAAGTACGTGTTCCAGAAGGACGAGTACTGCATCCTGATCCTGGGCCTGGACAATGCCGGGAAGACGGTACGCTTGCCCCAGTCCGAGGCCCCGCTGGCCTGGGCCTTGCACTGCCTGCTCCGAATCCAATCCCCACCCAAGGTCTTGGGACACCCAAATCCATTCCCCACCCAAGGCCATGGGACAGTCCCCGCCAGCTGCTTTAACAGCAAAACGTCTGCTTGCGGAATAAGCCCGCGGAGGGACATGAACAGCCTTGAAAACGACTCTAGGGCCTCCTGCCTGTCTCTTCCTTCCCTCAGACCTTCCTGGAACAATCAAAAACCCGGTTTAGCAAGAACTACAAGGGGATGAGTCTCTCCAAAATCACCACCACCGTGGGTCTGAACAGTAAGGGGGCGATGGGCGCGGTGGGTGTGGGTCCTAGCCCAGAGGGTGCTGTGTCGTCCTTTGAGGCCACCCGCTCCTGGTGGGCCCACCTCAGGAGCACGGGAGCGGGTGCTGTTCGCAGGGGAGCGGTGAGACTGTCATGGACCCGGGCCCCAGCTTCACCGGGACTCTTCTCTCCCCAGTCGGCACTGTGGACGTGGGGAAGGCTCGACTCATGTTCTGGGACTTAGGGGGGCAGGAGGAGCTGCAGTCTCTGTGGGACAAGGTGAGACGGATGTACAGGCCGCCTGCCTCCCACGCCATTTCCCTCCAGGTGGCACCCTTGTCCAGTCCCCGCTTTTCCAAAGGGCCTCAGACTCACCTTTACTTCCTGTCAGCAGCTCGGTCACCCTCTTTGTTCCTGAAGCTCCCCCCATTCTACCCTGGCTCCTGCAACAGTCCCCTGAGGGTGAGGATCCACTTCCTTCCTTTGGGCGTAGAGGTGTTGCTAATGAACATAGGGTGAGACAAGGTGGCCCAGAGCCAGATGGGGGGGCACAGTGCCGGCGTGCTCAGGCTTAGGAGCATCCTCCAGAGTCAGGCCAAGATGCCCATGCCCCTCTCTCTTTTGATGCAGGGTTTGGGCATTTCTGAGGCAGTGGCGCCCTTCCCCGCACCCCAGGCACGGGGGTGGCAGCGAGGAGGACAGACCCAGCTCCTGCCCTTAGGCAGCTCCCTCGGTGACCTGGCGCGATGGGCACGCTGGGCTAATGTTGGGGCACAGGCATGTCTTCCCAGCACTTGCTGGTGGCCCATGTGTTCAGAACTGAGTGGCAAGGTCCTGATTTCTGGTTTGATCCCAGCAGCAGGTACCCGGTCACCCTTTCCTGCCCCCCCCCCCCCCCCCGCCCGCCAAGTGTTTCCTCCCCCCTTGACTTCCAACCAAGAGGGCAGCTTCTGTCTGTGGCCAGAAGGCTTGGCCGTTAAAGCTCTCCTGAGGCAGAGCCAAGCTCGAGCCTACACGTCTGAATCCCAGACCATGTGGGGAGTGAACACAGATCCTGACCTTCTGTTGTAGGCCAGGGTCTCCGGAGCTAATACTGAGGCAGAGGTTGGGGTGCAGGGCGGGTGTTGGGAGTGGGAAGGTGCAGGACTGGACAGGGCAAGGTCAGCCTGGGGCGGCCAGTGGGGAGCATTGGAGGCAAGTGTTCCTCATGTGCCCAGGCGGGCCAAGCTGGCCAGGACTCCCTGTCACCTGGTGGGCCACCTGGTAGGCTGCCCTGGGCAGCTGTGACCTGGCAATGTGGGTCCTGCAAGAACCAACAAGGGTCTGTCCACTTGGCATCCTGCCCACCACTGGGCAGTAAGGCCTCAGTGGGTGACCGTTTCTGTGGAGGCCTCCTGTGCCACTTGAATTCACGCCTCTGCTTGGGGGATGGCTCCTCCAAGTCCCAGGGCTCTGCTAAGGGGAAGCTGGGAAAGGGACAGGAAAGGGAGGACTGCAGGCTGGCTTTGCAGTTGGTGTGGCCTCCTCACGAGGGTCCGAGCCCTCTTTCTTGGTGGGCCCCGTGGGTTCCTCAGGTGCTTCCTAGCCCCTGTAGAGTGGCACCCCACCTCTGTGGTAGGGTCTGTTACGCCCACCGGATGGGCTCTGCCAAGATGCCCGGGAGGCAGCCAGGGTTTGTGGCCCAGAAGGTCTCCTGCTGTGACACTGGTGAGCGGGCGCTGCAGTGACCAACTCTGCCGAATCCAGCGCCCTGGGGTGGGTGGCCGAGCCCTGTGGGCAGTGGAAGTGATGAGCAGGGCCCATGCCCCTCACCAATGCCTAGATAGGCCATGTCTTCCCACACAGGAAGGCCACCTGGCGCTTGGCCACAGGAGGACTTCTGGCCTCCGTCCCTCTAGGCTACACCCCAGGGACTGGTGTGTGTCCACCCAAAAGCCACGCTTGAGCTCTCTCCTGGTCCCAGTGGTTTTGTAGGTTCCCCCACGTGGCCATGGGTGACACAGCCATGGGGTTGGGGTGTGGCGGGTGTTGTGGGGGTGGGGCAGCCTGCTCACACTCCACCTCAGCTGTGTGCTCATCACGGAGCCGTCACCCAGGGGGGCCCAGACACGCTGGGAGTGTAGTCTTCTGCCACCTTGTGGCTGTGTGCGATTCTCACCTGCTGCCAGCCCGGGAGTGAGCGGCCTCCTTTCTGCACAGAGGCCTCTCCTGTGGGCCCGCCGGCTCTGCCAGCAGCAGGCCAGTGTGCCCGGAGCAGCTGTAGCCGCACCTCACTCAGCATGCAGGCTGGTGTGCAGGGTGCACAGCCTGCAAAACCCAGGGCTGCCTCTAGCAAGTACAGATAAAGGCTTGTCTTAGATGGGGCGGGCGTCACCCTCAGGAATGTTCCAGAGAGTCCTTTGGCTTGCTGACCACGGGTCATCCTGCCCAGTCCACAGCACAGCCTGGCTGTGTCCGGTGCCAGGCAGGAGGGGTGGGGCCCAGTGGCAAGGTTCTGTCGTCTGCTCCGCAGTGTGGACATGGCCAGGGCTCTTTTCTGGTTGGTGCAGAATGTGGACTCGCCAGGTCTGTGGCTGTGTCTCTGGTGCCCCAAGCCCAGGGAGTCCATCTCTCAGAAGGCCCTGCTTTTATGCATATGTTCCCCTCGCCCCCACAGCCCCGGGCTCTGGCAGTTAAGAGTTGGCAGAGGGCTCCCGTGACCCTTGCTGTCAGCAAGCCCACGGCCGACCACCCTCTGGCACCATCCAGAACACACAGCTCTAAGCTCAGCTGGCTTGGTCCTTGGCCCTGCCATCCGGCACAGGGCACAGAGCTGCTGTACAGGTGGCACTGGCCTAGCCCTTGGAGGCCTGTCTTGGCTTGCTTTCGGTGCCAGTATGAGGCCCCACTGGTGCGCTCCGCCTCCAGGTCTGCTTGGGGACCGGCTTGGTCTGGCTCCTTCAGCTCCAAGCCCCATTTCTCCTTTCAGGCCACCATCAGGCCTGTGGTCATGGGTGGCTTTTAGGAGCCAGCCCTGAAGTAGGATATGGGATACAGCCCATAGGAAATGGTCAGCAAGTCCTTCCTTGAAGGGCCTGTGGGGTGCACCTCCACTCCACCCTACCTCCCCACCCACAGAAGGCACCCCATATAAGGATCTTGCAGCTGGGGGTTGGCTGAGTGCCCATGGCTCACCCTCTGCCCCTTTGCCTTCCCCAGTACTATGCTGAGTGCCACGGTGTCATCTATGTCATCGATTCCACCGACGAGGACAGACTGTCGGAGTCCAAGCAAGCTTTCGGTGGGTACAGCCCACCCGGGGCTGGGGGGCTGTTCATGTCCAGTCCGCACATCCCATGTGTCTGGAGCTGGGCCATGTCAGGTCAAAGGGTCCTGGCCATGAGGGAGTGTCCCCGCCTGTGAAGAGGTTGGTAGGAATGTATGGACTCCTGGGTGTGGCCGGGTGGTCAGGGGGAAAAGGGGGAAAAGGGTGCTAATGCCTCCTCTTGCCTATTCCAGAGAAGATGGTCATGAGCGAGGCTCTGGACGGTGTCCCCATCCTGGTGCTGGCCAACAAGCAGGATGTTGAGGTGAGCCTGCTCCCACCTTCCTCAGACACCCTACACGGCGGGTCTGCCCCAAGTGCACAGAGCTCTCCTGAGGCCTCTCCTGGCTGTGCAGGGCACGTTCTCTCCACTGGGGGTGGGGGGGTCGGGGGGGGGGCAGCTACACCCTGTCTCTCTGCAGCCCTGGGAGACCCAGATGACCCGCAGAAAGCTCTGGAGAGGAGACAAAGGTGGTGTCTTTTCAGGGCGGAGTCAGAGCTGACGCCAACCTGTCTGCTGCTCTTGGAGTTGGCAGCGGTGCTAGCCCTACTCCCAAACCAGGGGCTGTCTGGGGTGGGACACAGGCCATTCTGGGGACCACCAGTCAAGGGCTGTGCGCAGGGTGGGTGTTTACAGCATCCTGAGGGTGCATCTTAGTTTGCTCCCATCCGCCTGCTCGTAGCTGTCTGAGGCCACTCACCAGGTAGGACCCTCCTGGGCAGAGAAGCCCTGAAGGGCCCACCTTGGCCTCCCATCCTGTTCTCAGCCCCCATCTTTGAGCTCTGGCAGCTCTAGGGACTGCCCTGGGGGCCAGACAGTTTCTCTGATGCCAGGAAATGGCCTCAGGCGGGATGGGCTGTGCCTTACAGCCTGCCCCCCTGCCCCCCCCCAGACTTGCCTCTCCATCCCGGATATCAAGACTGCGTTCAGTGACTGCACCTCCAAGATCGGCCGGCGGGACTGCCTGACCCAGGCTTGCTCAGCCCTCACGGGGTGAGTGGGGCTCTCACCCTGCCCCAGGGTCCCGGGTCGCCCCACCTCATACCTACTGTCTCCACAGCAAAGGGGTGCGCGAGGGCATCGAGTGGATGGTGAAGTGCGTCGTGCGGAATGTGCACCGGCCGCCGCGGCAGAGGGACATCACGTAGGTGCAGCCGGCACCTGGGGCATGTACAGCTGGTGCCTGAGCCAGGAGCACACCCGCCAGCTGGAGCCACCAGTCCTGGGGCTGGGGCTGGCTTTGCCTTTGGATTTTTTCATTTGCTTTGTTTTTTCTCTAAGACAGACTTTTGTGTCCTGAAAAGTGTAGGTGCCCGGAGGCTTCTGCCAAGGGAGTGGGGGCAGCAGGGCCCACTCAAGGCCTGGTTTTCGGCCCTGTGGGTGCCCTTTGGAGCTGCTTGCCCCAGCCTGGTCTGGGCGGGGCTTCAGGAAGCCCGGTTGGAGGTGGGTTTTCCATCCACAGCATGCCCACGAAGCTCGGCCTCTGCCTCCGCTGATCATGGAGGTGGGCTGGGAGTTGGTGTCACCTTGAAGGAGGCCTAACCCACGTCCCCGAAGGCCTGCAGGTCCTGGGCTCTGGTGCAGCCCCAGGACTGGCTAGGTGCGATCTGCCTAGCCATGTGGACCCTGCTGCCACCACCACCACCGGCCCACGTCAGGGAGCAAAAAGCTGGGAGTGGGAGGCCCATAGCACACCTGCCACCACCTGGGACAGCCACGGCTGCCAGCTCAGGGATGTGGGGGTGTTGGGAGGTGGGCTGGGTCCCTATGTTGCCCCATTGGTGCCTGTGCTCCCAGCTGAGCGTGAGGGGCGCATCTCCTTCCAGGCCTATGCCCAGCAGCGCAGGCCCTCCAGGCAACGCTGGTCCTAGGGCCCCTCTTCACATGGCCCCTGTGGGAGCTGGTGACCAGCAGCCTGGCCAGGGTGCCTGTGCAGAAAATAAAGGCAGTCTGCGTGGCCCCTGTGTACCCTTCTCCGAGCCTGTGTCATGGCCACAGCCCAAGGGCGTCCAGGCCGTTTCCTGCTGTCCTGGGAATGGCTGGGCCATAGCCAGTGACCTGCTGGCTTCATGTTCCAGGGAGGTCCCACCAGCCTCCCCTCCCTCCCTTCCTTCCTCCCTCCCCAGAGGAGACCTGAGAGGAGCTGCTGGGAAAGGGATGAGTCAGGGATGGGGCTGGGGACCCAGTGGCAGGGGAAGTGACTCATGGGAAGTCCTGGGCCTTTTGGGAGGTGGGGGCAGCTAGGGCTGGGAGTCCCATCCCCCACCCCTCCACCCACCCTGGAGCCGCTTAGTCCCTTGTTCCCTGGCTTCCCTCCTGTGAGGGTGTGATCCTGCCCCGAGGGAAAAGCCATTTCCCAGAAAGCTAGTGGGACACTGGTCTCCTGGGAAGTCCCCTGCGGTTGGGAGTGGGTGGGACTCAGAGGGAGGGGGGGCAGTCGCCGAGTCCTCTTCCACAGCAGAGCCCCTGGACTTGGTGACCCTCCTGGCACTGCCACTCCTTGACTGGCCCTCACCTACCCTCCACACTCCCAGCTACCCAGAGCTCAGCTTGGGGGCGGGCCATGGAGTGAGCCTCAGCTCCCCTGTGCCCCACAGCGGAAGGCCCCACCTCCAGCCACTGGCCACTTCCCATGATCCTCCCTGCCATCAGGTCTGCCTCGGTCCACCACCGTCACACAGCACTGTCCTGCACAATCGATTTTACAAAAGGGTTTTATAAAAACGACAGGCGGTGCCCGGTCAGTAGAGTAAATACGGGGCTCAGCCGGCCAGGAAGAAGCGCTTTCGGATGGTGCGCTCCACCCCCGGCAGCCTGGCCGTGTGCAGGGCCTGCAGCAGCCCCGCCACCAAGGCCCCTGGCCGGGCCTCGCGCAGCTTCAGGAGCTGCCTCTGCAGCGTCTGCTGCAAGGACATGCGGTCCTCCCAGGGCCGACGGGGAGTCCATGCCTCCGGACCCGACAGGGCCTGCTGCAGCTGCAGGAGTCTCCTGAAGGAGACGTTCTGGAAAGCCACGAAGTCCACAAGGGCGCGCTCACACTCCTCGGTCCCTGTGGGAGGGTCAGGCAAGGTGGAGTTGTGCCAGGTCCTGGGGTGAGGGCTCCCTGCAGACAGAGCCCCCCCCATGCCCCTGCTGGGACCCCATGCCAGGAGGGTGGGTGGGAGAGGCGGCCCTGGGGTGAGGAGATGCCACTGCTGACGAGCACCCAGGGATGGGGTGGGGAAAAGCATTGCTTGCCAGCTAAAGCCATCAGCACCGTGCACTCAATGGTGCCGGTGCCGCTGCCACTACCCGTGGCTGCTCCGTGGGTTTTGGGGACCCTTGACCCCACGAGGCTGGAGGCACTTCCCAGACGCCCACTAAATGCCTCATGGCTCCAAGTGTTGGGGCAGGGCACAGTCTGAGCTTGCTGCCCCATGGCCCACCCCCCCTCATCTGTGCCCCTTCCCCCGGCTCACCTGTCCCCCTCCTCACCTGTCCCCCTCCAGTCACCTGCACCCCCTGGCTCTGGAGTGCTGAGTGGAGGGCCTGTGCAGCTGGTGCACATGGTGTCATGGAAGGGGGTGCCCGGCACGTTGAGGACCAGGCCCAGGGCCGTGCAGTTGCGGTGGGGCTGGCACTGCCCTGAGCTGGAGCTGTTGGCCGAGAAGGTGCCTGGGGGACATTGCTGGCACTGTGTGTCCTGGGTGGGGGTGCCTGGGGATGAGATGGAAGGACAGGGTCAGGGGGACCCGGGGCATCCTCATGAAAGGAGTCCTGGCCCAGCACCACCCACAGAGTGCCCAGCACCCACCAAGGGCAACCACTCCATAGCCCGGCGGGCAGGGCGTGTGCTCCAGGCAGAAGCCCGCGAGCTCGAAGAAGCCTGGGCGGCAGCGGCAGGCCCGGTTGTGGACGACGGAGCAGGGCCGCGCCTCCTCCTCGTGCTCCCCGCAGACCACGTTGCAGTACCGGCAGCGCCCCAGGTAGTTCCAGAACTGCGTGTAGTGTTGCGGCGGGCACTGGCGGCACGTCGTGGGCTGGTCCCTGCTGCACGGCCGGTGCACGAAGGTGCCCGGGGGGCACTGGCCACACGTCAGCCACTCCCGCGTGGCCACATCCCACCACGGGTAGGTAGGCACGTCTTCCGCTAGCCCTCGCGCAGCCAGCAGCAGCAGCAGGAACGGTAGTGCCCTCGGCAGGATCGGGGGCAGCCTCGCCTGTGCTTTCATGATCCTCCCTGCAGCGGGACTCGGCGGGGACACCAGCTCGCCACAGCCCCGCTCCTCCCAGCGGAAGCAGGCCCCGCCCACCCTACCTGCAGCCAACCAGAACACTCCAGCTCTGGCCAGCGCCTCCTATAAAGGCTGGCCTCGCCACACCCCGGGGAGAGGCCCGTGACCTCTCGCAGGCCATGCTCTGACCCAGTTAAATTTGTTTTTTAAATATATTTTTATTGATTTCAGGGAGGGAGGGAGATAGAAACATCAATGAGGAGAATCATTGATCAGCTGCCTCCTGCACACCTCTTACTGGGGATCAAGCCTGCAACCCGGCATGTGCCCTTTACTGGAATTGAACCCACGACCCTTCAGTTTGCAGGCCAACTCTATCCACTGAGCCAAACCAGCTAGGGCATGTTCTGACCCAGCCTGGGGCAGTCGCAGCACCTTCGCCTGGCCTGCCCAGTCCCCCTGCCCCCCCAGTGCAGGAGGCAGTCCTATGAAGGCCCTCCTATCACCAGGCACAGCTTGTGATCCAGTGACAAAGTCTTCCAGGGAGGTGTAAGGGGCGGGGTGGGGGTGGGGGGGAGCAGGCTCCTCTTCCCTCTGGTATCAGTGTCCTCCTGTCCAGCTGCAAGGATGGAGGCTGAGCCAAGTTTAGACAACGTGCTCACAGCACCCTCTCGTGGGACGGTGGGAGGGGGGCCCCGTGCAGACGCCCCCATCCTTTCTCTCTGGCACCTCAAACCCCATCACCAAGCCCAGGCAATGCGAAGAGCATCCCCATATGCCAGCAGCTTTATTCAGCCCACCTCCAGGCACAGTCCCAGCATGCCAGGGAGCAGACCACCCGCTCCAGGTGTGGCCCAGCTGTGGACCCCTGAGCCCCCCACCCCCACAAGCCAGCAGCCCGGGAAAGTTCTGGGGAAGCACCTCGCCCACCCACCCCACAGTGTCTTCAGGGCTTCTCCCAGGTGGCCCGAGACCTGGTTGCGGTCTCAGGGGTGTCCCTTGTGCAGACCGGCCTCTCTGACTGGTAGGTTGCTGGTGCTGGGCCTGGCCCACCCTGAGCCAGCAGACAAGTGTCCATGCTGCATCCAGGGAGGGTGGCCTCAGCCTTGGAGGCCCTGCCGTGCCCAGGCGTCTCAGAAGAGTGGCCCGTGGCTCTGCTTCCTGGCGGAGGCACCTCAGGTCCAGTACGCAGTGTCCTCCTGGGGGTCTGGGAAGACACAGGACGCTGGCCACACCTGCCAGGCACCACTGCCCACCCCCCCACAGAGGGGTGGTGCCCGGCAGCCGTGTCCCCGAGGGCTGGTCAAGACCTGGGTGCTGCTGTTAGCAGGAGGGACATGGGGAAGGGATGGCTTCCTCTGCTGGCAGCCAGCACCCACGAGACCTACCCACTCCGGCTGTCTGTCCGTGGGGTCACGGGGGTCCTGCCGTGGCCTGAGGAAGGAGGAGATCTTGCTCTGGGTCCTCCCTAGTCTCTCTGGCTCGGAGGGGCCTGGACACAGAGGAGTGAGTCTGAGGGGTGGCTGGTGCGCCTCTGCTGCCCGTGCCTCCCAAGGCTGCGGAGGCTCTGGGGTGACAGGGTGGGGGTGGCAAGAGCACCAGCAGGTCACCCTGGGGGTGAGGATGGGAAACACCTCGGAGCTCCCTTCCTGGGGTCCCAGGGGCAGTGCCTGTGTCCGGGATGGGCCGGCCGGTCAGGTCTGCACACGTCTGCCAGAAGCGCAGCTTATGGTGTGGGCGCACGAACATGCTGAACCCTGCGGGGAGGGGTGCTCAGGACCTGCCCCCATCCCCCGAGTCTCCTCCCCCAGAGCCCCTCCAAGTCCCCTCCTCAGAAACTTGCTCTGCAGCAGCGGCAAGTCCTCGGGCCTCGAGGTGGTCAGTGCTGCCACCACAGCCACCGCCTTCTCAAAGTCATCATCCCGCTTGTAGGTGGTCAGTGCTGCCAGGAGCTGACTGCAGCCTGCAGCCCCCAGGGCCCTGCGGGCGTCTGCCAGGTAGGTGCTCACAGCAGGCTGGCTCGGCTTCTCCGCTGGAGGGGCGCCACACCCCTCTTGTGGACAGAGGCCAGTGTCTCCTGAGAGGGAGGGAATACGGACTGTGTTGGGGCCCAGAGCCCCCAGGAGGCTCCTCCCCTCCGAGGTCTGGCTCTGCTCCTGGCTCTGGTCAGAAGCCTCTTCAGGGACCATGTACCTTCTGGTGGTGGCCTGGAGGCCAGGTGAGGCTGTCCCTGGTTCAGGTGCCCTCCAGTGTCCAGCTGCCTGGCCGCACTCTGGGACAGGGTCATCTTGGGGACAGGCTCCCTCCTTCCTGAAGGAACATGGAGACACAGGAGTCATCCAGCTGGTCTCAAAGGGTCTGAGTGCTCCCTAGGGAGGAGGCAGGTCTGCCCAAGGGGAGGCTGGGCTCACAAGCCTCCTCGGACCTGACTTGCACAGCCCCGTGGACAGCTGGTTGCTCGGAGGGACATCCTGTGGCACCAACCCCAGGGGGGAGTGACTCTGGGGCTGGAAAGTCCCCTCCCCAGGGCAGTGTCCCTGAGGCAGTCCCACCCAGGGCAGGCTGGTCAGGGACAGGGACTGGCTCCCTCGCTCTGGAGGTACAGGGCCCACTCTGGGGGGAGGGACAAGGGGCTCCAGGACCCCGGTGCGGATAAGACGACAGCTGTACATGCTCTGGGGGCCGACATGGTGCCACCCTGCAGTGATCCATTGGCCCCTGTAGAAACAGTGAGGCTGGACCAAGCTAGGGCCCACCTCAGGACCCCAGGTGCCAGCCCCTGAGGGTCTGCCTGGGGAAGGCCCCACTCACCACCGGGGTCCGGGGCTGGCTGTGTCCACTGCCCACGTGGAAGGCTGTGCTCAGGCAAATGGCTACAGCCTCGGCCCGTCAGCTGGAGGCAGAGCTCCTCAAATCGCTGCTTGTGGTGGGGCCGCACGAACTGGTAGAAGCCTGTTGGAGGGGGTGTCTGGGTGCGCGGGTGCCACGCGCTGCAGCCACCATCCAGACCTTTGCTAGGGAGCAGGGACCACCCTGCTCCGAGGTGACCCACCCGGCGTCCTCTGCCCCACCCTGTGCCTGCGGCACCCCAGGCACCTTGGAGCAGGCTGTGCTTCTTGGGGTCTTGGGCAAAGAGGGGGCTGAGGTGGTCCACCAGAGCCTGGAAGTCGTCCGAGCCCTTGTACTCCTGCAGGGCCTGCGTAAAGGCGGCAAAGCTGGCCCGGCTCAGTGCCTGCTTCACGGCCACCATGAAGAGCTTGGCTCTGTCCGCCTGCGCACCTGCCGCCAGCCCCTCCTGCTGGACACAGCCAGGCGCCCATCAGACACACGTCACCCTTCAGACCCTTCACTGTTCCAGGTGTGGCTGGCAGGTGGCAGGGGTCCTGCTGAAGGCAGCCAGGAGGGGCTGCAGGGAGGCCACGCCTCTCAGGACCAGCACAGGTGGATCTGAGGCCCTGGGCTGCACCTCCAGCCCCACCTCCTGCCCCCATGGGATGGGGCATCCAGGGCCAATACAGCTGCAGCGGGCTCTCTCAGCTCAGAGGACACGCCTGGCTCGGAGGTGGGCAGCTCACAGCAAGGGACACGTCTCAAACCCAGGGGCTGGCAGTGTCCTGCTCCATTCCCGCTGCGCCCTAGGCCCTGACATGGGGCCTAGATGGGAAGCGTGGAAGCCAGGCTTTCTGGTCTGCCCAGCTCAGCCCTCAGGGCAGGCCCCTGGCACCCAGCCCACTTCCTGACACCCCCGCCTGGTTTTTCCCAGAAGCAAGGGGAATGGACAAAGGCAGTGCGCGGGGCTTTCCGAGTTTCTTGGCCCAGACTGTCTACTCAGTTGCTCTCAACTGCCTTCTTCTGAGGATGGGGACAGAGACCCTCCCCATGTGTGGGCATATAGCCTCTACCTCCTGCCAGGGCCCAGCACTGCCCTGGTGAGCCAGCCTGGCTACAGGCCCGCCCCAGTGCAGCCTCCAGGGCCAGGGCTGACTCCCACCTGCTGGGGGCAGCGCCTTCTGTGGAAGGAGCCCACGTGTCTGAAAGGCCCAACCTGACCACAAATGTGCAGGACTCGGCGTGGGTCCCAGGACAGGGGCCCCTTGGCCAGCGTCAGGCCGTGCTGTTCTCGCAGACTTTGTGCTCCCACCGTGAAAGGCTGAATGAGGAGAGGGGGCCTGTGCAGGCCTGGCCCCCCGCCAACAAGCAACTGGGCCCCAGGAGCCTGGGCGGGGAGACCAGTCGGTACTGTCAGGACCAAGACACACATCTGCACCTCGCTGTGAACGTCCCAGCAAAGTGAAGGCGGGGCCAGGCAGGCAGCGCAGCCACACTGCACACTCAGCTCCTGCACCCACCACTGCCCAGCGAGAAGGGACAGTGGAGTTAGAATGGCACAGGCTTGGCCAGCTCACACCTCACACTCTGCTGGGTCAGGGCCACGGGCCGTGGACAAGAGCACTAAGAGCCGCAACAGCCTGTGGCTCCCACCACATCCCCAGGTGGGTCTGGGTGGCTCACCCACCTGGCAGCTGACCAGCCTGATCTTCTTCCTGCCTCCTCTCTGCTCCGCCACAGACCTCTTCTCACCCGGGAGGGATGTGCTGGAGCGGCACTGTGCCTGGGGGGTCACAGAGCTGTGGTCCCAACCCAGGCCCTCGGGCCCCAAAGCCCTGCGTGACACTTTGGGGCCACAGTGAGGTCAGCTGGGGGCAGAGCCCGAGAGCAGGTGCGGGCACGTGGTCTTGCAGTAACTGACAGGGCTAATGGGAAGGGAACAGGGGATGCCACCCAGCAGGACACAGGGACCTCCAGGTCACAGTGACGGACTTCTGAGCGAAAGCCGCTGGGCAGGAGCTGCCACGGCCAGGCTCCCGAAGGGCGCAGCAAGGCCGGGCCCCAGAGGACCATGTGGAAACCACAGGGGGCAGTGGAGCCCCAGCGAGGGGGTGCGGGGGAGCACCAGCCAGGGGCTTAGGTGTGGGCTGAAACCCCAACCACCTGCCCAACAAGGGGACTTATGGGGTGAGTGTGGAGGTGCCCGAGAACAGACAGGCAGTGCCTGGGGTCTGTGTCCATCTCTGGAGCCCCAGCACCCATACCTCCTCCTCCCCAGGCCCGGCCTGCTCCCCGGGCCTTCGGGCCAGCTGCTCGCTGTGCTCCAGGGCGGCCAGCAGCCCCACAGGCCTTCGCTGGGTGTGAACCGACTCCTGCTCGTACTCCACACACAGGCTGCCCTCGGTGTCCCCGCCATCCCCGGAGGCTGGCAGTCCTGGGGGAGGGCAGGGGTGATCAGGGCCCCGCAGCAGTCAGACCCACGTGCTCTGGTCTTCAGGCCTTGCCTGCCGCCAGCCTTGTGGGAGCAGCCCCCAGCCACGTCACCTGGCCACACGCACCTGGAGGCCTCCGCCTCAGGCTGGCGACGTGCAGGTCCACACTCTTGGCTTTCTTGGTGGAGAGGGCCCCGAGCGACACAGCCACTGGGACGGTGCCTTCTCCCGGGCCCGGGCTCGGGGTGGCAGCTAGGGGCGCCGGCATCTAGACAGTCACAGGTGGTTGGGGTTGGGGGTCCCACCCAACTCCTCCCCTGGGGAGGGCAAGGGGGCAAAGCCAGCTGGGCATTCGGGACTCACTGTTTTCTGAGCCACCCGGAAGAACTGGGCCACATCTCGGATGACGTGGCCGAAGTGGTCGTATACTTGGACGTGGGGGCGCACCCAGGATGGCAGCTGGGCTCTGGTATCCGCACTGGTGAACCTGTGGGGGAGGGGCCGTCAGCCCAAGTCCCGCCCACTCCAGCTGGGCCCCATGCGGTAAAAGGGCCACACCTGTGGTCACAGAGGAAGACGGCCCCATAGTCGTGGCGATGCCGGATGACCCTCCCGATGGCCTGGTTCACAGCCCTGGACGCCTGCTGCCGGTACCAGTCTTGCCCAGAAAGGAACTGCGGGAGGGGGAGGAGCTGGTCACAAGGTCTCCAGGCCACCAGGTCCCCGCCCACCACGTGGCACCTCACCTGGCCCGAGGCCCCACTCCGGCCCTTCATCTCATCTAGGAACTGCATCTTGAGGATGACCCGGGGGTCCTTGCGTGGGGGGTACGGGAGACCCGTGACAACCACCCCTCGGCCATTCACATCTGCAAAGTCCAGCCCCTCACTGGCCTGGGGAGAGCACAGTCTTTACCCACAAGCTCCACAGGAGCCTGCAGACCTTCCTCAGGGTCGGCCCCGACCCTCACGACCACAAGCTCCCAGGTGGGGACAGACAGGGACAGACCTCCAACCCTGGGCCCACGACCACTTGTCTGTTCATGGAACCTCCTCCTCCTTCCCACCCGTGCCCACCCCAGCCGGCCCCAGCCAGGGTCAGGGGGCTGCCCACCAAACTCGTATTTGCTGGAAGTGGGGCCCAAGGGAAGGGACCGGCCTGTTCCACCCACAGTGCAGTCCCCAGGCCCATCACAAGCTCCTGTGGGTGAGGAAGACGGGCAGTGCACGTGGGACCAGACTCACCTTCCCCCGGCACACGGCCAGGAAGGCGGCCCCTCGGGATCCCGGGGAGGCGACAGCTGCGTAGTACGCGCCCATCACCTGAAGGAGAGACGGGTCACCCGGAGCAGGGCCCCGGCCCGGCACCTCGAGTGAGGCCCATGCACCCTCCTCTGGCAGCCGCTTCATGGCTGGGTTCCCAGGCCGACCTGCACCCAGCACCCAGGGCTGCTCAGTTTCCCAGAAAATACAGAGCCGGGCTGAGAGCCTTTCCTCCCAGGCACCTGCTGCCACCATCGCTGTGCCCTAGCTTTCCAGGAGGCAGCAGGCCAGGCCAGCAGGACCGCCCCACGGCCCTGGCCAGCCCGGGCGCCCACGGGGCAGTGGGGCCCCAGCGAACTCGCACCTCTGAGAAGCTGCCCTTGCTCCTCGGCTCCACAAACAAAGGCTTCAGGGCCTCGAGCCTCCTGGCACAGTCCCGGGCCTGCGGCGGGGGAGAAGGGGACAGCAGGCTCACGAGGCCTGGCAGCCACGGCCGCACCAGCCACGCTGGCCATGGGGCTCCCCTCCCACCCTGGGACACACGAAGGGAACGCACCCGCCAGAACTCCAGGCTCTTCTCCAGGACGGGGTAGGAGGGAAAGAAGACCAGGAGCCCGTGGGGGACCACGCGCGTGATGTTGACTGGAAGGGAGCGGCCACGGTCAGTGGGAAGGGTGTCCCGAGGCCCCGCCGGCTGCCCCCGGAAGAGAAAGCAGGGAAGGGTGCAGGGCTGGGCAGGGGCGAGGCGGGCTCCCCAGACACCATGGATGGGGTCCAGGATGGGACAGCCAGGCCAGGGCTTCCCAGGAACTCACCTAGCGTCTTCCCCAGAGAGGACAAGCACTCGTCAGAGAACCTGCATGAAGCCAGGAGGCTGCTGCCACGTGGGTCCCAGCACTGGGCCCACCCACTCATCCTCCCTAGGCCAGGTCCCCCTACCGTTTGTCAAAGGCGGAGCTCAGCTGGGCTCCATCAGGGCCTCTGGGGACAATCCCCACCCAGATCTGGTGCTTGTCAATGACATGCGGGTTCTCCAAGCAGACTGGGAAGGGGCTGGAGGCAGCGGTGGAAGGCAGGATGTCCCCCGTGAAGTTCTGAACCCCCAACACCCAGGCTACACCCCCCAGCCCGGGTAGGGGCAGCCTCACATCTGCATCTCCAGGGCGAAGGAGGACACGGGGGCCAGCGTGCCGCTGGTGAGGAGGAGCGTGCGCACGCCCTGGCGGACCAGCTCGCGCATGCAGCAGCCAGGGCTGAAGCACCAGTAACTGAGCACCTTCCCTGCAGGACGAACATGAGGCTGGGACTCAGTCACCCACAGGGAGGCCCATGACCGCCACCCACAAGTCTTCCATAGGCAGCCGCTGGGCGCATCCGAGTGTGACCGAGGGGCCTGCCCGGGGGCCTGGGGAACAGGAAGTTGAGCTAGAGAAGCTGGGACAGACAGTGGGTCACCTCCAGAGAGGCCGGCCAACCCCAACCCCAGACATGGAGACACAGGCCACAGGCACCCCAGGAAGGAAGCGGAGCCCCACCTCCGACACCCGGGCCTCCAGGGACACAGATGCTGGAGCTGCAGAGAGGAGGCAGCTCAGGCCTGGGAGGCGGGAGCAGCAGGGGTGCCACCCGCTCACAGGGAGTGGCAGGCCCTCGTCCTGGCCCGCTGGGAAGGAGGCCAGGCCCCACCCGCTTCCCCGGGCAGACACGCCTGCCTCCCACTCGCTGCTCCCCACGCTCAGGAAATGACTGCACACAGGGCTCGAACGTCCAGACCAGGTCACAGGGCAGCAGGAGCACTTCCAGAAAAGAACGAGCCACTTTCTGGGGCCAGGGACCCTTTTCCACTTTCAGGATGGGATCTTCCCTGTGACGTGGACGGAGGACGAGGCGGCCTGGGCCAGCCCTGCGTGGACATCAAGGGGCCATGCACTAAACCCCGACAAGCTCAGGGAGGCTGCAGGGCAGCCCCACAAACTCGGAACCGCAAGTAACCACCGGGATGGTCTGAACATACAGATCCCAGGCTAACAGCGGGTCCCCCCTAGGCCTGCAGCTTCCTTGACAAAGGCCAGTCTTCCCCTTGACTAAGCCTGGTGTGGTCTGTTCGCATCTACCACCGACCTTGGGAACGGCAGCGTGATCTCCCTGGCAGGCCCCTCAGAGCAGAGTCCACAGAACCCCTCCTTGTCCCCTTGTCCCCCTCATACCATCTCTATGTGCAGTAAATTGTAACAATCCTGCACCCACCAATGTAAAACTATGTGTCTGATTTTTTTATCCCCTCCCAGAGGCATCCCCACTTCGCTTCTCCCACCTCCCTACCCTACCACCGATGGACCTCATGGATGGAGTAAGCTGCAGAACCGCCATTCTCCGGAGCATTTTCTCAATCCCTTCAGATTCTGCTTCCCGACAATTGTCAGTTTGGCTCAAACAAACTTATAAAAATTCTCTACAGGTTTGGATGTTTCCTACATCGCCATCTGCCACAGCAGACAGGTGCCCTGGGAGAGCGTGTGGGCCCTTGAGCCGGGCCTTGGCCTGCACGCCTTTGTGCCCGGGCCTCCCCTCCACCCCCAGCTTTCAGGGAGGCTGGAGATGATCCAACTTCCTATAAACACCCACCCAGGAGTGGCTGCTTCTGAGAATCCTCTCGCTCTCAGAGGTACAGGAACACGGTCACTGCACCCACTCACCCTCCGCACCTACACCTGCCAGGGCTAAGGCCCATCTGGCCTCCCGAGATCATGGTGCGAACTGATCCCGGCACGACCGCCCCACACTCCTAACCCTCTGTCCCTGCTCAGCTCCACTAGACAGCAGGCGGCAGCCCGAGGAGAGTGGAGGAGAGTAGAGGGGTGCTGAGCGCTGACCTGGAGCAGGTGGCAGTGGTGGGCTGCCAGCAGCACTGGGGACTGCCCAGGATGGGGGTGGCCTTGACCACAGCACCATCACATTACCCTGGAGCTGTTGGGCTCCGAACCCCACCCTAAGTCTAAGTCCCCAGGGGCAGTGGCCAGGACTGGGCACCTCAGGAGTCTGTGCCTGAGCCGACACAGGCCACCCCACACCAGGAGCCTCGGTGTGCCTGCACAGACCTAGGACCCAGGGCAGCAGGGGAAGCTGATAGGAAGAGGGCAGGACTCACGACAGGCCTGAGCTCACAGAGGGTGTCAGGGAAACGGGGCCCGCCCCCGGGGGTCTGAGTGGTATCGGCCAGCAGACCCCTCCGATGCAGCCGAGGCCTGTGGAGTGGCCTCAGCCTGAACCTGCCCCACATCTGTCTGCCCGGCTGGACAGTGAAAGCGCAGCACACCGTCAGGGGCCGGTGACACGCTTCTCAGAACGTCCTGGGTGGCCCTGGCTGGTTTGGCTCAGGGGGTAGAGCGTCAGCCTGGGGACTGAAGGGTCCGGGTCTGATTCCGGTCAAGGGCACATGCTCAGGTTGCGGGCTCGATCCTCAGTAGGGGGCGTGCAGGAGGCAGCCAATCCATTATTCTCTCTCATCATTGGTGTTTCTATTTCTCTCTCCCTCTCCCTTCCTCTCTGAAATCAACAAAAATGTTTTAAAAAAAGAAAGAAAACATCCCGGCTGGTGTGGGAGGCCTGGCGCGACTCAGGTGCCGCCCAGCCGCCTCGCAGGCCTCTCCCTGGGGTCGGGCAGGGGAGCGTGTCCGGTCCCCCAGGCGCCATACCTTGCCTTCTGGACGCCGTGGAGCTCCAAGCATCTGACCGATGAGCTGTCCCCCGGTGGCTGGTGTCAGGGTGGATGTGTACCTGGAGGGAAGAATGGACAGGTGTCCTGAGCCCCCCACCTGTGGACCCCCTTCTGGAGGCAGCCCCCACCCCACAGGACAGAGACCCCTGCCCATTGCCCCTCACGGAGGCGGCCCCCATCCCATAGGACAGAGACCCCTGCCCATTGCCCCTCTGGAGGCGGCCCCCATCCCATAGGACAGAGACCCCTGCCCATCGCCCCTTCTGGAGGCGGCCCCCATCCCGTAGGACAGTGACCCCTGCCCATCGCCCCTTCTGGAGGCGGCCCCCATCCCATAGGACAGAGACCCCTGCCCATCGCCTCTCATGGAGGCGGCTCCCACCTTGTAGGACTGAGAGGCTTCGGGCCCCACTGGGGAGCTGCCCTCGGCAGGGTCTGTGCTGAACACCATCTGAAAGGAGATGAGGGCAAGTCAGCAGGACACACCACACAGGACAGACACACACGCAGGGTGTCGTCATCGCCTGCCCCTGCCTTCCTGCCAACAGCACCTCTGCCTGTCCCCTCCCCTCAGGCCCCCAGCTGGGAGATGCACAGGAGTTTCAGTCACACCAGCTTGAGTCCCCTGTGACCTCCCATGGTGCCTGCCATGCTGTCTCCCCTTCTTCTCCACTCCCCACCCTTCATGACCCCTTCCCCCAGGAACAACCTCGAGTGGGCGTGCATGCAGCACTGTCCAGTGGCTGGGCCTGTCCTGCCTGATGCCCAGTGGGCCTGTGCATAGTGGCATCCGTGCCTGGCAGCACCAGCATCCTGTCGACTGGTCCCACACGTGAGCAGGTCGCACACCATCTCGGGGCCCCACATCCTGCCTGCTCTGTCCCTTTGAAGCTGGCTCGTTCAGTCTCCAGCCTGAACCAGCTTTAGACCCTCTACCCTGCACAAGCCATGAGCTTCCATTTTTCCCACAGGCTGTCCGTCGGATCAGCCCACTGCCCCACCGCAGGCGCCCCACCGCCCCACCATAGAACAGAGAGCACCCAGGGCTCCAGGGCCAGGCCAGCAGCACACCAGGACCCTATCCATACCCCCCAGCACAGCCCTGTTTGGAGGCCTGTGCCCCCGAATGGGATGAGCTGCTGCCCATCATATTCTCTCCGGCTGGAGGGGACAGGCCAGCACGCACACCAGGCCGGCAGGGGACTCCCCGTCACCCACCAGGGATCACTCAGAGCAGCTGCCGCAGGAAATTCCAAACTGGCTGAGCAGTTTGGGTTCGAGTCTGGAGGGCAGAGACCTGCTCCACCACCGGGCACCGAGGAGGGAGGGCTCCCACGCGCCACTGGCCCGGAGGGTCCTCGGAGAGGCCTCTCGCAGCGGGCCTGACCATGCCCGCCGGCCCCGCCGCCAGCAACTGAGGGAGAGCGGCGGGCTCCGCAGCGGACGGAGGGCAGTGCTGCAGCTGGGGGCAGGAAGTGGCGGTGCCCAGTGGCCTGAGGTGTGGCATCCCCACTGGGTCTGCAGAGGGGGCTCACCGACCCGGGGTGGCTGCCCCACCGAAAGCAGCTTCCCGGGCCCAGGGTGAGGCCGGCCTGGCTGGGACTGAGTTCAGCAGCCGCAGGCCCCGCCTGGGCTCACGGGCATCGCCTGAACACACTCGCCACAGAGCCGCATGGCTCTCCAGGGATGGCGGGCTCTGCGGCCAGACACGGGGCTGGGAGTAGAGCCTTCCCCTCCGTGATGGGCTTACACTCAGACTTGCCCCGGAAAGCGGCTTCAGGAGAACGCCTGAGAAGGCTTTTGCCCACTGCCCCTGGTGCAGTGCGGCCCGAGGCAGGCGGTGCGCTCAGGCAGGATGGCAGCCTGAGGGCCGAGGCTCTGAGGCAGGAGGTGCGCAGGCCTGACCCTGCCCCAGGTCGAGGCCGAGTGACAAGTGCAGGAGGGGGAAGCACCCCACTTCCATGGGGAAAGGAGCCGCCTGCATGGCGCCCCTGGTCCTACCTGGATGATGTCCGCGAGCTTCTGCAGTCCTGCCGTGTTGGTGAACAGCCCTGCGCCTGTGGGAGCAGCGGGCACTGACCACAAGGCAGCAGCCTCAGGAGCCAGGAACCTTCTGGACATGTGCTAAGCTCCGCCTCACCCCAAATCCACAGGGGCCACCTGGGGAAGGGGCTTGCCTGCTCTTCCCCGTGTGTCTCCAGAGTATCAGTGAGGGGGAGCAAATAAGGTTGAGGCTGCCCAGTCACCCCCCCACCCCTGCCCAAGAGGGAACAGAGCCTGGCGGGGCCCACAGCTCCGTGGCCCTGCTCTTCTGGAAAGCTGACTAGGAACAGCTGGCTGGTGCAAAGCTGGACCGAGCACCACAGGGCACGGCACCGTGCCCGCATGTCCCCTGTCCGTGGCACTCCCCGCGGCACAGGCAGCAGGAGGCGCAGGGCGGGTGGGACTCACGTCCTGCCAGGTGCTGGATGATCTGGTCCAGGGACTCCAAGATGCAGCCCTTGGTCTGAAGTGTGATCTGGGCCTCGGCAAACAGCTCGAAGATGTAGCTGCCGGGGAGAGAGGTGACCAGCTGGGCTCTGGGAACCTAATGGCCAATGGCTTTTCAGAAACGAGCCCTGAGCCCTCTCGGAGGCACCTGGAGGGGACAGCCTCTGCGCCAGGAGCCCCCAGGCCCGGGCTCCAGGTGGAGGTCATCAGGGCCCCCTGAGGCCGTGGCTCTCGCAGCTTTGGGGAGAGATGGGAGGGCAGCACCAGATCTGGGCGCCGTGGTGTGGGGCAGGGCAGGCAGGGGCTTGCTTCATCTGGGAGGCAACGGGGTGTCTGTGAGCATCTGAGCGCAGCAGAGCAGACAGCGGCCTGTGCTCTGGAATGTTCCTGACGAATCCAACCCTCGACAACCTGGCCTGGTCCCAGCGCAGTGTCAGCTGTGGACTGAGGGGGCTACCACCTGCCTCAGCCAGGACCCGGCACCCGCCTGCAGGAACCAACTCCACTGCCCAGCTTCAGGGCGGCCTAGACGTCTGGGGCTGTCAGAATAGCCTGGGCCCTCTGAGGCCTAAGGAAGTGGCTGGTGTGACTGCACTTTCCGTCTTAGCAGAAGGTGTGCTTGGGCTGGCGTCTGAGCACCAGAGGACGGGACACAGCGGAGACCAGTGCACATCCGGGTGAGTCAGCAGCCCTCCTGGGCCTCCAGACCTGGGAGGGACCCCACTGGGCAGCCAGGACAGAGCCCCACACACGTCCGGCTCCAGCTGCAGGCAGGGCCTGGGGTCAAGGGCCAGCTCCCAGTCCCTCACCTCCCGGGCTTGGTGACACCTCCGTCACCTCCGGGCAGCTCCACGGCATCGATGGCGCCCTCCAGGCGAAGCAGGATCACTGCGGAGCACAGGTGGTCAGGGCAGCACCAGCCAGTGGGGGGGAGGGGGCGGACAGCACTTACTCTTCAGCTTCGCAATGTCCTCCAGCTCCATGGCCAGCCCTGGGAGAGAAAGGGGCAAACCCACAGGTGTGCGTCACCCGCTGCAGGGAGGGAGCCCCGCAGGGAGAACGCTGCCCCACAGCGGAGCCAGAGCTGGAGCCGCGAGCGCCGGGCGCCTTGCCTGGGGCAGTGACCGATGTCCCACGCACCATCGCCCACTGAGAGCACCCAGGGCTCCCGGGAAGCATGGCTGAGGCTGGGACAGGAAAAGCAGGGCGGGGGTGTGACCCCATCTACAACTACGGGGACCAAAAGGACAGAGGTGCCCGCGTGACAGCAGCAGGAGATGGGACACCTGAGTTCAATAATGAAACTGTCGCCTGTGATTCCATACACGTGCCCATGGGGCAGTGACTATTCCCCTCCTGCTGACAAGGGACCAACAATAAGTTGGGAACAAATTCAAACTCCCAGCTTTGAAAACTGGAAAGGTGAAGGGGAAAAGCAAGCATTTGTTCGCCTTTCCCATAAGAGCAGCCTCACCACCGAGCAAGTGAGGCGCCGAGCACCCTGAGAGACTCGTTGCTGCTGATAAATCAAACAGCCCATAGGCGCATCCTACGGAAGGGGTGGATCTGGGCACCAAGTGTCACAATGGTACTGGCCGAGCGAGCCCAGGACCGTGCACCTCCGGCCTGCCCTCCAGCCCAGCACCAGGGGCAGCAGGGCCCGAGGGACCACAAGGAGCCAGAGCCAGAGCCAGCGGGCCTGTTGGCGCCCGGAGCTCAGACCTCGGCCTCCAGGTGTAGCCCAGCGGCCACACCAGTTCATGTGTCCACCAGGATGGCGGACAGGTCTGACCGTCCCGCCTGCTCGCAGCAGTCACTGTCCTCCGTTCTGACAACAGCCACCCACCTTGCTGACGAAGAGTGATGTGTCTTTTTTTTTTTTTTAATCAGAAGAGAAAGTTTATTTAGAAAGTGACAGAAGTGGAAGTGAGTCTCTGGGCTGTGCAGGCTCAGGAAACAAGTCACAGAAGCAAGAGAAGGGCCCTGGGGTGACAGAAAGGCAAAGGCAGGCGCCTAGGGTGAGGACGGGAGGGGGCTCCTGAGGGAGAGCCCCCCGTGGCTGCGTCCACTTGGACAGCGCCCTTGCAGGAGAGTCCATCACGCCTCTGCCCTTCGTTACCGGCTGTCTCTCAGCTTCAGAGTCGCTGGCACATTTTAGATGCAAATCCCTCGTCAGTTATGGTTGACAGGTTTCTCCCACTCTGTGGGCTGTCTCTCTGCTTCCGGGACCGTGTCCTCCGAAGCCCAATCTATCTACCGTTTGGTGACTGTGCTGCTGGCGTCAATTCTAGGAATCCATGCCTCAGGCAAGGTCATGGAGACGGCCCGGGGGGCACAAGGAAGGGAAAAGGAGCACCTCGTGGTGAACTCCCCTGGGCAGGCAGGCGGGCGGGAGCCCCGTGTGGAAGTCAGAGCCAAGTGTGGAATGGTATGGACGTGACGAAGGACACTTCACATCTGTGCCCTTCCTCCCGACGCCGGAGCCCAGGGACTGAGAGAAACCACACAGTCCCCACTCAGGGACACGCTCCCTGACCATGCTGCTCAGGCCTCGAGGTCTCAAGAACAGGGAGGCCTGAGACCCATCGGGGAGAGCAGCTGCGGGAGGGCGAGGCGTGTCGCGCACACAGGCAGGGACACGAGGGCGAACCACGGACATCGCCCACCCACACCTCGTAGGATGCTGTTGCCAAAAAAATGAAGGCCATCCAACAACTGCCAAGATGCTCAATTGCACTCCTCAGAGAAAAGCAGCTCGGAACTGCAGAGACACCCCATCCATCGCTGTGGCCCAACCTCAAAGGCCTGCCGTCCGCCAGGGGACGGGCGGACACCGTGCCCGCCGCTGCTCTATCCACAGCACACACCACCTGCTAGCCCGGCCGCCCACTTCTGGGAACTCACCCTGAAGAAGTACCGCAAACAAGAGGAAAGTGCGCACACACGCGGTTACTCATTACTGTGCTGTTTGTCATTGCAAAGTCCGGGAACCAGCTCAGCCCGAGGACACGCTGGGCAGATGCAGAACGCCCGCGGGGGGGGGGGGGGCGGGGGGGGGAGGGCAGCGGAGCGAGAGCAGGGCGCCTGCCCGTGAGGCGCTCACAGCACTCGAGGGCGTGCACCGGGCACAGCGCCC
This sequence comes from Myotis nattereri, assembly GCF_964212035.1. Lineage (NCBI taxonomy): Eukaryota > Metazoa > Chordata > Mammalia > Chiroptera > Vespertilionidae > Myotis > Myotis nattereri. The sequence goes on from NC_138083.1 coordinate 2,899,318, forward strand.
ACAGGCACGGACGCCGTGCAGGAAAGAGCCGCGTGGAGGAGGTCGGACGCCTCTCCTTTGGCTCTCGCTCGGCTCCCTCTGAACATGCCTGACAAACCCGACAGGCTGAGATTGAGAAATTTGATAAGTTGAAATGGAAGAAGACAGAAACGCAAGAGAAAAATGCACTGCCTTCAAAAGAAATGAAAACAGGGAAAGCAAGCAGGCGAATCATAATGAGGCGCACACCGCCCATGGGAGCTGCGCATTCCCCGAGCACTGCCTCATCTTACTTCTTCCAGCTGTTTGACTTCGTAAGATGCAAAGAGGCTGGACCAGTTTAAGTGACTGTGCTGCCCCTTACACATCACAACTACTGACAAGGAAGCCGCCCTGCCGGCCCTCTGCCAGCTGGCTGGCAGGGAGGGGGCACTTGCACGCCGCTGAAGGCAGGAGCTGGGTGGGACAACGGTGAATCTAGAGTAAACCCAGCTGGTCTAAGGGGTCCTGCGGGCTGTAAAATGCAGTGTTATCAGAGTGCCATTTTTCTGTTAAAATGATTTTAATTATTGGAATGCACAATTTTTTAAATATGCAAATAAAAAGCTTTAAAGCCTGAAAAAAAAGAACAGAGTGGCAAAGGAGAGCGAACAAGTAAGATGCACCCACAAAGGCAAAGAGAGAATAAACTAGAAACTAACAAGGCACTGCTCTTGCGTATACTATTACTTTGACGTCTGGAACCATGCGAATGTTTCAAATACCATGAAAAAGGCTGGTGTGGCTCAGTGGTTGAGCGTCAACCCATGGCTCGATTCCGGTCAGGGCACATGCCTGGGTTGCGGGCTCGATCCCCAGTAGGGGGCGTGCAGGAGGCAGCCGATCAATGACTCTCTCTCATCATTGATGTTTCTCTCTCTCCCTCTCCCTTCCTCTCTGAAATCAATAAAAATACATTAAAAAATAAAAATAAAATAAAAATCAATGGGAAAATGTCCTCACAAGAGGACTAACAAAAAAAAAGAAATACGAACAGAAACAAATTATGTCAATTGCATACTGTGACCCAGTGAGGGAGGGAGGAGGCGGCCCGAGCAGCCCTGCAGGCCGCATGCCCCGCACACTCCAGCTTCGCTCTGGGAAGCACGGCCAACGCGCAGCCCGGGAGTGGGGTGTGTTTCTTCCGGTGGCACAGTGATTCTGAAACAACCGACTGGGTAGTTGAGGCTCAAACGAGTGAGTAAAATGTTGAGGAACATGGCAGCGGGTTTTCTCACTCAGCATGGGCAGGCGCCCAGGGGAAGTGCAGGCCCGGGACAGAGGAGGCCCCGCACACGGAACACGCAGGCAGGAGCACCGTGAGCACCTGGTCCCGTGGGGACATACAGAAGCAGGAGATCTTGCATGAGTATTCCAGCCAGGGAATGGGAGGCGCCAGGTGGTGCAGGCGTAAACACTGCAGGATCATTCATTCAGGGAGAACTGTCAATGGAGGCCACAAATCACTTAAGGATTACAAACAGGAAAACAGTGACTTCACAGGAGAAAGCCTGGCTGTCACCACTTCACCCAGGAAAAAGTCAGTGTCACCGTGAGACTGACAGATGTTGGATGTGCGACCTGATGGCTGACCCCTGCCCGAAGTCCACAACTGGGAGCTGTGAGGACCAGCAGACAAACCCAGCCTGCAGGACATGCACCACTCACTGTAACTGACGTTCTCTTCACGGACTCCAGGGAAAGGCTGTCCAGCCTACAGCCAGAGCCACAGGCCCAGGCAGGGCCCAGCTCCCGCACAGACCAGCCGGCCCGGTCATGCTTCAGGCTACAGTGACAGCCGAAAGTCTCCTTTGGTCTGTCCGTGAGACAAGACTGCAGTATCTGCGCTGATTTCCTGAGCAGGTCACCACACTGCGGCCACAGGAGCACCCTGGTCTCAGGAGGCACCTGCACCTGCACTGCCCACATGACAGGGAGGCTCGTCCAAGGGGGCAAACCTTAGCAAGGGGGAGTCTAGGTGACGGGCAAGAGGTTCTTTACCAGCAAGTTGTCTGCAAATTTGACATGATTTCAAAATAAAAGTTACATGCAACAAAGGTGAGCACTTCAGAGCAAGACAAAGACATGAAACAACACAACTCAGGTTTAAAAACTCAGAAATGAAGTGACGGACTCACATGGAATGAGAAGGAAAGTAAAGAATCATTTTGGAAATGAGGATTGAATGAGAAGGAACACAGAAGCAGAAACAGGCCACAATCAGGGCCTTAGAAATTGCAGGCAGAATAAGGAACTCATACAACCCAACCAAAGGAAGTCAAACAATACAATTAAAAATGGGCAAAGGACCTAAATAAACACTTCTCCAAAGTGGGCATACAGATGGCCAAGAGACATGAAAAAATGCTCAAAGTCACTGATCATTCGAGAGATGCAAATTAAAATGACAATGAGGTACCACTCACACCTGTCAGAATGGTTACCATCAACAAATCAACAAATGACAAGTGCTGGCTTGGCTGTGGAGAAAAGCAAACCCTAGTACACTGCTGGTGGGAATGCAGACTGGTGCAGCCACTATGGAAAACAGCATGGAGTTTCCTCAAGAAATTAAATATGGATCTGCCATTTGATTCAGTGATCCCACTTCTAGGGATATCTATAATAATAAAAGCGTAATATGCTAAATTAGACCAGACAGCCGAATGACCTGCCAGATGAAACCAGGGCTGCGAGGGCCGAGCCCCTTGCATGAATTTCGTGCATCGGGCCTCTAGTATCCTAAGAAACCCGAAGCACAAATCAGAAAGGATGTGTGCACCCCTATGCTCACAGCAGCACAATTTACAATAGCTAAGATCTGGAAACAGCCCAAGTGCCCATCAGTAGACGAGTGGATAAAAAACCTGTAGTACATTTAACCATGGAATACTATGCAGCAATAAAAAGAAGGATCTCTTTTGGACAGAAGGAGATTGGACTTTGGGTGGTAAACACACAATGCAATATACAGATGATGTATTATAGACTTGTACAATTCAAACCTATATAATTTTATTAATAATGTCACCCCAATAAATTTAATTTTTTTTTCCCAATAAATTTAATTTTAAAAAGAGAGGTAAAAAAGATATGCTGGCCCGGGAGAACCAAGATGGCGGCATAGGTTAACGCCGGAGTTTGCTGCTTTGAACAACTACTTCAAAAGTGAAACCAAAAAACGGAAGGGACATCACCCAGAACCACAGGAACGCTGGCTGAGTGGAAGTCCTACAACTAGGAGGAAAGAGAAATGCATACGGACACTCAGAGGAGGCGCAGTGCTGAAGTCAAATTCTGAGGTGCGGAGTGCGCGGAGCGGGCTGGCGGCGGAGGGCGCGGTTGGCGTTTTCAATCGGGAGGGAGTCGCAGACTCTGAGCTCCAGATACAGGCGAGTCTTTAGGGACCCAGACTCAAACGGGAGAAGCGGGACTGTCTGGCTTCGGTCAGAGCGAGTGCAGCTTTCTCTCCAAGGTTTGCAGCGGGTGCTGGGACTCAGAGAGGCAGAGCCCCTGGGGACAGGACTGAGAACCGCCATAACTGCTCTCTCCGGCCCACCCTATTGATCCTGTGCGACCCGCCCCGCCCAAGCCCTGCACAGAGGCATTTGCCGGATAGCCTCAGGCAAAGGCTCTCCCTAGAGGACAGAAGTTCTCTCACTGCAGACACAGCTGATTTTCATAGCCACTTGGCCTGGAGGTCAAACCCTCCCTGGTATTAGCTACAACAATCAAGGTTTATAAGACTGCGCACAAAGACCACTAGGGGGTGCACCAAGAAAGCATAACAAAATGCGGAGACAAAGAAACAGGACAAAATTGTCAATGGAAGATATAGAGTTCAGAACCACACTTTTAAGGTCTCTCAAGAACTGTTTAGAAGCCGCCGATAAACTTAATGAGATCTACAAGAAAACTAATGAGACCCTCGATCTTATATTGGGGAACCACCTAGAAATTAAGCATACACTGACTGAAATAAAGAATATTATACAGACTCCCGACAGCAGAACAGAGGAGCGCAAGAATCAAGTCAATAATTTGAAATGCGAGGAAGCAAAAAACACCCAACCAGAAAAGCAAAATGAAAAAAGAATCCAAAAATGCGAGGATAGTGTAAGGAGCTTCTGGGACAGCTTCAAGCGTACCAACATCAGAATTATAGGGGTGCCAGAAGATGAGAGAGAGCAAGATATTGAAAACCTATTTGAAGAAATAATGACAGAAAACTTCCCCCACCTGGTGAAAGAAATGGACTTACAGGTCCAAGAAGCGTGGAGAACCCCAAACAAAAGGAATCCAAAGAGGACCACACCAAGACACATCATAATTAAAATGCCAAGAGCAAAAGATAAAGAATCTTAAAAACAGCAAGAGAAAGAAACTCAGTTACCTACAAGGGAATACCCATACGACTGTCAGCTGATTTCTCAACAGAAACTTTGCAGGCCAGAAGGGAGTGGCAAGAAATATTCAAAGTGATGAATACCAAGAACCTACAACCAAGATTACTTTATCCAGCAAAGCTATCATTCAGAATTGAAGGTCAGATAAAGAGCTTCACAGATAAGGAAAAGCTAAAGGAGTTCATCACCACCAAACCAGGATTATACGAAATGCTGAAAGGTATCCTTTAAGAAGAGGAAGAAGAAGAAAAAGGTAAAGATACTAATTAGGAACAACAAATATGCATCTATCAACAAGTGAATCTAAGAATCAAGTGAATAAATAATCTGATGAACAGAATGAACTGGTAATTATAATAGAATCAGGGACATAGAAAGGGAATGGACTGACTATTCTTGGGGGGGAAAGGGGTGTGGGAGATGCGGGAAGAGACTGGACAAAAATCGTGCACCTATGGATGAGGACAGTGGGTGGGGAGTGAGGGCGGAGGGTGGGGCGGGAACTGGGAGGAGGGGAGTTATGGGGGGAAAAAAGGAACAAATGTAATAATCTGAACAATAAAGATTTAATTAAAAGAAAAGAAAAAAAAAAAAAAGAAGGATCTCTTACCCTTTGAGGCAGCATGGAGGGACCTGAGAGTATCATGCTAAGTGAAGTAAGTCAGTCAGGGAAAGACAAGTACCACAGGATCGCACTCATATGTGGACTCTAAGTAACAAAATAAGCCGATGAACACGGAGGATCCAGAGACACGGAAGCATGGAGCAGAGTGTGGACTCTCAGAGGGAAGGTGGGGAGGGTGGGTGGGTAGGAGGTAATCCCCAAAGACCTTGTATGAAAATATGCATAACCCATGGGCACGGACAATAGGGTGCTGAAAACCTGGGGCGGGGGGTGGTGGCTGGAGGGGGTCAATGGGGGAAAAGGGGGACATATTTTAATACTTTCAACAATAAAGATTTAAAAAAAGAAAAAAAGAAACTGCAGGTGGATACAAACGTCGTTATCTCCCTGTCGCACACCTGGAACTCAATCAAAGAAAAAGAAGTCAAAGAAGCCAGAGAAAGGAGGACTGGAGAGGGGAGCTGACTCCGGCGAAGCGCAGACGCAGGGAAACAGCCCAAACACACAGCTTCGGGACATGCTGAGAAAGCACATCACATACAGGGCAACACTGATCAGAAGAATCCAACCGAGACAACAGAACCGCTGGGCTTTAAAGATAAAATCCTAAAAGGACTCATAGCTTCTGAAATAAACTGCATTTTAAAATTAGCCAGGTTGAAGTCATCCTAGGTAGCCTGCTTCTGGACAAGTGCCTGGGAGCCCTCACATTCCTCAGACGCGGGTCCAGGTGCTGCCTGTGGCTGGCTGAGGAAACCGGAAGCAGGAAGGGCAGGTCACAAGGCATAGCTGGGGCAGGCCTGAGCCCTGTTCAGGACACTGCAAGGCCAAAGCTATTTTCCTGATGATAATGCGAGTAAGTGACAATCACACTATCCTATTTGCCTTTTTATCTCTTGTTATTTCATAAATATACATACAGTGCAATCTCCAGAGGCTGCATGTGGGAGGCAGATAATGACCCCCAACACGTCCAGACCCTGATCCCTGGAACCTGTAAGAATGTCACCTTTCATGCCAAAAGGGCCTTCACAGGTGGAATGATGTTAAAGGACCTGAGATGGGAGATCATGCTGGGCCTTCAGGTAGGAGGGAGGCAGAGGGTCAGAGGAAAGGGGACAACAGAGCAGAGGTCAGAGGGCTGTGGGGCCCAGGGCTAAGGATGCAGCACTTCTACAAGCTGGGAAAGGCCAGAAACGGGGTCTCCCAGAGTCCCAGGAGGAAGACGGCCCTGCCAGCCTGTTTGGGACCTGTGAGAACCACGGGAGAATCAGGCTGTGTTGCTTTAAGTCACTGAGTCTGTAGTGACTGTCACAGCAGCAGCCGTGACCAGGACCCAGCTCGATAGGGCTGCCACAGCAAATCCAAAGCACAGTGTGAGGTGCACCTTTCTTCCCTCGTCCAGACATTAGAGAGATTAGCCAAACTGTGAGACACTGTCACTCTTCTAATTTTTAAAAAGTATTTTTCGCCTCGCCGGTGTGGCTCAGTGACTGAGGGTCGACTTATGAACCCAGAGGCAGTGGTTCAATTCAGGTTGTGGGCCCGATCCCCAATGTGGGGCGTGCAGGAGGCGGATAATCGATGATTCTCTCTCATCACTGATGTTTCTCTCTCCCTCCCTCTCCCTTCCTCTGAAATTTCAAAAAAAAAAAAGTCTGAGCCTCAGGCCTCAGTCTGAGTCTCTCTCTTTTTTAAAAAAAATGTATTTTATTGATTTTTTTACAGAGAGGAAGGGAGAGGGACAGAGAGTCAGAAACATCGATGAGAGAGAAGCATCCATCAGCTGCCTCCTACACACCCCCCACTGGGGATGTGCCCGCAGCCCAGGTACATGCCCTTGACTGGAATCGAACCCGGGACCCTTCAGTCTGCAGGCCGACGCTCTATCCACTGAGCCACACCAGCCAGGGCCAGTCTGAGTCTCTTACCAAGATTTAAAAATTAAATAAATTTTTTTTTTTAAAGTTTCCATTTTCATTGCTCACACAGTATCCAGAGACATAACTCACATAAACCACCTTTAGCCAGATTTAACGTAAAAGGGTCCTGAAGCCACAAAGATTGAGAACTCCAGCGCTAAACAAACAAATGCCATTTACAAACTCTCCATCTCCCAGGGCAGGTGTGTGTGGGTCGGGGAGGCTGGGGACGCGCCAGGAGGGCAGTCAGCGTGGGTGAGAGGTGAGGGGCCACCTGGCCTGCTCCCTGTGCAGCCCGTCCACGTGTGTGATCACAGAGGGACGAGGACACGAGGCCGTCCACACCACCTGGGCCCCACGCCCACGTGAGGACACAGAACACCTGATCACGTCCACAGCATGAAGCATGAATGCTAAAAAGCCGGGAGCAACTGCTGGAAACACCACCACAAAGTAGGCTGGCCTCACAAACCTGGAGTCCTCGTTACCACTAACAAAGGCCACGGAGAACTTGTGGACACACTATCACATCCATCAAAGGTTTCTCCATAAACCAAGATTACTGCTGCCCGGGGAAAACCCTGGGAACAAACCTAGGAGTAGGTGGCACGTGGACCATGCTCGCAGATCATTAAAAACGTCTCCATGGCCCTAGCTGGTTTGGTTCAGTGGATAGAGCGTCGGCCTGCAGACCTAAGATCCCCAGGTTCGATTCCGGTCAATGGCATGTGCCTTGGTTGCAAGCCCAAACACCAATCCTGGTTGGGGCGCGTGTGGGAGGCAACCAATCCACGTCTCTCTCAGATCGATGTTTCTCTCACTCTCTCTCTCCTTCCCTTCCACTCTCTCTAATAATCAACAGAAAAATATCCCTGGGTGAGGATTAACAAAAAACCACGTCTCCACGGTTAATACATTTGTTGTCACTTTTACACAGCACATGGGCTGGGAAAGGATGCAAGGTCTTCAAAAAATGCCAGAAGGGTTGGGCAGAACCCTGTGAGGCCCTGGGAAGTCTCTGGAAGTGTCCCCAGATGCCAACGTGCAAGGGCCTTGGGAAGACAGCCACTGGGGCAGACCTCACCCGTCCTCGGTGTCCTGCCTATAAGCTCACCTGAGTTGGCGTCTGCGCTGAACTCCAGGCGGAGCTCCCCCTGCTGCGCTGCCCTACTCTGTTCCTCCAGGACCTGGTCAATGACGTCCAATCCAGAGGCCACATCGTGGGGTGTCAGATCAAAGGACGCCGACTCCTCGCACATCTTCTCCTGAGAGGCCAAGCACGCAGTGTGACATGAGCAGGAGCTGGGCCTGGGGGTGCAGCGCTAAGGAGAGTGGGGAGCCCAGCCCTACCCACAGGCTCTGAAACTAGGTCACAAACATCCCACGATAGCAGCCTAGCCCAGCCAGCAGCCAAGCCCAGCCAGCAGCCTACCCACTCAGCAGCCTAACCCACTCAGCAGCCTACCCACTCAGCAGCCTAACCCACTCAGCAGCCTACCCACTCAGCAGCCTACCCACTCAGCAGCCTAACCCACTCAGCAGCCTACCCACTCAGCAGCCTACCCACTCAGCAGCCTAACCCACTCAGCAGCCTACCCACTCAGCAGCCTAACCCACTCAGCAGTCTACCCACTCAGCAGCCTACCCACTCAGCAGCCTACCCACTCAGCAGCCTAACCCACTCAGCAGTCTACCCACTCAGCAGCCTACCCACTCAGCAGCCTAACCCACTCAGCAGCCTAACCCACTCAGCAGTCTAACCCACTCAGCAGCCTAACCCACTCAGCAGTCTACCCACTCAGCAGCCTACCCACTCAGCAGCCTAACCCACTCAGCAGCCTACCCACTCAGCAGCCTAACCCACTCAGCAGCCTACCCACTCAGCAGCCTACCCACTCAGCAGTCTACCCACTCAGCAGTCTACCCACTCAGCAGCCGAGCCCAGACCAGTGTTTGAGGCTACTTCGAGCAGCCAACACTTCATAAATGGAAATTTCCCATTAAAATCTAGATTTCTGGCTGCTCTCAAAGTCAGATCTGGTCCATAGGCAGGAAGTGCCTGGAGCTGAGTGGGGCTGAGGGCTGCCACCCACACTGGACACCGAGCCGTCGTGGAGCCGCCCCCACTCCAAAGCATGAACACGGCTGCCTGGCAGCCTCCCTCCCGGGCCTGGTCAAGGCCACTGCTCCTGGGAACACAGGCCCTGGCAGAGGCCACATGCTGACTGGGGGCGCAGGCGACAGGTCTGCTTGGTCCTGACATTCAGGGCCACAGGGCTGGGACACAAAGGTCTGTACTGCTCTCTGCGGGGAAGAGGCGGGGGGAGGGAGGGAGGGCGTGGGGAAGGCCACCAGCACTCACCACATTGTGAGCTTCATCGAAGATCACCACCGTCCCCTTCAGGTCGATGCCGTGTGCCCGGCGACTCTGCGGGCGGGAGAGGATGCAGGGCTGCAGCGGAGCGGGGCGGCCACTGCCCCTCAGGGCCCTGGAGGCCAGGAGCAGAGGCTCAGGGCGCACAGCCCTGGCGGGCCTCAGTCCCATACCACCCGGGACACACGGCAGGCCCTCTGATACCTGCTGCTGGGTGGCGGCGAGTTGTAGCCACTGGGCACTGCCCACCACCACTGAGCTGGACATCAGGTGTGTGTCCTAGTGACACGTAGCACAAGGGAGCAGGCCGTGACCCTTTGCCACAGCAGGCTAAGCAGCCACAGAATGGAGACCACTCAGCACCTGCCACGGGGTGCACTGGTGGAGGTGTTTACGCCCCAGGTGTGGGGCGGGGGGGGGGGGGGGGGAGTCACCTGCAGAGGGGTCTGGCATCCGTACTTCTTTTCAGCTTAATCTTAATTCTCATAAAATAAAGTGCCCATTTTAAGTGTGCCATCAAGAGGTGACATCCCTGCCGTATGACCCCCTCTTCCTATGAGCAGGGACCAGGACTGTGGGGTTAGGCAGGGGGCTCCTGTGTGGGCGTGCTCTCCCAAGCCCACGCAAGTGGCTGCGTGGAGTGCAGGTCACCCCTTCTGATTGCTCGTAGCTGTTCTTGGGACACCAGCTGTTGATGGACAGGGCTGGCCCTGGCTTTGGTGAGCGTTAAACTTGCCGACACCAATTTTAGCTCTTCTGACTCAGCCATTTCGGTGGGAACGCAGGGCCACCTGCCTGTGGTCTTCGTGTGCAACGCCTGAACATTTTCTCTTTTTATAATTCTTTATTGTTGACCGTCTCCAGCCCGCCCCGCCCCGGCGTTCCCCACCCTACTGTCCCTGCCCATTGGTTATGCATATTTGCACACAAGGTCTTTGATTGGCTACCTCCCACCCACCCACCCTCTACACCTTCCCTCTGAGATCTGCACTCTGTTCCACACTTCCATGTCTCTGATCACTCCGTTTATCAGCTTATTTTGTTAGATTCCACATATGAGTGCAATCATGTGATACTTTTCTTTCTCTGACTTATTTCACTCAGCATGATACTCTCCAGGCCCCTCCATGCTGTCTCAAAGGGTGAGAGATTCTTCATTTTTACTGCTGCATAGTATTCCATGCTGTAAACGTACCACAGCTTTTTTATTAACTCGTCTACTGATGGGCACTTGGGCTGTTTCCAGATCTTAGCCATTGTAAATTGTGCTATGAACATATGATTCTTTCTGATTGGTATTTCAGGTTTCTTAGGATATATTCCTAGAAGTGGGATCACTGGGTCAAATGGCAGTTCCATATTTTTTGAGGAAACTCCATACTGTTTTCCATAATGGCTGCACCAGTCTGCATTCCCACCAGCAGTGTAAGAGGGTTCCCTTTTCTCCACATCCTCACCAGCACTTGTGATACCTCATTGTTGTTTGATTTGCATCTCTCGGATGATCAGTGACTTTAAGCATTTTTTCATATGTCTCTAGGCCAACTGTATGTCCTCTTTGGAGAAGTGTCTATTTAGGTCCCTTGCCCATTTTTTAATTGGGATGTTTGTCTTCCTTTTGTTAAATTATATGAGTTCCTTATATTTTTTTGATATTAGCCCTTTGTCAGATGTATCTTTGCCAAATATGTTCTCCCATACAGCAAGCTCCCTTTTCATTTTGTTGGTTTCTTTTGCTGTGCAGAAGCTTTTCATTTTGATGTGGGCCCATTTGTTTATGTTCTACTTAGTTTCTTTTGCCCTAGGAGATGTATCTGTAAACATATTGCTACGAGAGATGTCTGCGATTTTGTTGCCTATGGTTTCTTCTAGTCCTTTATCCATTTTGAGTTTATTCTTGTGTATGGTGTAAGTTGGTGGTCTGGTTTCTTTTGCATGTATCTGTCCAATGTTCCCAGCACCATTTATTGAAGAGACTCTCTTGTATGCTCTTACCTCCTTTGTCAAATACTAATTGAGCGTAATGGCTTGGGTTGATTTCTGGGGTCTTTGCTGTGTTCCACTGATCTGTATGCCTGTTCTTGTGCCAGTACCAGACCGTTTTGATGACAGTGGCTTTGTAGTATGACTTGAAATCTGGTATTGTGACTTCTCTGGTATTGTGTTCTTCTTTCTCAACATTGTGCAGCTATTCGGGGTCTGTTTTGGTTCCATATAAATTTTTGGAGTATTTGTCCTAGCTCTGTGAAATATGCTGTTGGTATTTTAATAGGGATTGTGCTAAATCTGTAGATTGCCTTGGGTAGTATGGACATTTTAATGATGTTGATTCTACCAATCCATGAACATGATATGTTCTTCTACTTGTTTATATCTTCTTCTATCTCTTTTTTCAACATACTGTAATTTTCCAAATACAGGTCTTTTGCTACTTGGTTAAGTTTATTCCTAAGTATTTTAATTTTTTTGTTGTAATGATAAATAGAATTGCTTTAGTTTCTCTTTCTGAGAATTCATTACTGGTGTATAAAAAAGCCATCGATTTTGAGGGGATGATTTTGTATCCTGCTACACTGCCAAATTCATTTATTAAATCTAGTAGTTCTTTGATGGAGTCTTTAGGGTTTTCTATGTACAATATCATGTCATCTGCAAATAATGAGTTTTACTTCCTCCTTTCCAATTTGGATGCCTTTTATTTCTTCTTCTTGTCTGATTGCTGTGGCTAGGACTTCCAGTACTATGTTGAATAGGAGTGATGAAAGTGGACATCCCTGCCTTTTTCCTATTCTTTGGGGAAATGGTTTTAGTTTTATCCCATTGAGTTCACTGTAGGTTTGTCATATATGGCCTTTATCATGTTGAGATATGCTCCCTCTATTTCCACTTTGCTGAGAGTGTTTATAAAAAGTGGGTTTTGGATTTTGTTGAATGCTTTTTCTGCATCTATTATATGATTTTTGTCTTTCAATTTATGTGATGTATCACATTTATTGATTTACAAATATCATACCAGCCTTGCAACCCTGGAATAAATCCCACTTGGTCATGGTATATGATCTTTTTAATATATTGCTGGATCTGATTAGCTAATATTTTGTTGAGGATTTTAGCATCTATGTTCATCAGGGATATTGGCTTGTAATTCTCTTTTTCTTTGTAGTATCTTTATCTGATTTTGTAATTAGGATGATGCTGGCCTCATAAAAAGAGCTTGGAAGTGTTCCTTCTTCTTGCAATTTTGGAATAGTTTGTGGAAGACAGGTGTTAGTTCTTCTGTGAGTGTTTGGTAAAACTCTCCTGCGAAGCCATCTGGACCCAGGCTTTTATTTGCTGGGAGTTTTTTTCATTACTGCTTCTATTTCCTCAGTTGTTATTGGCCTATTCAGGTTTTCTGATTCTTCCTGATTCAGTTTTGGGAGATTGTATTTTTCTAAGAATCTGTATATTTCATCCACATTGTCCACTTGTTGGCATATAGTTCTTCATAGACTTTTCTTACAATCCTTTGTATTTCTGTGGTGACGGTGGTTACTTCTCTGCTTTTGTTTCTGATTTTATTTATGTTTCTTGATGAGTCTGGCAACTGGTTCATCAATCTTGTTTATCCTTTCAAAGAACCAGCTCTTGGTTTCATTTCTTTCTTTATTTAAATATATATTTTATTGATTTTTTTACAGAGAGGAAGGGAGAGGGAGAGAGAGTTAGAAACATCGATGAGAGAGAAACATCGATCAGCTGTCTCCTGCACACTCCCTACTGAGGATATGCCCTAAACCAAGGTACATGCCCTTGACCGAAATTGAACCTGGAACCCTTGAGTCTGCAAGCCAATGCTCTATCCACTGAGTCAAACCGGTTAGGTCTCTTTCTTTCTTTCTTTTTTTTTTTTTTTAATATATTTTATTGATTTTTTACAGAGAGGAAGGGAGAGAGATAGAGAGTTAGAAACATTGATGAGAGAGAAACATCGATCAGCTGCCTCCTGCACATCCCCCACCGGGGAAGTGCCCGCAACCCAGGTACATGCCCCTGACCGGAATCGAACCTGGGACCCTTCAGTCTGCAGGCCGACGCTCTATCCGCTGAGCCAAACCGGCTTTGGCTCTTTCTTTCTTTTTTAAGTTTTTATGTTATTTATTTCTGCTCTAATCTTCTACTTACTCTGGGGTTTTCTTGTTTTTCTCGTTCTAGTTCTTTAAGTTGTAAGATTAGTTTATTGCTGATATTTCTTGTTTTTTGAACAAGCACTAGGCCTGTAGTGCTATGAACTTCGCTGACAGGACTTCTTTTTCTGTGTCCCAGAGATTTGAGGTTGTTGTGTGTTTTCATTTGTTTCCAGGAAGTTTTTTATTTCTTTCTTGACCTTGTTGGTAACCCATTCATTGTTTAATAACATGCTATTTAGCCTCCATGTGTTTGAATGTTTTTGGGTGTTTTTACTATAGTTGATTTCTAATTTCATTCCACCGTGATCTGAGAAGATGCTTTATATGATTTCAATCTTTTTGAACTTACAGATACCTGTTTTGTGTCCTAACATGTGGTCTATCTTTGTGAATGATCCATGCGCACTTGAGAAGAATGTATATCCTACAGCTTTGGAGTGAAATGTTCTATAAATGTCAATTAAATCCATCTGATCCAGTATGTCCTTTAGAGTGACTCCTTAATTTTTTGACTGGAAGATTTATCCAATGAAGTTAGTGGGGTGTTAAAGTCCCCTATATGACTGTATTGTTTTCGATTTCTCTGATAAAGTCCTCTAGAACTTTTAATATATTTAGGTGTGCCTATATTGGGTGCATATATGTTTACCATGGTTACCAGTATATCCTCTTGTTGGAACAATCCCTTTAGTATTATGTGACCTTGTTGTCTCTTGTGATGGCCTTCATTTTGAAGTCTATTTTGTTAGTTATGAGTATTGCTACTCCAGCTTTTTTTCTTTTTCATTTGCATGGAAAATTTTTTCCCATCCCTTCACTCTCATCCTGTGTGAGTCTTTTGTTCTAATGTGGGTCTCTGTCTGGTAGATAGCAAACAGTTGGGTCATGTTTTTGTATCAATTGAGGTACCCTATGTCTGTCTGTCTATATTTTTTTCCCCCCCAGAGAAGAGAAAGAGGAAGAGAGAGATAGAAACATCAATGATGAGAGAGAATCATTGATCGGCTGCTTCCTGAATGCCCCCCACTGGGGACTGAACCATCAACCCAGCATGTACCTTTGACCGGAATTGAACCTGGGACCCTTCAGTCCCCAGGTCAATGCTCTATCACTGAGCCAAACTGGCTAGGACTACCTAGTCTTTCTATTATTATTATCTTAAGTTTTACATATGTCTCCTTTTTCCCCAATTGCCCCCCCCCAACCATTCCCACCCCGGGCAAGCCCCCACCACCCCAGTGTGTGTCCATTGGTTATGCTAATATGCATGCATACAAGTCCTTTGGTTGCTCTCTAACCCCCTTACCTCCCCTGCCATTTGTCTCAGGATCTATTTTTGTTCATCAAACTGTGTTGATCATTATATCCCACATATGAGTGAGATCATGTGATAGTTACATTTCTCTGACTGGCTTATTTTGCTTAGCATAATGCTCTCCAGTTCCATCCATGCTGTTGCAAATGGTAAACGTTCCTTCTTTTTTATAGTGGCATAGTATTTCATTGTGTAGATGTACCATAGTTGTTTAATCCACTCATCTGCTGATGGGCACTTAGGTTGTTTCCAAATCTTAGCTATTGTAAATTGTGCTGCTATGAACATATGGGTGCATACATCCTTTCTGATTGGTGTTTCTGATTTCTTGGGATATAGTCCTAGAAGTGGGATCACTGGGTCAAATGGGAGTTCCATTTTTAACTTTTTGAGGAAACTCCATACTGTTCTCCACAGTGGCTGCACCAGTATGCATTCCCACCATCAGTGCAAGAGGGTTCCTTTTTCTCTACATCCTCTCCAACACTTGTCGTTTGTTGATTTGTAGATAATAACCATTCTGACAGGTGTGAGATGGTACCTCATTGTTGTTTTGATTTGTATCTCTCGGATGATCAGCAACTTTGAACATGTTTTCATATGTCTCTTGGCCTTCTGTATGTCCTCTTTCATAAAGTGTCTACTTAGATCCTTTGCTCATTTTTTGATTGGATTGTTTATCTTCCTTTTGTTAAGTTGTATGAGTTCTCTGTAAATTTTGGAGATTAAACCCTTATCTGAAATAGCATTGGCAAATATGTTCTCCCATGCAGTGGGCTTTGTTGTTGTTCTGTTGATGGTTTCCTTTGCTATGCAGAAGGTTTTTATTTTGATGTGGTCCCATCTGTTCATTTTCTCCTTAGTCTCCATTGCCCAGGAGAAGAGCTGTGTGGGTAAAGATATTGCTATGACATGTTTGCTACTTGCTGCCTATGGAGTCTTGTAGGACTTTTATGGTTTCCTGTCTTACATTTACTAGTAAGTCCTTTAGCCATTTTGAGTTTGTTTTTGTGTATGGTGTAAGTTGGTGATCTAGTTTCATTTTTTTGCATGTATCTGACCAAATTTCCCAGCACCATTTATTAGAGAGTCTTTTTTTTTTTTTTTTTTTGACAATTATTTAAGACCTTTATTAACAGGTGCTTGCAGTTTGTTGACTTTTTTGAAAAAATCAAGCTGTAAACTTTTATTACAAATTAAAAATGAGGTTCTTAAAAATCTCAACTTGACCAGATATGAAACAATTTAAAAACCTTTAAAGGTGTATTGAGAAAAACCAGGCTTTTTTTTTTTTTCTTAAAAAACACGTTTGTCATTACCAAAAAGAGACATCTTTAGATAAAAATAATAAAAACCCCATGCTGCATAGATAATGCAGATAGTTCTAGTTATCTGGTCAACAGGCAAAAAGCAAGCACTTAAGGTCTTCAGCTCCAATCTTTTGTTCATTTCTTATTGCTGGAATTTCATATTTCTTCTTGTTGGATGACTAAACCGGATGATGGTAAAGATGGTAAGCCGGCATTTTTTACTCAGCCCCGCCCTGCTCAGCCTCGGGAGCGGACGAATTCTCAGCTGGTGGATCGGCTGCTTTTGTCTCTTTGCCATCTTGTGGTTTAGGGTTTTCTGGGCGTCTGCGTCGGTAGTTGAAGTTGCGGCGGTACCGACGTTGAGGTGGCTGCTGACCCTGGGTCTCATCTCCTTGATTTTCCTTATCTTCTTCATTGCCGTCCTCTCTAGGCTGTCTTTGGCGAGGAGGGCCCCTGCGGAATCGTGGTCTGTAGCCCCGATACATATTCTGTCTCACTGGTCTGCCTTGTTCTCCTGCACCCTGGTTGTCAGCACCCTCCATCACTTCTCCCTGTACAGGAGGGTTGGAATACTGTGGTCGACGCCCATAGGGTCTCCGCATGTAGTAAGGTGGGAACCGTCGCCTGCGATAGGGCCGGCGCTGTTGGGCCTGGCCTTCGGGAGCACTCTCTGATCCCTCATTCTTCTCCCCACTCTCACTATTCTGGTAATTCTGCTGGTAATTGCGTGGAGGACCCCTGCGACGTGGATAGCGTCTATAATGGTTACGGTCTGCTGCATATTTACTGCCTTGTACTGGAACTCCACCAGGGCCTGTAACATTTGCTGCCTCCGCACCCTTTTCTCCTTCAACAACATCAAACTCCACAGTCTCTCCATCTCCTACACTGCGAAGGTACTTCCTGGGGTTATTCTTCTTTATGGCAGTCTGGTGTACAAATACATCTTCCTTGGTGTCATTCCTGTTGATGAAACCATATCCGTTTCTTACATTGAACCATTTTACTGTTCCCAAAACCTTCGTTGCGATGACCTTCTTGTCCCCGCCGGCAGGCGCCGCCGATGTGAGGCCGCCCGGGCCGCCGCTCCCTGCGCCGCTGCCCGTAGTGCCGGGCTTGGTGTCGGCGGCGCTGAGGGTGGGGGCGGCGGGGGGGGCGGCGGGCGGCTGCTGGGTTTCGGCCTCGCTGCTCATGGTTGCGGTGATGGTGACTGGGGCCGGCTGTGGCAGCTGCGGCTCCTCCCGGGGTGTGATGGTAACTAGGCCGGCGGCGGCGGTGGGGCTGCTCAGGGCTCTCTGGGGTCCGCTCTCCGCTCCCGCTACCGATCGAACTCTATTAGAGAGTCTTAACTCCATTATATGCTCTTGCCTCCTTTGTCAAATATTAATTGAGCATAATGGCTTGGGTCAATTCTGGGTTCTCTGTTCTGTTCCATTGGTCTATATGTCTGTTCTTGTGCCAGTACCAGGCAGTTTTGAGAACCATGGCTTGGTAACACAGCTTGATATCTGGTATTGTGATCTACCTACGTCTATAGACTGGAATATTTAACCCATTTACATTTAAGGTTATTATTGATAGGTACTTATTTATTACCATTTTAATTCTGTATGCCTAGGTGTCTCTATTTCTTTCTCTCATTACAGCAGTCCCTTTAGCATTTCTTGTAATGCTGGCTTGGTGGTGATGTACACCTTTAGCCTTTTATTGTCTGGGAAGCTGTCTGTTTTGAATGATAGCCATCTGAATGTGGTAATCTTGGTCTCAGATCCTTGGTTTCCATTACCTTGAGTAATTTGTGCTATTACCTTCTAGCCTGTAGAATTTCTGATGAGAAATCAGGTGTCAGCCTTATGGGAGCTCCTTTGTAAGTCTGCTTTGCTCTTGCTGCCTTTAAGATTCTCTCTTTGTCTTTAATTTTTGGCATTTTAATTATGATGTGTCTGGGTGTGGGCCTGTTTGGGTTCTTGCTTGGGGTCGTCTGTGCCTCCTGAACTTGCGTGACTTTTTCCTTTACCAGATTAGGGAAGTTTTCTGCCATTATTTTTCAAATACATTCTCTATCCCTTTCTACCTTTCTGACTCTTCTGGCACACCTACTATTTGAAGATTGTTACGTTTTATGTTGTCCCACCGCTCCCTTGAGGTGTCCTCTTGTTTTGTTTTTTCTTTTTGGTTCTATGATTGATTTTTTCAACTCTTTCTTCTAATTCACTGATTCAATCCTCAGCTTCCCCTAATCTGCTGTGTATTCCTTCCAATGTGTTCTTTATTTGTGTTATGTCATTTTTTATCTCAGACTGTTCTTTTTTCAGTTACTATATATTTTTTTCATACCGTTGAGCATTTTTACCATCATTACTCTGAACTCTGTTTCAGATAAATTTCTTATCTCTGTTTCATTTATCTCTTCTTCTGGTGACAAGGGCTACACATATTTTGGGCACAGCCCTTTGAAAGACAAATGTACCAGGAGTACTTTCTCCCTTTCTGTGACCTGCCTTTGAACTTTCTTAATTTTCCTAACTCTTTCAAAGACTCAAGGCTTTAAATTGTGGTGAAGTCCCATTGATCGATTCTGTCCTGTGTGGGTGGTGCCCTGGTTGTCCGGGTGGAGAAAGCTCCCGACCACTGCAGTGAGCCCAGGTCTCCAGGAGGCTCAGCTTCATGCCACAGGAGGTAGTTAAGTCCTGGGGGAGACCCACTCTTCCAAACAGACATCCAGCTACTCCAGTACCATTTTTGGGGAAAAACAAACAAACAACCCTTCCCTTTCCTTTCCCACAGAGATATCTCAGCCAGTCTCTATGGGTCTGTCCTGGACTCGATGTGCATGTGTCTGCAGTGAGTCCAGGAGTCAGGAGTGGGAGCTCCACCAGCCTCTTTGTCAGAACTGCCCTGCTCTGAGATCATTACATCCAGGAAGTCAGCTGAGGTATCACTGCCTTTGGGTGCCCAGGCCCAGTCTCCAGGTTAAAAGCAAGACTTAGGAGAATCACGCACAATCCTCGGCAAACCACCACTCTCTGCTCCAGAGTCCGGCCTCGCGGGGCTCCTGCTCCTCCCCTGCACCCTCTCCAGCACCCGCTTCAGCAGCGGCTCGGGCTGCTGTTCCTGAGGCCATGGCCCTCATGCACCACCAGCTCCCATGCAGACTCTGCAGGAAGTCAGAGCCCACAGGCTGGCTTTCCTGCTAGCTGCCTCCCCGCACCGAGACCTGTGCCTGGCAAAGGGCGCTGTCAGCATGATCCCTGGGGCCCAGTCGATGCTGCAGCACAGGGCACATCGACGGTGCTTCCACGACATGGAGCATCAGCCGCTGGACACAGGGGAGTGTGATGCGATGCCCCTGCATTAAAACAGGAGGACATAGCACCCCAAAGGCCAAACACGGTGACACTCCAGTCCGGGGCTAAAACTGACTGCCAGACGAGGGCAGGGACGGTCCAGCTGCAGCCCTGCGGTCTCCTTGCTGCCCAGCCAGCTGCTTAGAGCTGGTCACAGTGAACCCTGACCAGTGTGCGACACCAGGTCCTCCCACACATCTGCTGGTCTGAGCGAATCTCTAGCCCCAGAAGCTGAACCAGCAAAGGCTAGACAGCCCCTCACAAGTCCAGGGACACCTGGGGTCAGGAATCATCCTACAAGGCTGAGGCCTTACCTTGGCATCCAGCAAGTAGTTGTAGGGCATGAAGATGATGTCAGCCTGCTGCTTCAGATTCCGGGACAGGTAGTATGGGCACAGCCTGGGGCACAGGGGGAGGACATGAGCCTCACACGGCTGGGGGTTCAGGACATGCATCAGCAACCCTGGGCCACAGTCTGAGGCTGGGCTGGATGCTGCATCCTCTGATGGGCATGGGGGTGGGGGAAGTGGAACATGTGTTCAACTCTGGGAGTGGATCACCTATTTATAAACTTACAAAAACAAGAAAACCCCAACCCTGTTCTGAGTAGACTGGTGAGGGACACAGAAACAAACAGTCCTGTCTCATCACAGCATGGAGCCCTGATGCTCAGAAGTTTCCAGCGACGATCACAGAAGCGGCAGGTAAGTGTCCAGTGGAGGGCTGAGCCCAAGGCAGGAGGGTCAGCACCATGCCCCTTGGCCCCCCAAATCCACACCACAGGAGCACAGTGGGCGGTCCGCTCCCCAGCAGTCACTAGCAGGCTGAGTGCAGGGAAGGAGGGCAGTTCCATTTCTCTCTCTATTCCTCCGAATCGTTCATGTTTTTTATACTGAACAACTGTTAAGTTTCATGATTAAAAGATGAAACAGGAAAGAAAAGAAACGTGTGTGTCTGCAGGCGGCGGGAGGTCCCAGCCTGGAAGGCTGTGCAAATGCGACCTGAAGGGAGGGACTTACTTGTGCCTGTTCCCACTCTTGACCAGGTCCTCGATGTCCAGGATGGGGGTGGCCAGGTCCTGCTCTAGGCTCTTTTCTGGGGACACAGACAGGAGTAAGCACACACCCTTTGGTCCTCTGAGTCCCCTGACCTCAGGATGGAATAGCTCCTACGAAGCGGGCAGAAGGTGTGGTCACCCCAAGACGATCCTTCCGGGCAGGACTGGGGTGCCCAGCCACCTGGAGTCTCACTGCAGAGAATCCTTGACCGATGGGTCTCAGGGCTCCCAGGAAGGGTTCTGAACCTGAAGTGACCCCGTGGGAGCCCTGCTCTGCACCCCAGCCTCCCAACCTGGGGCAAAGGAATCTGCTGGGAACGACTCTAACCCAGGGAGGCCAGGGCCCTGGCTGGCAGGATCAGAGGTCTGTGACAAACACCCAGAGTCTCGGGACAGCCATATGTGGAAACAACCCCTGGCTCACGGCCCTCCTGTGGCAGGTATCAGGCCAGCCCTAAAGTGCAGAGGCCAGAACACACGGGGCCTTCATCAGTGACACAACCCCAAAGTGTCCCCAGGAACAGCAGGCGAGGGGGAGGAGGAAGAGCCATCCACTCCACAGCGCCATAGCAACCGATCAGCAATCCGCAGTGCTGGGTGGCAGGCCAGCCACCAGCTCAGCGACCTGATGAGGAGGGAGCAGGGAGGGCACCCCAGGCTGACTGGTGAGGAAACACTACATGTGCCCCTCACCCCAATGCAGGCTGGACAGGTTCCAGCTCTGCATCTCTCCTTCCTCCCACACAAACCTCCCCTCCTCCCAGGACCCCTGGCCTCTCCCCACTTCTCTCTCCCTTCCAAGGGCTGCGCAGCTGCTGGAGAAACCCTCACATCCCATGGGCAGGGGCAGGGGAGGCTGAGCCACAGCAAGGACCCTCACGTTTATGGTGAGTAGACCCAACAGCACAGGCGGCAAGACCCAGGCAGAGCAGGTGGGCTGGGGACCAAGGAGGAGACATGAAGCCCAGAGCCAGCAGGCCAGCTGGGGCGGCATCCCTTGCCTGCCACGCAGAACCTGGGGCAGTGGGGATGGGGCCGCAGCCCACCGGCCAGCACAAACCAAGCTGGCACTGCCTCTGCCGTGAGCAGAAAGTTCCCCTCAGTCCCCACCCCTTCTGACCTCCTCCCCTCCCTGCTCAGGGACCCTCCAGGGAGATGGGGGGCAGCGCAGGTGAAGGACCCAGCAGGTGAAGGCTAGGCCAGCAGAGAGGGTGAGCTGACCCACAGCAGCCGGGAAAGGTGGCTGGCTAGAGTGGTCCCCACCCAGTGCTGCTCAAGGCTCTGGCAATGGAACCTGCACCTGCCTCCTTTACCGGGGATGATGTGGACAGGGAGGCAGCCCTGGGGGAAAGCTCCACCGACCTTGATGGGTACAGTGCCAGGGCCCACACGAGGCTG
The DNA here is from genome assembly GCF_964212035.1 of Myotis nattereri. Lineage (NCBI taxonomy): Eukaryota > Metazoa > Chordata > Mammalia > Chiroptera > Vespertilionidae > Myotis > Myotis nattereri. The sequence goes on from NC_138083.1 coordinate 2,921,259, forward strand.
GACTGAGGCGGGCGGGCTACGAGCAGAGGGTGCACCAAACAAAGGGGAAGAACGCCTACCGTGCGGCAACACCCACAGCCCCGCGCGGCACCACCCACAGGCCCGCGCGGCACCACCCACAGGCCCGCGCAGTAACACCCACAGCCCGAGGAGCCGCAGGCAGCAGGGCAGGCTGCACTCCACTGGGCCATGCCCCTTCACTGCCTTCCCCAGTGTCCTCACTGCCACCACAGACCCCAAACCTGCAAACAAAATCGGGTGAGGAGCGAGTTCCAGGAGCTTGGGTCCAAGTTTCAGGCCAAGCTCTGCAGAAGACGCCGAGGAAGGCCTGAGCCCATGCCCACATTGGGCACACACTCCACCCGTCACTCCAAGAGGCAGGGCACAGGGACATCGGCTGGGGATGTGGGGGCCTCCGGCACAGGCCTCTGGGAGCAGTGCTGTCCTGACCCTCTTCCAGCAAGGCCCACACACTGGGCACTCCACACCTGGACAGACGGTGGCCGCTAATGCCTGGAGAGTGCTCTGAGCCCATGTCACCTCTGGGTTAGGGTTTGAATTTCACCCCTGAAGCAGGAAACAGAGGGAAGCTTGACCTTGCCCTGCCCCCCACGCCATAGAGCCCTGACCACAGACAGGAAACTGGAGGCCACTCCAGAGGCTGTCCTGCCACCACCTCTGGAAGAAGCCCGACAGACAGGAGGGGCAGCCCCAGTGGAGAAACAGATGTGGAGGCGAGGGTACTGGTGCTGACCCCTGCACTCTGGGCAGCAAAGTCAGCAACAGGAGACGGGCTTGCCAGGCCACCAGCACCTCCGTCACACACACCAAGCCGCGCCAAGGCAGGCTGCTGCCACCAGCCCTGGGCTCATCGCTGCACTCATCTCTGCATGAAGCATTCACCTCACAGCACACAGGCTGGAGATGTTGCTGGGACTCGAGAGGCCACACCCACGCTGTGACACATCGCAGGGAAAGGACACACTGCAAACTCCCCCAAAGGGAGAAGTACGCGGAGGGGTCCGGGAGCCCAGACACAGTTTCCAGAACCCTCCCCGCCACCTCCCCCAGAATGAGCTGCGGCAGACTGAGGAATGCCATGCCCGGGAAACCCACCAGGCACCCGGTGCCTAGGCTTTTTCCTGGGGTCACCCAGCGCCAGACTCCCAGAGGGAAGTGGATGCTCAGCAAAACCCACATTGTTTGCCAACAGTTTACACTCAAGGAGCCCCTCCTATCAGGGGTGGTGGGGACACGGGGGACCAGCCTTGCCAGCACGCCTTTCTGAGATGGCAGCCTCAGGCCCACATGTGGTTCATCTGCATGCGACCCAGCAGAAGTCTCCAGTTAGGAGCAAATGCCGGGCACCTGCCTCACCAAGCTGAGTTCCAAGGGGCAAGAGCGATCAGGCTGTGAGCCCCGAGCCCAGCCCCAAGGCTGCACGTGCTCTCCTCCCCGCTGCTGTGTGCTGACAATCTGCAGGAGCAGCCCCCGGCCCCTCTTACCTTCTACGTTGTTGTAGAAATGACAGGAGCGACTCGCCACCTTCTTGCGGCACAGGTGGATCTGGGAGGGAAAGGACATGTGATCCCAGCTTGCGTGACGGCCAAGAAAGGGCAGAGCACTGGGCTGGCCAATGAGTCTGCTGCTGATGGTGGGAGCCCTGTTCCAGGCAGCTCCACCCAGCCAGTTCTTCATCCTCTATCCCCCACCCTGGGGCACAGCGAGGGCTCTGAGAGCCGCAGCACCACCTCGCACAACCAGAGAGGACAAGCGGGCGGCCCAGGAGCCCACCTGCATGTGGTTACTCTCCTGCTTCTTCACCTCGGGGTGGATACACAGCTGCTCCCGGGAGCCCAGCACACACACCCTGGGCCTGGGAAGAGAGAATCGTGGGGCCCAAGAATGACAGAGCAATAGCCCACAGTGCTGCCCAACAGCCTGAGCTGTGTGGGTACATATGGGAGCACCAGGAAACCTGGTTCAAGTAGGCAGCCAGAGGGAGTGGCCATGGCCAGAATATCCCAGGCTTGGGAGGGGCTTTCTCCAAGGGGCCGGGGTGAGCAAGAATCCAGAAGCCCAGACTGGGACTGGCAGAAGGAAGGAGACTTGACAGCACCCACGTGCTCACTCACAGGGAGGCAAGTGGGGCAACAAGACTCCTGCAGCTCTGCTGCTGGACCTGGGCAGAGCCTCCTCCCCTCACAGGTGCAGCTGCGATGGCCACACCACAGCTAACACGGCAGCGCCTGCAAGGAGCTCAGGGTGTAGACCAAGGTCAACATGCAGTCAGAGCTGCTTTCTCACAAGCAGTGGGCATCGGAGACCACCCAAGTATGCACGGAGCACAGCATGCCCTCAGGCTCGGTCGGGGCACAACACTGTCAACCACCGCGTTGAGGCCATTCCCCCCCTAGTTCTGTGGCAGGGTGAACGCTGCCTGACCCACCGGTAGGACGTGTTCCGAAGCTCGCTGATGACCTGTGTGAGCTGCGAGTGGGTCCTGGAGGCGTAAATGACCTTTGGGATGTCCGCGTAGCAAGCTGCCCAGGCACAAGGAAGCAGAACAGGGCATGGCTCCATGAGACAGCGCTCTCATGTGCTGTTAACCCAGGGGCACTAAGCCAGCTCAGCACTTCAGACAGCTAAATGTCAAATACCTGGTATCATACCAGGAATGGGTGAGGTGGGCATCTGCAATGTCCTAATACAGCTGTAAGGCTCTGACCCTAGTTTGCAGCCAGGATGGCAAGAAGTGACGTGGCAGCTACAACACTGCCTGCTCACTGCACTCAAGGGCCTCACCTGTCCACTCCGTCCCTTCCCCCCTTCCTTCCATCCCTGCATCCGTGCGGGAGGTCAGGCCAGGGGCTGACCTGTGGCGTCTCCCTCTGAAGCAGCATTCCCCCAGGAAGACAAGGGGCGATCGAGGAAGAGATCCCCTTGGGTCCTCTCAGCAATCTTGCGGGCGGAGATGGCATCACGGAGGTGCTCCCGCCAGGCCAGCGTGCTGCAGAGCAGGCACAGGGTCTTCCCTGTGCCCGTGGGGCTCTCCAGGACGCCGTTCACTTTCTGAATAGGAAAGCAGGGGTGAGGTGAGGCAGGCCACACTACCCACCTGAGACAGGCCTGCAGCTCTGCTCAGGCAGAGCGCACCTACCAGGTGGCAAAAGTCCCAAGGGACACGGGACTGTGGAAAATCCCATAGGACTACTTCCACTCTCAGACCATGAGGTCAGGACGGCCCTGGTTAGCAAACAATACGCAGAGCATTTTCCAGCCTCATATAAAGAGCAAGGTGACTAATTAGGTGCCACGTCTCAAAACAGGAGCTTGTTCTGCGATTCTGGATCCAGGCTTTCACATTGGACGGAACCTGGTGGACTAACTAGCTCTCAGATGGGAGCTTGAGCGGGAAACCTGGACGACAGGAAGGCAAAGCTGTGCCAGGTTCCTCGCCACGAGCGTCTGCTCAAGAGCAGCCTGGACACTCCTGTTCAAAGAGCAGCAGCCGTGCAAGCAGCCCACCCCCATCCGAGGAGCAACAGACTTGCAATCAACCTGTCCAAGTCCAAGGAGCAGTAGCCCCACAGAAAGCCCACCACATCAGAGGAACAACAGCAGCGTGCAGCCAGCCCCAATCCAAGGAACAGCAGCCACGTGAGCAGTCCGCCCCAGTTCAAGGAGTAGCAACTGCATGTGTAGTCCGCCCCCATCCAAGGAACAGCAGCCTCGTGATCAGCACACCCTGTGTCTGAGGAACAGCAGCTGTGTGTGAAGCCTCCCCCCCACCAGCCAGAGGAGCCACCACAGCTGTGAACAGCACCCACCAGAGGAGCTGCTGCCAACTGAGGAGCAGTTGCTACCACAACCGCCCGAGGAGCAACCACAGCCCGAGGAGCCACTGCGACCCAAGGAGCAGGCCCTGAACAACTCAACATGTAGATATGTCGGTGAGATCAAACACGGGTAGACAAAGAAACCCCCAAAGGAAAGAAGAGGACTCGCCAGAAAAGCAGCTAAGTGAATCAGAGGCATGCAACATGTCAGAAAAAGAATTCAGATGAAGGGTCCTAGAGTGCATAAACCGGATGGAGGAAAAAATCAACAACTTACGCAAGAATCAAGAAGAAACAGATGAAAAAATCAACAACTTATGTAAGAACCAAAAAGAAATGGATGAAAAAATCAATAACTTATGTAAGAACCAAGAAGAAATGAAGAGTGATATAGCTGCAATAAAAAACACCATTGAAAGTTTCAACAACAGACTAGGAGAAGCGGAGGACCAAATTAGTGAAATCAGAAGACAGGGAAGCAAAACACACCCAAACTGAACTGCAATTGGAGAAAAAAAATTAAAAGACAGGAGGAGAGCCTAAGGGAGCTATGCGACAACATGAAACGAAACAACATACGAATAATAGGGGTGCCAGAACAACAGAAAGAGGAAAAAGGGTTAGAAAACCTATTGGAAGAAATAATATCAGAAAACTTCCCTGAGGTGGGGAAGAAAAAAGTCACACAAGCACGGAGAGTCCCAAACAAGATGAACCTGAAAAGACCCACACCAAGACACATCATAATTACCATGGCAAATGTTCAAGACAAAGAGAGAATCTTAAAGGCTGCAAGAGAGGCACGGAAAGTTACATACAAGGGATCTCCCATTAGATTATCAAATGATTTCTCAACTGAAACACATCAGACCAGAAAAGAATGGACGGAAATTTACCAAGTGATGCAAAACAAAGGACTGAATCCAAGAATACTCTATCCAGCAAGGCTATCATTCAAAATTGAAGGGGAAATAAGAAGCTTCACAGACAAAAAAAGGTTAAGGGAGTTTATCACCATCAAGCCAGCAATGCAAGAAATGCTAAAGGGACTGGTGTAAAAAGAAGAAATAAAAAGCTAAGAAAGAAAACAAGCACAAAAAATAGAAATGGCTACAAACAAGTACCTTTCAATAATAACTTTAAACGTAAATGGACTAAATGCTCCAATCAAAAGACATCAAGTGGCTGAATGGATAAAACAACATGACCCATATATTTGCTGTCTACAAGAGACCCACTTCAGAATAAGCAACTCACACATGCTGAAAGTGAAGGGATGAAAAAACATCTTTCAGGCAAATGGAAATGAAAAAAAAGCTGGGGTAGCAATACTTATATTGCACAAAATAGACCTCAAAGTGAAGGCCATAACAAGAGATAAGGAAGGCCACTTCATAATACTAAAGGGATCAATACAACAAGAAGATATAACCCTGATAAACATATATGCACCCAATGCAGGAGCACCCAAATACATAGAAAAAACTCCTGGAAGATATCAAGGGAGAGATCGATAACAATACAATCATAGTAGGGGATTTTAATACACCACTGACATCAGTGGATAAATCCTCTAGACAAACAATCAGCAAAGAAACAGCAATCCTAAATGACTCACTAGATCAGATGAACTTAATTGACATCTTCAGACATTTCACCCCAAAGCCACAGAATATACGTTCTTCTCAAGTGCACATGGGACATTTTCAAAAATAGACCACATATTGGGTCACAAGCAAAGTCTCCCCAAATTCAAGAAGATTGAAATCATACCAAGCATCTTCTCAGATCACAACGGCATAATATTAGAAATAAACTACAATAAAAACAACCCAAAATACTCAAAAACACTCAGAAGCTGAATAGCATGTTATTAAATATTGATTGGGTTACCAATGAGATCAAAGAAGAAATTAAAAACATCGTGGAAACCAATGACAATGAAAACACAACAATCCAAAACCTATGGGACACAACGAAAGCAGTCCTGAGAGGGAAGTTTATAGCCCTACAGGCCTACCTCAAAAAACAAGAAAAAATGATAGTAAATCACCTAACTCTACATCTCAAAGAATCAGAAAGAGAGCAACAAGAAAGCCCCAGAGTGAGCAGAAGGAAGGAGATAATAAAGATTAGAGCAGAAATAAATGGCATAGAGACCAAAAAAAAAACCAATACATAAAATCTACGAAACCAAGAGCTGGTTCTTTGAAAGGATAAACAAGATTGATGAACCTCTAGCCAGAATCACCAAGAAACAAAGAGAGAGGACCCAAATAAACAAAACCAGAAACGATAGAGCCAAAATAACAACAGACCCCACAGAAATACAAATGATTGCTAAAAAATACTATGGACAACTCTACTCCAACAAACTAGACAACCTGAAGGAAATGGACATATTCCTAGAAAAATACAACATTCCAAAACTCAATCAGGAAGAATCTAAAAATCTCCATAGGCCAATAACTATGGAAGAAATTGAAGCAGTCACCAACAAGCTTCCAGCAAACAAAAGCCCAGGGCCAGACGGCTTCACAGGGGAGTTTTAGCAAACATTCAAGGAAAAACTAAAACCTATCCTCCTCAGACTACTACAAAAAATTCAAGAGGAAGGAACACTTCCAAGCTCATTCTATGAAGCCAGCGTCACCCTAATACCAAAACCAGGGAAAGACAACACAATGAAAGAGAATTACAGGCCAATATCCCTCAGGAACATAGATGCCAAAATTCTCAACAAAATCTTAGCAAATCGGATCCAGCAGTACATCATAAAGACCATTCACCATGACCAAGTAGGATTTATCCCAGGGATGCAAGGATGGTACAATATCCGCAAATCAATAAACGTGATACATCACATAAACAAACTGAAAGAAAAAAACCACATGGTCATATCAATTGATGCAGAAAAAGCATTTGACAAAATCCAACACCCATTTCTGATAAAAACTCTCAGCAAGGTGGGAGTAGAAGGATCATACCTCAACATAATAAAAGCCTTATATGACAAGCCCACAGCCAACATCATACTCAATGGACAAACACTAAAACCATTTCCCCTAAGAACAGGAACAAGACAGGGATGCCCACTCTCACCACTCCTGTTCAACATAGTACTGGAAGTATTAGCCATTGCAATTATACAAGAAGAAGAAATAAAAGGCATCCAAATTGGAAAAGAAGAAGTAAAACTGTCCTTATTCGCAGATGACATGATATTATACATAAAAAACCCTAAAGACTCCATCAAAAAACTATTAGACTTAATACATGAATTTGGCAATGTAGCAGGATACAAAATTAATGCCAAGAAATCTATGGCATTTCTATACACCAATAGTGAACTTACAGAAAGTGAGCCTAAAAGAGCAATCCTGTTTACCATCGCACCAAAAAAATTAAGATACCTAGGAATAAACTTAACTAAAGAGGTAAAAAACCTCTACTCAGAAAACTACAGGACGTCAAAAAAAGAGACAGAGGAAGACATAAACAGGTGGAAGAACATATCATGTTCTTGGATCGGTAGAATCAACATCATTAAAATGTCCATACTACCCAAAGCAATTTATAAATTCAACGCACTTCCCATTAAAATACCAACGGCATATTTCACAGATCTAGAATGAACTCTCCAAAAATTCATCTGGAATAAAAAAAAAAGACCCCGGATAGCTGCAGCAATCCTGAGAAAGAAGAACAAAGTAGGTGGGATCTCAATACCAGATATCAAGCTGCATTACAAAACCACTGTTCTCAAAACTGCCTGGTACTGGCACAAGGACAGACATACAGATCAATGGGATAGAATAGAGAGCCCAGAAATGGACCTGAACCAATATGCTCAATTAATATTTGACAAAGAAGGCAAGAACATACAATGGAGTCAAGACAGTCTCTTCAATATATGGTGTTGGGAAAATTGGACAGATACATGCAAAAAAATGAAACTAGACCACCACCTTACACCATACACAAAAATAAACTCAAAATGGATAAAGGACTTAAATGTAAGATGGGAAACCATAAAAATACTAGAGGAATCCAAAGGCAACAAAATCTCAGACATATGCCGAAGCAATTTCCTCACTGATACAGCACCTAGGGCTTTGGAAACTAAAGAGAAATAAACAAATGAGACTATATCAAAATAAAAAGCTTCTGCACAGCAAAAGAAACCATCAACAAAACAACAAGAAAGCCCATTGCATGGGAGAACATATTTGCCAATGTTATCACCGATAAGGGTTTAATCTCCAACATTTACAGGGAACTCATACAACTTAACAAAAGGAAGATAAACAATCCAATCAAAAAATGGGCAAAGGACCTAAATAGACACCTTTCAAAAAAGGACATTCAGAAAGCCAAGAGACATATGAAAACTTGCTCAAAGTCACTAATCATCCAAGAGATGCAAATCAAAACAACAATGAGGCACCATCTCACACCTGTCAGAATGGCTATCATCAACAAATCAACAAACGACAGTGCTGGAGAGGATGTGGAGAAAAAGGAACACTCATGCCCTGCTGGTGGGAATGCAGACTGCTACAGCCACTATGGAAGACAGTATGGAGTTTCCTCAAAAAGTTAAAAATGGAACTCCCATTTGACCCAGTGATCCCACTTCCAGGAATATATCCCAAGAAACCAGAAACACCAATCAGAAAGGATATATGCACCCCTATTTCATAGCAGCACAATTCACCATAGCTAAGATCTGGAAACAGCCTAAGTGCCCATCAGCAGATGAATGGATTAGAAAACTGTGGTACATCTACACAATGGAATACTATGCTGCTGTAAAAATTCTTACCATTTGCGACGGCATGGATGGAACTGGAGAGCATTATGCTAAGTGAAGTAAGCCAGTCAGTGAAAGAAAAATACTACATGATCTCACTCATTTATGGATAATTAAAACCATTATAAACTGATGAGCAAAAATAGATACAGAGGCAGAGCAACATCAAACAGACTGTCAAACTACAGTGGGAAGGTTGGGGAGGGTTGGGGGATGGGAGGGGGGTAAGTGATCAACTGAAGGACTTGCATGCATGCATATGAGCATAACCAATAGACACAAGACACTGGGGAGCATGGGAGGCTGGGGGGCGGTTAAGGGGGAAAAAAAGGGGGACATATATAATACTCTGTGTAATACTTTAAGCAATAAAACAATTAAAAAAATAAAAGAAAGTGTATAAACTACTTTGGAAAAAAAAAAAAAGAGCAGCCTGGAGCCCAGGTCAGGCAGCCCTCAGGGGTGGGGCTCGAGCAGGGAAGAGGGCACGCGAAGAAACGTAACGGAATGCAACCTGCATCCTCCTCCCTCCTTGCACTCCCCCGAGGCTTAAAGACCTTCCACAGTGAGGACTGGGCACCGGCTGACCCTCTATCCCTCTATGTGGAAACAGGCCCTCTGGATCCTCAAATGGCTGGCTGCTCACTGGGCCTCAGCTCAAACATCATCCCCTCAGGAGGCCTCCTCAGAAGCCTATACCTTTTGTCTTTTCTTCACAGCACTCATCACTAATGATCTTTTCTTGTTCCTTGTTTATTGTCTCTTATCCCACCTAGAACATCGGCCCTACTTACTGAACCCCATGTCCGGAAGGTGCCTTTCACGCAGTAGGACTGGCCACGGTGAATAGGCCGTGGACTATGTCGGGTCTTTGCTGAAGTTCTGCCCACGCCCACGTTGACCCATCCCCCAGGTACAAAGCTTTACCTTCTGCAGACACTCCAGGACTTTGGCCATGTACTCCTCCTGGCATTTGTATGGCTGGAAGGGGAAATCCACGGTCACCCCACTCAGGATTATCTTGGGCATAATGGCCTGTTTTCAGGAGGGCTCCGAGGTTGGCTGACATGCAGGCTGTGCAGGTCTGTGAGACAAAACCCACTCTGTACATCTCAGGGTCTCAGCCACTCCAGGTAAGGGATGCCAGCCTGTGGCACTGGGACATGACGCAGTTTTCCAGGGAATTCCTATGGCACAGAAATGGGGACAAGACTGTTGGTAGTCAGCTTTTTTGGAGGCCAGGCCACTTAAGTCATCTCAGGCAGCCCCCACCCCACACCCCTACCCCCAGGGACAAGGTCCTGCGGCACGCCTGTGACATCCTATCACAAGGAGCTGGAAGGTGAAGAACCTAGCATCAGCCCGGCCTTGTCCTTCTGCCTCACACAACTCCACGCTGCTCTGAAAGGCGGCCAGGCTCTCAGACTAAAGGAGCAGAAGTAGGGCACGGTTCCACACGCTCCACCTGCAATAATAATTCACTTCCTTCCACCAGAGCTTGAGAGGCCAAATCCTAGCAGCGTCCCATCCCAGCCTGGGCCGGTCTGAAGCTCCTGCCCCTGTGTCTCCCAACCTTCTGCTCCCCTGGCCCGGAGCTACGCCCCATCTCTCTCTGGTGGGCAACTACGTGTAACGAAAGCCCATGTGTGCCGGCTCTAAGCTGGGAGGCGAATCCGTGTGGTCCCCAGCAAGTCACTCAACTTCTCTAGGCCTCAGTTTCGCCTGGATGCCGGCATTTACCTAAACACTGAGTGCCCGCCCTTGCTGCAGGGCCCGGCCACAAGGAAACCACAGCCACAGGACCGGTTCCGCCAAGAACGGCGCCCAAAGCCCAAGAGCGCAGGAAAACTACCAATCCCAGAATGCAGCGCGGCCAAATAGCCTACGCGCGGGCCTGAAGGCAGCGCGGGACCTGCCGGGAGCTGTAGTTTCGGAAGCCGCCACTCGACTAAAAGTACCAGTTCCAGGGTCTCCGCGCCTCTCGGCCCACTAGTCTCTGCGGAAGCCTTCCACGACCAAGGGTCCCAAGAATTCACCCCAGTTAGTCCGGGGCACCGGCACGTGCTCCGCCGTCTGCCAGTTCGGACTTCGCGCGCCGAGGTGCGTAGCGTCACTTTACGTCACTTCTGCTCCCACTTCCGGTCCGTTGCATTGAGCTCCCAGCGGAAACCGTTCTCCAATTGAAGGTTCTGTGATGCCTGTGGGCTTGAAGCTTGGTTTCAAGCCCCACCTGCCTTTCTTTGACCCTAAGCTCAGGGAGGGACACTCCATCGCCCGCGGGAAGAAACCTGGGGTCCCGCCCGTGCCCTCCCTCGATGTCAACTCCACCATGGCCTCCATTCCACTATCCTTCCCTGGGCCAAGCTACCTTGGTTGCCTGAACAACCAGAACTCTTTAAGACTGGAGTCTAAACCAATTGAGAAGGCCAAAAAGCTAATTTCAATGTTTGGGGGCGGGGGAGGGGGCTAGCAATCTGAATCTGTGCAGTCACCTAATGTACGTTCTTGATAACCTATAATTAAGTCACTGCCCCTTTCTCCACAATCTGGTCTTGCAAGACCTGTTACCTAAATGCTCACATTTTACAGAGGCCATAAACCATGAACAGTGTTCAACTCCCGGAGGGGGTTATCAGCGCTGGCGCCAGGCCAGGCCCTTAGGTATGGTCTCAAGGCCCCCATCCCAACACACGGGGCTTTTTGCAAAGCCTACGAAAGGTCTGGAAGTCCCATCCATATTTGGGGGACAAACCAAAGGAGATAAAAGAAGAGCTTCCACCATATTGGTTTGCTCAGACTTTGGAGGCAACTCCTCTGAGACTGCTGGCGTAATAAAGATGTATAACTCCATTTCTCTAAGCATCGCTTGGGTTTTTTCAGTCTCTACAACACACTCACTCTCCTTAAGTCTGCAAATGGCGGCCCCTTGCCGTGGCCTGGCTCCTGGGAGCCTTACCAGCTCCTCCTTTACTGTCCCCTGGGTTTAGCCATTTTTCCGGTCAATGTCCACCACTGGTTAGGGTGGGCCCCTCTGAATTCCCAGCATCTAGCACCAACTGGCAGTCAACATGGGGCCCCAGGGATCACCACAGCTCTGTGTGGTCAGAGATACTGGTCTAGGCAACCCAGCATGTCCCAAAGACACCAGGAAGAAATCGACGCTGCACTGATAGCCCACAGGCCACTGGCAATGCTGACTTCAGAGCTCCTCATGGGCTCATTAATGTCCAGATGTTTTCCGCCAATGGCACATTTATGTCACATGTGTGTCCATGCTGATGTGTGAGATCATGCTTGGGAAATCCAGGACACAAGCTGGCATCCACCCACACCACCTGTTCCGATGAGGGGACTGTAGAGTGTCTACCTTGGCCTCTAAGCAGGAAGCTTGGAGAAGATGAGGAGCTCTGGCCACGCCCTTGCTTAATGCTTACCAGCCACAGGCTTCAGAACTCTCCATGCAGGCAGCGGTGTGTTTGTGCTAATGACCTCTAAGATAAATTCTTCTGCTGTGCACACCTCACAGGTGAGGGAAGAAAGCACAGGTGGTTAGTAGGTTGCCCGAAGCCAGCAGCTTACAAGCCTCAGGGAGGAAAGGGAAACAAGGCTGACAGAGCAAGCCCTGCTCAGAGCCACAGGGACCTTGATCAGCCAAGAAACTTGAACTGGTTGTCTGCTTTGGCAAGCTTTGTGAGACTCCCACAGGGGACCAAACCCCATGTGGCCCACAGGACAGATGTTAACCAGTCACACACTTGCTCCTTGCTCCGTGTGCATATCAAGGTGTGTTTGTAATATACACCTGTTGGGCCCCCTCCTGGCTGACTTTGATCCTTAGGTTTGTCCCTGACTTTCACCTTTCTGAGCCTACCTCATCTCTCTGCAGGTTCCCGGATTTTCCCAGAGTTTTATTCCTGGCCCTGGGACTTAATTGCTTATGGAGTAAGCACTGCTCTCAGCCTTGGTGACTCTGTCTCTGAAATGGGAATGACAGTCCATTTGTCTGACTTTCTAGTCCCAAAGTGAGGCGAGGTGGTCACTGCAGAAAAAGGCCTCCCATCCCTGCAAGGATCTCCCTTTGTGGGAATCAACTAGAACCCTGAGCCTGGGCGGCGGGGGGAAGGGGAGGGGGCAGAACACCCACCCACTCACAAGTGTGCACATTTGTCCTGTCACCTGAGAACTAGAGTCACTGTCTCATCTTGCCCCTGAGAAGTGGAAGCTGGAGGGTCAGAACTCGCTCAGCCACAGCGAGGGGCCGTCAGAAGCCTGTTTGGAACCCACCTAGATCTTGCTTTGAAGCCCTTGTCCCAGGCCCTTGGTCATTGCCCCACTTACCCTCGGCTCTGCCTCAGAACCTGCCCGTCCTCTGGAATGCCTCTCTCGGCCTCCACATCAGCCCCACCCACGTCCAGGGCACACTTTCCCCTCAGCACAGGCCTGGGCACACAAAAGGTGCCAGCAGCCTCCATGAAGAGCTCTCTGACCCCACCCTCACATAGGGCGATCCCCTCCTGTTGGGCTTACCCTGAGGAATGGGGGCTGTCTTCACCATCCCCCCAAGCCTACACAAAGCCAAGCTGGGACCAGCGAGTCCCTGCGGTGAGCGGTGAGCATGGAGGATGGGCATCTGTTTGCAGCACTCTGCCCGCATCTGACTGGGCTCTTCCCTTCCTGCATCCCTCCCTCCTCCCCTCACTCACCCCTCTTTCTCTGACGCCTGCAGCCCCTGCCATAGCCAGGCTCCAGTTCTCTCTCCCTCCCTCCCTCTTGCCTCCCTCTCCCCCTCCCTCTCTCCCCGCCACGCGCCGCCTCCCTCCACCTCCCTCCCCTGCCGGCTCTGCAGCATTCGCCCGCCGCAGCTCCAGCCGCGCCCGCGCCTCCCGGCCTCCGCAGCACCCGCCGCCAGCACCATGGCCAGCACCATGTCCGGTAGGCGCCTTGCCCGGGGCTTCCCGGGACTGCAGCGGGTCTCAGCGGAGGCCATTGTCTCGCTTCGCCTGATGCTGGGGCCAGTTGTGGACTCTGTTTTCTCATCTCGGACCCAAGCACCGCAAGGACGCAGGGCGCGGCCGGGCCGAATCCGCAGGAACCGGGGTTCAGAGGTCCCGGGTTGGGGCGACCCCGTGCCCCAAGAGATTGCGACTCGGGTCTGGCGGGTGTGGCCCGGGGAACGGCCTGGGCGAGGGCGTCGCGGTACCAGGCCTGGCAGCGGGGGGGGGGGGGTCCCAGGAGGTGGGCGCCCTTGCGGGTGCGGACCAGGTCCCCCGAGGTGCCCGGCGAGCGCAGACCCTGGTGAACTGCGCCTTCGCGAAAGGCGGGGTGGGGAGGGGAAGAGGGGGCCCTTTGTGGGAGGCCGGGTCCAGGACCCGCGGGGCCCAGCCCTTCCGGCGCCAACGGAGAGCTCCGACAGGGGGGGCGGGGAGGGGGCTGGAGGCGACCCGCTGGAACCCAGAGGGGCGGCGCTCGGACCTCGCATCGCTCCCCCTCCCCTCGCCGCTGCCTTCGCGGGGACCCCCCTCTGCGACACGTGCCACCGCGGGGCGGGGGGGGGGGGGGCACCGCCCTTTGCGCAGCGGGTTTGGAGAGGGAGGGGCTGCCGCCGCTCCGAGTCTTCCCGGCGCGGGCCCGGCCTCCCTCTCCCGCCTTCCTGCCCACGCCCGCGCGGAGCTCGGCGGAGGGGCGGGCACCGGGCGTGGTGGGGTGGCCGCTGGGCACTTGCCAGACGCGGGGGAACTGCCAGGGGCCCCCAGGAGCGAGGAAGCGGGGCTCGCTCTCCCCAGAGCAGTCTGCTCGGACCAGCAGCCCCGGGACCAGCTCCCTCTTGGCACTCGGCGGGGACCCGCGGGGGCGGGCCGCCCCACTTCCGCCCTGTTTCCCTCTCGGACCAGGACCCGCACTCCCGCCACCCTTCCCTCCACCCTGGGGGCCGCCCGAGGTCCTGGCTCGGCTCCCCCCGCGGACAGGATTCTCTTCAGAGCTCCGCCCACCCGCGTGGGCCCGGCCTCCACCCCGGCCCTCGGCCTGCGACTCCGGTGCCCAGGTGACCCGTGGGAGGAGTGTGTGTCCCTGAGCACTCGCCTCCCACGCCGTCTGGGGGTCGGGTCCCTCTAGGCTTCCTCCGCACCTGCTTCTCGCTGACTTGCATGGAGATTGGGGACCAGCTTTGGGCAGAAAGAGTCCCTCCTCCAGCCAGGGCGGGTGGCCAGAGAGCTGACCTGAGGGGCCCTGGTCCTGCTCCTCCTTGAGCCTGCGGGCGGACCATGGCAGCCTCTTGTGGGGAGCACTTTTCAGCGTTTTCTCTCGCTCACCCACCTTAGTGGTGAAAACCCTGCTCAATAGGCCTCCTCCCCCTCCATCTGACAGGTCAGCAGCTGAAAAACCTCACCTTCCATGGCTGTCAGAGCTGTGCACAGACACCCTCTGACCCCAGAGCCCCCTGACCCCAGCCCTTTCTCGTTGCCAGATGTTGGGGCACCGCTGACCCTTGCTTGGTCCCTGGCGGAGGCTTTCCTGTTCTGCCGTCAGCGCCACCCTTGATAGAGTGTAGCTACAGGTGCGCTCACCACCAGCACCTCCAGCCTTCAGCACTAGAGAGCAGGGCAGCCTGGCCCAGAGGGGGTTGCGTGAGGCCCCTCTGGTGAGGCCCCCAGTCAGTGTGACCAAAATCGGGCTAAGTGAACTCCAGCTGTGGCTTCTCTGTGAAAGACATTGCTGGCTTCCTGCTCACACTCACTGGTGGCTCTGCCTGGTCCCGGTGACCAGGGTGAGGAGTTGTCATCTGCAGGGGCCTCGCGGCCGCCACAAGGTTGGTCGTAGCTTTCTCTTCCTGTGCAGACAGAAAGCTCCCATCCCCGGCCCCCACGGCCGCCTCTCCTGGCCAGTGCCCGTCTCAGGCACACGGCTCTCACAGGCTTGCAGGCTCCTGCTCACTCCGCCTGATACAGGTCCTCAGGTGTGAGGTCTCCTGCCTGCTACTGAGCTCCTGGGCCTCCATTCCCATCTGGGGGGATGACAATGACAGCACCTCCCCTAGGCTTGTTCTGAGGGTCGAATGAGAGATTTCAGGACAGGCGCGTGGCCTGATGCCTGGCAAGAGGAGAATGCCCCTCCATGTCAAGTAGTGTGACCGTGGTGGCCACATTTCCCAGTTTCCTGCCCAGAGAAAGGTGATTACACCAAGTCCCCCCATGTTGGGCTCCTGGCACTGTTGGAGGCAACTCTGACAGGTTAGAGAGGGGCAGCTTGGTGGCAACAAGTTCCACCTGTTGGGGAACAGTTAGCAGCAGCCCCCAGGGCCCTTCTAGGGGTGAGTGGGCATCTGTGGGACACCTGGCCTCCCAGTTCTCCCCATGAGGCTCCCAACAGGAAAGTGCCATCAGAGACCTGGGCTTGTGACCAGGCTCCGATCCTGGCATGCTGTGTGACTTTGGGTGGGCCACTTGCCCTCTCTGGGCCTCCTTTTCCTCTGTACAAATGAGGCTGACAAAGGTGTCTGCCTGGCTGGCTGGTCTTGAGGGTCAGTTGGGAGAATGGGTGGGATTTTCCCCTCCATAGGCACTGGTGTTGTTGTTACCATGTGGCTACGTGCTGATCTGGTGCCTTCTAAATCTTGCTCATCTGGGATCTAGCCATCCAAAGCCCAATATGCATTTTATCAAATTTAACATTTGATATGAAGAGGAAGAGGGAGATGAAATCAATCCAGGTCATGGCAGAGGTTTGTTTGTATGACTTCCTGAAGCCAGGGGTATGGAGGGAAGAGAAGGGTGCTGGTGAAGCGGAGACAAGGCCTGGTGCCTTGTGACCTCGAGGGGCTTCTGCGCTTGAGCTGTGTCTGTGGAGGGGTGTCCTGGATGGGTCTGAGTCTTTATCTCTCCCCTCTGCAATGAGGCATGACCTTGAAGCCTCCAGCTCTGACAATACAGGTGTAACCTCCTGTCTTGCATGAGGCTAAGCTGGCCTCGTTCTCCAATTCCCCACGTGCTGGCCAGTCCCCTCTGGCGTGCGGCCGGACCACAGAGCAGGGCTCACTCTCAAGTCCCTTCCCGCCTGGCTTCATGAGGATCAGCCGACTGGAAAGGACTGGGATACACCAACCTGGGGAATCGCCATGACCATCAGACACTGAGCTGTGTACCTGTTCGAAGCTGTAGGACACAGTCCCTCCATTCCCAGGTGGACACTCATCCCCTGGGCACGGCTGTGACCTGTGAGAGCTCTGACCTGCCTCCAGCCCCCGGTCCCTGTCTTCTCCCTCCTGACAACGCAGTGCTCATGCCTGCCCATGCTCCCCGTCCTGCTCCCTGAATTGCTGCCAGCCGCCCCCCATGCTGAGGTGACAGTGACCTGAAAGGAAGCACCCCCTGGCATTTGTTCATGAACTTGTTCCTTCTCTTTAATGAATCTGCAGCTCCTTTTCCTGGGAAAATTTCAGGCTCAAGGCAGAGGGGAGCCAGAGCAGCTGTGAGGCCCCAGGCTCCTGGCCTGTAACATACACCCACACACAGGTTCTGAAAGCTCAGGATGGAAGACAGTGCGTGTGCCGGGTGGCAGGCACTGGCAGGGTCACACAGAGTCCCCTCCTTCCTGTTCTCTCCCAGGCCCAGGGGTGCCTCCTGATCCAGGCCCCTCCGAAGACCCTCCCCTTCTTTCCTTCTGAGCTCAGGGCTGGCTACTCCCAGCCTCTCCCAGACCGCTGTGCCTGGTGAGCCCGCTCTGCCTGGTCACATGTGCTGTGAAGTACCCCTCTGCCTTCTCTTTGAAATGAACTTTTAACAACACATACATGTGATACATGAATAGACAAGTCAGACCGAAATCCCCATTGAGCCCCCACCACCCTCCTGGAGACAATGAGTAAGGTGCGTTTGCCCCATGCCCTCCAGGAGCCCAAGGCTTTCTATGATGAGGTCCAGGAATCCTTCGTGGTCCCCTCACAGCCTCTGGGGCTCTCTCCAAAAGAGTCTAGGCCAGCGGTTCTCAACCTGTGGGTCGCGACCCCTTTGGGGGGTCGAACGACCATTTCACAGGGGTCGCCTAAGACCATCAGAAAACACATATATAATTCCATATTGTTTTGTGCTTAATCACTATGCTTAAATTATGTTCAATTTGTAACAATGAAATTGGGGGTCACCACAACATGAGGCGCTGTATTAAAGGGTCTCGGCACTAGGAAGGCTGAGAACCACTGCTCTAGGCCATCAGGGTATTCTGATCAAATAACCTCATTCCCTGTGCTGGCTGTGGGAGGACCTGCTCCCCAGGAGCTAGCTATTCCCTCAGACCAGGGTCTGATTGTTTCTATCCTGTGCCCTGTTTCAACACCAACACTCTTCTCACTTTTCTGTTAACTCAGTTTCAAAACATCTTGTGTGAAATTTTTAAAAAATATTTTTATTGATTTCAGAGAGAAGGGAGAGTGAGAAAGAGAGAAACATCGATGATGAGAGAGAGTAGAATCCTTGATCAGCTGCCTCCTGCACGCCCCACACGGGGGATCAAGCCTGCATGGTTGAACCATGACCTCTTGGTCATAGGTCGACGCTCAACCACTGAGCCATGCAGGCCAGGCGTCTTGTGTGAAATTTGATCAGAAAGTTTCTTGTCTATCTAAACCCTTGTCCAAATGTTGGTGTGCCCTTGGAGAGTGCTTAGGGGACTGTGCATCCTTTCCTTCATGGAAGCCAGACTCCTTCTCCTGGAGTATGTCTCTGGTGTCACAAGGGTCTCTGAGCCGCCTAGGCTTCAGGACTTGCTGGAGTGGCGAGAAGAACACAGGCCACCTGGAACTGTGCTTGAGGAGATTTGGGAAAGTCACTGGAGTCACCTGGGCCCAGCGTCATCTTGGCTGAGTGGGGTGATAGTATTGGGCTTGCAAGATTGACTAATGTGTCTACTTTGAGGCCTGGCTTGCCATGAACACACCACAAATAGCTCAATTATTTCCATTCCAAGAATGGGCACTTCCCCTTTCCCAACAGGGCTCAGGCTCAACTCTTTTTCTGTCTGGGAGGTGATAACTCCTGCTTGAGGGCACTGGCTCTGCAAAGTTAAAGGGTGGGCTGTGGTGCTGAATGGACAGCTCCCGTCCCTTTGGCCCTAGATGGGCAACCAGAGCATCTGGTGAGGCCCGGGTTTAATGGAGTGACCACAATACTGTCAGGGTAAGTGGAGGGGGCAGAGATAAGGAAGTCTGTGGGCTTCACCCAAGTGTTCAAGCTCCACTTCAGTGCCAGCCCAGTCCTGAGTGGTTAATGTTGTCTACCCCAGGGGGCAAGTCCTGAAAAGGGGAAGTGGTATTGGGGGTGGGTAGAGGGAGTGAGAGTTGGGAAAATACAACAGTGACAAAGAATCAGAGACACAGAAATATAAAAAGAGAGGTAGTGACAGATAGAGAGCCAGAAAGACAGAGGGATGAACAGAGACACAGACAGAGTGAGGGAGTGATCCAAAGAAAGAACAAGAGACAGAGACACAGCAATACAGAGAGGGAGTCTGACAGACCAGGGCTGAGTGACAGGATCAGAGAGAACAATGCAGATGACCCACAGGGAGGCATGTCCAAGGAAAGACAGCAGGTGGGGAGGGAGAGAAGAGATGTAGAGAGTCAGATGTGGGAGTAGAGAGAGCCCGATGACAGGCTCCCAGAGAGATGCACCAGGGGGAGGAGCCATGGGGGGAGATGGGGCGGGGGAGGGCGGGCTGCTCACCCAGCCTCCCACCCACAGCCTACAAGGAGAAGATGAAGGAGCTGTCCGTGCTGTCGCTCATCTGCTCCTGCTTCTACTCACAGCCACACCCCAACACCATCTACCAGTATGGGGGTGAGTGTGCCCACTCCCCATCCTGTGGCCTTTTGACCCCCTGGCTTGGCTGGCTTCTCGAGAGAGGTTTTGGGGGAGAGGGGCTGGTTAGGGACTCAGGCCTGCAGGCCCTCCATGAGCAGCCACACCCTCTGGCTCAGGCCTCGAATTGGATGTGTGCTGGGAACCAGCCCCTTCACCCACCCCCTCTTGGCTGACCTTCCTGAAGCCCCAGTCTGATCTTGCCCTGCAGACATGGAGGTGAAGCAGCTGGACAAGAGGGCCTCTGGCCAGAGCTTTGAGGTCATCCTCAAGTCCCCTTCTGACTTGTCACCGGAGAGCCCTGTGCTCTCCTCCCCCCCCAAGAGGAAGGACACCTCCCTGGAGGAGTTGCAGAAGCGGCTGGAGGCAGCTGAGGAGCGGAGGAAGGTAAGGACCCCACATCTGGTCTGATGAAGGTAGCCAGGAGGTCTTGCTGGCCATGGACATGGTCCCCAAGGTGCAGGGTGCTCCAAACCGCTGCTTGGTGGTTGGCCTGGGGTGGAGAGCCCCATGATTTCCTGGACCTCCTCCTGAGAGGTCAGCATGGGATGGGGGAGGAAGGATCCCCAACGGCAGTCAGCTGGAGGGAGAAAGTAACCAGACACTGTTGCAGGGCCTTGGCCATGGCCAGGAGGGTCTGGTGGTGGCCCTGGGATGTGAGGCTGGACTGGCACCCTTCTCCTGGGCAAGGGAGTGGGAAGGAAGGGCCTCCATGTGCTGGGGGCTGCACAACTAGACCTGTTGGGGGTTCAAGGGTTCTGGGAGAAGTGGTGAGTGAGCCTAGGCCCCTCCCTGCCCCTTCACCTCACACCAGCCCTTCTGAGGCTGAAACACACAGAAGAGGAATTGCTCTCAGGAGTGTGTCCTGGTACCCAAGCTCACAGGACAGCGGCAATGGCTCCATCTCCCTCACAGCAGGTCCCGTGAGACCTGAGATACCCAGAGTGACTGGCCTGTGGGAGGCTGAGGGCTCTAATTACCCCTAGGAGCTCAGGCTGTCCTTGGGGGCCACCGGGCAGCCCCTCCCGCAGCAGGGCCCAACACTGTGACATCAGCAGCCCAGGCTCCTCTCTCCAACTTAGCCTCTCCCCACATCCCTGGGAGCCGGCCACACTCCTAGCACCTTAGGAAGCTCAGCACCTGGCCTGCACCAAAGGCTGCTTTGTGCTCAGTGGGCAGAGGTTTGAGGAAGAGACAGGAAGGCTCAGTGATGGCCCACAAGTTTAGATTCCCTTTGCTCCTCAGCACTCTCCCAGCGCACCGCGGGCTTGGGCTTGGAGCGAGAAGAACGGAGGCTGCCTTGCCTAGGACGCCCTCGGCCTAGCAGGCTAGCAGGGAGGGGCCCGCTCTGTGGCCAGGGGCCAGGGACAGAACGACGAGGTGTCTTGGGGCCTCGGAGCTTTCAGCGCTCAGGTCCCCGGAAGGCAGGCAAACCAGGAAGGAGGTCACCCTCCTCGAATCAGGGCCGTGTAGGCGTGAGCTCCGCGAAGATGTGTCTTGAGGGCAGCAGGGCAGGGTGGCGGGAGGGGTTGACGGGCCCTGGCGGGTCCGACGGCAGCGTCGGGGGGCAGGAGGGGCGGGGTCCGGGCTGCGGGCGGAGCCGGGCGCGCTCCACGCCCTCCAACGCGCCGCGCAGACGCAGGAGGCGCAGGTGCTGAAGCAGCTGGCGGAGCGGCGCGAGCACGAGCGGGAGGTGCTGCACAAGGCGCTGGAGGAGAACAACAACTTCAGCCGCCTGGCGGAGGAGAAGCTCAACCACAAGATGGAGCTCAGCAAGGAGATCCGCGAGGCGCACCTGGCGGCGCTGCGCGAGCGGCTGCGCGAGAAGGTGCGCGCCCGGGCGGGGCGGGACCCCAGGCAGAGAGCGGGGGCCGCGGGATGGGTTCACCCGGCATTTGGGGGGACCTCCAGCAGTGGGCGAATGGAGAGCCATCATCTGGTCCTGCTGGGACACAGTCGATAGCGCAGTAATGAACGGACAGGCGTCACCTTTGAAGTGCTCTGAAGCAGCGCATCCAGATGTGAGCTAGGAGACGGGCGGAGCTGCTTTGGGTTGGGGGCCAGGGAAGTCCCCAAAGAGCCCCATCCTTTGGCGGGTTCCTGCCCAATGCACCACCAGCGCCTCCACCGCCGGGTCCGTGCTTGGGGCCAGCCCAGGATGAGGCGAGGCCCTGACGCTGCGGAGGGTGGGGTGGGGTGCGGGAGCAGGACCCCAGCTCACCGCCGCCCCCCTCCCCCCGCCTCGTCCCCCGCAGGAGCTGCATGCCGCGGAGGTGCGCAGGAACAAGGAGCAGCGAGAGGAGATGTCCGGCTAAGGGGCTTTGAACACCACAGCGCCTGGATCCTGAGCCGAGACAAGAACACATTCGGGTTTTGTTTTTGTTTTGTTCAGCTCTGTCTAGATGAACATTTTGTTCCCGCTCCTCCCCTCTCCTCCCACTCCCAGCTTTATGCTTCTCTTTCCGCACTCTGAGCTGTCCAGTCCCGGGGCAGCCGCTCACCACAGGCTCTCCTTGGAAGAGTTCGGGCGGGGTGGGACTGGGGCACAAGGTCCCTCAGTTCAGGCACCAGGCCGGGTCCCCTCTTGGCCGTCCTCGTAGTGGATGTGATGGTGACCAGCAGTGGTGGCAGGAACATGTAGGGCTTTATGCTGGGCAGTCCCACCCCTCCGCTGGGCACTGGCGGCAGGGTCCCTGCTGACCATCCTCTTGGTGGAGAGCAGGAGGGGACAGACTACAAGTCCTTGCAGGACCCAGAGCCAGTGCCTCAGATACCAGGTGGTTGCAGCCCCCAGCGCCCAGCTTCCTTCCTGCAGAAATGAATGGGGGCCCAGCCAGGGAGCAGGGTGGAAGCTGATCCTCGGGGCTTAGGGGGAGGTAGGGACCCAGGCCTCCTCGTCCCCATCGAGATAGCCTCCCAGGAGGGACAAGCGAGGAGTGAGCCCAGCAATGTCCGCCTGCAGCTTTGGTGGGACCCAGAGGGATGTGGAAAGGGAGCTGAAGGCTGAGTTTCTTTTAGCTGCGGCAGCTCATAGCGGAAGCCTAGTGTAAATGCGCCCATCTCATCCTGTAGTGAAAGTGAACTTAAAACTAAATCAAATGAGCAATTAAAGAAAAAACAAACTTGTGTGTCTAAGAAACAGTTGCACCGTCCCAGTGTCCTGCGTCTGTGGGTGGGGAATAGGCTTCGAGCTACAGCCTGTGTATGAAGGAGCTGCAACTCCCATGGAAGCCTGTGATCAAGCTTGTTTTACCACAATTAGGAGTAGTTCTAGTGACAATAGCAATGTTAAGAAATGAGTGTGTGAATGACACAATTCCCAGGAATGACAGCCGTTTCCCCTTCAGAGCTGGGAGCAAGGGGGTGGGGCCCAGGTGGCTGCTGGCCACGTCGGCACTCTGCCTGCATCTCCACGAGTGTCACCTCAGTGGCTGCACAATCACCTATTTATGGATGTACTAGGACTTTTGAGAAAACTTCTCCAACTTTTTTTAAAAATATTTTTATTGATTTTTTACAGAGAGGAAGGGAGAGGGATAGAGAGTTAGAAACATCGATGAGAGAGAAACATCGACCAGCTGCCTCCTGCACACTTCCCACTGGGGATGTGCCTGCAACCAAGGTATATGCCAGGGGTGGGCAAACTTTTTGACTTGAGGGCCACAATGGGTTCTTAAACTGGACCGGAGGGCCGGAACAAAAGCATGGATGGAGTGTTTGTGTGAACTAATATAAATTCAAAGTAAACATCATTACATAAAAGGGTACGGTCTTTTTTTTGTTTTGTTTTAGTTTTATTCATTTCAAATGGGCCGGATCTGGCCCGCGGGCCGTAGTTTGCCCACGGCTGGTATATGCCCTTGACTGGAATCAAACCTGGGACCCTTCAGTCCGCAGGCCAACGCTCTATCCACTGAGCCAAACCGGTTTTTGGCAACTTCTCCAACTTTTAGGTTTCAGGGACCCTTTACAATCTTTTTTTTTTTTTTTAAATATATTTTATTGATTTTTTACAGAGAGGAAGGGAGAAGGGAGAGAGACAGAGAGCCAGAAACATCGATGAGAGAGAAACATCAATCAGCTGCCTCCTGCACATCCCCCACTGGGGATGTGCCCGCAACCCAGGCACACGCCCCTGACCGGAATCGAACCCAGGACCCTTCAGTCCACAGGCCGACGCTCTATCCACTGAGCCAAACCGGTTTCGGCACAATCTTAAAAATTCATGGAGAACCTCCAAAGAGCTTTGTTGATGTGGGTTATACGAATCAACAGCTGTCACATTAGGAATTAGAACTCAAATTAAAAATATTAACTCATTTAGAAATGAGCCACCCAGGGACTCTTTCCCTCTCCCCACGTGGGAGTCTGTACTTGTTCAATAAATTTTTACCTTTGCTGTACCAAAAAAAAAAGATATACCATTACTTTTAGCATAACACTTTATATATATATGCCCTAACCGGTTTGGCTCAGTGGATAGAGCATCGGCCTGCGGACTGAAAGGTCCCAGGTTCAATTCAGGCCAAGGGCATGTACCCTGGTTGCAGGCACATCCCAGTAGGAGGTGTGCAGGAGGCAGCTGATCGATGTTTCTCTCTCATCGATGTTTCTAACTCTCTATCTCTCTCCCTTCCTCTCCATAAAAAAATCAATAAAATATATTTAAAAAAACAAAAAACAAAAAACACTTCACATATACACACACACACACACATATATATATATATATATATATATATATTTTTTTTTTTACTGATTTTTTACAGAGAGGAAGGGAGAGGGATAGAGAGCCAGAAACATCGATGAGAGAGAAACATCGATCAACTGCCTCCTGCATACACCCTACTGGGGATGTGCCTGCAACCAAAGTACATGCCCTTGACCGGAATCGAACCTGGGACCCTTGAGTCTGCAGGCCGACGCTCTATCCGCTGAGCCAAACCGGCTAGGGCTAGCATAACACTTTAAAATTAAAAACAATTAAAAAAGTAACTGGAACGGTTGAAGTATATGAAAAAACCTGGCTTCATGGAGATCAATGGCTGTTGGAAAAGGAATGGGTATTTTAATACTCATTCCTTAATACCAAACTGAAGCTTGATGAGGGGTAGTTTCTTTAAAGTTGGCTGCAATGTGAACTCAAAACCAACCTGAGCTTTCCTTGCTCTTACATCAGCCGCCTAGTCTGTCATGTCCTTGACTCAGTCTTTACCCATGGGTGGGACTCTGGGGCCAGAGCGGAGCTCAGGGCCTGTATGGCTGCGGAGGGAGGGGACAGGATTGGGTGAGCTGGGCCTGCCTTGTCCTGCTTCGTCTGGTCTGGAGCCTGAGTAGAGGGTGGGCAAGGCAACCCCATGGCATCCTGGGGCCTGGTGATGACCTCCTGGTCTGCCTCTCCAGGGTCCAGGTGTTCTCAGGAGAGGGTCTAAAGGCAGTGACCTGCATGACACTGAGTTTTCCTCTCACCTGCAAAAAACCCAGAGTGAAAGCTCCCTCCCCGTGGGACCCAGGATGGGCATCTCCCATGAGTGCTCCTGAAGAGAAATCAACACCCCCATGGCCCGGGATGAACTAATCCATCCTGCCAGCCAAGCAGAGCCCAGTGCTGTAGTCTAGCTCTTTTGGAGACAGAAGAGGTAAGGTCAGGGTCAGATGCTAGGCCTGAGTTCATGCTGCAGTGGAAACATGGAGGCCGGGAGTCCGAAGCTCACCCGTCACTGAGAGCAGGAGGTGCCTGGTGCAAGCATGATGGCGCTGGCAGCGCTCTCCTGGTGGCACGCTCGCCTGATTCCTGACACCAGTGCCCTTCTGGGCCTTCTTTGTTGATTTTATTGGCATTTGTGTCCAGAATGTGAAGATGGGAACTCAAATAATGGACCTAGACCAGCTGTGGGCAAACTACGGCCCGCAGGCCGGATCCAGCCCGTTTGAAATGAATAAAACTAAAAAAAAAAAGACCGTACCCTTTTATGTAATGATGTTTACTTTGAATTTATATTAGTTCACACAGACACTCCATCCATGCTTTTGTTCCGGCCTCTGGTCCAGTTTAAGAACCCATTGTGGCCCTCGAGTCAAAAAGTTTGCCCACCCCTGACCTAGACTGTGCACATCTGCTCAGATAACAGGCTCAATAGATTAATCTTTAAAAAGAAAGACTTTTTCCATCAGTGGCTTGAGTACACTCTACATTACTGAAAACATGAAAGTGCAACTCTCCTAATGATAACATCGCTGAAATGAAGTTTGCTTGAAAACCTCCCATTCTGGGAAATGGCCTTCAGTTGTCTTCCTGCTGAAGAATGAACATGGGTTTACAACTTGGTCCTAAACAAGACATCCGTTTCCTGCCCATCTCCGGAGGCAATTTTTTAGAAACTGCTAGCACGAAAAGCAGATACTGAACAGCTCAGGTGTGCCTGCCCTGCTCGGAGAACAGCCAGCCTCGGCCTCCGCTGGGCGCTACCCTGACAGCTGGAGCCAGGGAGACTCAGGAATGTGCAGGGCACCGAAGTCCTCAGGCCAAGGGCAGGTAGCTTCGTAACTGCCCGGGCTCGGGGGAGGGCAGGTGAATCCCACTAGCCGCCACCCTGGGGCCCCACTGCACCTTTCACACAGCAAGGCCGACTGCACCTGCTCACAAGTCAGAGGAACACAAAACCCGAGTGATGCCTACCTCCTTCTCTTCCGGACCCCCAGAGGACCCCTAACCCTACATCTGTGGGTCTTTATGGCTCAGCTATAACTGAGGAACTGCATTGTAATTTATTTAAAAAATGTTATTAAATTTTAAACAATAAAAAATAAAAATGTTATTAATTTTAGAGAAAGGGCGAGGGGGAGAGAGAAACATGGATGAGAGAGAAAAATTGACTGGCTGCCTCTTGCACGCCCTCCACTGGGAATGGAGCCTGCAGCCTGGGTCTGTGTCGCCTACAAATGGAGCCGAGACCAACTGGTGCATGGGAGCGGCCGGGCTGAATTCTAATAAAATAAATGAGCTCATGTTGCCAGGGGCCAACACTCACAAGAACACGGTGTGGCACCGTCCTGCCGCCATCACGGCGCTTTCTACGGCTGCCTTCAGCAGGACCGCGGCGGGAGGAGGAGCCAGGCTGACGTTTGGGAGCAGGCCCTCCCGGGACTCGCCGAGGACCCGTCCGCGCGCCAGGTTTTCGCGGCTCACTACCCCCGCACCGGCCCTCGGCTCTGCAACAAGGCTCCCTGCCAATTCTTCCTCGGCTCGTGCCCACGAAGGTGGTTTGCGGGGCAGGTGTGCGGGCGGGCAGGGGCGGGGCCGCGGGGCGAGCCGGCCAGCCGTGTCACCGCGCACGCGCGTCGGCCCCCGCCGGGCCTTATTTCTGGGCCTCGCCCGGCTCCGCGCCGAACGCCAAATAAATCTCCGGCCCGCCCTGGCCCGGACGTGCGCGGCCCCGCCGCCTGCGTCACTAGAAAGCGCGCTCCCGGGCTGCCGCCGCCGCCGCCGCCGCCGCCGCCGAATCCCCAACAAGGAGCGGAGCCCGCGGCCGCCCCCACTGCCCCCGCCGCCATCACCGCCGTCTGCCCGCCCGGCGGCGCCCGCAGAGGCCCGGCCGCGGCCCAGGTAAGCGCCCCCCGCCCCCCGCGGCGAGGCCTCTCGCTCTGCCGCGCGCCGCCGTCCAGTCAGGGGTCCCTGCGGAGCGTCAGGACGTTACGGCGGGGGGAGGGGAGCGGGGGAGGGGCGGTGGCGCGCGGCGGGCGTCACGGGCGTCACGGGCGTCACGGGCCCGCGTCAGGCGGCGTCGGCGGCGGTGGCGTCGACCTCCATCTTGCGGGAAGGCGGGCGGCGGGCGCACGGCGCACGGACCCCGGACCCGCGTGTGCTAGCCATGTCCACGCGGGCCCCTTCCCCCGGGTGGGAGCCGTATCCACGCGGGCCCCCCGGTGGCAGATGCGTCCCCCTCGGTAGGAACCGTGTCTCCATGCGGGCCGGGGGGGAGCCGAACCCCCACGTCCCCCCGGGAACCCTGCCTGTGCGGCCGCGGGGAGCCAAGTCCCCGGCGCCCACTCCGGTAATGACCTGCCGGCACTCGGTTAACTTGTACTCCGTTTAGGTGGTTGACATGCCCCTTGAACCAGGTCTGCTTCTTTGCTGACACCTCAAGTACAAGTTTGAATTCCATCAGCCTTTTTCTCTCTTTTTGGACAGATGAAAAGCTGTACATAATGGTTGTGTACAACTTGCGTTTGGAGATAAGTATACACCTGGAACCAATCGTGTCCACCACCTCCAGAAGTTTCCTCCCACCCTCTGATTTGTGATAAAAACACTTGACCCAAGTTCTGCCCTCTTAGCGAGCTGTCAGGCCTCCAGGACGGACTCACAGCCGGGCTGGGGCTGAGCACACCCCCTGGGCATCCACTCAAGCCCCGCATGTGTCCGCTGTCTGGCTAATGTCCTCCAGGTCATCCAGGCGGTGGCCGCGTTTCCTCTTTTAAGGCTGACATTTCATTGTATGGAGGGACCACATTTCTTTTTTATTGATTTTTCACAGAGAGGAAGGGAGAGAGAGAGAGAGCTAGAAACATCGACGAGAGAGAAACATCTCCCACTGGGGATGTGCCCGCAACCCAGGAACATGCCCTTGACCGGAATCGAACCCGGGACCCCTCAGTCCGCAGGCTGACGCTCTATCCACTGAGCCAAACCGGTTTTGGCAAGGGGGACCACATTTTTATCCACTCACCCATTGAAAGACATTTAGGTCGCTTCCATAGTTGGCTACTCTGAATAAATCTGCAGTGAGCGTGGGGTGCAGGTATCTTAGTGATGCAGGTATCTTGGAGGTCTGATTTCATTTCCTTCAGAAGACTATCGAGAAGTGGGATGGCTGGATATGTGGTTGTACCAGATTACTTCCCATCAACACTGCACAAAACGATGTCAGTCTTATTAAGGGTAAATTCAAATGATTAAGTAAATGCCAAAAACAACAAATTAAGCAGACTGTCCAGAAATTATTTCTTCATGAGAAGTGTCTTAAAAATTGTAAGGAGATACACTGGGCGGGAGAGGAATTTGCTATCTATGTACAAACATGCAATGGTTTCTGTGAATTTAGAATACTTATAAAACTATATTCAAACCTAGGCCTTAAAATAATAAGCCATTTCTTGTCTGAACTGGGAAGGATGGCTGCTCAAATGTTTTTTCAGAGCCACAAATTCTTGCGAAGTGGGGGCTGCACATGTAGGCACATAGCTCAGCTTGGCTGGGTGGGACCCTGGCTGGGTGTGGCGAGAGTATGGTTGAGACCAGAGCTGGTGCATCTGTGCCCACCCCAGCTGGAGTAGAAGCCCAGATTCTCTGGGAAAGGCAGGACTAGAAGGACCACCTCCAGGGACTCCAACATTTTCCAAGAGAAGCTGGAAATCTAAAATTTTAAATATATTTATTGATTTCAGAGAAGAAGGGAGAGGGAGAGAGAGATGGAAACATCAATGATAAGAGAGAATCATTGATTGGCTGCTTCCTACACATCCCCGACCGCTACTGGGGATCGAGCCCGCAACCCGGGCATGTGCCCTTGGCTGGAATCGAACCTGGGACCCTTCAGTTCACAGCCCGAAGTTCTATCCACTGAGCCAAACCAGCTAGGGCAATCTAAAATTTTAAAATGTGAACTTTGTAAACTTTGAAAAAGTTGGCAACTAATTAAACGTTTGGAACACTGAGAGGATAAAAAATCATGCTTGTTCCTGGTGCATGACCTCTGCCGTCTCTCTACTGGTGTTTTCATGAAAGTGTCCACATAAGCACTGCCAGACCTACAGAGGATTTTTATAATAATTTGTCGGAATCAAATAGAGGAGATGCTTGGAAGCAAGATCTCGACAGACGGAAAAATGCTTCTCAGGACTACAGACTGCAGCTTCTTTTATGCATTTGGAATTAAGGAGGGAATGGAAGGAAGGGAGAAAGCCCGGCCTGGATCGGATTACAGGATAGTCAAGATTATGTGCTCAAGCTTTAAAGGGAGGGTCTGCAAGGGGGCAGTTCAAAGGTGTGAGAAGCTAGATGCACAGAAACAATGGACAGGGCCGGCTTGAGGCAAAGACTTTTTATGGAAGGAGTCATAGGCTTGGGGCGGGGCCAGTTAGGGTTTGAGGTGAGATTGCTTCCTGTAGACCCCCATTCTCAAAAGTTTGTAATTTTGTAGAAGACATGGAAAGCTAGATCTTAATCTTAGGAACTAACATTTTTGTCTTATTTTTATACTAGAGGCCTGGATTCTTGCACTGCTGGGGTCCCTTGCCTGGCCTGTGCCCTCTCGCAATCCAGGGCCCCTTGGGGGATGTAGTAGTGTGCCAGGTGACGGGCAGCTGGGGAGGAGCCTGAGCCCGGGCCATGTGCCGCGCCACTCCCGCTCATCCTGGCTCTGCTGTTCCTGCCATCTCTGCTGCTGCCGCTGCCCCTGGTAGCACTGCCGGGAGCTCTGAGCCCGGCTTCTGGTGCCTGTCGGTCAGCTGAGTGGCGCTCCCACTGTGGGATCGCACTGACCACCAGGGGGCAGCTCCTGCGTTGAGCGTCTGCTCCCTGGTGGACGGTGCGCATCCTACTGACTGGTCGACCAGTTGTTCA
The DNA here is from genome assembly GCF_964212035.1 of Myotis nattereri. Classification (NCBI taxonomy): domain Eukaryota; kingdom Metazoa; phylum Chordata; class Mammalia; order Chiroptera; family Vespertilionidae; genus Myotis; species Myotis nattereri. Next base: position 2,951,385 of record NC_138083.1, read on the forward strand.
GTCGTTCAGCCCTTTAGGCTTTTATATAGAGAGAGATATTTAGGCCCAAGAATGCTATTTAAAAAATACTTTTTTATATCTTACCTCTAAATTAGTTGGTGCTCAGTTTTCACTAGTAATGAACCCAAGCTTGGTGCCAAGAACTGGGCGTGGGCTTTGGCTCCTCCAGGGACTGGGAAGAGGAAGATGGTGTCTAAACTCCAGCAGTTCTCTGTGAAGTAACTTTCGTTGCCAGTGGAGGCAGGGATTCAGTTTTGTGTGTTCACATCACTTAGTGCTCTGTTTTTGAAATTTGGGTGAGGACAGCTGTTGATGGGCGTGTAGGCTGGTCCCTTGCCTGTGTCTGTTGTGAGTCCTGTTGTCACAAGCTGGATGTGTGGTTCTGTGTGAGTCCAAGCTCACAGTTATTTTGGCCGTTGTGTCTGGAGGTGGGGTTGCTGGTCTTGTGGGAGGAGGAGCACATGTATTTTATAGGAAACTTCCAGACTCTTTTGCAGGTGGTTGTGTGGGTTCCCCTCCGTTTCCCCAGCCTAGAGACAGGACCCGTTTGCAACTGCTTTCTAGGCAGAGCTCTGGGATGTGGCCGGGACATGGTGGCGCGACAGGGAACAACCAGAGGCTCACCTGCTGGGAGTCCGCCGGGATCCGGGCCTCCTTGCCCACACCTGCTGTGACTCTGCGTCCTCAGGCCCAGGTGCCTGCCTGTTCAATCGCTCTGCTCACGGACCTCAGCCCTCACAGCGGCCAGGACAGGCAGTTGCGCCAGTCCATCCTCACCAGTAGCAGCCCGGGACAGCCCTTTTCCTGTTGTCATTTCTGTCAGAAAGTGTGTGCTGGGACTGAGAGCGACTCGTCAGCAACAGTGAGCTGTATTGTACAGACATGCGGACCTTCGTGACCCTGTGCCCTGCCTGTTGTTTCCTCTAGGACTTGGGGTCCTGGCAGAGTGACGTCTTGGTCCTGGGTGTCCTCTTCAGCTGAGCATGGCGACCCCAGATGTCAGTGTGCACATGGAGGAGGTGGTGGTGGTGACGACACCCGACACCGCGGTGGATGGCAGTGGCATGGAGGAGGTCAAGACAGTCCTAGTGACAACCAACCTGGCTGCCCACGGGTAAGGACAGGTCTGTGCCCTGCGGGGGCGGTGGAATGGCGGTGGGATGGCGGCATCTGGCACAGTGTGAGGCCTTTGGAGTTTCCCTTCATCATAGCCATTCTGAACCAGACTTGAGTCCATGTCAGTGCAGAGTATGCAGGACAATGATAATGCTTCGTCCTTGCCCTGGACTCCTGCGTCACACAGTCATAGGGCTCATTTCTGAAAACACCTGAAGTTTCTCTTGATAAGATAGGCAGTAGGGACAATTGGGAACTATTATTTCAAAATGAAGAGCCAGTAGTTTCCTGATATTCCTCATGGTAACAGCGTTTTCTTCCCCATCTCTTACAATAGACGTCCACATAGAATACTAGTTGGCAAAGAAGCTGGCGTGTGAGCCGACTGCTGGCTTCCTTTCGCCGAGCCCTACCTGTCACCTTCAAGGGGTTGGAGTAGACCGACTCCCTGTGGGTCATCTTTGCTGTGTCCTGAGTGTGTCCCGTTCAGACTGACCTCAGCATGTCCCTGACCTCTGGCCTGTCCCCTGTCTAACAGGATGCTTGGGGAAAGGTTCTAGACCAGGGCCCAACCCAGGTGCAGTTCCTGTAGGGCACACAGGACACTGGGTGTCGCCGCTTCGCACAGTCTGTGTGCAGCTGCTGTGTGGGGTGCCGGCCGCCCTCCCACTGTGCGCACACTTCTTTCGGGCAGGGCTCATTCTCCATCCCTGCGCACACAGTGAGGTGGCCGGCTCTTTGCTGGGTTCTAGCTGCACTGATGGCGCGTGTGACTGAGCCTGTGGATTTTCCCACTTGAATTCTCTGGTAGCTTGTCAGTGCGCCTCTGTGGGAGGGCTTCCCCGCACCCTTGCTCTGCAGTGACCTCCCATGCCCTGCTCAGAGGTGGCACCGAAGCCCCTTCCTGTGGATTGGAGATGGCTCTTGATGAACACAGTGGGCAGAAGTGACACTTGGTGGGAAAGACCATGCTGCCTCCTCCTGGTGTGCTGGGCGCTGTGAGGAGCCCTTGCCACAGGCACCTCATGGGGTGCTTTGGTCTGACTGAGCCCAATCTTTGCATCACCCACCCAGGCACGTGGCCTGATGGGGAATGCCCAGCCCCACAGTGGCGACTTTCCAGCTGTGTCCTGGCACGTGGGGTGACTCACTGAGCCTTCTCATGAGCATCGCTAGTTCTGTCTGGGGCAGGCCAGAGTGCCCAGAACACATGTGTCCTTATCACCTTGACTGCCATAACAAAATACCATGGACAGGGTGGCTCACCCTGGGGAAACGTCATTTCTCACTGTCCCAGGGGCTGGAAGTCCAGGATCCAGGTCTGCAGGGTCAGTGTCTGGGGAGGACTTTCCCTGGCTCGTGTGGCCTCACCTGGTAGAGACAGTCTCTTCCTCTGGTTTGAGCACTACAGTCCTCTCAGATTGGGGCCCGTCCTGACCTCATTTGACCTTAATTTCCTGCTGAAGACCAAATCTGCAGATAGTCACACTGGGATTAGGGCTTCGACATGTGAATTTGGGGACACAGTTCAGTCCACAGCAACATGCCCCTTCCCTTTCCCGGAGGCAAACGCTGCTATCTGGGAGTGGGGCTGGCATAGGAGGGTCTCCTCGTCTAGGCTGCCTGGGCTCACTCAGTTCCTGTCCCAGCTGGGCCTGAGTCCTGCAGGCGCACAGCTGAGACCCATTCGCTGTGCTGCGCTTTTCTGGTTTGGTTTTGTGCTGGTTTGGGATCTGCATCTTGGCTCCAGGGGTGTTAGAGCCCCCACCCCCCAACCCCCTGCTTGGAAGCCATGCCCTGGGGACTCATAGGAGTCCTTCGTCTGGCCAGGCCTGGCCTGAACACCTGAGGATTGTCCAGCCACATTCGAATTTGATCTTTATCCTGAGGCCATTTCTTATTTTGAAAATCTTTTGCCTGGTGGGAAGTGGGAGACATAAAACCATGTGACCGCGAGTTCCCTGTCATCTCTGCACCCACAGGGTGGGCAGCTTCCTCGTGCATCAGCGTCTGCACTCCACAGAGCTGTGCACACCGCACACCTTCTCTGCTACAAGTCCTTTTGCGTGTTTCCCTCTTCAGTGACTGTGGCTACACTGTTGCCAGTGGTTCCTCCACGTCCTGGCACAGCCCCTGTGTAGCCTACTGCTCCTGCTCTGGATATCCTGTTGCTCTGTCTTCCCCAAATGTGGTGGCAGCACCCACTTCCGGATAGTTTCTGTGTCATTGACACGGCTGCATACCCACCACAAAACTCAGTGCATTGAAACTTGTGTTTGCCACTTCCTAGGGGGATGGGCTAGCCAGGCAGTCACTCTGGCTGGGGCCTGTGCACCTGGCAGTGTTGGGTAGTCTGCAAGTACTCCCTTCTGGGGCGCTAGGGAAGGAGGGTCTCAGCACTCTGCTTGGGGCCCTCACCCCCAGGGACACTTGCCTGGTATTGTCATGGAGAAAGGTTCCGGGAGCGGGCGAGGAGCTGCAGAACCTCATGGGGTCTGGCTGCGTACCCCCGAGTCATAGGGCCCGGAGGACACTGAGGCAGGAGGCAGCCGAGGGCCCTGGAGATGTTTCTTCTCTTTCTCTGAAATATTTTATGTTCTACGAATGGGAAGTTGAGGTTTACTCTGGCCCCACGTTTAAGAAGAAGTTGGGCAGTGAAAGCGAACTAATGACTTTGTGGGTACAGATTCCTTTCCTGGCCGGACATTTGGGGAGAACTTGGGAGTGTTCCTTACTGGTGACAACCAACCCACGCTGCCTCCACCCAGTGCTTTGCCATGGTGACGTGAGGAGAAGCAAGTAGTGTTGTTTTTTTAAAAAAATACATTTTTATTGATTTCATAGAGGAAGGGAGAGGGATAGAAACACCAGTGATGAGTGAGAATCATCCATTGACTGCCCTCTGCACACCCCACACTGGGGATCGAACCCGCAACCTGGGCATGTGCCCTGATGGGAATCAAACCGTGACCCCCTGGTTCATAGGTTGATGCTCAACCACTGAGCCACACCTGCCGGGCTGAAAGTAGCGTTTGTAGTCTGACAGCAGCTCTGATTGACATTTGCTTTAGTAAAGTGGATGTTAGTGCTGCGGGAGGATTCATCCCTGAGTTGTGTGTGAGGCCGAGGGCAGAGGGGTCGTGGGCAGGAGAACTCTGCTCCTGTGACTGCTTCCTGGATACCCTTTAGTCTTGGTGTTTCCCTGTAGGTGGCCGGTGACAGGGACCTGGCTCTGCTCCTTACATGCTGGGCCCTCTTGCAATGCTGGTTCCTGTCCCACTCTTGACTCACTTCCTTCCTGGGACCGCCCTGGAACTCCTGTATGGAAGGAGCCCATTTTCCTGTTCTGCGCACATCCCTGCCTTCCAGAGTTCTGGCCTGAAAGGACAGCTGCCCCTCTGAGTCCATGACCCTCGTCAGGGATGGCCCTTGCCCAGTGCTATTCTTTATGTAGGAGCCACTCCTAATAGGTCCCAAAGACCAGATTCCAAGTGTGCATCTCCGGTCAGCTCATTTCTGACCTGGGTGGAGGTGAGGTAAAGCTTTGGGCAAGTGGAGAGGGGGACATGGCAGGGCAGCACCCCCGGCCCCTCTGGGTCCCCCCAGCCCCCCCCCCCCCCCCCACTGCTCTCAGGGCAGCGCTGAGGTCAGCAGTGCCGGCCTGTGGGGAGGGAGCAGGTGGGATTCCGTGTCAGGAGGATAAAGGCAGGGCACAGGCCATGGTGCAAGTTTGACCCTGGGTGTGTGTAACAAGAGGTGGGATGGGCAGGTGGGTAGAACCTCAGTGCCAGTGAACCCAGAAATCTGGGGCAGGGGTGGTTGGTTCCTTCTAGGGGTTCCCTGAGCACTGCCCATGTCCCCACAGCCTGCTCTTCTCCCTCCCTTCCTTCCTGACCCCCTCCCTGGCCCCCCACCTGCCCTCCGAGAGCCTTTGCATCTGCTGCCCCTCTTCCTGCATCCCCGGTGGTGCTGCTCTGACTGCCCTCAGGACTGCCCCAGGGCCACAGGTCCCTTCGCCAGTGCGCTCAGTGCCCGTTTCCTGGGCAGCCTCCCTCCTGGGGCCTGGCTTTCTCTGCTGCTGCTTTGATGCTGATCCTCTTGTCACCCACAACACCCTCACCTTCCTAAGATCCTTGTGCACCCCAGGCGCCACCATGACCCAGGTCCAGGCCTGGGATAAACACCTGCTCGGTGGTGCACAGTGATGGAGTCTCTGCAGATCTGACCCTTCTTTCTAAAATTGTATATTTTTGGATAGTTTCTATACCCATGTGAAATCACTATAATAGGAATAAAAATTTTATTAAAGATACGGAGGTGTAGAATTCCTGCCAAAGTGTTGGTGGTCTCCACAGATTTGTTTCACGTGCCAGGAGCATTTTGGGTACCTGAGACACAACTGTGAGCAAAACAGCCCACTGGAGGAGCACCTGCTGGGGGGCTGTGGTTTGGTGACCATCAGTGCAGGTCCCCTGACCTGCATGGCCACTGGACTTCTGGACTGAACAGGAAGTGCCACAGAGCGCAGCAGAGACACACTCTGTCATTGGGGCCTGCTGATGTCTCCCCTCTTCCTCTTCCAGAGGCGACCTGAGTGAGGACAACATGGAGACTGAGGACGCGGCTGCGGCGGCGGCTGCTGCCTTCACAGCGTCCTCGCAGCTCAAGGAAGCCGTGTTGGGTAGGTGCCTGCCAGTGGCTGGTGGGGCAGTTTTTCCCAAGAGGACAGGCTTCCAGGCCAGAGCTGAGCTTGGCTCCAGTGGAGGCCAGGCTGCAGGGCCTTCCGGGGGTAGCCTGGCTGTGTCTGCACCTGCGGCTGTGCGGGAAGCTCTGCTCAGAACCATCGTGAGTGGTAGTGAAAGTTCTTTATAACACCTAATGTTAAGGGCCTCAGAACTAGAACAGGATGAATATGTTTCTCTGGAATTATCCCAAGTAGAGTTTGATTTTATGTCTTCAAGTGGTTCTTCAATTGGACATAGTTTAATGCACTTGTGCTAGTGTTACTGTAGTTAACTGTTGTTAAATGTGTCGAATTGATTGTGAGTTAACTTGAAACTGTAACTTGGGACTGAGGTGTCCCTGCTCACCCTGCCCTGTCCCTGGCCCCTCTGGATCCTGATTTCTGGTTTCTGGGCTAGTAGTTACGTGCTTTGGCAGGAAGTGCTTTGGGAGAGGTTGTGACTGACTTTCTGTCTTACCCTTTCCCTGTCCTCACACCTCATGAGAAGTGAAGATGAATGAAGAGGGGGAGAACCTGGAGGCCGAGATCTTGTACCCCATCACCTGTGGGGACAGCAGAGCCAACCTGATCTGGAGGAAGTTCGTGTGCCCTGGCATCAATGTGAAGTGTGTGCAGGTGAGGGTTCTGAGTGCCAGCTGCAAGGGCGGGGTCCTCCCAGGATAGCTGCAGAGAGGCCAGGAGTGAGAGCGTGCGCACCCTGCTCCAAGGCCGTGAGCTTGCAGAGGCAGCTCAGGAGGGAGCAGTCCGGGTGCGAGGGTAGCAGAGGAGGAGTGGCTCTCCAGGACGGCAGGACTCGCTGAGGGCACGGGGAGGAGCATGGGGAGAGCCACTTACCACGGGAGGGCAGTGGCAACACAAGCATCTGGAAGGCAAGCCGCAGGAGAGGGGAGGGGGACCAGGGGCCTTGAAGGCGTCTCTGAGCGCTGCATGGAGATGACAGCGGGTCTGAACATGGCCAGGATGGAGGGAGGGTGTCCTAGTCCAGGAGACTGGGATCCCAGCCTGTGCGAGTCAAGCTTGGTGCCAGCTCAGGGACTGCCCCTGCTCCGTGGGACAAACGAATGGCAACATGATCTGCGACAGTCTGGATTGTAACTCCAGTAAAATAGAACCTGCGAGCCATGTGGTTGCCGAGTATTTCATGTCATTTATGTCAGACAGGAAGCCTCTCATATTAGAAAACCAACAACACTAGGGGTGATGGAGCCGCAAATGGTTGGTGACAGCCTTGCATCAGACACCGCCATCGACGAGGCCGTGATCACAGAGGGACAGCAGTACTCGCACAGGGAGCAGGCGGTGGGGCGGGCAGGACTGAGGGACAGGCTACAACACAATGGCCGCACGCTGCAAAGATGGCGAGGATGGGATGCCAGGTGCTGCTTCGGTTCAAGGGGATGAGACTGACAGGCACAGCACAGCCTGGGCTGGGGCCTGCATCGCAGAGGCAGTGGCTCTAGCGGTCGTCATTGGGACACTGGGAAGGTTCCTGCTGCCTCGGGGGAGGTCACATGTGCGTGGCAATTTCCTGAGCTTGGTGCGTGGTTCTGGGGAGAACCTTGTTGTCAGGAAGCAGTTGTGAAGCTTGTCCTCACTGGGAAGCTGACCTCAAGCAGAAAGTGAAAGGAAACAGGCTTCTCCGGGGCTCCGTGACGTAAGCGAGAGTGAAGCTCCTGCGGATACTTCTGGTCAGAAACACACCACCCAGCTCCCAGTACTCAGCACTGAAGTACAGGAGAGCTCTGCATCCACTTCAGGAAGATGAATAATCAAGTAAGATGATTGCTTCCCAGCCGCTGATTCCAGCTCAGGGTCGAGGGCCGAGTGGTTCAGGCAGGTGATCAGAGACAGGAGCTGTAGGCGAAGGAAGGCGTGAAGAGCAAAGGAGTGGAAACTGGTAAATCGCAGTGTGACACACGCTGCAACATCAATAACATGTCTTAGGGAGATTCTGACAGGATCAAATGCGTGGCCGCCGGGCAGAGCTTGAGTAGGACCACAAAGCTCTGGACGCTACCTACGCGGGCTGTGTCTGTGTCCCCGACCAGGTGGGTGTGGGTCAGCTCTCCCTGGACTCAGTGAGAGAAAGGGGACCTGCTCAGGAACGTGGGAAAATTACCTCCATTGGTAGCATTCCCCAGGTTGGCCTCACTTGCCATGACCAACCTACGTCTGATTGAGGTAGGAGGCGGCTGGATAATCTGAGCTTGACCTGATGCAGGTTGCAGGGAGCCCCCAGCGAAGGGGAGGCCCTGGCCTGGGTCCAGTGGGGCGTCCAGGCCACGGCTGGAACTTCCTTTTCTGCCTCTGCCGAGACCCGCTGACCCGCCCATCCCCAGCCTGCTTGTTTTCTAAGTAAATATAGTTTTATTTTGATTCTTGAGTTCCCATGATTGCTCGTTTAATAAGACTGAATAGGATATTTTATGTTCTTGGGCCTCTGGATTCCAGCCATGGTGGGACTCCCAGGCCCAGAGCCTGTTTGCAGGGAGGACACTCCCTGGCCTCAGCATGGACGGGTGTGTGTCACTGAGAGACAGTATTGGAGGTGGGATGGGGCGGCCACAGGGGATGTTCACGGCTCCCCTGTACATTGCATCCTGTGTTATTTTGACATGATAGAGGTATAATTTAATTATAGAATAGTTTATATGTGCGATAGACTGCATCCTGCCTGGAGTGTGCAAGCCCTGTGCAGGCAGGAGGGCCACACCTTGTTTCACCTGAGCTGTCCTTTCCCCAAGCCAACATTGCTACAGGCCAAGTCCTGTGTCTGATTGAGAGTGGGCCTGTGGCTCTGCCTCCATCCTGCATCCCTTCCCTAGGTCATGCTGCGCTCCGGAAAGGTTAGGCGGGAGCACCGGTGGTGGGAGGTGCCATCCTGACTGCTCTGCTGTGTTCCCTCTACAGTATGATGAGCATGTCATCAGCCCCAAGGAGTTTGTGCACCTGGCCGGCAAGTCCACCCTGAAGGACTGGAAGAGGGCCATCCGGATGAATGGCATCATGCTCAGGTGGGCCTCCTGTGGTCTTGTCTCGTTCGGAGCTCCGCCGGTTCTTACCTGGAGGCCCTGTGGTGTGACACAGTGTCTGCACATCAGATAGGCGCTGGCTCATCTCTTAGCCAGCTTTCCCGCTGCGCATGCAGAGCGCCCAGGTCACTGGTGGGTGGTGTCCTCAGACCTGGGAGTGTGTGTCAAGAGCCCCGTCTTTAACCTACGGTGCGTGTTCACCTGGCCAGTTGTCTAGACACTGTCCTCTGGCTCTGGGTCTGCCTGTTCAGGCTGTGTCTGTGTTTGGCGGCTGCGTGTCAGTCTACTTGGCCCTTGGTACCAGTGAGTTTGCAGAGGGTCTTGGTCTGGACTGTGGCCACCCTGTGATGAGGAGCGGGTGTGCTGGGCTGCGCCCTGCCCTTGGTAAGGAGCGCCCTCTGTCCTCAGAGACTCCCTGCCCTTGGACATTCATTAGGAGTCGGGGCCCCCAGCAGCTCCTGGCTCTCCACACCGGCGTCCAGTCTGAAGCCCGGGGGCCCTGGCAGCCTGGCTTGGGGCTCTTGCCCGTGTCTGCTCCACAGGTGCCCCGGGGGGGAGGCCTTCTGACCCCTGCTGACTTAAGCCTTCACATCCACAGCCTCGGGAATGTCGCCTCCTGGTTCTCACGTATCAATAGTTCCTGTTTTGGTGTCACAACTTGTCCCTGATTGGGAGGAGCACCCCTGCTGGTCTGTCCCTGCCCTCTGCCCTACTCGCCCCACGGCCCCCACAGCATGTCCGTGCAGAGACGAGTCTCGCCGTGTCTGGTGTCGCTAGATTGGGTTACTTTGCTGCTGACGGGGATGCTGTCCTTCGTAGTTTTCCCCCAGAGGATGGGTCTTGCTGTCCTTGGCCACATGTGGTGCTGCAGGAGCGCCTGTGGCCCTCATGTGGAGCCCTGACCATGGCCCTGGTCACTCCTTGTGAACCATAGTCTGGCCTTAGAGAGGCAGATACTCAAGGCCAGGGACCAGCAGCTGGCATGTCCCCTGCCCTCGAGCAGGCGGGCCCATGGTGCTCATGGTTCTCCCTAAACCCATCCAGGGGTCCCTGGCTTCCTATAAAGTGTCTGGGTGTCAGAGCTGTGGGAAGGCGATGGCCCATTTCACTGAAGGAAGCTCGGTGCAACCATGGAGCCCACAGTGAGGGAAACAGGAGGCCCTGTGGAGCATCTGATGCTCAGCTCGACTTTGCAGCGGGAACTCAGAGCCATGAGGCTTCTCCCTGGCAGGTTCTTACCCGCCTACCTGCCAGCCTGTGCCACTGAAAGCACCTTTGTGCACCGTGTGTCTGCTCTCCTGCGGCCTCACTATTCCCCCAGGGCACCAGCCACTGCGTCTCACTTCCTGTGGTCAGGGCCACATGCCTGACTGCAGTGAGTCCACTCACGAACCCAGAACTTTGTGCTAGGCTATTGGACAAGCCTGTCAGGGAGCTTCCTTTGGCCTCCCGACATGGCCTGGGCTACCCCTCCTGGGACCTGAGGTCGCCCTAGTGGGGGGTTGAGCGATATGTTTGGGTCCAGTCATCTGCACAGATGGCCTGGCCATGGCGCAGGCACACATAGGGTGCTTGTCTCCTGCACAGGAAGATCATGGACTCCGGGGAGCTGGACTTCTACCAGCACGACAAGGTCTGCTCCAACACCTGCCGCAGCACCAAGATCGACCTCTCCGGCGCCCGCGTGTCCCTGAGTAGCCCCACATCGGCTGAGTACCTCCCACTCACACCTGCCACGGCTGATGGTATGTGCCACGCCTGCTCGGTATCACCCAGCCCCTCTGCTGCTGGCCACGGAGCTGGATGTGCGGATGTGCCCCTCAGCTCGGGCAACTGGGCCCTTGGGCCCTGTGTTCAGTGGCTACCTCCTCCCTCACTGTAGAAGTCTGAACTGATATTTCATTGGCAGGGGACGATTCAAGCACTTTTTCTTTTTAAGCCACGTTTGTTATAAAACATAGAAACTCCTACGTAGGAGCACATAAAGATTGTTGAAGCCACTGTCCAGGGCCCACCTGCACCTCTGACCTGCAAGGTGCTCCCTGCCCCCACAGCTGCCCCTGCAGCTGCACCCGGTGGGACCTGCACTCCTGCAGTACTTGGTGCTCAGCTTTGTGTGCCTTCCTGCCCCTTGGGCTCTGACGCCTTTGTGACGCACTCACGGTGATGTCTGGTGTTCACTCGGGTACGGAATACCCTTGAACTCATTCCAACTTTGTGAATATAGATTTTTTGAAATCTAGGAGCAGAACCAGGTCCTGAGCTCCCCCTTCAGATTGCCTGGTGATAATTCTGTGGTGTGTTTCCAGTGATGTCACTTGCATTGTCTCTACACTATCAGTGCACAGGGTCAGTCTGGGCGCTGCATGTGGCCAGGGACTGTCCTTTCCGCTGACGAGATGGTGGGCATTTGAGGGAGCATGGTCTGTACTAGAGGGAGGAGAGTGAGGCTGGGCGGCCGTGCGGGGTGGTCATCATCCAGACCTGCCCCGAGTCCTGGCCGAGCTGCTAGCGGTGCTGCTGGCGGTCTGTGTGAGTACCAGGTGCTGCCGTCAGACAGTGTGGAGGGGCTGGGCCACCACAGAGACCCCTCCCCACCCCCGCCCCGGGGGACACATCCAAACACACATCCCACTCCTGTTGGGCCCATAGCTGTTGTGACAGTAGGGTGACCTGGGGGTCAGCATGGGGTGACTGATCTCTGAGGAAAGACCAATCTCCGAGTGTGCCAGTTAGTGCCCACCGTGTTGGCACAGGCCGCATCCGGTCAGGATTTAGCTCTTGGGACTCTCGTCCCTTCCTCGTCCGGACAGGGCAGTCTGTTGCTTTACTTAAACTTCACCCATGCAGTGGCTTCCTCGGCCCGAGTCTCCTGTACAGCTCGTGAGAGACCTGTCAGCCTGACCGAGGAACAGGTTTGCTCCAAGCAGGTGACATTCCCAGCACCATGTCTTTGTTGGGTGTGGACGTGGCAGGTTGAAAAGCTAGCGCGAACATTAGCCAGTCGCTGGCTTGTTTGTAAGCTGGGTCTCTATGAAGCCAGGGCTTTATCAAAAGCAGCCACAAATGGCCAGATGCCCCTTTGTCCATGACCATGTGCAGCAGGCCCTAGAGGCCGAGTGGCAGCTCATGTCCCCCAGAGCTTCGCCTCTTTTGATTGGAAACTGCACATGGAGAGACACTGAGATATGTGTTGGTGTCGGTGAAGCAGACGGGAGGGAGGAATCGGGGCACAGACCCAGCCGAGTGAGTGGCAGGACCCCGCTGTGCAGCCCAGGCTCGCTGACCCTTGGAGCCAGTGTTGAGGTATTGGACTGGGTTGTGGGCCTACGAGGTCCTGTCGGTTCTTTCTGCTCTGTATGTGCTGCGGTGCCTGCTATTGGACAGTGGAAAGTACAATCCAAGTGCGAGGCAGTGGGCCCTCTGCACCAGGGCCTGTGCTTGTCAGGTGCGTGAGGCGGCATGGAGGCCGCTTTGCAGCCAGGCAGGCGGGCTCATCTGCTTCCGTCTTGGTTGCAGTGAACGGGTCTCCTGCTACCATCACCATAGAGACCTGCGAGGACTCCGGTGACTGGACCACGACCATCGGAGGTACAGGGTCCTTCCTGTGGGCTTCTGGGTCGGGCCTGGGGCGGGGCCCCATGGAGAATGGGACTGAACAGGGAACTGTCCCTGTGGACAGCATGTGTATTTGGAGGCTGTGTTCCCTGCTGGGCTGGCCCACTGGCCTGACAGCTCTGAGCTGTTGCTCAGCTCGAAAGGGCAACCCCGCTGACCCCAGGTTTGTGTTCTCCCATGGGCTGGGTCAGGACTTCCTGCTGTTTGAGCCTCTTCTTCCCTTGCAGATGACACATTTGCCTTCTGGCGAGGGCTCAAGGATGCAGGCCTGCTGGAGGAGGTCATACAGGAGTTCCACCAGGAGATGGTGGAGACCATGAAAGGCCTGCAGCAGCGGGTGCAGGACCCCCCTCTGCAGCTCCAAGGTGAGGGCACTGCCTGCGGGGCCCCTTCCTGCAGAGCAGGGCTGGTGGTTGGTTGGCTTAGGCCGCAGTGGGCGTTGCCTGCTCCTGATAGCTCTGGGCTGAGCCCAGCAGCTTCTGCAGGGAGTGGGCAGCTAGTCCTGCTCCTCCAGGCCCCTCCTTGACTCAGGATTGTGCCTGCCGAGGCCCAGCTTCTGGTGGTGGAAGGGGCCTCCACTGTGTCCGCTTGGCCAGCCGTCCTCACTGCGCCCGTCTCACCCTCAGACGCCGTGCTGCTCAACAACATTGTGCAGAACTTCGGCATGCTGGACCTGGTGAAGAAGGTGCTGGCCGGCCACAAGTGCCAGATGGACCGCTCGCGGGAGCAGTATGCCCGCGACCTGGCCGGTGCGTGGGGCCTCCATCCCGGGTGCGGGGCCCGGAGTCCGCGCAGGACAAGAGGGCGCTTGCATTGTCAGCAGGGGCATTGAGGCTCCAACCGTGGAGCTTGTGACTCACTGCGTGGCTGTTCACAAGAGGAGACAGCAGAGATGTGAAAAGACAGACCGTGACCCTGAGCCCAGTTTGTGCCAGCTGTGCCCGTCTTTCCCAGCACCCCTCGGTGTCTGGACATGCGGGGTGTGCATGTGTGTGCGTGCGGATGCGTGTGAATGGATGTACCTGTGGGTGTGCATATGTGTATGTAGAGCTGGCTGGCTACATGTGCTGCTTTGACCTAGTTTATACCTAATACCACGAGAGCAGCTCTCCATGCACAATGCAGTGGATTGGAATGTGTGGCAGCTCGGAGGGGCAGGCTGTGTGTGGTCTGACACTCCCTTCCCCGCAGTGGTGCCTGTCCCCGTCCCCGCAGTGACACTCTGTCCTGTCCCTGCAGCCCTGGAGCAGCAGTGTGACGAGCACCGCCGACGGGCCAAGGAATTGAAGCACAAGTCCCAGCACCTCAGCAACGTGCTCATGACGTTAACGCCCGTGTCCCTGCCGCCCCCCATAAAGCGGCCCCGGCTCGCCAGGGCCACATCCGGGCCGGCTGCCATCGCCTCGCAAGTGCTCACCCAGTCCGCCCAGATTGCCCTCAGCCCCGGCGTGCCCGTCTCCCAGCTGACCAGCGTGCCAATCGGCAAAGTGATGTCTACCCTACCTTCCCCTGTGCTGGGCAAGGGCTGCCCCCAGGTGGCTTCCACCAGCTCTCCTGCCTCGCCGCTGCTTGGGGGCTACACGGTGCTGGCCTCGTCAGGCACCTCCTTCCCTGGCACGGTGGAGATCCACCCGGACGCATCCAGCCTCACGGTCCTGAGTACGGCCGCCATGCAGGACGGCAGCACTGTGGTCAAGGTGGTCAGCCCCCTGCAGCTGCTCACCCTGCCGGGCCTGGGCCCCGCCCTGCAGAACGTGGCCCAGGTGTCACCCGGGGGCAGCACCATTGTGACAGTGCCCACAGGGGCCGTGGAGAGCACCATGGCTGCCCCGGGGCCCGAGGAGCACACAGCCACCATCGAGGTGGCCGCCATGGCTGAGGGCCACGAGCACAAGTAGTCACTGGCAGAGGGTGAGGCCCCTGGTGGGCACGGGACTGGCCCCTCTCCTCAGGCCACAGCGCATCCCACGGGGCTGCTGAACCAAAGAAAGGAAACATCAAAGTGGACCGAGAGGAGAGGGCAGAAGGTGACAGCAGCCTGTGACGTCCGCTGGACTTTGAGTTCTGCACTTCCCCGTTTTCTTGGGAAATATATTTTTCCATCTGTTGCTTATTAATACTGTTTACACGTTGGGCCCAACCAGGAGCCAGACGAGAGGACGTGCAGGCCTCGCTGCAGCCGGAGCAGCAGGCAGCACTGAGGGTGGGCCTGCTGCGCTGCATGGCTGGGCACGCCATTAGCACAGGCCTTGGGGACCATCCCCAAGGTGGAAAGCCATGGATCCTATGGATTTGATTTCTTCCCACAGTTTTCTGTAGGTTAGTGTGGTGGGCACTCTGCTCTCCTGTCTCGGGAGCAGGTGTGGGGGGGTGTCAGGTCGACACAGGGCTCAGGTCTGGGGGCTCTGGCTCCTGGGGTATAGGGTGCAGACTTGAGGGCACCTGCCTGAGCAGAGGGGCTCAGGGGCCCAGCAGCACGAGCTTCCCTGCCCCTGCCCACCTGCCTGCAGATGCTTGGCGCTCAGGGCTGCCCCACACACACCCTGCGTGCTCCTGTGAGCTGTTTAGTGGGCTTCTAGGAAGAGTCTGATTTATAGCTTTTTCAACCCAAACCATGACGAGTGCCTAGGTTTCCAGAATCCGCTCTGGATTCCAGAGTGTGTACAGGTGGCTGTTGGGACTGCCTGCGTGAAGGTGACTGAGGGCTGGAGGTCCTGCCACTTGGGTCCTGGGGGTGAGGGTGTAAACGGGGCAAGACGGCAGGGTGGGGCGCACCTTCCATTCGCCCCGTGTTCAACATGCTGATGGGGCCAGCATGACCTCCTCAGACCCAGGAGCCCCACCTCTTGGGACCCCCACCTGGAGGTGCTGTGCCTGTTGCTCTAGGGTGTGTGGGGAAACCGCCATTGGGCACAGCCAGGGCCAGCGCAGGTTCAAGGTGGACGCCCAGATGCTCATTGGAGGGCTGTCTGTGGTCCACACAGCTCTGACTTTGGAGGCGTCAGGTAGACTGACGGGGCCGTGCACAGGTCCCCAAGGGCGGCCTGAGCCCCTTGAGCGTCAGGGACCCGCTGAGGATGCTTCTCCGGAGTCCTCCTCATGGAGAGGCCCCCCGCTCCCTGCTTTGAAGGGAACTGGGCTCCGTCTGTCCGTCCATCCCTCCATTCATCCAGTGCCCCAGACCCTACCTCAGTGGCCTCGCCCACGTGGAGCTACTGAGGCTGTCTTTGTTTTCTCTGTTAGTTTTGTTTGCTCTTTTCAAGGGTCTGCTGGTTTCCTCATGTTTACTTTCTTGTCCGTGTCTGCAGTTTTTCTTAAGTGCGTCTTGATTGAGTCATGAGTCCTGTTAGGTGGGCTGGCCCAGCATCCCTGTCTGCATCAGCTCCCTTTCCTAATGAAGCCTCATCTGGCCCGTGGAGCCTTTGTCAAAGTCACACCCACCCCCTTCCAGCGCTTTCGCTGGTCTCAGACCAGGCCGGGGAGAGTTCACTTCAGAGCCATACACACAGAGAGGCAGCTCAGGTTAACGACCAGCCGCGCACCCTGTGCCGGGAGGGACCCACCATCCTCCAGGGGCCCCAGCTGCTGGGGAGGGGTCGCCACACCCGCCACGCTGCCCCTCCTGGTGGGGCGTGCTGGCCTGTGCTCTGGTTGGGGAAAGCGATCAGTAGGCTTGGTTTTCTCACTGGTGCTCAGGGGCAGCTTGGGGAACAAGCATCTGAGTCCTACTTTGTATGTTGTTTTGCAAGGATCTGCTCGGTACTTTGATCTAAAATAAAAACATGTTTCATAATTTGTGTCTGTCTGACAAGGGTGCATGGTGGCAGCCCAGAGTTGTGAGGGGTGGGCACGCTTAGCTCCTTATTCACTGCGTCGCGGATGAGCTCAGAGAAGCACTGCCTGCCCAAAGGGCGGGTGCCCAGTGGGGACTCACTGCAACCAGCACCTGGGCCGAGGGAATGAGGACCTGACTCCAAGGAGGACGTTTTTTCCTCCCAAGGCCCAGCGCCGGGTGTGGCCCCAGGTAGGCGCTGGTCCCTGCAGCCCTGGGCTGGACGGTAACTGAAGAGAAGTATCCAGTTGAGCCCTGGGGAGGGAGGACGATGGCAGAGGGTGGGGTCTTGAAGGCCGGGAGTCCGGGCTGCCAGCGGTGGGGAAGGCAAACCCCCACAACTTGATTCCTACCCTCTAATGGTTTGCAGAACACCCTCAAACCCCAGCTCACTGAGCTCCGGAGGTGTACTGAAGAGGCGGAGGGCGCAGGTGCAGCCTCCGCGCGGCCTCTCCTCCGGGCTGCTGCAGGCCCATCAGCAGGCTCATCCCCAAGGACCGTGGAGCTTCGGGTGCAGTCGGTGCTCACCAATGAGTGCCCAGCTGCCAGGTCTCCTCAAGAGGGAGCAGGGGCACTGGGCCTGGCCTCCCTTCACGTCTCCAGCCTCTGCCTCTTGGTTCCCGGCTCTCCTCTCGAATGTCCCTCAGCCCCGGCAGCCCTGAGGCCATGCCCGCCTCCTGTTTTCCTGACTCCGGAGGGGTGGCATCTCCCAGCCAGGTGCCTCGGAGCTCTCCCACGTGCATCCTCGTCTGCAGTCCCCGGCCAGCAGGGGGCAGCCGCCCTCTAACTGATCCTCAGCTTCCACACCCTCAGCCACATCAGCTGTCAGACTGAACAGCAGGGCCCCCTGAGCCCCGCCCTGGGCTCCCAGGAGCCACACAGCTCCTGTCACTTCCTCCTGGCTGAGCGTGTGTGGTGTTTGTGTTTATCTGTTGGACCAAGCTTATTAACTGTATTCCTATGTTTATTCTTTGGTGAGCTCGATGGGGTTTCTCGAGAAGGTGAACAACAATCTCCCTTTATCTTTAGGTTTATCTTTTGGGTTTAGGTTCACAGCAAAATTGAGAGGAAAGTACAGAGAGTTCCCTGTAGCCCCTGCCCCCCTATTCACAGCCCACCTGACGGGGCATTTGTAACAGTCAGTGACCCTGCATTGACATCAGCACCCGGAGCCCACGGTGTGCACTGGGGTCACTCTCGGGGTTGTAGGTTCTGTGGGTCTGGACAAATGCGTTACGACATGTGCCCACCATCATAGTACCACACAGAGTAGTTTCACGGCCCTAAAATCCTCTGTGCCCCCTTGTCCGTCCCTCCCCCCAGCCCCTGGCCACCATGGTCTTCACTGTCCGCACAGCTGGAGTCACACAGCCTGTAGCCTTTTCAATTGGTTTCTGTCATTCAGTCATGCATTTCACGTTCGTCTGTGTCTCTTCATGGCCTAACAGCTTATTTTTTTCGGTGCTAAATAATATCCCCGTCTGGGTGGACCACGGTGACTCACCCACCCACCTGCGGAAGGACGCCTGGGCTGCTTCCCGTCCTGTCAATCAAGAACAAAGCTGCTGTAAACGTCGGTGGGCAGGTTTTGTGTGGACATCAGCTTTCAGCTCCTTTGGGTAAATAGCAGGGAGCGTGACTGCTGGGTCCCACGAGTCTGTTCAGTTTGGTAAGAGACCACCCAGCTGCCTTCCACAGTGGCTGCGCCCCTGCCTTCCCGCCAGCAGTGAAGGGGGCTCCCGCTGCTGCCGTCCTCGCCGGCACTTGGTGTGGTCAGTGCTCTGGGTTTTGGCCGCTCTGATAGGTGTGCAGTGGGATCTCATTGTTTCATTTCCATTTCCCCGATGACTAGGACCGGAGCATCTTTTCATTTGCTTACCCGTCATCTGTGTATCTATTTGGTGAGGGGTCTGGGAAGGTCTGGGCCCATTTTTAATCGGGCTCATTGTTTTCTTTCTGGGTTTAGAATTCTTTGTATCTTTTGGAAAACAGTCCTGCATCAGATGTGTCTTTTGCAACTATCTCTCCTCTCCGTGGTTGTCTTCTCATTCTCTAGGTATTGTTTTTGTAGAGCAGAAGTGTTTAATTTTAATTAAGTTCAGCTCATCACTTTTCTCCTTCCTGGGTCATGCCTTTGTTGTTGTAAAAAGTCACCTCCAAACCCAAGGTCCTCTATGTTTTCTCCTGTGTTACGTTCAGGAGTTTTATAGTTTTGCGTTTTACGGTTAGGTCTGTGGTCCGTTTTGGGTTAATTCTGCGTGCAGATCCTTGTTTTGCATGTGGATGTCCAGCAGTTCCAGCACCACTTGTCGAGGAGACTGTCCTTTCTCCATTGAGCTGCCCTTGCTCCTTTGTCGAGGTCAGTTGACCATATTTACGGGGTCTATTTCTGGGCTCTCTGTCCTGCTCTGTTGGTCTATGTGTCTGTTCTTTCACCAGTAACCACGCTGTCTTGATCGCTGTAGCTTTACAGTCAGTGGCGTCAGTCCTCCAACTCTGTTCTTCACCTTCATTCTTTTTTTATTATTTTCTTTTTTCTTTTGTTCATCCTCACCTGAGGATATTTTTCCATTGATTTTTAGAGAGAGTGGAAAGGAGGGGGAAAGAGAGAAACATCAATGTGAGAGAGACATATCGATTGGTTGCCTCCCACATGTGCCCTAACCAAGGCTGGGGATCGAGCCGCAACTGGTACGTGCCTTTGACTTGAACCCGGGACCCTTCAATCCACAGGCTGACGCTCTATCCACTGAGCCAAACCAGCTAGGACTCCTTCATGGTTTCCTTGGCTGCTCTGGGTCTTTCGCCTCCATGTAAACTTTAGAATCAGTTGGTCCATATCCACCACATAACAGGCTGGGTTCTGAGGGGGATTGTGTTGACTCTACAGACCAAGTTGGGTGTTGTATATACTTACGGTTAGGTATTAGGCACATGCACCTTAGGAGTTGATATAGCTTCCTGTGAAAAGTACAAGTTAGTACTTTTCAAACAGGATGTAGCGCACCTCAGGGAGTTGTTTTCTAAGCACGGAGGAGCGGGGGTGCACCTCGGGGAGGATAGGGAGTGCTTTGGGAAACGCCACTTGAAGACCCTGGTTCAAAAGTTTGAAAGTCACTGTGTGCACCTCTGGGCCGGCTCTGCCTCTGCTCCTGCTGCGCGGGTGGCTCTCTGCTCTCCTCTGTGTGTGGCTTTAAACCTGGCCACACATTCTCATTCTCCTCCCACAAAATGTGAAGCTCAGTTTCCTTTCTCTTGGTGTGGGCTGGCCCTTGTGGCTCATGCTGATGACACGGACGTGGCAGATGTCCTGCTGCGTGACTTCTCAGGATGGATGAGGAAAGGCAAGAGTGTCCGTGCTGTTCTCATTCCTTCCGTCTCTCTCTGTCTCTGTGTGTCTCTCTGTCTCTCTGCCTCTGTCACAGTCACCGTCTCTTTCTCTCTCTGTCTCTGTCAACACCCCCATTCTGGAGCAGGAGCTGCCACCGTGGAGAGACCGTGTAGAGATGGAGAGGATGGAGGGATGGCAGCTCCCTCCACGCCCACGCCCAGCCCAGGTGACAGCCATGCAGTGAGGCACCTCAGGTGACCAGCCACAGGACCACATCTCCTGGACATCGAGCAGAGACTCGCGGTCCTTGCCGGTCCCACAGAACTTGTGAGCGTCATACATGCTTGTTTTATGCCGCTGAGTTTTGGGGTCATTTGTTGCACAGCCTTTCTGTACGGTCATTTGAATGGGTTCCAGGGGCATTGCCCTGCTGACCTGCTATGTGGGCCCTGTTTTAATGTGCTTATGGCCATTCGTGTATTTTCCCATATGAAGTGTCTGTCCAACTATTTTGCTCATTTTATGAAAACTGGGCTTTGCCCTGGCCGGTTTGGCTCAGTGGATAGAGTGTCGGCCTGCAGACGGAAGGGTCCTGGGTTTGACTCTGGTCAAGGGCACCTGCCCTAGTTGCGGGCTCAATCCCCAGTAGGGTGCTTGCAGGAGGCAGCTGATCCATGATTCTTTCTCATCATTGATGTTTCTATCTCTCTTTCCCTCTCTCTTCCTCTCTGAAATCAATAAATACATACTTAATAAAAAAAGAAAACAGAACTTTTAAAAAATTATTGAGTTTTGAGGTTCACAGTGCTCTGCGCCAGTTCTCATCAGACCCCCTTCCGAACACCTCGCGGCCCTGCTCTGTTCCTCCCCTCACTGCGGCGTCTGCACAGCGGACACCGGGTGGCTGTGAAACCCTGTTTATCAGCCTTTTCTTTTATGTGTGTCCCTTTAAAGAAGCACTTGCCCCCCAGGGCTGAGAAGACTTCTGCTTTCAAGCTTTGCGGCTGGCAGGACAGCGCTCGACCAGCCTTGAGCAACATGTTGTGGTTGTGTCGTGAGGCAGGTCCCACCCTTCGTTCTCCCTCGCTCACTCAGAGTCCAGCACCTTCTGCTGGGGGCGGGCCTTCCCCTGCTTCAGTGCCTTTTAAGAAGTCCACTGGCCACAGGTTGGGCCTGTTGGACTGTCTCCTGCCCTTCCCCCACCTGCTGAATTTCAGAAGAGGAGCCCCGAGTCCCCAGCCCACCCAGGGCCGTGTGTGCAGTAACTGTCCCCCATCAGTGACCAGTCCCCCGGGTGGGCAGGTCCTGCAGGCACCTGGCTCTGAGCGGCCTGGCTGGGAGGTGACGGGCTGAGGCCCGGAGGCCAGGAGGGTGGACTTGAACCTCTGGCGTCAGAAGCCTGCCACGTCCCGCCCCTGTTCCAGGGAGGAGAGTAGGCTCTGGCACAGAGGCCCAGCCTTGCATCCTGCGGGCGGGCGGGGGACAGAGTGCCAGAGTGGGCAGAGGTCAAGGCCGATTCTGCAGGGCTGGGTGCACAGAGGTCAGGTGCTGGGCGGAGGGTGGGGCGGAGCCAGGTCTGCTGCCTCTCCAGACCTAGCCCCAAGCAGGAGGGTGCGATTGCATCCTTTTCACGTGGGAATGAGACGGGTTAGTGAGCCAGGACAAGTGAAATAGGGAAATTTGGACAGAGAGTTTGTGTTGTGTGTGTGTGTTTTAATCCTCACCCGAGGATATTTTTTCCATTGATTTCCAGAGAGAGTGAAAGGGAGGGAGAAGGAGGGGGGAGGAGAGAGAAACATTGATGTGAGAAAGAAACATCGACTGGTTGACTCCTGTCCACAATCCCACTGGGGTCTGAGAGCAAGCCTGCAAGCGAGGTAGGTGCCTGTGACCAGGTGGAACCCGAGATCCCTCGGTCTGCAGGCCGATGCTCTACCACTGGGTAAACCTGCCAAAGCTGAGACAAATAGTTTAAATGGCCAAGTGATTTACAGCCATCCAGTCAACTGCAAATCCCATCTTTCCTAACTAAGGCCGCTAAGAGTAAATGTTTTACACTTCTCATACCAGAAACCCAAGTAGTGCCATTTGTGCCAGCCACACCAAGGAAGGGTGAGGTCAGGGGAGTGCATCTCGTTTGTTTTGTTTGTTTGTTTTAATATTTTTATTGATTTTTTACAGAGAAGAAGGGAGAGGGAATAGTTAGAAACATCGATCAGCTGCCTCTTACAACCCCCCAGTGGGGATGTGCCCACAGCCAAGGCACATGCCCTTGACTGGAATCGAATCTGGGACCCTTCAGTCCGCAGGCCCATGCTCTATCCACTGAGCCAAACCGTTTAGGACTGCATCTCGTTTTTGTTTTTTTTTGTTTTTTAAATATATTTTATTGATTTTTTACAGAGAGGAAGGGAGAGAGATAGAGAGCCAGAAACATCGATGAGAGAGAAACATCAATCAGCTGCCTCCTGCACATCTCCTACTGGGGATGTGCCCGCAACCCAGGTACATGCCCTTGACCGGAATCAAACCTGGGACCTTTCTGTCCACAGGCCGACGCTCTATCCACTGAGCCAAACCGGTTTCTGCTGCATCTCGTTTTAAATCATCATAAAGCTGATGAATATTCTGTGAGGCCCTCCCCTAGGACCGCCCCTAAAATCCTTGCCTTTAGAAAGCATATTAGAGCCCTGGAGACAAGACCCGGCCCAGGAGCTCCTGCGCATGCCCACGCCTCCTCCCTCTCGGGTGCGCCTTCACTTTTCTCTCCCAAACTCTAGTGGTGGCCCCACTAGACTTGCCACCAGGGCAACAATGGACAGCGGCAGCTGGTACCAGGCTCACCCCCTGAACATGTCTCTAAAGCCCCCCTTTTCTCTGACTCCCAGTGAGCTCACAGCAGCCCTCATGGCCACGGCTTTCCCACACGTGTCTAGGGGCCAAAGCCACCCAGCCGAGGCTCTCCTGTTGCTTTCTACCCTAAGCCCTTCCTTGTTTCCGTCCCCAGCTTTAATAAATGTGCTCTCAAAATCACCTGGCCTCATTTGTTTTTTAAAACATATGTCTTTTTTTTTATTTCAGAGAGGAAGGGAGAGGGAGAGAGATAGAAACATCAGTGATGAGATAGAATCATTGATCGGCTGCCTCCTGCACGCTCCCCACTGGAGACTGAGTCTGCAACCCAGGCACATGCCCTTGACCGGAATCGAACCCAGGACCCTTCAGTCCGCAGGCCGATGCTCTGTCCACTGAGCCAAACTGGCCAAGGCCATCTGGACTCATCTTGTTAAATCTTCCCTGCTCAAAGTCAAGAACCCACACACTCCCAGCAGCCCAAGGCAGACCTGAGGCAGCCGCCTGGCCCGCTTCCTGCCTAGTAACAGGAAGGCCACACCCCTTCCTCCGTCCTGAGTGTGGCCCTCCCACGGGTCAATCTGAAGAGGTGCCTTTGGCCAGGAGAGGTCCTTCGAGGAGCTGCCAGACTCAGAAAGAGCCCTGGGTGGGATGGGGGAGGGGGCTCCTCCCCCAGCGGCTTGGGGACTATCCTGAATCTTCACCTTGCTCACCTCAGCTCCAGGTGGGTCAGAGTGTGGGGTGGCACCCACAGGTGCAGAGATGCTGTGGGGTCGGGACAGAGACAGCAGCTAGCAGCGCCCCTGGTGTGGACCTCCTTGCATCGAGACCTCGAGGTCAGATGCCCCTTCCTGGCTCCCATGACCTTCTCCCCATGGCCCCACAAGAAAGGACGAGTTTAAGAGGCCCTTGTGGCTGCACTTCCCCCAGGCAAAGCTGGAGTGCTCCCACCCATAGACTCAGGCACCTCCTTGCTCCTGGCCAGGGTGTGACCTGATGGCTGGGTGGGCAGGCCCACGAATGGGCCACCGTTAGGGTCCTTGGGGGCCAGGGCCTGGTATTAAAGTTCTGTTTAGTCCTGGCTGGTTTGGCCCAGTGGCTAGAGCGCCGGCCTGTGGACTGAAGGGTCTCAGGTTTGATTCCAGTCAGGGCACATGCCTGAGTTGCAGGCTCGATCCCCAGCGGGGGGGTGGGGGGGTGGGGGGGGTGCAGGAGGCAGCTGATCCATGATTCTCTCTCATCATTGATGTTTCTCTCTCTCTCTCCCTCTTCCTTCCTCTCTGAAATCAATAAAAATATATTAAAAAAAATAGTCCTGTTTAGGTGGGTGATAACCAGAGGCCGCTAGGGCCAGCTGGCAGGACCTGGCCCACGTCACAGATAAACTGGGCCTGGCCCCCAGACTCGAGACCTTCCTACCTTTCCAGCTGTTCGGGGTGATGGTGGAGGGCACACACAGGCCATGCGGCCAAGCGCCGTCCGCGGGGGCATGTGCTGGGTGAGGAAGGCCCAATTTTGGGGCGTGACGGCTGGATGCTTTATTTACTTTTTAATTTGATATAATTTCAAACAACATACAAACGTTGCAAAAACAGTGCAAAGACTTCTGTAGGTATTTTCTTAAAATATATTTATTGATTTCAGAGAGGAAGGGAGAGGAAGAGAGAGATAGAAACATCAATGATGAGAGAGGATCATTGATCGGCTGCTTCTGCAGGCCCCACACTGGGGATCGAGCCTGCAAACCTGGCCTGTGCCCTGATGGGAATCGAACCGTGACCTCCCAGTGCACAGGTTGGCGCTCAGCCCCTGCGCCTCGGCCGGGCCCCCCTGTGTCTTGACTCGCTGGCCGCTGACATTCGCCCCAGCTGGGTTATCAGTCATGTGACTCCTGGACCATCTGGGAGTCGGATCTCTTCACCCGACATCCAGGTGACAGTGACGTTTCTAAGAGCAGGGACGTGGTTGTTATTGCAGCAGGAAATTCAGCATTAACCAGTAGTGTCATTGAGCTCACAACTGGATTTTAACTGTGACGAATCTCCTTTCTATTTTATCTGTTTTTTGGTAACCACAGTGCAGCGGAGGCCTTCTGTCTTCTCCAGCCTGGGGACTCCTCATGGCTGGGACATTTGGAGCGGCGGACCGGCCACTGAGGGCTCCTGGAGATTGGGAGGAGGTTCTGCATTTGGGGCTGGAACCACAGGAGGTGGCTGTGCCCTCGGTGCACCTGGGCTCAGCCTCCCTGCTGTCCTGCTCGGGGGACCTGAGCCCTGACACTGGTTTCTCTGCTGCCAAGCTAGTCTGCCTTGTGTCGTAACTAGTAGGCGTCCCGGGGAGATGCTTTGCGACTATGTGACTGTTCCATTCGGTGGCAGACACTACACCTCTGCATTAACTCATGTTGCTGAGTCATTTTGAAAGGACCCCTGTGCCCCAGGGGCATGGACACAGGCCCCAGGGGAGGCCGCTGCAGGGGTCTCGGCCTTGCCGGGCACGGGCACCTGGATTCTGCAGCGGTTCGAGCTGACGGCATTTGCAGATGTTGGCTGTAGGGTGCGAGAAGGGGCCCAGGGGAGGATGGGGTGTCATTTAACGGAAACGGGAGGCTGTCGGAGCAGAGGGAGGAGCGGGTTGGAGCCCGCACTCTGAGATGCCTGGCTGGCATCCAGGAAACTGCTGAGGACCGTGTGTCTGCAGTTTGGGGGCAGCCCTGCTGGTGGTGGTGAAATTGGTGCATCAGCATCTGTATGATCTTTGGGGCCAGAGGTGAAGGGATGATCCCTCCGACATGAGTGACCAGGGGGCCTGAGCATGGGCTACTGTGCAAATGCTCCGCAGTCTGTACTTGACATGGTACCTTTGACATTTGTCCTGTTGGTTTGAATAAGGAATACACACGCACAAAATCAGACATGCAAGCCTGGCCAGTGTGCTCACTGGGTAGAGCGCTGGCACAGCATCAAAGAGTTGAGGGCATGATTCCTGGTCAAGGGCACGTACTTGGGTTCGGGATAATCCCCACCCTGGTTGGGGTGCGTGTGGGAGGCAACCAGTCCGTGTGTCTCCCTCACATTGATGTCTCCCTTCTCTTTCTCCCTCCCACCTTCCATTCTCCCTAAAAACGACCAATAGAAAGAATATTTGCAGGTGAGGTTAGCAAACAAACAAACCTCAGACGTGCAGGCTGGGCGAGGGAAGGGTTTCCTCCCGTCCCAGCTCATTTCCCGCTGGTTCTGTATCTGAGTTTTGTAAATTATTTATTTTTAAATTCTGTCTTTTTTATTTTTTAACTCCAGGTGCGTCATTGTGTACCTGGGTTCTCTTGTTTAATAGATGATTGGAAAACACCTCACTGAGGGACATTAGAGATGCTTCCGCATTCCTGGCACTGCTGGTGCTCTTCCCGCTTTGCTTCGCAGGGCGGCCTGGCCAGGGGCTGCCCGCCTCCCCCATGTCTGACTCCGGCCTTATGGTGGGGGCGGGGGGGTGAAGAGACCCTGTGGCTCTGCCTGCACCCTGAGAGCACAGCCTTGGTCCCCTCGCCTCTCGCTGTGCGGGGAGCAGGGTGCGGTGTGTCTGGCTGCTGACCTATTGTCTCCTCCGCACATCATCCTGCATCAGTGCCTCTGTGCTAGGGGCTCAGCCGTGCGCTCTCTGAAGGGGAAGCGCAGCCAGGCACAGCGCGGTCCTTTCTGTGGTGTCACTCTGTCCATCGTGACAGATTTCAAACTACCAACCTGGAGCCTGGCCTGAGCAGGGGATGAGCAAGGAGCCCCCAGCAGGAGGGCGGGCCCCTTAGCCAGGCCTTCGGCCAAGACACCACCAACTGCACTCGGCACGGTCTCCAGCTCCTCTGTGGCTGGTTTTGTTTCTGTTTGAATCTTTGATCTGCCTTCTGTTCCACGGGGTGTCAAGTGATGGGTGGAGAGTCCCCCGCCCCCTTTTTGGTTCAAGATGCTAGCCAGTTGTAACAGAATTGTTAGAATGAAGCAGTTTTAACAGAATTTGTGGAATGAACCATCTTTCCCAGTAACCTGAAGTGCCATCGGTCATCATGCATGAATTGCTGTGTGCCTTTCAACCTATTTGTGCACTCTCCTCGCCACACCTTATCCTGCTCCAGAACCACACTCTTTTAGTCACTTTACGATGTGTTTTCATAGTTGGTAAGACTAGTATCCTGTTAACTCTTTTTAAAAAATATATATTTTTATTGATTTCGGAGAGGAAGGGAGAGGGAGAGAGAGAAACATCATTGATGAGAGAGAGTCATCGATCAGCTGCCTCCTGCATGTCCCCCACTGGGGATTGAGCCCGCAACCCAGACATGTGCCCTTGACCAGAATCAAACCATGACCTCCGGTTCATAGGTTGATGCTCAACCACTGAGCTATGCCACCTGGGCTCTTTTTTAATTTACTGAATAAGATGTGACTGACATGTAACATTGGCTCAGTGGTTAGAGTGTTGGACTTCCCACCAAAGGGTCGTGGGTTCAATTCCTGGCCAAGGGCACGTCCCTGGGTTATAGGTTCTATCTCTAGCCCCAGTTGGTGTGTGTGGTAGGCAACCAATCAATGTGTCTCTCTCACATCAATGTCTCTCTCTCTCTCTCTCCCCCTCCCTTCCACTCTCTCAAAAAATCAGTGAAAAAATATCCTCGAGTAAGGATTAACAACCACAAAAAACCCCTACAAAAACACAAACCAAACAAACAAACAAAAAGACCAAGGTGCACAACGTGTTGATTCGGAGCAGCGACACTGCAGTAGGTTGGCGAGCACTCTGTCACTCGCCGGCGAATAGTCCCTTCGCAAGCCTGAGCTGTGACACACGGCGTGGACGGCAGTCGCTGTGCTGGGCATTAGGGAGTGTTTCAAGTGTATGCCCTTAAATGACACCCCAGGTCCCCCAGCCCCTGCGCACATTTACTCTGTTTTTAACAGCTTGGCTTTTTTTTTTTGATTCCACATGTAAGCAATATCACGAAGCATTTGTTTTTTCTGTCCAGTATATCTGACTGAGCAGATCACGGTCCACTTATGTTGCTGCAAATGGCAGGATTTCCTGCTTCCTCATGGCTGAGAAATAGTCCAGTGTGAGAGTGTGTGTGTGTGTGTGTGTGTGTGTAACATCTTTTTTTGTTAATCCTCACCTGAGAATATATATTTTTTTCCATTGATTTTTATTTTTTTAAATATATTTTTATTGATTTCAGAGAGGGAGAGGGAGAGAGAAACATCAACGATGAGAGAGAATCATTGACCAGCTGCCTCCTGTACACCCGCTATTTGGGGATTGAGCCCGCAACCGTGGCAGGTGCCCTGACCAGGATCAAATTGTGACCACTTGTTTCATAGGTCGTTGCTCAACCACTGAGCTACACGGCCGGCCCCATTGATTTTTAGAGAGCGTGAAAGGGAAGGAGGGAGAGAAAGAGAGAAACATCAATGTGAAAGAGGTACATCGATTGGTTGCCTCCCACACCTGCCCTGACCTTAGCCGGAGATGGAACCTGCAGCCCAGGTATGTGCCCTTGACTAGGAATTGAACCCAAGACCCTTCGGTCAACAGGCCAACATTCTAACCACTTAGCAACACTGGCCAGGGCATTAGCATCTTTTTATTCATTCAGCTGTTGACACTGGCTGCTTCTATATGTTGGCGACTGTGAATAATGCTGCTGTGAATGTGGAGGTGCAGGTAGCTCAGAGAGCCTGGTTTAATTTCATTCAGATACATACTCAGAATGGCACTGCTGGGTCCTAAGGTAGGTTTATTTTTAATTTTTTTAGGAACCTCCCTACAGCTTTCTACAGTGGCTGCTCCGACCTGCATGCCCCCCAACAGTGCACAGGGTGCCCTTTGCTCCACATCCTCACCAGCACCTGTTATTTTTGTCTTTTCATTGTAAGAGTTTTTAAAAATTGATTTTAGAGAGAAGAAGGAAGAGAGAGAAACATCTATAGGTTGCCTCCTGTATGCACCCTGACGGGGAGTCAAACCCATACCTGGGTAGATGTCCTGGCTGGGAATCGAACCCGCCACCTTGAAGCGAACGGGACGATGCTCCAATCAACGGAGCCACAATGGCCAGGGCTTGTCTTTTCGATGACAGCCCTTCAGCAGGTGTGAGGTGACCTCTCCCTGTGGCTTTGATTTGCTTTTCTCCTGCTGATTAGTGATGTTGAGCATCTTTGCATGCACCTGTTGGCCATCTGCATGTCCTCTTTGGGAAAATGTCTTCAGATTTTTGCCAGTTAAAATTGGATTATTTGTTTTTACTATTGAGTGATATGAGTTCTTTACACATTTTGGATGTTAACTGCTTATGGGATACATGGTTTGTGATTTTTCTCATTCTGTAGGTGCCCTTTCAATTTACTGATGGTTCTGTGGCTGTGCAGAAGCTCTTTGGTCTAATGTGGTCTCACTGTTTATTTTTGTTTGCATTGCCTGTGCTTTGGTGTCCTAGCCAAGCACTCATGGCCAAGATCACATGAAGGCTCTTCCACCTGCTTTCTTCTAGGAGTCTTCCGGTGTGGGGTCTTACAGCCCGTCTTTGATCCATTTTGAGGAAGTTTTTGTGAGGGTGTTAGACAGGGTCCCATTTCAGTCTTGCGCTGTGGAATCCAGTTTCCCCACCACAATTTATTGAAGACACTGTCCTTTTCCCATCATCTGTTCTCGGCACCCTTGTCAAAAATTAGTTGACAAGCCCTGGCCAGTGTTGCTCAGTGGTTGCACTGAAAGGTCTCGGGTTCAATTCTAGATCAAGGGCACATACCTGGGTTGTAGATTCGATCCCTGGCCCCGGGTGTGGGGGAGGCAACCAATTGATGTGTCTCTCTCACATTGATGTTTCTCTCACTCTCTCTCTCTCTCTCTCTCTCTCTCTCCCTTCCACTCTCTCTAAATATCCATGGAAAAATATCCTTAGGTGAGGATTAACACCACCAACAAAAATTAGTTGACCCTATATGCATGAGTTCATTTCTGGGCTCTCATTTCTGCCCCGCTGACCTGTGTGCCGGTTTCTCTGTCAGTGTAGTTTTGATCACTGTAACTTTGTATACAGCTTGAAATCGGGCAGTGTGGTGCCTCTAGCTTTGCTCTTTCTCATGATTGCTTTGGCTATTGGGGTCTTCTGTGGTCAAAATCACTTTTAGGATCTTTGTTTCTATTTCTATTTAGGAAGAATCACCATCTTTGTGTGACATTAGGTCTCCTTGTCCAAGAACTAGCCTTCCGCTCCACTCTTCCGAGTGTCCATTGTGCCTCTCGGGACATTTCTGCGTCCTTGCGTATTTCTTGTTGAGCTTATTCCTGGGTCTTTTGTTGCTGCTGGTGTTTACAGAGTGTTTTCCTCTGTTCTGTTCTGAAGCGCTGTGGCCAGAGGCCACTGGCATGATTGTGAGTGGCGTGCCCGTGCCGGCGCAGCTCCTGACTTCACTGGGAGCTTGCATTCTGCCCTTCCCGGGAGGATGCCGGCCTTGGGTCAGCACAGCGGCATTTCCTTGTCTGAGGGACAGTCTTGTTGCCAGATCTATTGCTGTGAGAAATCGCCTCAAACCTTGGTGGCTTAAAACAATATAAACATTTATTATCTCACAGTTGGGAGTGGCTTGGCTGGTGGCTCAGGCGTGGGGTCTCATGAGGTTGCAGTCAAGCGGGGCTGGGGTGGAGCTGCCTGAAGGGGGGTCGCTCGCACAGCTCTCCAGGCGACAGTCTCCTCCTGGTGCCGCTGGAGCCAGCAGCTTCCGCGGTCGCCAGGCGGCCTTTCCCGGGCCAGGGCGCTGTGCAGGGTGCGACTCTCAGGGGGCTCATCCTCGGGGAAGGTCCGGGCTTCGAGCTGCCAAGTCTCCTCCGTTTTCTCAAGTGGGGTGAAGGTGGACCTTGCAGGGAGAGTTGAGGGGAGTCCAATGCAAGTAGCTCCCCTTCCTGCTGTGTAGACTGGGGGGCTCTCCATTTCCAGGCCCTGCCTCGGTCCAAACATCCTTTGGTGCATTTTAAGGGCCTGGATACATCAGAGCCTCCCCAGGTAAGAAGAGCCTCCCCACGGAGGCCCCGCCCCAGGCAGGAGGGAAGGGCCCCCTTGATCCAGACTGACTGGTGCCTTTCAAAGAGGTGGGGGCCGCACCCGGCTCCATCGTGCCCCTCCCACGGGGATCCCCGCCAGCCCAGACGCCCCCTGGGCGCCCCCTCCCGCCTGGCGCTGGACTCGGGGCGGGGCGCTGCAGCCTTCGGACCAGGGTTCGAATCCTGGGCGCTGGCGGGCGGGCGGGGCGCCACGGCTCGGGGCGGCGCCGCGAGGGGGGCGGGGTGGGGGCGGGGCGGGGGCAGTGAGGTAATTTCCGCGCTCGGGCGTCAGAGGTTTGAGTCACCCCGGGGGCAGAATCGAAAGTGATCCCGCAGCGGGCGCGGCCGAATGGGTGGTGAGTGCGGGGATGCGGGTCTGCGCTGTGGGGGCAGCTCCCTGAGCGCGCGTGGGGGTGCCTGGGATGGGGGCTCCCGGGATCGGGGGAGGAGGTGCTAGCGGGCGGGGGGCCGGTGCCGGGGACCCCGAGGCAGCCTGGAGATGGGGATTCAGCCGCGACCCCTGCCCACTACAGCGCAGCCTCCTCGCCCTGCGCCTGGGGAGGGGGGGGAATCTCTGGACCCCAAGTTCCCCCCCTTCGGTCTTGTGCTCGCCGCGCCCGCTGTCCCGGCTTCTGAACATCCATCCGGCTTGGGGTCTCCACCGGCCGCTGCTGCGGGACTAAGTTTCCACTGGAGCCAGGCCGGCCCTGACCCCGGGCTGCCCTCCGCCCACTTCCTCCTGGAGGTCTCGGTCACCCCGGGTGCCCTGGAAAGTGCTCTCTAGGGGAAGCCAGCAGCCTGGTGGAAGCCAGTTCCCCTTTCTGATTTAGGCTCCCCCGGGAACCCCAGGGAACCCGGGGAACCCCTTGTCCTTCTGGAGCTGATGCCGACCGTGCTGCCTGGGCAGCCCCTTGCCCCGCCCACAAGGCTCTGCCCCAAGGGGAGGAAGCCAGTCCCCTCCAGACACATGTGGGGGGCACAGTCCCCAGGAGCCAACTGTCCCTTCACAGAACAGGGGTGGTGGGCCTCAGACCAGGCAGGAGACGGGACCTATAGGGCCAGGAGGGTGGGGGTGGGGGGCTCAGAGGCCCTCTGCGGGGCACCGTCCCCAGACGCAGCCGGCTTGCTCCTGAGCGGGCCGAGAGACCCTTCAGAGAGGGTGGGTCTGGGCTGGGTCCAGGCCAGTGGGCCCAGCCACCTTGGCCCTAATCACCCTCTGCTCCTGTCCTGTCCAGAACTCTCCGGCTCCGCCTCCTCGGCACCTTGGGGGGGAGGTGTGTCCGAGCCCTGACCTCAGCCGGACCTGGCTCTTGGCTTCTCCTGTCCCACCGTCTCCTCGAGAGCGAATAGCCCCCGAGGACCAGCCTCGGACGCCACCCCGCAGGACCAGGCCAGCTTTAGAGATGGTGTCCCCGGGGTCTGGCCCATGGCGCACCGGCCCCACTGCCACCAAGGAGCCATCCCTGGCCAGGCTGTACAGCCAGGTGGACCTGTGCCTGGGCTGCTCCCGCTGCACTCAGCGCCTCAATGAGAGCACCTACCTCCTGCGCCGGGTGGAGCACAGCTGCCCCCGTGAGATCCTGCTGGCCCGCTCCAAGCGAGCCGCCAAGAGCAGGGTCTGGCGCAAGGTGGACCGCCGGCCCAGCTTCCCGCGGCCGGCACGGTATGAGGTCTGCCGCTACTACAGCCCTGGGCTGGGCTGCCGGCGGCACCGAAACCAGTGCACCTTTGCCCGAAGCCCCGAGGAGGCGCTGGTCTGGACCTTTGAGCGCGAGCACAATGTCCACCGTCTATGGCTGAAGGCAGCGGTGAAGGGTGGCGGGGCCCAGGGCGAGCTGCGCAGCCCTGCTGACACCATCCGAGAGGAGTTTGGCGGCCACTTCCAGCTGCTCTGCTGCCACTGCTTCCGGCACTGCCCACCACACATCAGCCCTGTGGACGCCCAGGGGCGCTGCCCCAGACATGGAACCTGCCCCTCACTCCTGACCCACATGAGCTCTGAAGGCCGCAAGCAGCAGGTGGTGGAAGTGCGGCCACAGCCCCAGTACCGCCAGCCGCTGGCCTATTGCATGTATGTGGGGCGCGGGCGGCCGTGCCGCCATGGGGCGTCCCGCTGCCAGTACGCCCACAGCGCTGTGGAGATGGCCGTGTGGGAGGCTGAGCAGCTGGGTGGGCTCCAGCGGATGGACCTGCTCACACTCCCTGCCCCCAGGGGGGGTGGGCACAGAGCCCCCCCCCACCAGCCTCCTGCACTCCAGCTGTACTGCCACGCCTGTCTGGTCACCTGCCGCTCCCAGGAGGCCTTCGAGAACCACTGCTCATCCCAGGAGCATGCGCAGATGGTGGCCCAGGGCCAGGCCATGGCCTGGGAGTACCGGAGCCCGCCCACCGGGCTCTCCACCTTCGAGCTCTGCCCCAGGTAAAGCCTGTGTTCGGGGCTTGGGGAGGGGGATGACCCACCTTCAGCCAGAACCAGGAGCTCCTTGTGCCCTCGGTGTGACTGGCTGGCACTTCGTCCACCTCAGGTGGGCAAGGGAGGTCTGTGGAGGTGGCTTCTGCTGGCCTTGGCCTGTGGGCACAGTAGTGGACAGGTTGGAGGAGGGCCCGCCCCCGCCCCACCCCCGCCTGGAATCTACTCCTGCTCCCCGACACAGGCCTCTTTTAGGCTGAGGGGTCTCACCCCGGGGGCCTGCTGACCTCCCCCAGGCCCGACCTCTGTGAGTATGGGGACATCTGCACCAAGGCACATTCGGAGCAGGAGCTGCAGGAGTGGGAGCGGCGGGTGCAGACGGCAGAGCTGCGGGAGCAGGCGGCCTGGCAGGAGGGGCTGGTGTCCTACCGAGAGCGGCTGCTGGCCGAGTACCAGCGCAGCAGCAGGGAGGTCCTGGTGGTGAGTGGGGCCTCGCGAGTGGGCCAGGGTGGGCAGGGCCAGGGCCACCCTGCTGATGGCCTGGCTTCCCTGTGCAGTTGGCTGAGACTGTTGATGGTGTGTCCGTCACCTGCCACCAGCCCCTGGTGCATCAGGCCCAGGAGAGGAAAATTCAGCACAGCTGGACGTTCGTGATCCACTCCGAGGTGAGGGGTCCGCATAGCCCTGAGTTGGCTGGGGTCTGGAGCCACTGCCCTGCACCGTGTCCCCTGTGTGTGTGAGGAGTCTCTGTGCCTGGGGTCGTGGGGTTATTTTGTCGAGTGTCTGGCAGAGAGCAAGGGTCTGGGCCGGTTACCACCATGACTCTGCGCATCCCATGCTGCCTTCCCTTGCTCTGCATGCACAGGGCCCTCCTGGGCAGGTTCTGTGACCCCCATGCAGGGGACACTGCGGTTCCGAGAGGCTGATCCTGCTGGGATCACAGCAGGAAGCGCAGCGCTGGGAGGGGCCTGTGTCAGCCTGGACCTTGGTGGGTGGGAGGGCCTCTCGCGCCACCTCACCATCCATTTTCTCCCAGGAGCCCTTGCAACATGTGGCCCTGCTCAAGCAGGAGCCGGGAGCAGACTTCTCGCTGGAGGCCCCCTGCCTCCCGCCGGGCCGGGTGTATGCACAGGGGGAGCGCTTCCGGGTGTCCGGCTGCCCAACCGAGTTCCGGGTGGCCGTGCGTGTGCAGAGCACCTCCTTTGGCACCTTCGAGCAGTGGGTGGTCTTCGACTTTGGCCGCAGGCCAGCCCTGCTGCAGAAGCTGGAGTTGCAGCTGGGTCAGGAGCACCACCCAGGGGTGACACTAGCCCCCGGCCACCATGAGGAGCTGGAGCGCTGGCACACTGGCAACCGCCACGTGGTCCCTGGTGTGGAGCGCACGGCAGAGCAGGCAGCCCTGATAGCCAAGTACAAGGTGCCGGCGCTGGCCCTGGAGTTCCGCCGCGGCGGCCCGGCCCCGGGTCCCCTGTCCTGTGCCAACTACCGGCAGAGGATGCACCAGTTCCTCTATGAGGAGGAAGCTACGCAGCAGCAGCTGGTGGCCAAGTACGTGGGGCAGCGTGTGTGGGCGGTGCCAGGATGCCGGCTGCAAAGAGGTGGCCTTGGTCAGCTGACCCACATCCTCCCCACTAGGCTGAACCTCCGGGGCCCTGTGTCCCTGAAAACCTCACTGCAGACGCCAGCCCTGGGCATGCTCTTCCCGCCGCCGGGAGCTCTCTACGCCGAGGTCCCCATCCCCGCCTCCCTGACACCAGACACAGACCAGGGCTTTCTGCTGGGCCGGGCGGTCAGCACGGCGCTCGTCGCCCCTGTGCCCTCACCTGGCCACACGGTGTTCGAGGTGCGGCTGGAGACCCGGGCCAGCCTGGAGCAGGCGCGGTGGCTGCTGCTCCCCGCCCACTGCTGTGCGGCCCTGGGCTTGCAGCCTGAGGCCAGCCCCCTGCTGGAGGTGCAGTTCCAGGTTGACCTGCTGACCTTCCGCCTCTGGCATGAGGCAGTGGACGCACTGCCCGAGGAGCGCCTGGTGGTACCCTACCTGCCAGCCTGCGCCCTGCCCCGCCTGCGTCCCAGTCCGCCTGCGTTGCATGGCAACCACAAACAGAAGTTGGCGGTGGAGTTCATCGCAAGCAGCAGCCCTGAGGGCACGCGGCCCGTGGCCCCGCTGCTTATCTATGGCCCTTTTGGCACAGGCAAGACCTACACACTGGCCATGGCCTCCCTGGAGGTCATCCGACAGCCCCACACCAAGGTGCTCATCTGCACACACACCAACAGGTGAGCCCAGAGCTGCTGCTGTCTGGGCTGGGTGAGTACTGCTGAGGTGGTGTGACCCCAAGAGAAAAGGAGGACCCCGGGCCTAGGGCTCTGGCTGGTTCCCAGGTTCATTGGAGGCCTGAGAGGCTAGAACAGATGTACCCAGGCTGTCCGGGCACTGGTGGCGTGGAGCCTGTGCGGGGCTGCCCAGTGCATCCATGGAGTGAGTCCCAGTCGCTTCCATCTTTGGGATTCTCCCTGATAGACGGTCAGTCCTGGGCTGAAAGGGACAGGGGACGTCTATGCTTCAGGCACAGTCCCAATGTCCTGGGGTTGGGGTCTGCTGTCGGGGTGTGGGGCTGTGGGTGCCTCTGCAGAGGCCCTAGATGCGGGGGAGGGGGGGAAGGGCGGGCGGGGTGTGGGTAGGACGAGGCAGGGCCCACCAGCACTTTCTGGGGCAAGGTTCCACTGTCGCTTTTAAGGGACATGCAGATGTAAGCTCCGTCGGGCAGGCCACAGGTCAGTCTGCCTCATGTGAGCCCCTGGCATCCTGCAGGGCCAGGCGCACGGTAGGCACTTTAGCAGACAGCTGTTGAGGCCCCTTGTGCCCTTCTCCCCCTCAGCGCGGCCGACATCTACATCCAGGAGCATTTCCACAGCTATGTGAGCAGCGGCCACCCCGAGGCCACACCACTACGGGTGATGTATACGGACCGCCCGCCGAGCCAGACGGACGCAGCCACGTTACAGTACTGCTGCCTGACGGAGGACCGCCGGGCCTTCCGCCCGCCCACACGCGCTGAGCTGGAGCAGCACCGCATTGTGGTGGCCACCACCTCGCAGGCCCGCGAGCTCAGAGTGCCTGCTGGCTTCTTCTCGCACATCCTCATCGACGAGGCCGCCCAGATGCTGGAGTGTGAGGCGCTCACCCCACTGCGCTACGCCCTGCCAGGCACCCGCGTGGTGCTGGCCGGGGACCACATGCAGGTCACACCCCGGCTCTTCAGCGTGGCCAGGGCACAGGCGGCCGGCCACACGCTGCTGTACCGTCTGTTTCAGCTCTACCAGCAGCAGACACACGAGGTTGCCCAGCGCAGCCGCATCATCTTCCATGAGAACTATCGTTCCACGGAGGCCATCATCACCTTCGTCTCGCGACACTTCTACCTGGCCAAGGGCACGCCCATCCACGCCCGCGGCAAGGTCCCGCGCCACCCCCGGCACTACCCGCTCATGTTCTGCCACGTGGCGGGCAACCCCGAGCGTGACTTGTCCCTGACATCCTGGCTCAACACCGCCGAGGTCCTCCAGGTTGCTGAGCAGGTGCAGGAGTTCTACAGCGCCTGGCCCCACTGCTGGGGCAGCCGCGAGCAGAGGCACATCTGTGTGGTGTCCCACGGCGCCCAGGTAAGCCCAGTCGTGGGGCAGCTCCACCCACTGCCCACAGGACGTGGCCTCCCATTGTGGTCTTCACAGCCTCAGTTTCCCCTTCTGTAGAGGGGCTGAGGAATCATCTCCCCGTGCTTGGCACCACGTGCTGGGCGTGGTCGTTGGGGGCCCTCCTTGCGCTCCTCTGGGTCTGCTGATGTGGTCGTGTGTCTCCAGGTGAGTGTGCTGAGGCAGGAGCTGAGGCGGAGGGACCTGGGCCAGGTGTCTGTGGGCAGCTTTGAGATCCTGCCAGGTGGGTGGTCAGGGGTAAGGGTGAGGTGGGTTGAGGCGGGGCTGCTCCCCCAGCCTGGCCTGACCGTGCCCCGCCCACAGGCCGGGAGTTCCGGGTGGTGGTGCTGAGCACAGTCCACAGCCGCCAGAGCCTGCAGAGCCCGGGAGCGCCGGCCCTGGAGTTCTTCACGGACGCCCGCGTGCTCAACACCATCATGACCCGCGCCCAGTCCCAGGTGGTGGCGGTGGGCGATGCCGTGGCCCTCTGCTCCTTCGGGGCCTGCAGCAAGCTCTGGAAGAGCTTCATCCGCCAGTGTGTGGAGCATCGCAGCGTCTACCCCGAGGGCTTGTCGCTGGAGCACATTGAGCAGGCCGTTGTCCAGAGGCAGCGCTGGGCCCACTGCCTGCAGCCCGCAGCCCTGCCGGCAGAGGGGCCTGTGGCAGTGGTGGCTGAGGACACGGTCCCAGTGGAGGGGGCAGCAGGGGCCCCGGCCACAGAGCACGCGGCTATGGCCAAGGCCAAAGAGGGTGGATCCCTGGCCAGCACCTCAGTGGTTGGGGACGTGGCCGCAAAGAATGCAGAGGCTGGGGACATAGCTTCAGGGTCTGCGTCCAGGGGGTGCCCAGCAGGTGCGGATGGAGTGCCACCAGGGAACCCGGCCGACATGGTGGCAGGGCCGGCGGCCACAGAGAGCGAGGACCCCGAGGACCTCGAGTCTGACTTTTGGCCCTCCGACGGGGAGCTTGGCGCCGACGACTCCATCCTGCAGGAGCTGCTGGACGAGAGCCGGAACGTGACGGTGACGGTGCGGGAGGACGGGCTGCTGGACACCGTGGCCAGGCCTGCGTCCCCACAGCAGTCCCGGCAGTATGTGAACCTGCCGCCTGACGCACTGCGGAAGCTGCTGCGCTCGGAGCCCCAGCTGCACCACAGATGTGCCTTCGTGCAGGAGACCTTCGAGCGGGCGACGGCCGTGCCGCTGGACGACACGGGGCCCGGCCCCATCCAGCTCAGGGGCCGCTTGCACTGCGGGATGGCCTTCAGCGGGGACGAGGTGCTGGTCAAGGTCCTCGGCGGCGAAAGGGGCCTGTCGGGGCGGCCGCAGGGCCGCGTGCTGGGCGTGCTGAAGAGGCGGCGCAGCGATCTGGTGTTTGTGTGCCGCATGGATGAGTGGGACTCGCGCATCATGACCCCCATCGACGGCTCTGTGACCAAGATCTTTGTGGCCGACCTGAAGGACCCACTGCAGGTGCCCATCCACCGCTTCCTGCAGGGCCGCGTGCAGAGGGTGGGGTACGAACGGCTCACGGCCCAGGCCAGGCGCCACCGGCTCTTCTGGGTGCGCATTGTGGTCTGGCGGGAGCGCTTCTACTACCCGCTGGGCATAGTGCTGGAGGTGCTGCCCGAGGTTGCCACCTGGGAGCAGGGCCTCCGAATTCTGGACCTGGAGTACGGCCTCAGGGAGCCCTCGCCAGACCCGGCTGTGGTCTCCAAGGTGCTGCAGAAATACTCCGCAGAGCTCGGCCGGGCGCCAGGTTGCCGGGACGACTGCCGCAGCTTCCTGACCTTCACCGTGGACCCCCAGGGTGCCCGCAGCCTGGACGACGCCCTCAGTGTGCGGGACTTGGGCTCCAGGTACGAAGTGGCTGTGCACATTGCCGACGTGGCCAGCTTCATGCCCAGGGATGGGGCACTGGATGTGGAGGCCCGAAGACGGGGCACTGCATTCTATGCCCCCAACCGGGAGCCGACACCCATGCTGCCTGCTGGCCTCTGCCAGGACGTGCTCAGCCTCCTCCCAGGCAAGGACCGCTTCGCCATCTCTCTTTTCCTCACCTTCGAGAAGGGCAGTGACCAGCTCAAGAGCCTGCGCTTCGCACCCTCTGTGATCCGCTCCGATCGCCAGCTATCCTACGAGGAAGCTGAGCAGGTGATCAGGGGGCAGCTGGGGGCCGCCCTGGAGCTGCCCGCCCGCCTGGACTCCGTGGACGCCTGCATTCTGGCTGCGTGCCACTTCGCCCAGGTGCTGCGCCGACGCCGTTTGCAGGCGGCCTGGCACTACGAGCAGCCTGATGAGGACAGCGCGCTGGGCTTCCGTGCGGCCCACGCCATGGTCAAAGAGTACATGATCCAGTTCAACAGCCTGGTGGCCGAGTTCCTGGTGGGCAGTGAGCGCACCCGGACGGCCACACCATTGCGATGGCAGCCCACGCCCAGCGGCCACCAGCTTGAAGCCGTCAGCGAGAAGCACGGAGAGCTGGTGCCTTTATCGCTTCACCTGAGACACCACCTGCGGGGGCGCGGCACCCCCCTTAAGCAGCTCCACCTGCTGGCTTCCCTCTGGAGGCACATCCAGCTTGCTGCCCACGCCCAGGACTTCGGCCTGCTGGCCGACCTCATCACCACGGACGACATGCACCCCTCGCTGGCTGCCGCGGGTCTGGACTTCCGCAAGGCCCTGGGCCGCTCTGTCTTCGGCCGCTCCAGCCAGGGTGAGCGGCAACCGGCCAGTCACTACTCGCTGCAGGTGGACTGGTACACCTGGGCCACCTCGCCCATCCGCAGGTACCTGGACGTGGTGCTGCAGCGGCAGATTCTGCTGGCACTGGGCCAGGGGGGCTCTGCCTACTCTGCCAGAGACATCAACGGGCTCTGCCAAGACTTCAGCCGCCAGCACGCACGTGCCCAGAGCTACCAGCGTCGGGCCTGCAGCCTGCACCTGGCCACGCGGCTCAAGGCCCAGCCGCGCCAGAAGCTGGGCTTCGTGGTGGATGTGGAATTGGGTGCTCGCTGCTTTAAGCTGCTCTTCCCGGTCAACCGGGAGACCCTGCCTGACCCCTGCCCTATTTACTACCGCTCCCTGCAGCTGGCTAAGCACCCGCACCACCTGGTGAGCCAGCTGGGCCTGCGGCTTGAATGGCGACGCCGTGTCTACTCGGTGATGCCGAATGGGCCATGTCCCCCACTGCCCGGCGCCCTGCTGGACCTGCACACCTGGCCCGTGGACACTGCCCTGTGGCAGCAGTTGCTGGAGCTGGTGGAGGAGCAGCGGTGGCCAGAGGTGGCTGCCCGTGTGCAGGAGCAGGGCAGTGCCAAGCCGCCGCAGCGGGAGCTGGGGCAGGTGTCACGCAGCCGCTGTGGCCACTTTGTGGAGGTGGCCCGGGAGCTGGTTAGTGGGGACACGCTGAAGGTGCAGCTCAGCGCCACGCTGCATCGGGGAATCCTGGTTCCAGCCCTGCAGCTGTGGCTCGTGGCCCCAGGCCTCAGCCTGTGCCTGGAGCACGTGGAGCGAGCCGGTGACTGCTTCTCGGGCCGTGTGCCGCAGGCCGGGCGGGACCGCTGCCGCAGCGTGGAGGACTACTGCCTCATGTGGGAGCCGTTTTGCTCCCTGGAGTCGGCCACCAGCGCCGTGGCCGAGAGCGACACCATCACGCTGCAGCAAGTGCGCATCGCCTGGGACGCGGAGCGGACGGAGCAGGGGCAGCTCCAGGGCAGCTTCTGCCTGGAGGCTGCCTTCCTCCGGGAACACAGCATCGACATCAGTTTTGGCCACTGCTACCTCTGCATCCGGCTTGAGGGGCTTCGGGCTGTGCCCGATGCCAGGATGCCGGACCCTGAAGCCAGCCCTGGCCAGCCGCCCCCCGGGCCCAGCAGCCTGGGCCCCACCCTGAGCATCGACCCGGACACCTACACCTGGGTGGCCCACGGGCTGACGGAGGACTGGGACCCAAATCCAGAGGGCCGTGCCGACCGGCAAGAGGCTGACAAGCAGGTGCACTTCTTCATCCACCACATGGCCATGGAGAAGGTTCCAGAAGAGGTGCTGCGGCCCGGCGCCCCATTCACCATTGAGGTGCTACCAAAGCAGCTACCTGACCTGTGAGTGGCTTCCCCAGGGCCAGAGGCCAGGGATAGGCCAGTGGGTGGGAGGGTGAAGCCTCCTTGGACTCCCTCTTCTGGGCGGGGTGGCCTGTGGGGCAGGGCCCCCTCCCTGGGAGAGTCCAGTTGAAGTTCCAGTGTCGGTCTCCCCCCACATGCCCCAGCCGCAAGGAAGAAGCCGTGCGTGGGCTGAAGGGCGCGTCCCAGCTGGTCATCAACATCGCCCTGGGCCACCCCATCCCCCCGCCCCGCCACCTTCCCCGGCACTCTCCCCGACACCTTCCTGGACACCTTCCTGGCCAGCAGCCCCTTCGCAGAGGTAGGTGGGGACCCTCCAGCTTTCCTGCCCCTTCTTCCTGCCCCGGCCCGCCCTGCACCAGAGCTCAGTGAACCTGGCTCCTTCCTCAGGAATCCCCAGCAGGTTTTTGGAGCGACAGACCTTTGACATCCCCGGAGGCCGCCACAAGCTGAACCCCAGCCAGAACAAGGCCATCAGAGAGGCCCTGAAGAAGCAATTCACCGTCATTCAGGGCCCACCAGGTGGGACCTGCACTGGGGCCAAGGTGCCTGGGCAGGCCGGTGGCGGCGTGGCTCACCTGCTCTCTGCCCACAGGCACAGGGAAGACGATGGTGGGCTTCCACATCGTGTTCTGGTTTTACAAGTTAAATGAGGAGCCAGTGCCGGCCTGTGGCACTCCCTGCCGGGAGAAGCAGCTGGGGCCCCCCTGCATCTTGTACTGTGGCCCCTCCAACAAGTCGGTGGACGTCGTGGCAGGTGCACTGGGTCAGCCATGGGGGCTGTGCTGGGGACGGCGGGCCCAGGGGACAGCCGCTCACGCCCAGACGGCCCCCAGGAATGCTCCTGAGCAGAAGGGCAGAGCTGAGGCCCCTCCGTGTGTACAGCGAGCAGGCGGAGGCCACCGAGTTCCCAGTGCCGGGCGTGAGCAGCCGGGGCCCGCCCAGGAAGACCCCTCGGGAGGGGAGGCCCAACCAGAGCCTCAGGTGCCGCCTCTCAGTGTCTGTCTAGCTGTCTGTCTGTCTGTCTGTCTCTGGGTGGAGGGGAGAGGCCCAAGCTGTCTGAGGGTCCTGCCTTGGGCTGTGGGCAACACGGGGCTTCACGGGGTTCCCCCGCCAGGGCCATCACGCTGCACCACCGGATCCGGCAGTCCTCCAACCCCTACGCGCCCTCCATCAAGGACTTTGACACCCGGCTGCGGAGAGGGGAAGTGCTCCCCGAGGAGGACCTCGCCAGGTAAGCGGCGGAGCCGTGGCGCGGCCTCCTGGTGTGGGGGACCCTGGGTGACCCGACGGCGTCGCTCCGCAGGTATAAGAAGATCCTGGGGAGGGCGAGGAAGTTCGAGCTGGACCGCCACAGCGTCATCCTCTGCACGTGCTCGTGTGCGGCCTCGCCCAGCCTCAAGAACCTGAACGTCCGGCAGATCTTGGTCGATGAGGCGGGCATGGCCACGGAGCCCGAGACCCTCATCCCCCTGGTGAACTTCTCCCACACTGAGAAGGTGGGGGGCCTCACACCGGGATGCAGGGAGCGCACGGAGGGCAGGCTGAGGTGGGGCAGCAGCGGGCGCACTGGGTGCCTCTGGGTCTGGGGGTCAGATCCACACCTGCCCTCCAGGTGGTTCTCCTTGGGGACCACAAGCAGCTGCGGCCTGTGGTCAAGAATGAGCAGCTGCAAAGCCTGGGGCTGGACCGGTCTCTCTTTGAGAGGTACTACAGGGATGCCCACATGCTGGACACGCAGTACCGCATGGTGAGCCGCCCCACGCCTGTGCCCCCGACCACTCCCACCTCCTGCATGCACCCTGGCCTTCTCCTGGGACCCAGGGAGGGCGGATGGCAGCCTGTCCCTGGCTCATGTTCTTCCGGCAGCACGAGGGCATCTGCAGCTTCCCTTCCATGGAGTTCTACCAGAAGAAGCTGAAGACCTGGCCGGGCCTGTGGCGGCCGCCCAGCGTCCTGGGCCATGCTGACAAGGAGAGCTGCCCTGTCATCTTTGGCCACGTGCAGGGCCACGAGCAGAGCCTGCTGGTGTCCACAGATGAAGGGAACGAGAACTCCAAGGCCAACCTGGAGGAGGTGGCGGAGGTGGTGAGTGTCAGGTGGTGCCCCTTGGCCAGGAGGGCTTCCTGGAGGAGGAGGCAGAGGAGCTGAGGAAACAGGCGAGGCCCGGGTGCCAGGGCGGGAGGCACCAGGGCCTGTTCCACTAGCACCCCCTCGGTCCTTCAGGTTCGCATCGCCAAACAGCTGACCCTGGACAGGACAGTGGACCCCAAGGACATTGCCATCCTCACGCCCTACAACGCGCAGGCCGCAGAGATCAGCAAGGGCCTCGTGCGTCAGGGTGTCACCGGAGTGGCAGTGTGCTCCATCACCAAGAGCCAGGGTGAGGCTGGAGGCCGGTCTGGGCAGGGCTCCTGGGCCTTCGGGTCAGGAAGGTGGGCCTCACTGTGGCCCTGGTCCCCAGGGAGTGAGTGGCGCTATGTGCTGGTGAGCACCGTCCGTTCCTGCCCGGAGAGCGACCTGGACCAACGGCCAACGAAGAGCTGGCTGAAGAGGTTCCTGGGCTTCGTTGTAGACCCCAACCAAGTGAATGTGGCCATCACCCGGGCCCAGGAGGGGCTCTGCCTCATCGGTGAGAGCTGCCGGGGCAGGCCTGGGTGTGGCTGGGCATGGCTGCTGTGGGGATGGGGCCAGCACTGACTCCTCCGTCTTGCAGGAGACCACCTCCTGCTTCGATGCTGCCCTCTGTGGCGCAGACTCCTGGACTTCTGTGAGGCCCAGCGGAGCCTGGTGCCCGCTGGCCAGGTGCGGGTCCGGAGGAGGCCAGCCGTGCCGGTCTGAAGGGCCGCCTCAGCCATCCACTGCCCTCAAGCTGCCAGGACGGCCAGGACAAGGCCAAGCCCCGCCCTGCAGGCTGCCTTGGCCCCGCTCCGCCGGATCCCACGTGCCTTCGTCAGCAGTCGTCGCCGGCTCGGCCTGGCACCCTGCCCCTGGCTGGCAGGTTTCGGAGGCCCGCCGTGGTGTGCACATTAGCCATCTCTGGAGCCTGGCTTTGTCCCCGGGGGCAGCACGGACTTGAGAAGAAAGAGGAGGTCAGTACTCATCCTCCCGGTTGGCCTGCTTTTACTGCCGCCGTGGTGACCGGAGCATCTCGGGTGGGGCCACTGGCAAGGTTTGGGGTCTGGAAGGAAATCCCAGCTCTTTGGTCTTTGGATGCCATCTCAGCCACACTGGTGCCAGCCATGGAGCTCAGCTTTATTTTCTATTTTTAAATCAACCCAAACTCAGGGCAGAGGGGCTTCCCTGGAAGCCAGGGCCTTTCTCTGCACCCACAGCGCCCCCTGAAGCCACCTCACCTTGACCTCCCCCGCCACAGCAGCGCTCCCAAGGGCTGTGGGCGGGGCTGCCATCATGCCCCCCCCCATGCTTCCGCCCCCACTCCGCGGGTGGGCCAGGTCGGACAGCCTGCCCACCTGGTGTGTCAGGAGGCATTGTGTTCTGCCTTCTCTGGAAGCCTCCGGCCCCCCGCCGAGTCCGCCCTGAGGCAGCTCTGACCTGGGTTTCGGGGTGGTGTTCCCCACGGGCTGGGGCTGCAAAGCGTTGTGTGTCCGAGGAGGGCAGCCCCCGTGTCCTTGCTGCGGGACCATGGGATGGGTCTGTTTCCTCAAGTTTTCTACAAATCAAATCTCTACATTCCAATTTTGTATCTTTTCTTGGACTATTATATGATTGAACATTAACTTCGTTATAAAGGCCACTCTGCTTTCTCACCCCTGGGTGTTTTGAGGCCTGTCTGGGGGCACAGAGGGTAGCCCTTCCTCTTACTTAGGTTGCAAAGGGGCTGTGAGGCTGTCAAGCCATTGTGGCAGGTG
Organism: Myotis nattereri; assembly: GCF_964212035.1. Classification (NCBI taxonomy): domain Eukaryota; kingdom Metazoa; phylum Chordata; class Mammalia; order Chiroptera; family Vespertilionidae; genus Myotis; species Myotis nattereri. The sequence continues at coordinate 2,996,088 of NC_138083.1, forward strand.
CCGGGTGGGGAGCACGGGGAGCACGGAGGTCGCCGCCGGCGGAGGGTCCTCTGCCAGCGCCGAGGAAGCGGAACGGGCGGGCGAGCCCCCGGGAGCTGTGTTCAGGTGTGCCAGCCTCTGAACGCTGATCTTAGGCCCACAGTCTAGGTCCAAAGTCCCCAAGGCTGCCAGCGGGCCCGGTGCCACCCAGGACCTTGGGCACTGCATGGCCCCTGGGGATTGACCTGGGCTCCTCATTGAGCCCCCAGGCCTCCCACCCCCACCCCGTAGAGCAGCTGTGGGAAAAGGAAGGCGTGGCCGGGGCCCTGGCAGTGGATGGGTCGGGAGGTCACAGAGAGGCAGGCGTGGCAGACTGGTGTACCATGTGTCCACTGTGAGGCCCAGGTGAGTCGATGGGCCCTGCCTGGAAGGGGCCTCTCCATGGCAGCCTTCTCCAAGCACTGAGAAACTTGGCCGCATCTTGTGAAAAACGCTTAAGGAGGTATGAACAGGTGTCTGAGGCAGGGAGTTAAGACCTCACCAACCTGGAGTCAGGGAGGGCTTCCCAGAGGAAGAGGCATTGAAACCCCAAGTGTGCTGTAGGAATCAGGGGGCCGGGGTGGGGGGTGGGGGCGGGGCGAGGCAGCTACGGGGTAGAGGTGAGGCTGGAGGCGGGTCGGGCACAGACCAGCATCCTGGCCTCAAGGGCTGTACTTAGGAGGTGCAGCAGAGCTGCTTTCAGAGTGGGACCTGTGGCCTCTGGGCAGCTGCCTTTCTGGGTGAGGGCGCAAGCCAGGCCTCCAGCAGGAGACACAGAATGAGCTGCGTACCCCCATGCACCTCCCTTGGTGAACCCCACTCCAGCCAGGCCCTCTGTTGGACTGGTATGACTCAGCACAAACCCCAGTCCCTGGTCCCTGGCCTGCTCTTACCCGTTCCCTCTGTTTCCGAGGAGCATGAGGCCTGGGCCCTGGGACCCCGGCAGGACATGCAGGAGCGCGCCCCACAGCACACGAGGCCAGAGCGCAGGGCACGCAGAGGGACAGGCCTGGGAGAGGAGCCCCCCCCGGGCTAAATCCCCACCTGTAAGAGCACCCTGTCCACGCTGGGGGGCGGTGCTGGGGCTTCTCCGGCAGAGTTGGGGACCCCCTTCACCAAGCCACTTCTCGGCCAGTGGGAGAGGGGCTGTTTCCCATCATCCCTGACCACACGATTCTCCAGTGACCACGTGGTGACCATCCTCCTCAGCCATGGCCAGGGACATAGGGCTGTCCCTCCTGGAGCTGGTGTCCAAGCCGCAGGAGCAGGTGGACACTGACGTCCACATTACCTTTGTCAGAGTGAGCGTGCGCACGGGGAGGGGCACTGCTGGGTGCCCGGGGTCACAGGACCACTGCAGGGCCAGGGCAGACTATCAAGGCAACATCAAGGGGGTGGTCACCCACAGGGGGCTGGACAGCAGGAGTTGGTGGGGAGGGCCAATGGGCTGGAGAGAGTACCACCTCCCAAGAGTACTTATGCTGGCCTGTGTGCTGGGGATGCCCCCTGCCAGGCGCCCTTTCCTGGGACCCTCACCCACCTCAGGATGGGGTGCCGATGAACTTCAGCTTCATTTGGGGGAAAGATAAGACTTTTATTGTCATTTAAAAAATAAAATGTCCTTTTGGCCTCAATCTTGATCCTGATAAAGCTGGGGTGAGAGTGATGGGCCATGGCTGCCCCTGTGGGGTCTGGGCAGGACCTGGGGGCTTGTCCCCCTGGGGAACCTGGCCTAGGAGGGAGGAAAGGTGGCCAGAGCCTGTGCTGAGGTCACATGGCTGGTTATTGTGACGGGGGGGGGGGGGGGGAGATGGAGCTGGCGTGGCCGAGCCCCTGGGGCAGCTGTCATGCTGGAGGTGGCATCCAGGTGCCAGGGCTGGTGCTTCTTGCTCTGGGGCCAGCTGTCCTGGAAGGTCCAGCCTGGGGCCCCCGCCCCCCCGAAAAGGGAGCAGGAGCTGCGGGGCCTGGGGCTCGTGGGAGTGCTTGGGCCAAGTCAGGAGAAATACCCATGTGGCTGCCGCTGCCCTCAGGACGGAAGTAGGTTTGCTTCTTTCATTGCGTGTGTGCGTTTATACTCCTCTTTATTAGTGGATAAATATTAGAAAACCATCTCTCGGAAGCTGCAGTCAGGGGCGGCCCGGCTTGCCCAGCCGACGGGGGGGCGGCCCTTCGGGGGGCCCCGGCCTGGTCTGCAGTGTGAGGCTGTCCCGCCAGGGCTCATAGACCAGCGTGTAGCTCTCTGCCCTCTTGACGGTGAACTTGTAGACACGGTTGGGCAGCAGGTTGTGGACGTCGAAGGTGCAGGCGGCCACGGGGATGATGCCGCGCTGCAAGTACTCCTGCTGTGTCCGTGGGTCCAGCAGCTTGAAGCGCAGTTCGAACTGTTCCGGCATCGCTGGCTGGATGGTGACGAACCAGCGCAGGGTGACCCAGTCCTGGTGGGCCACCGACTCCTTGCGGTCGAACATGACGGGCATCTTGGTGCTGAGCATGAGCCGGATGTGCGGGATCTTGGTGGCGCCAACATCAGACACCAGGCGGTGCTTGATATGCAGACGCCCTGGCACCATCATGGCCAGGAAGTTGTCCATGACGGCCGACAGGTCTGCCAGCCGCTGCTCCACAAGTGCCCAGCCCGCCAGGAAGGGCCGAGGGTCAGGCGACTCGAGCAGGGCATCCAGCTGGGCACGGCCGTGGTCCAGCTGCTCCAGCAGGTCTCCGAGCAGCAGGAGCTGGATCTTGGTCTGCGCGGTGCCCACCTTCTTCATGCGCTGGAACTTCCAGGGGTCGATGAGCTGGAACATGGTGCTGGGAAGCACCAGCGGGTTCTGGTCACCCAGGGCCAGGTGCTTGGGGAGGATCTCGATGTGGTAGGAGCACTTCCTTAGCAGCTCCATGCGAGCGTGATGGCGCTTCAGCAGGTGGGGGCTCAGGTCGCAGGTCAGGAACTCCCGCAGCGCGTTGCGGCGTGCTGTGTAGGTCCTCCAGGCCTCCGGCTCCAGCAGCTGCTGGTCCTCAGCCTCCTCCACCTCCTCCTGGTCCAGGAAGGACTGGGGACTGTCCAGCTTCATCTTGTCCAGGCCCAGGCCTGTCACCTGGAAACTCATTGTCTGGAGGGAGGGGTGGAGGGTGGGCCGTGAGCGGGAGCAGTCAGACAGGCCTCTGCTGCCCACCGGGCTCACTTGGGGCTGTTTGTGTGTGTGGGTGATTTCAGGCCCATTAACCCCCACACTGGGCCCTCTATCCTTCCTGGGGGGAGGACCTTGTGGGGAGCACCTTTCTCTAGAAGAGGCTGCCTGGAGGGCCAGGTGGGCAGGCTGCAGAGTCATTAAAAGTAGACATTTAGAGCCTTAGCTGGTTTGGCTCAATAGACAAAGCATCGGTCAGCCTATGGACTGAAGGGTCCTGGGTTCAATTCCAGTCAAGGGCACATGGTCAGGTGGTGGACTCAATCCCCAGTAGAGGGTGTGCAGGAGGCAGCCAATCAGTGATTCTCATCATTGATGGTTTTATCTCTCTTCCTCTTTGAAATCAATAAAAAAAATATATATATATATATTTTTAAAAAGTAGGCATTGATGCCGAAACCGGTTTGGCTCAGTGGATAGAGCATCGGCCTGCGAACTGAAGGGTCCCAGGTTCGATTCCGGTCAAGGGCATGTACCTGGGTTGCGGGCACATCCCCACTGGGGGGTGTGCGGGAGTCAGCTGATCGATGTTTCTCTCTCATCGATGTTTCTGGCTATCTCTCTCCCTTTCTCTCTGTAAAAAATCAATAAAATATATTAAAAAAAAAAAAGTAGGCATTGAGGGGCAAACATTACGGATGATTGGTTGTGAGGACGCAGGGCAGGGCTAAGACCTGGGCTGGGCTCTGGGGCCAGAATGACTTGAGCAGAAACCTCAGCCACTGACCAGCTGTGCGGCCTGGCAAAGGTTTCGGGACCTGTTTGAAATGGGTGACAGTGCTCCTCGGGGCACGGAGACTCAGTGAGGTCCTGTCTGAGCAGCACCGAACTCCCCTTGGGACACCATTGCCTGGCAGACCCTCCACCCCTCACCGCTGGTGCACAGCAGAGGGCCAGGCTCACCCCAGGACAGTCCAGTTGGGGACCAGGGCCAGCTGGGAGGCCGGCCCAGCTGAGGAATAGCCGGCTAGCTCCCAGTTCCCGAGCCCTGTGTCCCGGGCCTCCAGGGCCTTAAAGAGCCACGACTCCCTAGGAAAGGCCCAGAGGCTGAGGTCCTGTCACTCCCTCCTACAGGTGGACTCTCACTCCAGGTGCAAAGCTAGCCATGGACCCCACAGCCTGAAGCTCCTTTGGGGCCACGACCCCCCTCCCCCACCAGGTTTCCAGCTCTGGGTGTCAGTGCGCCCCACAGCTGGATGCAGCCACAGTGAGGCAGACCACTCCTGCAAGCTGGGGCTCCTTGGAGAAGGAGCCAACATTCCCGGCTGCTGTCCCAGGTCCCAGCCACCCCCAGGGTCCCGGCCTGCACCTGGGAAGGCTCGGGTTGTCCCACAACCCAAGGGTTGGGTGAGTTACAGGGAGGCCCAATAGATCCAGTGACTTGCCCAAGAAACCACCAAGTGGCAGGGTAAGGCTGGGGCAGGCTGCCTCCTCCCCAAAGGTCCTTGCCCTTCCTGGGGCAGAGGAGCCACAAGAGGCCTGGACACAACAGAGGGGCTGTGGGGGTGAGGTGCCAGCCGAGCCCAGGATCCCAGGACTTATGGCCTAAGTCCTGCTCTGGCCTCTGGAGGGAACTCTTGCCCCTGCATCTGGCTGCGGGTCAAGTCTCCCAGACGGAAAACCACAGGTGGGTTGGTGTAAACTCCCAGGAGGGGCCGCTTGGAGTCCTGGCCTCCTCGACTCCGACTCCGCCCGTTCCCGCTCCCCGAAGCCACCCCCCCAACCCGCCCGCCCACCTTCCAGAGACCTACCCCCACCTCCGCGCCTCCCCACGTCCCCTGCATGCCCCACCCCAGGCCCTCCCCCAGCCCCGCGCGCCCACTTGCCCTGCCTCCCGGAGCTCGGTGCGGCTGACTGTGCGCAGCGCGGGGGCGTCCAGTTTCGCACCCGTGGCAACCAGCGGTTGCCATGGGAATCGTGAGTCTTTGTGACGCCCTCGGCGCCCGGGAGTGGGGGCGGGGTGGGCGGAACCCAGGCTTAGAGGGGAGACCCGTTCCCTGGGTTCCCAGACTTGTCTGCTGCGGGAGGACGGTCCCAGGACCCCGACCCAAGGAACCGCTGGCCTCTCCCTGGCTCCGCCCGGCCGGCTCGGAGGAACTGTCCATGGGCTTTGCTCTCTCCGCTGGGACCCACCGGGAGCCGCCGCGGAGTGCGGGAGCCAGGCCGCAGTCGGTGCCTTCAGGCTGGCGGTCCCTGAGTCAACCGCCCGGCACAGGGCTCCCTGAGCGGGGCTTCTGGTGGGACCTGCAGCCTGCGGGTGGTTTTGAGGGGGGCTCCTGCTGCCTCCCTGGCTGAGCGCCTCTCAGGGAACCCCTCATTGGAGCTGCCCAGAGTCGGGGCCATGGGCACTGGCAGGTGGGCAGTACTGGTCTCCCTGGTGAAGGTGCTGCCCGCTTCCTCTCCCACGCTGGGGCCCCATCCAGGTCTGGACAAATGGGGTCGCCACAGCTCCCGGCGCCCCTCAGAGGTATTCCCAGCCTCACCTTCAGGGGCCAGCTGGGCTCAGGGCCTCTGGGACCCCTCAGCCAGCCGGGCTGTCCCACCCGGAGTGGTAGGTCTGACTCCCCAAGACACCCCTTGCCCCCCTTGGGGAGGCTGAAGAGGTAGGGACACCCCAAGCCATGCTTGTCTGCTCCTCCTGGGAGGTCAGTGGTGGGGCCCCCTTCCAAGATAGAATGTCTGCCTGAGTGCCCTCCCAGTCTGTTCTGTGCCAGAGCCTGCCCACTGCACCCCTCCCCGCTGGAGGAGTCCCCCTGGCTAGCTGCCCATCAGCCCTTCTCAGGCCCAGGCCTGGGGGGCACCAGAGGTGGAGCCCGAGGAGGGTGTGTTGGGGCCTGGCCTGCCCTCCTTGTCTGCCCTGGGCCCTGACTCACTATGGGAGCTGCTGTTATTCCGGGATCCGAGGGGCTGAGTGGTTTGGAAAGGGGGTGCCGTCTGAAGATTGAGGGAGAAAGAGGGGCGCACAGCAGCCCTGCCCCTGGCAGCTTTGGCTCCGCCCCTTCTGTTCTGTGTCTTGTTCCTAAGCTAATTTTTTACAATTAAATGTTGAATTTGAGATCATTGTAAATCACACCCAGTTGTAAGATGTAACAGAGGCACCATGAACCCACTGCCCATTTCCTGCAGAAGCTGTGTCAGACCAAGCAGGGTGGTCCCACAGGGACCCGGCCTGCCCCGCGCCCTGGCGGCCTCTCTCTGTGGAGCCCTGCAGGCCGTGTGCAGCCTGGCTGGTCCTTCTCTGTGAGTGCCGCTCCAAGGCATCTGTGCTCTCTCTCGCCCGACTCTGCGGTCACCGGGCCGTGCTGCCCTTGGCAGAGCGACCCTGGGCCCTGAGGTGGGGAGCCTGGCGGTCTCGAGGTCACAGCCCTGGGGAGGGGAGTGCACCCGAGCGCGGACACCCCCATCGTGTGTCCTCCACACACATGAGCCCGTTGGGTGGTGGCTCCTCAGCCTGCACGCCGGAGGCCCCTGCTCCCCACGTCACTGGGAGCTCAGCGTTCTTACAGATGGGAGATCAAGGCACAGGGAGGTCGGCACCTTGCCCACGGCTAGTGAGTCTGAGCAGGATTGGCACCCGTCATCTGACCACATCCAGAGTTGTGGAGGCCTCCGCGCTCATGCCCACCACCCACCCCACCCAGCACGGCCGCTCCTTAGGGCGACGGTGGAGCCAGAGGGCCAGCCTGGTGGAGGGCCCGTGGCGGGCTGCGGCGGCCAGCGGTACTCCTGGCAGAGCCTGGGCCGACGAGGAGGAGCCTCTCGCCCTCGTCACTGGGGGAGACTGAGAAGGGCCATCGTTCTGCACGAGCTGGGAGGGGTGCCCACTTCCCAGCACAGGTTCCTGCTAGAAAAATACCTCTGCTCTGATCTTGAGGAGGATGGACAGGATCTGTTTTCCTTGCCGGTAGGAGGAAGACCTCAGCCCGTCATGGGGGTCTCTGGGCTTTTTGGGGGGCTAACAGGAGGCCTGGGACCAGGCGTGGGAGCTAGTCCGGAGGACCAAGGCGGGCCCTCCCTGCCTGCCCTGCGCCCGGAGGAATGTGCTGTCCCAGAGGCCCTGCAGCTCTGGAGGCGGCGAGTCTTAGGAGGACGTGTCCGGGTTCTGAGTGCTGACCCGAGCATGGTCAGCACGAGTGGGGACCTGGCCTGAAGAGGCCCTGTGGCTGCAGGCCAGAGGCCTGGCTTCCGAGGAGGGGGAGCCATGTATCTGGACTGAGGGAAATGCACCCACAAATCCCAGGCCTGCACTCAGGGGAGCAGGTGGTGGTGGGACTGCAGGCTCTTCCAGGCTCCCCCCTCCCAAGTATGTGTGTGTAAATGTTTCTTCTCACCCTGACTGGTTTGGCTCAGTGGATAGAGCATCGGCCTGCGGACTGAAGGGTCCCAGGTTCGATTCCGGTCAAGGGCATGTACCTGGGTTGCGGGCACATCCCCAGTAGGGAGTGTGCAGGAGGCAGCTGATCGATGTTTCTCTCTCATCGATGTTTCTAACTCTCTATCCCTCTCCCTTCCTCTCTGTAAAAAATCAATAAAGTATATATTTTTAAAAATATCTCCTTCTCACACCCCCAACAGGATGAGTCTCAGGTGCCCGGAGCTGCCCCTGGGCCCTTGCCCCTTCAGAGCACGGTGTGGCTGCCACACCAGTTTGTGACTGTAGAGCTGCTGCCAGGTGCGTGGCGGGGCCTCCAGGTGCAATGCAGAGAAAAGGGTCGGCTGCCTCTCGGGGGCCAGTTGGACAATCGTCACACCTGTTTATTGGGACCATTCACCACAGAAAGCAAACTTTTGGCCAGTTTTGCTCAATGGGAAGACTGTCGGCCTGCAGACTGAAGGGCCCAGGTTTGATTCCGGTCAAGGGCACGTACCTGGGTTGCGGGCTCAGTCCCCAGTGTGGGGCGGGCAGGAGGCAGCCGATTCATGATTCTCATCAGTGATGTTTCTATCTCTCCTTCTCCCTTCCTCTCTGAAATCAATAAAAATATATTTTAAAAAAGAGAGAGCAAACTTTTGGGTGTACATATAGAGTTCAGGGAGAGGAAGGAGGGTTTGCAGCCATCAGAAGAGAGATGTGGCCTCAATAATGACCCTGGGTGGAGGGAGACACACGTGGAGAGAGAGCAGGCCACCTGGCTGGAGTCCCACCCACCACAGACCCTGCCCACAGCCCCAGACCCCAGCGTCTGACGGACGGCTGGGGCTTGCTTTCCCCACCCAACTCAGAAGCACAGGCCGAGTTTGCTTCATCGAGCAGGAGGGCCTGGCCATGCACCAGACTCATCCCCACCCCCTCCGTGCCACGCCACGGGGTTCATATCCTTCGCAGAGCAGCATCGCTCCATCCTGCCTGGGCCTGGGGGAGGGACAGAAGGGAGGAGGGGCGGGGCTGCCCCACCTGAGGCCACGCCCAGGACCGCACCCCGGCCCCACCCCCAGGCTGGTCTGAACACCAGCCTAGAGGCAGGCAGGGGGCTGTGCAAGCCTGCTCCTGCTTGTGGGGTGTGGGGGCCCGCTGCAGTGACCTGCTACACCACACCTCGCACCAGCCAGGACGAACGCAGCAAGGCTCCGAGGCCCCAGGCTCCGACACTCGCCTTCCCACCAGCTCTTCCAGTTTCTCCTTTTCCGGACATCCCCTTCCCTGCAGGGCCTGGGCGGCGTGGGGACCAGGTTCAGAACACCCTGGAACATGGAGCCCTTCCTCAGGAAGCGGCTGGCCTTCCTGTCCTTCTTCTGGAACAAGATCTGGCCAGCAGGTGCCCAGGACCACAGCATCCCCTGCTTCCCCGACCCGGGTGCCGACCCGGAGCTGGAGCCCCCTGCCACTGTGCTTGGCAGCCCCCCAGCGCCTGGGCAGTTCTTCAGGGCGCTGTGTGACTTCACGGCACGGTATGCGGATGAGCTGAGTGTCAGCCGTGGGGACAGGCTCTATGCCCTCAAGGAGGAGGGCGACTACATCTTTGCCCGTCGGCTCTCGGGCCCGCCCAGTGTGGGGCTTGTGCCCCTCGCCTACGTGGCCAAGGCCACTGCTGAGAGGCTCGCAGACCAACCGTGAGTACCGCCTGCTCTGGGAGTCAGGAAGCAGTGGCTGAGGCTGGGAGGCCATCTGGGAGTCTGGGATCGTTGTGGGGTCACTCATGCACTCAGCAGCGGGCTCCTCCAGGCGCTGAGGCACAGCAGTGAGCACAGAGCCTGGGACACAGACAGCAGTGACGGCCTGGCAGGTGGGGCTGGGCGGCGTGTGTGCCTGCTCCTGGCCGGCCACACTGGGACTCTGTCCGGCTGGCTAGCTGCCCTCTTGCTCTCACACAGGGACTCAGTCCTGGAGGCAGCATCTAGGAGGCTCTCATTCTGCAGGCTGGCTAAGTAGTCACTGCTTGGGGGCAGGGGCGAGGGGCTGGGGTGAGACATCATAGCCTCTGCTTCCTGGAGCTCCCAGTGAGGACCTGAGTGTGCAGAGGCCATCGGTGTCCTCTTGTGCTCTGAGGGTGTGGTAAGGTGGTGACGGGGGGTGGGGGTGGTATATATCAGAGGTGCATTCCCCTGCCCTTCACTCCTGCACATTCACCAGCCCTTCCACCTGCACTGGGCCAGCTATGGGGCAGACATAACCTGGCCTTTGGGATTGCTCCAAGAAAGGGCTGTTTGGGCAGTGGACCCAGGTAGGGGAGCCCAACCATTCCCCCCAGAGCCTGAGCCCCGACGCAGGGCCAGTCCCCAGGCAGGAATATCTGCTTGTTGGCATGACAGCCTGTCACCATGGAAGGAAGAAGAAGGGGGGAGGGCTCTCCAGGCAGGTTCCTCGGGGAGGTCACCTCTCAGCTCAAGCTCCAGGTCCAAGGACAGGTGGTCTCCTGGGGCAGCTGTGTGCCAGCTCTGAACAGGGCCTTGCCATCTGGCAGTGGGCACGGTCCATAGGCCTCAAGCATTCCACCCAAACCCAGGATGTGAGCCTGACCCATCTTTCCGATGAATGCAGTGGTGGCCGTGGCAATCTCAGGTGTCCAAACGGACGGGGCATTGGCTCGCGGACACTCGGGCAGAGTCTCTTCTCTCAGCCAGCATGCATGGAGGTGGCATGCTGGGTAAGAACAGGCTGCTTGCTTTGCTGAGCAGACCTCACCTCGATGTGGGTCCCTCACCCACTGGGCCAGGCCTGAGCCCTGGACATGTCCTTGCCGACCAGCCTAGGGTCTCAGCCTCAGTCAGGCCACTGCCAGCTCCTGGGAGAAGCCTGAGTCACAGGAAGGTGCCTCCTGGCCCCCACCCTACGCCTGGGACCAAGCAGGCACTCCGATGGGGAGTTACCCACGGTCACTCCAGGTGTGGAGGACAAAGCCAGAGCTGCTCCGGAAAAGGCTGGCAGGGCTGTGGGGAGGGGAGGGGTTGCCAAGAGGAAGAGCTAATGACTATTTGCCTGGGCTGGAGATGAAAGGGCTGACCACACTCCCAGGGTCATTAGCCCCAGACACCTGTCCCTGGGCCAGACCGGCTGGGTGGGCTGGGCCCCTCAACGCCCACAGTGAGGCCTCATTGCTTCCAAGCTGCTGAGGGCTCCCCTACAATCTTATTTCGCCCGTGGACCCACACCCCAGGGAGGGACCCGGAGGACATCCCTGCCGCCCAGGTCTCAGCTCCCTCCCCAGGCCTGGGGCTGCAGGGAGGCCAGGCTGGGAGCCTCTGGTTCTCCTTGTCCCCCAGGGCCCTGCTGTCCTGGGGAGGCCTGCTGAGAGCCTTCACACCTGAGATGTTCTCCCCGCCAGCAGGCCAGCAGGCCCAGAGGCAGGGCCTGTGTGGACGGAGCCTGGCCACCTCAGAGCTCCCCAGTCAATGTGTCCCTGAGCTCACGGCCCCACCAGGTATTGTCTCTGGGGACCCATGTAAGGTCCATGGGTCCCCCACCCTTCCCCACCGCCCTGTCTGCTGATTCTATCTCCCAGTGTTTCCCAGACCTCTGCCTCTCCACCCACTCGCACCCACTTCTTCTGCCTCCAATTTTCCCTCCAGCCCAGGCCAGCCCCACGGCCCTGGCCACATTGGTTCCCAGCCCCTCTCCATAGCTCCCCAGGTGGGTGCAGGTTTGCTCTGCCCCCTCCTGCCAGGCCCTGCCCTTGCCCCTGCCTCCAGCAGTACCCACCTGCACATCTATGTTCACCTGGTCCCCTCTCTGGGGGGCACCCCCACCTTGTGCTGACTCGCTCTGAGTCATACTTTGGGCCCCCAGGTGGTCTGAGAGCCAGTACCTCTGCTGTCCCTCAGGGTGGATGAGAGGCTGTGCTTACTGGGCTGTCCCTGGACATAAGTGGTCCCCTTAGGGGGCAGGCCTCCTGCCGCTGGGTTTCCAGGGACCCTAGGTATGGGGAGGCTCCCAGGAGGGAAGCTAACTCAGGAGTGAGGTTCCCCAACCTGGGCCTTGGGGAATAGACACAGGTGATGGGGTGGGCCAGCAGCCTCACCAGGCCTGGTTCTTGGTAGAGTGCTGGCTCAGATGGAGAGTCAGATGAGGAAGCCCCAAGCAGGCCCGCCCCACCCCACTCTCAGGTGTGGGGGTTTCTGGTATCCGGGCCAGGGGCTCGGGCTGGTCTGTGCTGGGCAGGGTTCCTCAGAGGTGGACGCTCAATGCTTTGAGCCTCCCAGGTCTCCCAGCCTCCCCTGACCACCTACCCAGCCAGGCTCAGGCCACCTCCTTGAGGGCCTTCCCAGCTGCTCCAGCATTGAGGCTGCTTCTCCCACCCACCTATGACCTCCTGAGGCATGTGGGCCATGCCCAGCCAGGCGGCACCCCTGGTTCTCCAGGCCACACCTGCAGCCCCGCCCACACACCTGAGCTTCATCAGGGTGCCCTGGTTCCCAGTGGACCTCTTCCCTCTCAGGGCTCAGTTGTCTTGAGTTTGACAGGTTTGGTCTATGGCCAGGCTGTTAGCCTGTGGCCAGGGCTGTGGTCACTTTATGAGCAGGACTAACGGGAATCTGTGGCTAAGGTGAGTGGACAGTCTACATGGCATGGGTCACTGCGGGTGGCTGTCAGCTCCATGCCAGCCCAAGCGGTTTGCCTGTCCAGTCCCTGATGACTCGGGAGGCTGAGCACTGGGGGCCGGGGCTGGGGGCACAGAGTGGGCACCTGGGGCCTCTGGCCAGTGTGGGGCTGGGCGCCTGGGGCTGGGCCTGCCTAGTGACCGATGCACCCACCCTTTGCAGCTGGTACTTCAGTGGCATCAGCCGCACCCAGGCCCAGCAGCTGCTCCTGTCCCCAGCCAACGTGCCCGGCGCCTTCCTCATCCGGCCCAGCGAGAGCAGCCAGGGTGATTATTCGCTGTCAGGTACGAGGGCCCCTCATGCCTCTGTCCCCCTGAGGCACCCTGGGAAGCCGTGCCAAGGTAGAACACTCTTTTTTATTGTTGAAAGTATTACATCTGACTCCTTTTTCCACGATTGACCTCCCCCTGCCACTCCCGCCCCCCAGGACAAGCCCCCACTGCCCCAGTGTCCGTGTCCATTGGTTATGCTCAAATGCATGCATACGTCCTTTGGTTGCTCTCTTATGAGAACACTCTTGACCTCAGAGTCCTCACTTGTGCCCAGCCCCACCTAGGGCCTGACAGCGCCTACTGCGGGTCACTTCATGTTTGTCCACGGCCTCCTCAGGAGCTCACCGCCTTCATTCCCCTGGCGCCGCTCTGCACCCTGTCTGTTCCTCTGCCTGTAGCTACCCACACTCCCCCTCCTCCACAAGGCTCCGGCCGCCTTGGCTCCCCAGAGGGTGGTGGCAGTCTCCTGGTGGTCGTGGTGGAGGGTCTGGACACAGCCTCCATCTCTGCACCTTCCCAGTCCGGGCCCAGGCCAAAGTCCGCCACTACCGCATCTCCACGGCGGCTGACGGCAGCTTCTACCTGCAGAAGGGCCATCTCTTCCCCAGCCTGGGGGAGCTGCTCACCTATTACAAAGCCAACTGGAAGCTGATCCAGAACCCGCTACTGCAGCCCTGCGTGTCCCAGGTGGGCCTGACCCTGCCCTGCTCCTGCCCGGCCTTGCTGGGCCTCGCATATTGCCAGAGGGCCAGCAGGGGATCTGATGAGGCCCAGGAGCCCACACTTGGCGAACCTCCACACTCTGGTGGGGGCTCTGCTCAGGAGTGGGGTCTGCTCTCCGAGAGCCCTGGCCGGGAGTATGCCAGGCTCTGCAGGCAGCAGTGAGGAGGGCAGGGGGGCTGGGGGCGCATGGGGAGGCTCCCGCAGCAGCTCCAGGCCCAGGGCAGAAGCTGTGGGAGGAGATGCTGATCCTGAGGACCTGCCCCAGGAGCCGCCCCTGAGCTGGGGCTGCAGTTCTCCACCACGGGCCCAGCGCGGCCGTTTGCCGAGGGGCTGGGCAGCGCCCTGGTTCCTCTGGCCCCTGAATGATAGCCTGAGGGGCAGTGATGAGTGTTTGTGGACAGTGGTCCTTCTTCAGCAAATGGGGCCCAGCCTCGGGGAGGCCAGCACCTGGCACCCCTTGCTCCACCCAGAGCCAGCATTGAGCACGTGCTGGGGGGAGGCCTGGTCCCTGGAGAAGCTGCGGCTCTGACAGGGCCACACACAGAGCCCGGAATGCCCCTCACCCCCACAGACGCCCCCGGAGCAGGATGAGTGGGAGCGGCCGCGCTCCGAGTTCACCCTTCGGAGGAAGCTGGGCAAAGGCTACTTCGGGGAGGTGTGGGAAGGCCTGTGGCTTGGCTCCGTGCCCGTGGCCGTCAAGGTCATCAAACCAGGTGGGTGAGGCCCTGCCACCCCTGACCCCGGAGCCCGGGGCAGCCACGGGTGATGTGGACGGGCCCTGGAGCTGCACCCTCTCCAGCAGCCAACATGAAACTTGCTGACCTCGCCCAAGAGATCCAGACCCTGAAAAGCCTGCGGCACGCGCGGCTCATCCAGCTGCACGCCGTGTGCTCCACTGGCGAGCCCGTGTACATCGTCACCGAGCTCATGCGCAAGGGCAACCTGCAGGCCTTCCTGGGCAGTGAGTGCACCCCTACTGGCCGCCTGTCTGTGGGCAGCACGACCTTCGGGCCAGGACAGCGACCCCTGCTGCCTTCTGGCACAGGCCTTTGAAAGGCTCCAGGCCTTGTTGGTGGCTGGATTTTCCAAGACCCAGAGGGCTGTGGGGGGCTGGGGCCAACAGTGAGCTCAGGGCCCTTGGCCTGAGCCAGCCTGGGCCTAGTGGAGAGAAAGTCAGGGCATTGAGTTCCAGGCTGGGCAGAGTGCAGGTGGGGAGTGGTCCATCTTTGTCACCGGCCCCTGAACAAGGTCAGGATGGACCCCGTCCAGCGCCCCTCCCCACTTTGGTCCTTCTCTGTCTCTGTTGGGGACTCAGGCTGGTTGCCAAGGAACAGCTTGCCCTGCATGGTCACTGCAGCCGCGCAGGCCCACCCCTCTCAGATGAGGAAACTGAGGCACAGAGGGCAGTGGCCTGAGTGTCGGCTGCCCCTGCAGGCCCCGAAGGCCGTGCCCTGAACCCTCCAGCCCTGCTGGGCTTTGCCTGCCAGGTGGCCGAGGGCATGCGCTACCTGGAGGAACGGCGCATCGTGCATCGAGACCTGGCCGCCAGGAATGTGCTTGTGGACGACGACCTGGCCTGCAAAGTGGCCGACTTCGGCCTGGCCCGGCTGCTCAAGGTCAGTGCGGGCTGGGGCTGCCGGCCCCGCAGGCGGTGGAGCCAGGGGAGCGGAGGGCGCCACCTCACCCACCTCACCACGGCGTCCCCTCACCAGGATGACATCTACTCCCCAAGCAGCGGCTCCAAGATCCCCGTCAAGTGGACAGCGCCCGAGGCCGCCCACTACCGCGTGTACTCCCCAAAGTCGGACGTCTGGTCCTTCGGGGTGCTGCTCTATGAAGTGTTCTCTTACGGCCAGTGTCCCTACGAAGGTGAGCCTCCAGGCAGCCGAAGGAGGGCGCACCCTGCCCTGCGGGTTGCTCCCCTCAGCAGGGGCACATGGCCACGAGGCTGCCCATGGAACAGGGTCTGGTGAAGGCTGGGGGCGGGATCCACGGTGACTCCTCCTCCCCAGGAATGAGCAACCACGAGACGCTGCAGCAGATCGAGAGAGGGTACCGGCTTCCGCGCCCGGCCGCCTGCCCCGCCGAGGCCTACGTGCTCATGCTGGCGTGCTGGAAAGGCAGCCCGGAGGAGCGGCCGGCCTTTGCCATGCTGCAGGCGACGCTGGGCACCATCCACAGGCGCCTCCACCCCACCCTCACATGACCTGGGCGCTGCCGGGGCTGGGCTGCTCCCTGGGCCTCTCTTCAGGACAATGTTTGCCTCAGCTCATACAGGGTGCGGACCTACAGCCCTCAGAGCCCCTGGCCGTGGGCCTCAGTGCTGGCACACACAGGTGTGCACACACAGGCCAACATACAAAAACATGCACTTGGAGAGCAGAGGGGCTGGCGTCCTCTGCCCGGCATGGCCACGTCCCTGGCTTGGGCAGGACCCCGAGAGAAGGCCTGTCGAGCTGGGTTTACTCCCCCTCAGGGTGACTGGGGGAGAAGCTCTGAGCCGGCTGAGGTCCCTCCCGCCTGGGACCCCCTCCCAGGGTCAAGAGCAGCAGGTGGGGCTTCCCAATTTTCCCCAGACTTCCGCCAGGGCCTTGTTGAAGGGGCTGGTGCGGGGCTCCCGGGCCGGCCCCAGGCTCTGGGCACGTGGGATGCAGCACCGCCTGCACACGCACGCCTCTGCCTGTGTGCAGCCCCTGTGTGTGCAGGGAGGCAGCCCTCAATAAACATGCGCGCACTAAATCAGCGGCACAGACGTGCGTCACCACAGGCCTCAGCCCCAGCCAGAGCAGGGCTGGTGCGTCATGATGGAGGAGAGCTGGCCCCTGTGTCCCAGCCCCCATCCCGGGCAGCCAGAGGCAGACGATCCCCTGACGCCCTGCAGGAGCTGCGAGAACAGCCCTTTCCATCTCCCTGGGCTGGAGCTGAGGGCGGCTGGGGCTGGTCTTACCATGGGAAGCCGTCTGGGGGGCGGGTGACTCGCCTGCCTCTGTGGCGTAGAGTCCAGCGCGACCTGGTTGTGCAGTCAGGCCACGTGGAGGCGGCTGTGGGAGGCAGGCAGCTGCGGGCAGCTCTCCCGGAAGGGGAGCAGCGTCTCCAGAGCAAGGCAGCTCCCAGCGCTGATTCCAAGCCACCAGCTGACATCGCCGAGTGAGGAGGTGCCTCACCTGCCCAGCTCTGGAGCGAATGGATGAACGAATGGAGGAGCAGGAGGAGCGGGTGGGTGGGGTCTGCCTTCAGGGTCCCCACCCCCCACCCCCCTGGGAGCCCCACACTGGCAGCTATACCCCAGAGGCTTGTGGGACAGAAGAGACAGAGGCAGGCAAGCCCCTCGGGTGCAGATAAGCGACCCCCCAGGGCTGCTCAGAGAGCAGAGGCTGCTGGGGCTGGGTTGGGGGCGAGCGGCGGGGGCAGCACAGGGATGGGGTAGGAACCAGACACATCAGGCTCAGGTGCATCTGGCTTTGGATCAGGGTTGAGTGGGAGGGCAGGAGTCCCCAGAGCCTCAGACCCCCGGGTAGGCCGCCCCAGCCCTGGTGGGAGTGGGGGCAGGAGGGTTTGGGCAGCGGCTGCTGGCCCTTCCTTCCTGGGCTGGGCCGAGGAGCTGGGCCCCAGAAGGCGAGGGCTGGAGCTGAGCTCCTCCGGCTCGGCCGGAGCAAGGTCTCCTCTGGGCAGGGGCTCCGGCCACCAGGAAAGGCTCACCCTCTCGGCCTGGCATTGGGGTGTGTGGGCGGGCTGGGCAGGCAGCCTCAGAGGGAAGGAATGAGCGAGGCGTGGTCACAGGCCAGAGAGGCAGGTGTGCGTGGGGCTCACCTTGGGTGTCTCACCAGCCATGTGCTGGACAGGTTTGTGCTCCGGAGCCTCTGGGCGGGGCTGGGACATAGTCTCGAAACTGGAGCTTCCTGGTGTGACTCAGCCAGAGCCCCAGGCTCGTCCGCACCAGGAACTCGAGGCCCCTTGGACTGGAGTGTATTGGTGAGCAGTTGAGGAGGGCTTGGAACCCCCTGGGCCCAACAGGCGCTAAGCTGCCCACCCCCATGTGTCCTGCTCCCGCTAAGCCCTGCCCCCTCCAGGGCGCCCGCGGCCACTTTCCCACACAGCTTGGTCAGTGCTGAGCGGGGCTGCCCGGCACAGCACATGGATGACCTTGTTAAATAGCACGCCTCCTGTTCTTTCCTCGAGATGGGTGAGCGGGGCCATTACTCCTCCTTGATGAAGGGAGAGTTTCAACAAGCAGGACTCTCGCTCATTTGTCCTCATAGCCTCCTGATGTAGCAGCAAATCCTGGCACCGCCTCAGACCGGAAGTCACTCAGGCTCCAGGCCAGCAGGCTGACCCCGGACCCACGTCACCCTGGGCTGCCTGTGGCAGCCACACCAGCTCCTCCAGGCGGCCCTGAGGTCAGGGAAGGGAGTGCCTTGTCCGTGGTCTCCGTCCCTGACCCAGCTTCAAAACCCCCCATGGTCCAGGCTCCACTAAGGCGGACCCAGGGGGCCCTGGCTGGTCACTCCGCCCTCCCTCTCTTGGGGCTCAGGCCCAGCCACGTGGTCGCTGGGTGGGCACATTTCCCACAGAGGGTGGGCAAGAGCAGCGCCCAGACTGACCTGGCCCAGGAGGTGGAACAGTTGGGGCTGCCAGGCCCTCTAGGGTTGGGCCCAGGTGCTTAGGGAAGTGGGCAGCTCATTGGCTGGGCGTGTGGGTGGCTGTCAGAATTGGCCCTGCCCTTCCACACCTCCCAGCCCCGGTGTTCAGAGCAGCCGGGCGGCAGGCAGGGGAGGCCAGGTGGCTGGGTCCTTCCACGTTAGACACCATGGTGTCCCGGGGCCGGGCCCGCCTGGGCCCCCAGTACGTGGGCCTCTGGGACTTCACGGCCCGGACAAACGAGGAGCTAAGCTTCCGGGCAGGCGACCTCTTCCACGTGGCCCGGAAGGAGGAGGAGTGGTGGTGGGCCACGCTGCTGGACGCAGAGGGCGGGGCCCTGGCTGAAGGCTACGTGCCCCACAACTACCTGGCCGAGAGGGAGACGGTGGAGTCTGAGCCGTGAGTGCCCTCTGGTCCTTGCGGGCCACCAAGCTGCTCCCCCACCCCCACCCCTCGTCCCTGGGCCCTGCAGTCCATTAGAGCTCAGAGCAGGGCAGGGCCTCCAGGGAATAGAGCTCGGCGCCCTGTGGCTGGGCTGGGGGAGGGGCAGGGGTGCAGGGCTGGCCCAGGAGGGTAAGGACTTGTGGCTTCGTCTCCTTGGGCCCCCAAGTCGGGGCTGGACCCCACCCTCCATGGCTGTACAGCATTGCCGACTGGCATCTGGGGGGAAGCCGAGGCCTGGGGCCCCTCCCCTGGGCTCCCACATAATCACTTTGTGGTGCCAGGACCCAGAGAGGACAGAAGAGGCCGCAGGGGGCTCCCGGGTGGCTGGCCTGCAGTGAACCCAAGGCAGGGCTGGACCTTTTGGGGAGCCAAGTTCTGCTCACCTTCTAACCAACTGAAACCAGATGTGCGACCTAGTTAGGGAGGGAGGAAGGTCATTGCGACATGCCCTGCTCGGGTGTGGGCTGCGGGCACCTGCTCCTTGCACCTTCACGGCTGCCTCGTCATGGCAAGGTGGCTCCGGGAGCGGGCAGCTTCCCTGAGAGGCTGCCCAGGATGCTTGAACCACAGGGGCAGCCTTCGATGGGCGCATCCACGAGGCTTGAGCTGGTTCCCCGGAGCTCGGGGAGGGGGTGTCCAGCCTGTGCACCCACCTTGTTTGAGCTCGCGCTGTGTGTGGGCAGCACAGTGAACACGTGTAGGGATGACCACCTACCGAGGGGAGACTGGCAATGAGCAAGCTCAGCCGGAAGCAGGTCGGCTTCAGAAGGCAGGGTCTCTCAGCGGGTGTGCTGCGGGGTAGGATCAGCTGGAGGAGGCGGGGGGGGGGGGCAGCGTGGTGCGGGGTGAGCAGGGAGTCCTCTGAGGTGTGCGTGCTGGGCTGTGCTGGGCAGTGGTCTTCCGTGCAGGGGCCTGAGTTCCAATGGTACTGAGGGAGTTGGGGTGCCAAGGACAGAGCAGCTGGCAGCAGAGGTCACCTGGGAGATGGCCGGCCCCACCCTGCAGCCCAGAGTCCAGGGCTCGCCATGCCCTGGTGCTGGCTGCTGGCGTGTAGGCATGGGGTGAGCGTGTGGGTGAGTGTGCAAATGTGGGTGTGCGACCAGTCAGTTGTGCCCAGCCAGCTGCTCAGGTCCCTGGTGCTGGAACACAGCCTGACTGTGGCCCAGGTTGCGGACGGTGGTCACAGAATCACAGAACCATGTGGTGCCTGGGATGGACAGCACAGCCCTGGGACAGGGTGAATCTGACCACACACAGGGGACAGCCCAGGCCAGAGTGGTGGGAGATGCCTGTTCTGCAGCCTCCGGGTCACTAGGGACTTTCTAGAACCAGCCACTTGGGACATTTGGGTTCTGTGATGGGCAAAGAAGAAGCCTCAGGGTGGAGACAGTATCAGCTAGCAGCTGGGGTTCCCGGTGACAGGGCTGGGACTCAGGGTGGGAGGGCAGGGATCAGGATGGAGTCAGTGTGGGCTCTGGGCCTCCTGGCCCCCCTGCAGGTGGTTCTTCGGCTGCATCTCCCGCTTGGAAGCCTTGCACCGACTGCAGGCAGACGGCACGGAGCCAGGGGCCTTCCTGATCAGGGTCAGCGAGAAGCCGGGTGCCGACTATGTCCTCTCAGGTACAACAGCCCCTCTCCCGTTCTGCAAGGGTGCCGGGCTTGGTGCCTCCTTACCCCAGACCCTTTCTCCCTCCCTCTGGCTGTGACGTCCAGGACATCGAGGCCTGTCCCGGGGACCTCAAGCCCTGCGGGGGTGGCTGTCCTGTGGCCCCAGCCTGGATTTTCTCCTTTCACTGTTGGGAGGACACAGGGCAGGAGGCTGGGTGTGGTGCCCTCCTGGCCTGCACTCCTCTTGAGACAGTGGTGCTCACACCGGCTCATGTGCCCTCCTTTGCCCGTCGCCCTGCGCTCCAGTGCGGGACAGGCAGGCCGTGCGGCACTACAGGATCTGGAGGTGTGCTGGCCGGCTGCACCTCAGCGAAGCCGTGTCCTTCCCCAGCCTGGCCCAGCTCGTGGGCCACCACCAGGCACACAGCCTGTCCAAAGGCCTGCGGCTGACTGTGCCCTGCTGGAAGGTAGGCCCCGTGCCCCCTCCGCCCCCCGCTCCGGATCTGCCCACCGCAGCCCTTTCTCCTCAATGACACAGATCCTCAGGGTCATGCATGGGACTCCAGGGGACTCTGGCTGAGGTCCTACAGAGCTGGAGTTGCAGGTGGGGCAGAGGATGGTCCCCTTTTGCCGGTCACCCTCACCTCTGGACCATAAGAGGTCAGGGATGTCCCTGCTGTGTCCTTTGTCTCTGAGACAAGGCCATGTGCCCAGCTGCTAGCTGAGTGGCAAGTGGGCCAATGTCACAGGCCCAGGGCAGGCAGTGAGGGTGGGTGTTTACCGGACACAGCAAGGGGCAGCCCCTGGAGAGCACAGCATGCCCTGGATGCTGGGACCCTTGACCAGGGCTCCTGCTGCTGGGGTCAGAGGGACTTCTGGAAGGGCTGGGTGACGGGGTGGCACCCCCTGCTGTGTCCCTGCCTGTCCCTGCAGCACGAGCGGGAGCCCCTGCCCCTCTGTGCCGACTGGGAGCGGCCCCGGGAGGAGTTCACGCTCTGCAGGAAGCTGGGGGCCGGCTACTTCGGGGAGGTCTTCGAGGGGCTCTGGAAAGGCCAGGTCCGTGTGGCCATTAAGGTGATTGCCCGAGGTGAGTGGCCCCAGGCCAGGGGACTCTGCCTGACTACCCCCTCCAGTCCCACCAACAGGGACTCCTGGCCTCACTCACTGGGGGTGGGGCCGAGGCAAGCCCAGGCCTGGCATCCGTGAGCCATGCACTGCCCTGCCTGTGCCACTTGTGGCACCTACAGCCACATGGAGGTGACATTTCCTCTCAGTTGCAATTGTTCTTACCTAAATGCACTTATTATAAAGGGCACAATCAATTTTTTTCTATTCCATTTTAATTACATTGTTATTTCTTTTTGAAAAAGATTTTAATTGCTTTTTAGAGACAGGAAGGGAGAGGGAGAGAGAAACATTGATTGGCTGCCTCCTGCACACCCCCTACCAGGGATGGAGCCCACAACAGGGCATGTGCCCTGACTGGGAATTGAACTGCCAACCTTTCTGTGCATGGGAGGATGACCAACCACTGAGCCACACTGGCCAGGGTGGCTGTTAAATTCTTATCGTTAATGGAAAGCCACCAAACCACGGTTGCTAGTAACCTGACAGGCCCATCTGCAATCTCCTTGGTAGGCACCAGGGGCAAGAACCAGCAGCCCAGGGCCCACGGGAACACATGGGCATGTTTCAGCTCCTCATGTGGCTGGGGCAGGGGTGGGCCAAAGTGGTATGAGGGTGCCTGGGTGTGGTCAGAGTGGAGTGGGTGTGGCGGACCCTCATGGAGACCCCTATGGGGTGTGGGGCTGCCGTGGGACCAGTGCATCTGCCCTGCACTCTGGCCTTGGGAGTTGGGCCCAAGAGAGCACCCACAGTTACTGAGGGTGGTTGTTGGGCCTGCACCCACCGACCTGCCCATCTTGCAGACGACCTCCTGCACCAGCACACGTTCCAGTCGGAGATCCAGGCCATGAAGAAGCTTCGGCACAAGCACATCCTGGCGCTGTATGCGGTGGCGTCCGTGGGGGACCCCGTGTACATCATCACAGAGCTCATGGCAAAGGGGAGCCTGCTGGAGCTCCTGCGGGGTAAGTGGTGGGGGTGGCCTGGGGGCTGCTCTCAGGGGCCAAAGTGACACATGCTCGCTGGGGGAGGGGTCAGGAAGGACGCTGAAGGAAGAAAACCCTGACTGCCCACACCATGCCCAGGACGCCGGGGTCTCCTGACGCATTGCCGGGCCTTTCCTGGGTAAGGAATGTGTGCGACGTGTGTGCTAAATGTGCTGTCCGTTCATTGTGAAGTCTGAGGAATAGAGAGAAGGACAAATACGACAAGGAAAGCCCCTCTCACTCCTGCGGCCACGGCCACCTGAGTCTTATCCTCTGACAAGCCCCAGGGTCTCCTGTACCACCCAGCCGGACGGAGGCTGTGGCCGAGCGGAGGGCCACAGGGGCAGGTGTGGCCGTGTCAGAGATGTTGAAACGGGAAGAAGTGTAGGATGACGGCCAGTATGTGATGTGTGCGCCTGGGATTAGTCCTCCTGACCAAGTCTGACTGTCGAGCTGCTCACAGAGGCGGCGCGTTGCGGGCACTGTCCCATGTCTGACGGCTCTTCAGAAAGGGCACTGCTGACGGCTGCACTCCCGCAGGTGTGCGGCCTCCCTTGGCCAGTGGCCTGCAGGGCCTTTCTGTTTGCCATCTGGCGGGTGCCTGTGTACTGACAGCCCTGCTTCAGGTTCCCCGAAGCAAAGTATAGATGTGTATGAACGTCTTTAGGGCCGAAACAGAACTGCCTCTGGAAGGGCTGCGTGGGGGCTGCTGTCCCAATTTTAAATCAGCCCCCGTGCTCTGCCCAGCTCCTCCACTGCAACAGAGCCGGCAGAGAGGACACCACTGACCGGCCCCTTTGCCTCTGCAGAGTCTGATGAGAAAGCCCTGCCTGTCTTGGAGCTGGTGGACATTGCCTCCCAGGTGGCCGAAGGCATGTGCTACCTGGAGTCGCAGAATTATATCCACCGGGACCTGGCTGCCAGGAACATCCTCGTGGGAGAGAACAACATTTGCAAAGTGGGGGATTTCGGGCTGGCCAGGCTCATCAAGGTGGGCCCAGGAGGGCCTGGGGCAGAGCAGGGCATCCTCTGTGGTCCCTGAGGGGACAGGAGTAGAGGGCTGCGGCTCTGGGAGGGGGACACAGGAAGCTGCTCACAGGGCCTTTCAGAGCTGGGGCAGGGGGCTGGGGGGTGTGTGAGGCACTTGGCCAGTCCAGGAACCACAGGAGCCAGTCTCTGCTGAGCGGGAGAAGCAGGGACCCAGCCTTCATTTGCTCACTCCTTTATTCGTGATGCTGCCTTAGCTTCTGCGGTTCAGGCAGCAGAGGATGCGTGTGGTGCGTGAGCGCAGGGTGAACACCTCCCAACCCCCAGAGAAAGTTTTATTGTGGAGACTGGGAGACACAAGGGTCAGAATCATGCAATGGGCCTCGTGGTCCCTCGGTCGAGAGCCACACCTGCCAGTGCCAGTTCATGCCTTTGCTCCTTGCGTGGGCTGCTCAGGAGCTGCTGTTTCGGTGGTCCTTTCCTCATTGAGGCGTTTCCCTCCTCACTCGGTGGCCAGCAGGGGACAGTCAATGGAGAAGGCAGGCTGACTGCGACTGCCAGCCTTTCTGAGTTTGTCCAGTGGTGGCCAGTCAGCCTTTCTCGGCATCTCTGAACGCGTGAACCTGAGCACATCTGCAGGCTCCGCCAGTGGCCACCGTGCTGCTGGGTCACGCGGCCCCATGTCTGGGCTCTGCCGCCCGTCTGTCTTCTCTGCCCACAAGCCCTGGGTCAGCCTGTCCCCAAGGTGGGCCGCATCCCCCTCTAGTGGTGGCTGTGATGGCCTGTGTCCCAACTGCTCACGCTACAGGCAGGCAGCCACAGCCCTGCTCACCAGCCACCGGCTCCCATGCCTGTCCCTGCTCTGGAGGTGCAGGCAGCCCCTGCCTCCCCCAGCTTGTCTGTCATTGCAGGAGGACATCTATCTTTCCCACGACCGCAAAATCCCCTACAAGTGGACCGCCCCAGAGGCGCTCTCCCGAGGGCACTACTCCATCAAATCTGACGTCTGGTCCTTCGGGGTTCTCCTCCATGAGATTTTCAGCAGGGGCCAGACGCCCTATCCAGGTACTGGGCCCAAGCAGTGAGGGAAGTGGCCGTCACTTTGGACCTGTTACCTGGACACCATTCTGAGCCCCTGGGTGCTGTCCAGAGCGAGGGCCTAGGAAATGGGTGTGGGGGTGCCGTGGGTAAGAGCGTGGCCCAAGGCATCTGAGGAGGCACAGTAGCTGGTGGGCACTGGCCTCCCAGCCGCCCTGTCCCCCTTCCACAGGCATGTCCAACCACGAGGCCTTCATGAGAGTGGACTCTGGCTACCGCATGCCCTGCCCCCCCGAGTGCCCGCCCAGCGCCCACAGGCTGATGCTCGCGTGCTGGCACCGGAGCCCTGAGCGGAGGCCCTGCTTCCGAGCCCTGCGGGAGCAGCTCTGCAGCTTCACCAGCTACGAGAACCCAATCTGAGTGCCGAGTGTGGTCCTCCCCACCCCCTGCCTGGAGGGGGCAAAGGCACGACAGCGCCCAGATCCAGACTGTATACTCGGGGCAGGAAGCTGCGCCAGCCACCAGGGCTCCCTGCCCTGGGCAGAGATGCTCTGCGGCCTGGAGCCGAGACTTCCTCTTCTGAGACACCAGCACCAGAAACATGCCAGGCCCTCCCACCTGCCTCGATGTGGAGCCGTGCAGGAGTGGGGAGCGGAGCTGTGCCTGGCACTGACCAGTCCACCAGCCGTCAGGACCAGTGCTTGGCCCTCCAGCCAGTACATGGTGGAAACCTGGGTCCTGGCTGTGCCCTCCTTTTGCCATCTGGCCCCTGCCTGCCCCGACCCGAGGCTGGGAAGACACCCCAGCACTCAAACAGGCTCTGCTGGTGGTTGGACGCTGCCACCTACCATCCCAGGACCAGGTGGCTGCCCGTCTCCCTGCCACTGTTCTCAGGAGCTGCCTCCGAAGGCTCTGGGGCCTGGTCTGGACACTATGGCCAGAAAGATGGGGTGGGGCACTTGCCCATCCAGCTTTGGGACCACAGGAGAGCCTGGGTAAGCCCCCCCAGTGGCCTTGGAATAGACTCATGCAGCTATCTATAGCACAGGGTGGGAGGGGAGGGGGCGGGAGAGGAGGGCTCCCTCAGAGGCCAGCTGAGTCCCACCTCACACCATGCCCCCACCCACTAAGCTGCCCTCTCCTGGCCAACAGATGTGGGTCATTCTGTTGGCCACTGGAGACCTGTGGACACCAGGCAGGCAGACAGATTGCACAACCACCCTTTCCAGCTCCCTGAGCTGGACTTCGCCCAAAGCTGGGCTGCCTGTGGTGAGAACACCCCCCTCCCCCGCCCTTAGCTGTAAGTGCCTGGGCCATGGCCCGACCCCTCCTGGGCTGGGAGGGCCCTGCTCAGTGTCCTACAGGAGCTAGCGGTGGCACTTATGGGAAGTCACCTGGCAGACAGTGTGGCTCAGTGCTTGTTCCATACCAGTTGGTAGGGACAACCTTTGCCTGTCCCTACCCGTCCCTCCCTGGTATTGAGGGGCCTCATGTCTTTCAAGGGGCACCAGGTCCCTCTAGCTGACAGCTCCAAAACCCATAGCCTCCCAGAGGCCAAGGGGCAGGGGCTGAGTGACCTAGTAGACATGACCTCAGGGTTACACAGATCACGGACCACCCACTCTCCCAGGTGCCCACCTCTCAGGCACAAGGCTCCACACTCATCACAGCAGCTCACTAGGGGTGGGGGATCGGCTAGGCCTGAGGTAGCCCCCCAGCAAGGAGTCCCTGGGGCAGGGCCAGCTCCCCACCTCCACCAGGAAGTGAGGAGGCTGAGTGACTTCTCCCACTGCCTGGACACACAGCTAGGAACACCATCAGGGATGCTGGCTGCTTCTCATTTATTTTCCATTTGGTGCAAGGCACATGGCTATGGGGTGTTAGGCAGGCTTGCGTGTGGCTTGGGTAGTAAAGAGTGGGGCTCTCTCAACTTCCTTTTTGGTGTGTTGCTGTTTTGATATAAAAGAACCCAACTGCTTCTGTTTGCTGCAGCCGGCCTAGTCTACGCCAGGTGGGGTGTGAGGGAAGGGGATGGAGGGGGGGAGGGGCTCAAAGAGCCTAGCGCCTCTGGAAGTCTGGTGGCTGGTGGCGGCCACTCAGGATGGGGGCCCAGCGTGGACTTTGCCAGGCTGGCCGCCCGGCTGCTTCCTTGTGGCTTCCCGAGCCAGGTCACAGGTGGTCATGCTGCTGGAGGCCTGGGGAGATTCCGAGCTGGGGGGAGAGCGTGTGGTCAGAGGCTGCTCCCAGCTGCCACACCTCCCCCGCTGGCCCCAAGAAGGTGCACTCACTGCTCTGGGGACTCCAACACTGTGGCCATGAATGGGAGAGTGGACTTCCCAAAAAAGAAGCTTGCCCACCAGTGACCCGGGTCGGCTTTGGGGAGACCTGAGAGCAATACAGTGGGGTCACAGTGCTGCTGCCCACTCCTGGGACCCCCTCCAGATGGTTCCCGCCACAGAAGGGAAGTGGGCCTGCTGCACTCACCCGGAGGGTGGGGGATGGCTTCCCCAGGGTACTCGGCACTTCCACAGGAGCTGTTACTGGAAGTGGAACCCAGGCGGCCTGGAGAGGAGAGGAGGTCAGCTTCAGCCTGCAGCCATTCCCCAGGCAGCCTGGGCTTCTCCAAGGACTAGAGCTGGGCGGGGGGGAGGAGGGGCAGTCAGACCTGGGGGCCGTGGGCGAGGGGCTGACTTACGCCGGTAGTAGTCGTGGGTGGCCACGAGGGAGCCGCTGGAGGGGATGGCGGCCATGCTCTTGCTTGTGCACCGGTGGAAACCTGCGCACGGGGGTTCGGGGCCCCTTTGGTAACCAAATGATCCTGGGGAAGGGCTTCCCACCCGGGCTCCCGGGTCCGCTCCGTGGGCTCCCGGGAGGGGAAGCGGCGCCGGTTTCTCGAGCCTAGATGTGGCTCCGGAACGCCCGGGTGGCGGACCGCCTTCTCCACGCCGGGCGCCAGCAGCTCTAACCAGCCCGAACCGGCCGCGCGCGCGGAACAAAGGCGCTTTGTGCGTGGGGCACCACCTGCGCCTCCGGGAACCCGCCTGGCTGCCCCCGGGGATACCGAACCCACCCGCCTCCCCGGCCCAGGGGCCCGTTCCCGCCCCACGGAAGCCCTCGGCCCCGCCCTTGGCGCCTCCAGCGCCGCGTCCCCCAGCCCCGCGCCTCCCGCTCCGCCCGCTCCCGGTGCGTCCTCGCTTCCTTCTGTCGACCCGTCCGGCCAGCGTCACGCACGGGGCCGCCCCCGCCGCCCTCACCTTGGCGGCGACCCCTCGCGGACCTCGGCGCGCGATCACGGGGGCGGGAACGGGGGCGCTAGGCCGGGGAGCCCATTTGCAGAGGAGACCGCGGGAGGCCACTCCACGACCGAGACGCGCGGAGCTGCGCACACGCGGACGCGCACGCTTATATACGGCTGCGCGCTTACGTCACGGGGCGGGGCGCCCAGACCGCGCCCCCCGACCTGCTCTCCAGGGTTGGCCCCGGCGGAAGTCCAGCCCCGCGGAGTTCCTCAGACCTCGGGCGCCTGGGAAGCGTGGTTCACTGACCCTCTCCCCTGTCCTGGAGCAGGGCCTGTCCCCTCTTCCGGCCCCGGCCACCCTCTCGGACCCCTGCCGGTCCGGCTGTCTCGCCCTGTCCGCCCCGTGGAGCCGGCGGGGGCCCTGGACCGTGGCCCCTGCACTCCCCGATCGGTTGTGTTGCGGTGCACAGCCCTGGACCGAGCCCGCAGGCCCAGCCTCCGCAGTGTCCCTGTCCTCGGCCTTCTCCGCTCAGGACTCTCTCACCTGGCACAGGAGTGGGCCCAGCGGCATCTCTGCCCCCAGCTGCGGGAGCTGGTGGTACCCAGGGGATGCTGTGCGCCCTGAGCCCTCCGGACATGGCCCTTCAAAGCTTCAGGGCTGGTGAAACCCTCCTATATCCCCTTCGCAGCTCTGCCACCCACATCCCAGTTCCCAGCTCCAGCCGGCCTCTAGGCTGCTTGTGAGGCCCGGGTGGCATCCAGGGCAGGGCACTGGCAGCAGGGGCGTTTATTTGAGTGGCTGGGGTGAAGACTCGCTCTTTGGGGATTTCTCCAGTAGCTGGAGGCAGTGGTCCCCTGTTTTGGGTGACCCCAGAATATTTCCCCAAGGTGCCTGGGGCTTGTAAATCAGAAGGACTTCCTTTCTGATATGGAAGACTGCCCTCGACCTCCTCACACAGACCCATGCCCCAACCTTCCTCTGCAGGGAGGGGCAGTCAGCAGCTCTGGACATTTGGCTCTGTAGCTGGGCCCTGGCTGGCTGCACAGTTTTCTTCCCCGGTGGTTGGGAGGCTCTCAGGTCTGTGGGGGCTTCAGGAGGATGCTGCTGGAAGACGCCACACCCCTTCTGCCAGGCTCTCCACATCTGCATCACCCTCAGGACCCCTCCAGCATTTCAACTTCCAGTGCAGCAGGGAGGAAACCAGAACCCTGAGAGGGGAGGGGCCTGGCCATCCCTGGACACAGAGGCTTTTCCAGGCTGGGTGGGGATGGAGGTTGCCGACCTTGTGACTGATACCTGGTTTGGGCAGCAGTGTGGCCTGGGGGACCCTGGGAGGAGGTGCAGTTGCCTGTCCCAGGCAATTCTCATCCTTCTCCACCTCTTCCATCTCTCCTGGGGTCCCCACTAAATGGGCTTCTGCTGGTCCACTGGGAAAGGGACAGTCCCAGGGACTCTCCCAGCCACTTGTCCAGCTGGGTCTTCCACGAGCTCCCAAGATTGCCATGCTTCCTGCAGGAGGTGAGCTGGATGGCATGTATGGACTGAGACACATGACCCCGCAGGAGAGGCACATGGCACCCACCAGGTTGCCCACAGAGCACTGCAACCCCAAACCCCACTTCACAGCCGACACCTTCTCTCATCATTGATTCTCAGTGCCTCTGGATCGAGACCCATAGTCACATCCCGGCCAGTTTTAAAGGACATCTTCTCCTTCCCCCTCCCACTCATCAAATCCTGAGCCCAGTCGTGGTTGAATGCACCAAAGCCATGCCCCAGTAGTCCGTGCTGGCCTGGCCAGCAGCTCTGCTCCTCGGGCCTCAGAGAGCTGCCCGCGGTGGGGAGCAGCCTCTTCCCTCTGGCCTCTGCTCTGGTGCAGGTCCCTGTCTGTCCTGGGAGGGGCCAAACTTGCCGATGCCTATGCATCTGCCCCCATAGGGCCCCAGAGGGCAGGAGGGCCACCAGGGCTTCTGCAGCTCTTGTTTGGGGCTGGAGGCTGGTTCTGGCCTTGCTGCTGTGTTTTGTTGTTTGTTTGTTTAATTAATCATCACCTGAGGATATTTTTACATTGATTTTTTTTTTAGAGAAAGTGGAAGGGAGGGGGAGAGACAGAGCAAGAGAAAGAAACATAGATGTAAGAGAGACACATTAATTGGTTGCCTTCTGACCAGGGCCAGGGATCGAGCCTGCAACCGAGGTACAGGCCCTTGATCACAATCGAACCCGGGACGCTTCAGTCAGCGGACTGACGTTCTATCCACTGAGCCAAACCGGCCAGGACACTGCTGTGGTTTTTGGGCTGATACACATCTATCTGATCATCCAGAGCTTATGGAAGAACCTACTGTGTGCCAGGCAGTGCAAGGCCTGGGTGCGCAGAGGTGGGTAAGCAGGAATTCTGCCCTCTCCAGGCGCAGCCCCTGGAGGCTGAGAAGGTGCAGCGCCAGAGCAGGGAGGTGCACAGGCCTGGGGCCCGCAGGGAGTCCTGGTGCACTGGGCTGTGGGGGTGGGAGGCTGAAGCCAGGTCCTGCCTCTGGGGGGGAAGCAGAGGGTGAGATGTCCCAGAGGCTCCCGGGAGAGGGCCTGGGTGTGCCTGCCCTGGGCCGCGGCAGCACTGCCTTCCTGGGGCTGACAAACAGTGCTGGGCCCTGGGCCACCTGAGGAAGCTGCACCCAGCATCCGCCGCTCAGGTGGGACCCAGGCTGTGTCTCCCTCGGCTCCCTGGGCTGGTTCAGCCTGGGCAATTGTGGTGGGTTTGGGAGGATAGAAGAGACGGGCAGTTGGGGTCTTGACACCCCTCTTCTGGACTTCAAGAAACAACAGCTCCACCCCAGGCAGAGCTGCCGTGGAGGGCCGGGGCTTCCGACCTGGAGGAACTCTGGTGGGCTTGGAGTGTGGTTCCATCCTGCCACTGCCGAGCCTCCACTCCCTCCCTGGAAGGAGGGGGATAATGCTCCTTCCTAACAGGCGTTCTCTGAGGAGGGGATGGAGAGGGAGGGGCTGGTGCCTTGAGTGGAGGCTCTCAGCAGCTGTGGTCCTGGGAGCTGTGGCTGTTCTGTTACCTGTATCGTTAGTTACCTGTACTGCTACTCTGATTGCTGGTATTTGGGGGCTAGGTGAGAGCTTTGCCAAAGCCCTGGAGCCTGGCGGCCTCGCCCCTTGCCTGCGGGGTCAGAACACCCCTCGCCCGGTGGCAGCCACTGCCCAGCTCTTAAGCACAGCTGGAGCCACTGTAGGTAATGTCACCATTTGCAGAAGAAATTGCCACTACAGAGTAATCCATAATAATGAAAGCATAATATGCTAATTAGACCTGAGGTCCTTCAGGACAAAGCGAGGGTGTGTGTGTGTGTGTGTGTGTGTGTGGCAGGGGGCTTCGAGGTAAGCCCGGGTCCTGGGTGCCAGAGGGGAGCCGGTGCCGGCATGGCGGGACGGGGGGGGGGGTGGGTGGGTGGGGGGGGCGGTGAGGGGGGGGTGAGGAAGACCTGCTCTTGCACAAATTTGGTGCATTGGCCTCTAGAGTTAATAAACGCCTACTACGTGGGAGGCACTGGTGTGGCCAGATGATGTGCTGGGGGGCAGCGCAACAGCTGTCCTGCATTTGCCTGCTCTGAGAGGTGGGGAGTGCAGGACTCACAGGGCTATTTTGAGGTTAAGATGCTCCATGTGCATGCTTGGACTGGTGCCTAGCGCTTAGTAGGTGCACAGTGAAAGTTAGATGCGGTCGTTGTTTACAGCACGTCTTACTACTGGAAATAGCGCCATCGGTTTACTTGTTGGGGAAGCAAACTTTCCAGGACCAGGATGGTGTCTCTGCCCTCAGCTGCGGAGCACAGCGGCAGCAGGCTTTCTGGAGGGGCATTTGGTGAGGGCGGCCCACTCACCTGTACAGAAGGCATTACAGGTTTTCAGCATGAAGGACCAAGGAGGTCAGCGCACTCCCCATGGGCAAGTGTTTGATCCCAGGAAACACTGAGCAGCAACCCTGCTGGGCTCTGGAATTCAACCCAAGGCACACAACCAACCGACAAGTGTTTATTCATCAAAAATGCTAAACTGCAGGATAAAATGCAAAATTACTCAGCATCAAACACCAGGAGCACCTGGACCGGGGGACGCACTCGCTGGCTGTGAGGCGAGCTGGCCCGGGTGCGGGGCGCTCGGACAGGCCTGCAGCAGCTGCTGTAGAAACACCCATGTGAGCGATGGAGGGAGCCTGGCGAAACCTCAGCAAAGAGGAGTGGAAAGTGCGGCTGCTGCCCAGTCAGAGCTGTGAGGCCTTCAGCCAGCGGCCGCCGCCCTGGCGTCGAAAGGCTAGTCCTCCCCCAGGACCCAGTGAGGCCCGGGCGTCCCTGTTCATGGGCTACATCATGATCTGGCATCACAGAATCTACAAAAAGCTAATTGAAGGATGACCGCAAGATGAAAAATCAATACACAAAAACCACTCCAACTTCTACATACTAGCAATTTACACATACAAGTAGCTGCAGAAATTTAAAAAAATTTACAAACACCATTCGTAGGCAACTCTCTTCCCATGAAACACCTAATCAAACCTGTGCAGAACTTGGGCGCTAAAAAGGAAGTGCTGACGAAAGAAACCAAAGACGGCCCAGGCCTGGCTGGGTGGCTCGCCGGGTCAGAGCGTCCCGATGCACCAAGGTTGGGGGTTCCATCCCCAGGTCAGGCACAGATGGGAATCAACCAATGAATACAGGCAGAAGTGGAATGACAAATCTCTCTCTCTCTCTCTCTCTCTCTCTCTCTCTCTCTCTCTCTCATAAATAAATAAATAAATGCCTAAGTAAATGGAGAAAAATCACTTATTCACTCCAAATTGATGTCTAGATTTCATGCAATTCCAGTGAGAATCCAGCAAGAATCTTGAAGATACAGACAAGCAGACCCTAAAACCGGTATGGAAAGAAGGACAACGGACAACAATAACTAAGGCATTTCTAAAACAGAAGAACATGGAAAGTTGTAATACCCAAGTCTTTTTACTGAGATAAAATTCTCATGACAAAACTAACCACAATGCGCAGTTCAGGGTTCCAGGGCCAGGTCTCCGTCAGGACCCCGTCCTTCCCGCACCACGTCCAGCCTCCTGGGTCTTGCCGGTGTGGGGAGAGCCTTTCCTGGGCAGGGAGGCTCCGGGGCTCCGCCACCTGCCAAAGGAGCTGCTGCCTGCTTCCCGGGCCTGCTTATGGCTGAGAGCCGCCCCTGTTCTCCTGCTCTGGAGGCAGGAGGTGAGAACAGGCTCTAAGCTGCTAATGAGCTTCAGGTTCCCCAAGGCAATTCTGCCCAGAGATGTCCCCCTTGAGCCTCTGGGGGCTGGCTGAGCTCTGTGCCCCTCCTTCGCTCAGCGCAGGTCCCAGGAGAGCAGCTCTGCTTTTGGTCAGCCCCCAAGGGAACCTGGACCCAACGGGAAGGAGGGCCCCCGGGCCTGCAGCTCCCGGGCTGCCCCTTCTCTGCCCCCAGCCTGTGTGGGTAGGATGGTGTGTGGGGCCCCTGCTACTCTATTCTATGGCCGCCAGACCCCCGCCCCTGGAGCAGGTGGGCACTGGGCTTGTGCAGGGCAGAGGCCAAGCTCTAGTGTGAGTGCCTGCTGCACACACGTGCCACCCTGGCTCCTGGGGAGTGAAGGCCTTGGGCAGGGGAGAGAGGAGCCTGTGGAGCTGCCTGCGCCTTCACTATGGCAACGGCTCCCTCCTTCACTGCGCTGCAGGCACAGGGGACCCAGATAGCTCCTATGGCCCAAGTGCCCCTGGGAAGGAAGGGGGCAGGCCAGGCTTCCCTCCTCCTCCTGAGGGTGTGGGCTTCCCTGGCAGATTCAGGCTGGCCTGGTGCCCTCCCAGACCCAGAGAGTGGGAGGGTGGAGTGTTTGGGGGCCTAGATTGTCCAGTAAATCACCCCTCCTCCTGTTTCACTTGGCTGGCTTGTGGGGCCCTTGGCTTGCGTGGGGTCTAGCTGGTGTGCATATGGCTAGCCTGTTCCCTCATCCCTGTCCCTGCCCCCTGCCTTCCCCTCCTCTAATTTAGGGGCCATGACCTTGCTTTTCTGTACCATGGAGACCACTTAATTCGCACCTTACAGACAGCTCAGTTTCCTGGGTGCTGGGCCCAGAGGACGGGGTGGGGGGGGGGGCTTGTCCCCAAGGGTCCTGCTGCAGGTAGTCTGGGAGACTGACTGACTCTGCACAGGAGGGTGCACACTGATGTCCTGGGGACAGAGGGCAGCCTATGACCCAAGGCCAGGGCTTGAGGTCATTCTGAGACACCCGAGGCCAGAGTTAAGCTCAGCCCTGCCCCTGCCCTGCCCAGTCTCAGCCTAGTGACAGCCATCTGAGTGGCAGCCCCCCTGCTGTCCCAGCCCCACAGGACGGCCCAGGCCCAGGGGCTGCCTTCTGCATCCGCAGGTTATTGTTAGCGGCAGTGACATCACCGGCAGCCAATGGGAGACGTGTTTATTTCCAGGCCTGACAGCTTGAGAACCGTTAATTTTAGCAGGATCTTCTTTCCCAGGCTTGAAACCCCAGCCAGCCAAAGAGGGGGTGCCTGTGTCTCCCAAACTTCGCATTGGCTGGGCCTAGGGGCCAAGGGAGGGGGCGGGGCCTGTACCCCTTCCTCCGGCCCCTGAAAGTATGCTGTGAGGCTGCACCAGCCTGGCTGGCTAAAGTCCTCAACTGCTGGCTGCTACAGGGTCACCATAGGGGACCAGAGGCTGCTATGTGAGAGAAGGGAGTGTGAGGGCGGGCAGCTCGGCGGGGCCTGGCTGAGCTCTGGCTCAGGCCTTCTGAGCACACGGCACACTCTGCCCTCCTGGCTCTGCGGCCTTGGCACTGTGCGTGGCTTCCTTGTGCCCCGCGGGCCCTTGGTCCGTGGGTGCTCAGCCAGCCCTGCACAGCTCTCGGTGAGTGGCGGTGGCTGTGTATAGGTTGTGTCGTGTCTAGCAGTTATTCAGTACCAGCCCCTAGTTATGGCCGCTAAGCGCCACTGATGGTTAGTGGCTGTGCAGTAGCTCTTTGGTGCTGGGTGGTGGTAGGAGCTGTCCTGCATGGTTGGCGTGTTATTATGGAGTATCTAGCTTACTTAGCCTCAAAATCCGTGTGCCGAGTATCTCCAGATGGCTGAGTCACCGGGTTCCCTGGGTCTGCAGGGCAGCCCAGCCGCAGGCGGGCCGGTGTGAGTTGGAGGCCCTTTGAAGAAACCACCTGACACCCCGCCCCAGGGTCAGTGTGCAGGCCCTCAGGAGGACACTGCATTCCACCAGCAGCGGCTACTGTTCCGGACAGCAGCAGGCCACTGGCCCGGCCAGCCCTAGCACCGGCACCACAGGGCAATTTGGTGCCGCCAGCTGCCAGGGAGCCGGATGACAGGGTGGGGCTCAGCCCTTTGTGTGAGGGTGTCTGACAAATGCCCTTTGAGGCTGCAGGCACGAGGGTGCTGATGCTGGGGTCTTCCAGGGGAAGCTGGACTGGGTGTCCTGGGGACTCTGGCCTCCCGCCCCCTTTCTGGCCCATCCCCACCTCGGCCAGTCCCAGTGGCTCCCAGATCCCAAGTAACCTTCAGGCCGGAGGGGATGCATTAAATATAGAGAGCAGCTGGGGGCAGGCGTGGCCTCGCTCTCTCGCCAAGCATTTATTTTTACTCCCTGGCTTCTGTCTGATGGTATCAGCAGCACTGGGAAGTGTGGGGTCATCTGCCCGGTCTGTGGGTCTGAGGGTGGGGCAGACCCTGGGACAGCCCTGGGCGGGGCCCAACCTTCCCTGAGAGACCTTCTCACTGGCCCGGGAGACCTGCTGGGCCCTAACCACTGCTCTGTCCCCGCTCCACTTCCTGACCCGCTGGGGGCTCCCCACTGCACCCCCCAGTGGGGAGTGCTGGGCACGGGGCCTCTGCACTCATCCACTCAACACATTTCCCGAGACCCTGCTCCACCTCCTCCCAGAGCCTGTGGTTACAGAGAGCGACACGCCTGTCCTCAGGGTCCAGGCAGACGGGAGCAGCCACCGGCCACGTGATGATGGGAACGTGACCTGACAGGACGCAGGTCCCAGGAGCTCCATAGCCTTGGTCTCCACACAACACAGGGCTTCCCCATCCCTCTCCTTGAAACCCCCTGGCCAGGGTCCCCAGGCCGCCCCCCTACAGAATGGGGCCATCTGCGGCTTGAAACTCTACCCCCACCAGGACCTAGAGCGAGGGAGGCTGAGGGGCCACAGCCTGGGACTCCGGGAGCAGATTACTGCATTGGCAACTCTGCCTCCCTGGGGAGCACCGTGCACACATACACACCAGGACGGCCCTTTAAGATATTGGGGGGCAGTGCTCTGGGGATAGACTTTGAGTGTCTCCACTGAGAGGGGCCCAGGTGGAAATGGCCCTCTCCAGGGGCCTGAAGGGAGGGTGGTCTGAGCAGATCTGCCCAGGAACCTCGGCCGGGCTGAGGCGCTCCCGGCCGCACCACGGGGCCAGGCAGGGAGGAGTCTGGCTTGGGGGCCTGCGCGGTGAGCCTGTGTGGCAGGCAGGTGGGCCAGGGGCCTGCAGACAAGCCGGTTCCCCCTGGGCTGCATCCTGGAGATGCCTCAGGACAGGCACCAAACATGCAGGGCCAGGCCCGCCCCTGGCCCCAGAACCCCACCTCAGGCTGTCCCCAGCCCCCAGGCCTGCCCTGCTCTCTGCCCAGCACCCCTGCCACCCTGTCCCCGCGGGCCGCACCCCTAGGGACCTCCGTTTATGTTCGAAGTATCTTTCTGCAGGTTCTCTCCCCACTTCTCTCTCTGGGTGCGCCTGAGCCTGGCCTCCGCCTCTGCCCTCCGTCCTCGGTCTCTGGCTGTGCGTCTCCTCTGGCCCCTCTCTCCATCTCTGGCCCTCCCTCCCGCCCGTCTCCCTCTCCCTGCCCCCAGCTCTCCCCCGCCCCTCGCCTGCGCCTGAGCTCCCTGGGGCGCGTCTGGTCTCGGCGCCTTTGCAGCGCTCCCTCCCGCATCTTCCTCGCGCGTCCCTGCTCCGCGCCCCGCCCGCCGCGCGCCCGGCTGCCGCATTGCCGAGCTGAGGCCGCGCACTGCGCCCGCGCGCCAATAGGTGGACGCCTCCCGGAGGATAAAACCGCGGCGCCCGCGCCGCCAGTCCCTCTGGCTGAGACCCGGCTCCGGGTAAGGACGCTCGGTCCCGAGTCCCCGCCTCCGCCCCCAGCTTTCCGCGGGGGTCCCCTCCCTGCCGGGGCCGGTCCTGGGGGCGGAGGGCTCTGGGGGCGGAGGGCTCTGGACCCCGCGCCTAGCGAAGCTGCGCTGCTCGCCACCGCAGGGACCTGCCGCCCACCCCGCGCGCCGGGACCCGACACCGGGGTCGGTCTCCACGGCGGGCGTGGGGTGGGGGCTCCTCGGTGGTGCTTGTTTACGCGGTGGCGGTGGCGGCGGCGGCTGGGGCCGGGCTCCTGGGCGGTGGCTGTCGCCCTGCCCTGCGCCGTGACCTTGGGACCGCCCGGGTGTCTGCAGGTTTGGGGCAGGGGAGTCAGTGCTGGGGCTTGTGGGGGTGTCCGGGCGACGGAATGGGGGAAGGGGAGGCGGAGAGACCCGGGGACCTGGTCAGCAGCCCCTCCCCTCACCCCTTTGGGGTCCACCCGCCAGTGCCCGTCCTCCCTCCCAGCCGCCTGGCCCTCTTGGGCAGCCTAGGGTTCTTCATGGCCTCCAGGATGGGGCAGGGGCTTGGCCCGGGGCCCTGACCACAAGGAAGAGGGAAAGGGTGTCCCCCAACCTTGGTCCCTCTCAGGCTGAGGGGCCTGATTCTTCCTCCTGTGGACAGAGACACCCGCCTCCCTACTGTCTGCCCCCTGCCCAGAGGGGGAGGGCTGGGCTATTCTGGGCCCCTGATCTGGGCACCTCCGTCCTGTTGGAGCTTGAGGCCAGCGAGTCTCTGGTGCCAGCCAGGCAGGGAGAGGAAGATGGCGTGTCCCTGTCCCTGTCCCTGCCTGAGAACGGGGAGCACTGGCCTTCCTCCTGCGCGGCTCTGCGGGTGGGGGTGGGGTGGGGGTGGGGGGCAGTGTCCTGCCCAGAACTGGGGTGAGAGAACAGCATGGGGAAAGGGCACTGGAGAGCTGGCAAGGTGACATCCCCGGGCTCCTGACTGGTCATGGGGCTTGTCCGCCTGTGTGTTTCCGTGTCTCCAGACGGGGGTCAGACTCTTTCATGGGGGCTCTGTGGGCCTTGATATGTTCATGGGGGCTGCTTGGATCGCCACCTTGCTCAGCTGGGTCAGGCACAGCTGGGTCTCACCTTCCCACGGAGCATAGGGACTTGGCCTGGCCTGGGGGCTAGGTCTGTGGCCAGATGTGCTGCTGCCTGTGCAGGGCTGCATCTTTGCTGGGTTTCTCTCTAAGGGTCTGTCCCCTGTCCCCCCACCATCACCCCACAGAGCCACTGCTCAGCATCTCCTGCCCGAGCCAGAGCCCCCCCAGGTCACACGGCCCTTCCCACCCCCGAACACCATGGGCAAGGAGAAGACCCACATCAACATCGTGGTCATCGGCCACGTGGACTCAGGCAAGTCCACCACGACAGGCCACCTCATCTACAAATGCGGGGGCATCGATAAGAGGACCATTGAGAAGTTCGAGAAGGAGGCTGCCGAGGTGAGTCGGGGGCGGGGTGAGGGCGGGTTCCGCTCGGAGGCTAGGCTGGCCTCAGCCCCCGGGCATGTGGCTGGCGTCTCTCTTCCAGGGCAAGAGGGGCGTGAGCCCTAAGGGACCCTGTGTGGGGGACGTGTGCCTCAGAGGGTCCGGATGAGAGTGGCATGGGGGGAGCACTGGCTGCCTCTCTCTGAGGATGTGCTTGATGGGGAGGAAGATGGCTTGCTGGATCTGGCCCAGGGTAAGGGGTAGCTTGGAGATAGCATTTCTGCCCTGCACAGAAGGTTCTGGAACATTTTGCCACACTGGACTTGAGAGCCCTGGAGCCTGTTTTTCGTGCCCCCCAGGGTTGGGTTCCCGTGTCCCCAGCGCTGAGGTCTGGGGCTGGAGGTGGCACTGCCCTCGCTTGTTCCAGGGCTGGGCCAGGGCTCAGGGTGCTATTAATAGCTGATTGATGGGCACTGAGCCCATCAGCTCCATTTTCTCGTGCTAGACTGGGGAGGGCTGCTTGTCCAGGGAGGTGCCCTTTGTTGAGGGAAGGGGGAGGGGGGCTTGGTAAGGATGAGGGCGGTCCCGTGAGCTGACCTCCCCTCTCTTGAAGCTGCTCTTTGGCCACTGTGGATGGGAAGTGGCCATGGAGTGGGGGCCTGCTTTCTGCACCCCTTGCCCCCACCCTGAGCTCTGTGAGAAGCCCCCATTGGGGGAGCTGTGTGGGCTCTCACCGGGATGACACAGTAGCTGGGACCAGGGCCAGGGAGGGGACAGCTTCTGGCCATGGGGCGGGGTCAGGTGCTATGAGCTACAGCCCTCCATGCCTGGGCCCCAAAGCTGTGTCACTTCTCCCTGTGGGCCTGGAGCTGGAGGGAGGTTGAGGGTGTTTTCAGGGCATATGGTTCCGGTCTTTGGGGTCCTGTCTGGGTGGCCCCTTCTGGCTGGGCAGCCTCCGGGAGGGCAGAGCCCTGGCAGGGAGCTGTGTCCACCTGGGCAGTGACCAAGGCTGCTCTCCTAACGACAGCCCTGGCCCCCAGGCATGGGGTCTCTCTGGCACTGGGCACAGGTATGTGCAGAGAGCAGCCTGGCTTTGCTTCCCCTGCTCAGTGGGCCAGGGAGGGGCGCAGGGGCGCGGAGCTGCGGGAAGCCGCTGACTAGGGAAGGAGCTGGAGAGCGGGCCTTGATGTGACCTCATTCGATTTCTTTCTTTCTTTAAAAAGAGATCACAGAGGGGTTTTGATTTGACAGCCTAAACCCAGTGGTGGTGTCGGCCTCTGGCTGAGGCAGGGATCTTGGGGGAGTGGGTTTAGCTTCCAATAAAGGGGAGCCACCACCAGGGGAGGGCTTTGGCCTGCGGCTTTTCTCAGAGCCGGTCACAGGCCCTTGCGCCACCTACTGGTGGATGCCTGAGTTGCGCCCATTTAGGAGGCAGGAGGCTGGGCCTGGGGAGCCAGGGTACCCCACCTGGGTTGAGTTCTGAGTGTTCCTCAGAGAGTTCCGGGTTCCCAGTGGGGAGCATGGGGGCGGGGGCCTGTTTCCTGCCTTTCGCCGGGACCTCTCTGCTGTGACGTGCTGTTCCCATGGCCCCGGGTCTGCTGGCCAGGCGGGTCTGGGCCTGGGTCTCGGGCTCGCCCTGAGCCACCCCCACCCCTCCAGATGGGGAAGGGCTCCTTTAAGTATGCCTGGGTGCTGGACAAGCTGAAGGCGGAGCGGGAGCGCGGCATCACCATTGACATCTCCCTCTGGAAGTTCGAGACCACCAAGTACTACATCACCATCATTGACGCCCCGGGCCACCGAGACTTCATCAAGAACATGATCACTGGCACATCCCAGGTGGGCAGACTGTGGGGCCACAGGGGCCCGGGAGGGGGGGCAAGGGCTCCCGTTCAGAGGGTACCTGGGTGCGGGCTCGAGTCATCGAAGGGTAGTCGGGTCTCCTCTGCTTCCTCATCAGGGCACAAGACCCACCTTTGCCCCTCTTGCCCCACCTGGTACAGAGTTGCGAAAACAACTGATTCAGCGCCTCAGTATCTCAACCAGGCAGAGTGCCTGTAAGGACAGTCAGCCAGTGTCCCGGCCACTGTGCCACAGACAGACTCGGACAGTCCCTGACCTTGCCGGGGCATGCATACCGACAGACAGACAGATGAGCCCCTGCCACTGCCCCTAAGGTCGAGATTCCCAGGTCCCATCCCAGGGACTGTCCAGGCCCCTGTCTGCTGCCCGGAGGGGCCTGGACAGTAGGTGGGGTCTGGGGCTCACGGTGCTGTGCCTGCCGGGCAGGCGGACTGCGCTGTGCTGATCGTGGCGGCAGGCGTGGGTGAGTTCGAGGCGGGCATCTCTAAGAACGGGCAGACCCGGGAGCACGCGCTGCTGGCCTACACGCTGGGCGTGAAGCAGCTCATTGTGGGCGTCAACAAGATGGACTCCACGGAGCCCGCCTACAGCGAGAAGCGCTACGACGAGATCGTCAAGGAGGTCAGCGCCTACATCAAGAAGATTGGCTACAACCCGGCCACCGTGCCCTTCGTGCCCATCTCCGGCTGGCACGGCGACAACATGCTGGAGCCCTCCCCCAATGTGAGTGCCTGGCGGGAGGTGGTAGGGCGGCTCAGACCTCTTCCCCAGGGCCCAGAGCACTGGATCAAAGGTCAGGCAGGGTCAGGGTGGGGCGCTGGGTCGGAGGGCTGTCCCTAGACTCCCTGCACCCTACGGTCTTCTTTAATCTGTATCAGTGCCTGAGCCGGCCCCTGCGGGTGTCCTCGGGGACCACACGAGGCTGGCAGAGGCTTCTGCAGCCCCTTCTCTGGCTAGGACAGTCCCCTCAGGTCAACACTGTAGAGACGGCAGCTGCTGGGCCCATGGGCGTCTCCAGGAGCTGCTGTGCAGGGTTAGTTTTCACAGCCTCCGGGCACCCTGGGACCTGGAACTCACTGGGCTCTGGGAAGGGCTGAAGGCTGGCTCTCTGCTGGCCACTTGGGCAGCCACTGTCCCCGGAGCTCTGACTGGGCAGGAGGTGATGAGTGGAGCTGGGTGTTTTGAATTTGTTGAACCCGAGACCTAGTGCCTTGGCACTGTCAAGCCAAGGACACCCTGGCCCAGAAGGGTGGCCACTCACTCTGGCCAGCACTGCAGCCACCCACACAGAGAGGGGGGGGGCATGGAGGGCACCCGCAGGAGAGCCAGCCCCGGAGCCCTGTGGCCTGGGTGCAGCCAGAGGGCCGCCCATCTTGCTGGGCAGCGTGTTTGCACGTTGCAATTGCACGTTCCCTCGTGGGACCTCATGTAGTGCTCGGGGGGCTGACTGCACCCCCTGCCCTCCTGGGGAGGCCCATGGGACCCTCACCTCCACTTCCCCCTGCCTGGCCTGCTGGCAAGTGGGGACCTCTCACTGCTGTTGACCTGGGGTGTCTGGAGGACAGGGTCCCTGGGGATGGACCTGGGCATGGTGCTGCAGGCCTTGTCTTCCTCTGGGGCTGGTGGGCAGGGGCTCGGTGATAGGACGGGGCTGGGTCTACTGTCAGGAGAAGCCCGGGTAATGCTCTGTGGCCGTGCCTAGAGATGGTGGGCACCATGGGCTCTGGGGCCGAGGCCGGACTCTGCCGCTAGCTCGGCCAGTAACCCTGTGTGTGGTCTGGGCTGAGGTGGAGGCTCTGCGTCCTTTTTTCTCTCTGCCCAGTGTCTCTGTGGTGTTAGGAGTGAGCTGGGAGGGGTCAGTTGTTTAGCATCTCAATGGGCCCTTAGACAGTGGAGGGCGGAGCTTAGCTCCCCTGCCCCCCAGGCTCCCTCAGGTGGGTGCCTGCACTAGGATTCCCCCATTGGGACTTGGGGGGGTGGTGCAGGCTGTCTCTGCGATGGGATGCGTGCCTGCTTCCTGCCCAGATGCCGTGGTTCAAGGGCTGGAAAGTGGAGCGTAAGGAAGGGAACGCCAGTGGCGTGTCCCTGCTGGAGGCCCTGGACACCATCCTGCCCCCCACACGCCCCACGGACAAGCCCCTGCGCCTGCCCCTGCAGGACGTGTACAAGATTGGTGGTGAGTGAGGGTACAGGGCTCTCTTATAGGTGCCCAGCCCACTTCGGCCAGCTCTGCCCCTCAGACCTCTCTCCTGAAACGAGCTCCCAATGTCAGGATCTTTCTGCCTCTCCCCCCACACTGCACACTTTCTGGGTTACCCATCCATCTATCCATCCCCCATATATTCATTCAACCATTCATCCATCCTCTATCTATCTGTTCACCTACCCACCCCAAAACCCTATCCATCTATTCACCCATCCATCTATCCCTCTATCCAGCTGCCCACCCCCACCCATCCATCGGTCTGCCCAGTATTTGCCAGGTCTTCCTCCCTCCAGATAAGTGCTTGGTCCGATGCCAAGAGCTGGTGGCACAGGGGTGCCAGCCCTGTGGCCTGAGTGCAGCTGGAGGGCCGTTTGTCTTGCTGGGCTGCATGTTTGCATGTTGTGATTGCACACTTCCTCATGGGACCTCATGTAGTGGCGGGGGTGGGGTGGGGGGACTGACTGCGCCCTCTGCCTCCTGGGGAGGCCCACAGGACCCCCACCTCCCCCTTCCCGCCCGGCCTGCTGGTGAGTGGGGACCCCTCACTGCTGTTGACCTGGGCTGTCATATCGTCCTTGCCCAGGAGCGAGAAATGCTGTTCAGGAGTTGACACAGAGACATAACCAAGTGTGAGACCCATGAGGGCCTGTGTGCAGGGGCAGGGACGTGCTCACCCAGCATAAGCACAGCCACCAGCCCGTGTCTGTCACACTGTGATGTCACACGAGCCTCCATCACAGCCAGGGAGATGGGGTGGAACCTCCCCTGGGCTGTGGAGAGACCAGACTCCCAGTGGGAAGCCACACAGGTGTGAGCAGGCCCATGAGAAGGGTGGCACCAATGTCCCTTGAGGGACAGCCCCGGGCCAGGGCTTTGAAGCTGGGCCGGGTCATTCCGGTGGGTGGTGCTCCCCACTCTCCAGGAGGAGCCTCAGAGGCGAGGGGCCCAGTGCCTCACCTGGGGGCAGGGAAGGGACCCTCAGCCCAGATGGCCTCTCCTTGCCCCGTCCCCCCTGAGAGGTTCTGGGAACTCTTGTTCAGTCCCTTTCCTGTGGGGTCAGGGGAGCCTCCGCCTCTGTGTGAACCTCTGTGTGTCTGCTTCGTCTGGGGTCTCCCTGCCCCCGCACTCCCTCCTTGTGGCCGCGCCCCATGCCTGCCAGGGAGGACCAGGGGCACCCCTTTGGCCCGCTTG
Source organism: Myotis nattereri (assembly GCF_964212035.1). Classification (NCBI taxonomy): domain Eukaryota; kingdom Metazoa; phylum Chordata; class Mammalia; order Chiroptera; family Vespertilionidae; genus Myotis; species Myotis nattereri. The sequence continues at coordinate 3,039,267 of NC_138083.1, forward strand.
CCCCTCACAGCCCCCTTCCTCTGGGCCCAGGCATTGGCACTGTGCCTGTGGGCCGAGTGGAGACGGGCATCCTTCGGCCTGGCATGGTGGTGACCTTTGCGCCTGTGAACATCACCACGGAGGTGAAGTCGGTGGAGATGCACCACGAGGCTCTGAGCGAGGCCCTGCCTGGCGACAACGTTGGCTTCAACGTGAAGAACGTGTCCGTCAAGGACATCCGCCGGGGCAACGTGTGTGGGGACAGCAAGTCCGACCCGCCCCAGGAGGCCGCCCAGTTCACCTCCCAGGTGGGTGCCCAGTCCCGCAGGCGGTAAGGGGCTGCCCACAGCGGCCGAGCACTGGGCAGCCCTGGCCTGGCGTTGGGAGAACTCAGACCCTTGCTTTGCACACACGACCTCCAGGCCTGGAGAGGTTGGCACAGGGTTGAGGGCTCCTAGGAAGGGTGCACTGGCGGGGAGCCCAGGCCTGTCACTTGGGCTTCACTGCGGTCCCACTTGGGTCCTGAAAGTGCTTTTATCACTTTATTGCCACAGACGTCTCTGTGGTGCTTTTATTCTCTACACGTTCACTGCACCCTCTTTGGTCCCTTCCTCACATGACAAAAGTCGGCCTTATTGACATGTAATTGAAATATAAAAACTGGGGCCCCGTTTCGCCACCCCCGCCGCAGTTCTGGCCAGGGCCGATACACAGGCGCCCACCAGCGCGTTCAGACAGTGCACCTGTCTGTCGTCCCTCTCTGGTGGCTGGTTTATCTGCGTTACTTCAGTGCCTAGCGCCGACCTCGGGGTCCAGGTCTGTCCCACTGGACCTTTTCCCACAGTCCGCACCCGGGCCCCAGGGACCTGGGAGGTGGGCTGTAGCCTCTCCCTGCCCTGATGCCCACCTGTCACTGATGGCGGCATGCCACTCTGCCCGCAGGTCATCATTCTGAACCACCCTGGGCAGATCAGCGCCGGCTACTCGCCGGTCATTGACTGCCATACGGCCCACATTGCCTGCAAGTTCGCGGAGCTGAAGGAGAAGATAGACCGGCGCTCCGGCAAGAAGCTGGAGGACAACCCCAAGTCCCTGAAGTCGGGCGACGCAGCCATCGTGGAGATGGTCCCAGGGAAGCCCATGTGTGTGGAGAGCTTCTCCCAGTACCCGCCTCTGGGTGAGTGGGGTGTGAGGGAGGCCCAGCCCCAGGGCCCCGCCAGGGAGGGGCCTTGACTTTCTGCTAGCCTGGAGCCTGAGCAGGAGCGGGCTGTTCCGGGAGCACCCGCGGCCCCTGGGCAGGTCTGGGGTGGTGCCCCTTTCCCAGTGACTCGCCCGAGGCGCACAGCCAGTCCAGTGGCTGCCGCGCAGTCGCAGGGACACGCAGATTTTCCCGGGCCTGGAGCCCAGCGAGGGTCCCAGCCCGGCGGCCACAGGCTGCATCCCGGCGGGCGGGCGGGCGGGCGGGCGGGAGCGCCGCGCCCTCACACCCTCCCCGCAGGCCGCTTTGCCGTGCGCGACATGCGGCAGACGGTGGCCGTGGGCGTCATCAAGAACGTGGAGAAGAAGAGCGGCGGCGCCGGGAAGGTCACCAAGTCGGCGCAGAAGGCGCAGAAGGCGGGCAAGTGAAGCGCGGGCGCCCGCGGCGCGACCCTCCCCGGCGGCGCCGCGCCCCGCCCCCCGCCGCGCCCCCGCCCCCGCCCGCGCCCCCCGCCCCCCCGCCAGAAGCATGTCTGCACCTCCGTGTGTCAGAGGCTGTCCGTGAGCGACTGGATGCTCGCCATCAAGGTCCAGTGGAAGTTCTTCAAGAGGAAAAGAGCCCGCACCGCCGCTTCCGCACCCAGCCTTCGCCGCGCTCAGTGCCCGTTTTACCAATAAACCGAGCGACCCCACAGCTGTGTGCGCCTGCTGGGGGGCGGGGGGGGGGGGGCCCGCCCAGGAGGCCGGCTCCCAAGTCCAGCTGGTCTGGCTTGCCATGAGGGGGCTCTGCAGTTTCCCCTGAGATCTGCAAGCGTGGGGGGGGGGGGGCGCTGGATGCTTTGGGGTCTCTGAGAAGCGATGAGAGCTGAGGGCCGCTTCCCCACGAGTGACTCTCTCACACCACCGTTCCTCACCCACTTTCCTGGGCCCCTCCCCAGCCGGTCATTTGCGGCAGCACCGTGTCCACCCTGCTCCTCAGCTGAGCCCAGCCCACCCGGGAATGCCACCCCCAGAAACCCTGGTCAAGCCTGACCTTGGTCAGCAAGAGCAGGATGGCAGGGGGACTGCTCAGCCAGCCCGCCCGTGGGGGCTGCACCAGGAGCTGAGGGCGGGGCAAGCGGACCCCAACCTGCTCCCAGGGCAGACTCAGGCCAAGAGCAAGCTCCCGGAGTGTGTGAAGTCCTGCAACAAATGACCGCTGGCTGTTCAAAGCGGCAGCAAGGGGCTCTCACAGTCCAAAATCAGAATCACCGGGACAGAACCAGGGTGCTGGCAGGGCCCGGGGCTCGAGGGCAGGGCCCCCTGGCCTTGGCCCTGGGCTGTGGCCGGAACTCCGTCTCTGCCTCTGCGCCATGCCTCCCCCTGCCTCCCTCACCCAGGATAGCCTCACCCCAAGACCCTTAATCTAGGAACTTCTCAAAACCCCTTCTTGCCACACAGGCTCAGCTCAGGTCTCAGGGATGGGGCCTGGAATGTCAGGGGGTGCATCCAGCCCACAACCCCCCGGGGGTGCTGCCAGCCAGGAGGGGTGGGGGCACGTGGCTCAGAGAGGCCTGTGGAGGGGCTGCTGGTGTCTCCCACCAGCCCCGTGGAGGGGGCGAGCCCTGGGAGCTGCATGTGGGGGTAGGACCAGGAAGACCCGGGAGCAGCGTGCCCTTTGGATTCATTTCCGGGGGTGGGGTCATGCTGGCGGCTGACCCACAGAGACCTCCCAGGAGGGCGGCGAGGCAGCAAATACACAAGACACCCAGGCCCAGTGGGATTTTGGGTCAGTGGGATAATCTTCAATATAAATCTCCCACACAATATTTACACTGACAAAGTATTTGCTGTTTCCCTGAAATTGAGACCAGCCTGTAGATTTTGTCTAGTGGTGGGACTCTGCCCCAGGAAGTTGTCCTACACACGTGGCCCAGTTAGAACGGGGGTCAAATAAGAGCAACTTGCCAGCCAGAGACAGGATCTTGTGTGGCCCCTGAGGGGTCCTCAACCTCTGGTCCTGGTCACTGGTCCCCTCTGGGGACCCTGGTCACCCAGACGCTGAGGGTGGGACGATGTGAGCTGTCCACACAGCAGAGGCCTGGGCTGGGGGCCCACTGCTGGCCCTCCAGGTGGGTGCGTGGAGGGCGGGGCACAGGCCCTGCCAGGCTCATGGACTCCCAAGAGCAGGTGAGGACAGAGGCAGAGCACGTTCCCATTCCTGGCGGTGGAGGGCAGGCCTTCCGGGAAGGGTCTCTATTCCTTGGGCACCACTTTTGGGCTGGGTTGATGAAGGCAGGTCTGAGAAGCCCCAAGCCCACAAGTCTAGAGCCTGGCCTCGCCCCTGCCTTGCTGCGCCCTGGGTGCCTGGCTGGGGCTGGCCCCACGGGGTGGGGGAGGGTTGGGGAAGGACAGTGACAGGAGGCTGAAATCTGGGAGCACGGCCTGGTGGGGCATGCAATAGCTCCAGGTGTTCACAAGGGGGCAGCACACGCAGGCACCCCTCCTGGGATTTTCCCACTGACCTCTGGGTGGGGGCTCCCCTGCCTCCAGCACTGCAAACTGGGTAGCATTTCCGCTGTTCCTGGAGCAGCCCCCGTTCAGTGGGTCTTGGCCACACCTGAGGCCTATGCTACAGAGTCAGAGTGAGATGTGCCCGCCTGTCAGGAGGGAGGCTGTGGGGGTGCGGCAGAGTCCCGAGGTTACAGTCTGGGCTGTGCGTCTCAGACCCTCACAGTGTCAGACGTGGCTGAGATTGCATCTATGGGTGCGGAGCAGACTGGAAATGAAAACAGAGATATTTAAAACAAGAATGCAGTGTGGCCCGCCTGGCGTGGCTCCGGGTTGAGCACTGACCTATGTTCCGGGTCATGGTTCGACTCCCAGTCAGGGCACAGGCCTGAGTTGTGGGCTCGATCCCCTGTGTGGGGCGTGCAGGAGGCAGCCAATCAATGATTCTCTCTCATCATTGATGTTTTGATCTCTCCCTTTCCCTTTCTCTCTGAAATCAATAAAAACATACTAAAAAATAAAGAGCCAAATCTTAAGCAAAAAAATGCAGCGTGGTGATTGCAGGGGCGGGGTGGGGGGAGCGGAGGCAGAAGAGGGTGTAGGGGATAAATGCTGACGGGAAAAATAAAATAAAGAGAAAAACCAAAATGACCCATAATCTCACGACAAAGGAAACATAATAAACAAGAATGCCTGGCACACACACAGCGCCATGGCACACCGCTGGAGACGCCACTGTGCAGGGCAGAAAGGAGGGAAGAGAACTAGTCCGGTGTTATTGCAAAAACAGTTCTGACCTTGAGAGCCTCTGGAAGGTTCTGGGGACCTGGGGCACTGATCTTGGCAGGAGTGCCTGAGTCCTGCCCCCCCCCCCCCCCGCCCCACCGAGGACAGGGCAGGTGGCACCTGGCCGGCTTTGGGAAGGGTTGGGTGACTGCTGTGGTCAGGTGCTCTTAGGCACAGCGCTGTCCAGCTCTGGGAGTGGCCGTCAGTCAGAGCTGAGGCCCTCGGGCCGGGCTGAGACGCAGGGACAAACTTAGGCCTAGGAGCTGGGTGCTCTCTCCCTCCACAGGTGGTCAGTGGAGCTGGGTAGGTAGGGGTGACCTCAACTTGGGGAGCCCCAGTGGCAGCTGGATAGGACAGTGCGTGGGTGAGGGGGACACTAGCCTGGACAGTGCGCCCTGGCGGGGGTGGGGGGTAGAGCTGCAGGGCCGGGGTTGCTAGGAGGACACCGGGGCCCAGAGAGGTGCAGGCAGGGCTGGTGCCGAGGCCTGAAGCAGCCAGGCAGGCGCTCCCGCCCTCCACTGGGCTGGCGGGTGGTTTAGAGCAGGGCCCCAGGACCCCCAGTGGTTTCCATCTGCACTGTGGGAGCCTCTGAAAAATTCATGAGCTGCTGAGGCTTCGGGTCCGGCTGAGATGGCCGAATCTGATCTGCCTCCCGCCTGTCTGCCAGGGCACCCTGCCCTTCCCCAGGCTACAGGCTGGCCCTGGTGGGACAGCCCAGTGCCCTGACAGTGGTTTCAGACTGGCAACTGTGGGCTTGTCTCTTGCTGGGGGCCCTGGTGTGTCTTTGAGGGGCCCGTGGGTGTGCTGCGTGACATGCGTGCATCTGGTATGTGAGCCCAGCAGGCCACAGGCCCCTGTGTGCGTGTGGCCTGGGTGTGGGGTGTGCAGTGGAGTGTCCCAGAGCCCTCAGGAGCTGAGCCAGTGAGCGCGTGCATGTGTGTGTGTTCGTGGGTGTGCATGTGTGTATGCACATGGGTTTAGATCCATGTGTGTGCATGCTACAAAGAGAGCATGTGTGCATGTGTGTGCGTGCATGTGAGCACGTGTTTTGATTTACCTGCTCTGCTGGCTGGCAGCCTGGAGTCTGGGCTGAGCCGCTGGGCGGCGCTGGGCAGCTGCGCCTGTCCTGCAGCTGTGAGGGTGTGGGGGAGGCTGGCAGGCAGCTGGACTGTCCGGGTGTGAGCGGGAGGAAGGGAGGAAGGCAGGAGAGCGTTTGGTCGGAGGTGCTGGGAGCTGGCTCCTTCCCAGGCTCCACTCGGAACTCCTGGTGTCTCACCGTGGGGTCGGCTGGGGTTAGGGTTAGGGAAGTGGGGAGCCAGGGGAGCCGGGAAGCCCGTGGAGGCTGTATGAGGCAGGGACCCCCAGGTGCGGTAGCTGCCAGAATGGAGGTCGGATCAGCTCAGCACGCCAGGGTCTGGGCCTGGCCTGGGGTTGCGTGGGAGGCGGCGGCAGGGTGCAGGAGGCAACGTTGGGAGGAGGTGAGAGAGCACCCAGGCAGACCCTGCCTGTCTGGTGTCCACCCTGGCCAAGTGGGTGGACCTGCAGGGTGGGGGGCAGGGACGGACGAGACCAGACTTTGGGTGGCCTCCCTGAGGATGCACCTGCAGGCTCCGTGGAGGAGCTACGGTGGCCGTGGGCTGGGCTTGCGCCATCTCTGAGGCCTGGTGGGCCCAGCTCCCGGGGGACTCTGTGAGGAGGACACCACCAGCACCAGCGCAGTTTGACGCTGTGGAGCCAGCGGGGCTCCTGGGTTGCGGGGCTTGGCTGCCTGGAAAGGGGTGGTGGAGGGGCAGGCAGAACAGGATATGCCCGGGGGGGGGGGGGCGGCGGAAAGAGGGGCCATGCTCAGTCCCATGCTGAGGGTGTGGGGTCTCCCTTTCATCGCCCAGTGTCTTGGTAGAGTTCTTGCCCCCCGAGGGGCAGGGCCTGATGGATGCCCCACACCCATGACGACCCAGGGCCCCCTCCCTGCACCTGGCTTTCGTGGAAAGCTGCTGGGGGGAGGGGGGCCTGGGGGCATTCGGTGCCTTAGTGTCCTCTCTCCCCATTTCCTGACATGGGGGCCGCCCCCTGCAGGCTGGGGACAGCAGTGCATGCGGAGCCAGGCCTGCCAGCGATGCGTTTACTTTCACTGTAAAGCTTACATAGTGCTCAACGCTTCACAGACCGAACCCATCGCACCAGCTCGGTTCTGTGGCGTCTTTACTGCTATTGCCCCCATTTGCAGCCAGGAATCCGTGCCCAGAGAGGGTCTGCGACTGACCCAAAGTCATACACGCAGTGAGGCCAGCGAGCGGCGACACAGCTGTGACAGTGCGTTTTGTCATCAAGGTAGAGAACAGCAACATGGAAAGCCCAGGGCTATTGTGCTGGACTCTGATGATGGCCGCTCTGTTTCCACTTGGCGGGTGTGGCCCTCACACGGAGGCCTGCCCAACATCCCTGCCTCCTGCCTTCTTCCCATGAAAAATCCTCATCCCTTGGCTTAGGTATTTTCCCAAGCTTTAGGGAGGAAGTCCATTTGTTTGCACTATTTCATGCTAAGGTGTGAATGACTAACTTGCCGGGAATAGCTGCATTTAAAAAGAAAACGTCTGTCTTAACCTCAGCACTATTGGCATCAGGGACAGGTAATTCTTCCTGCTCCTGGGCAGTAAAGGAGCTCCACCCACTAGATGCCAGCAGCATCTGCTCTGTCATAACAACCAGACGTCTCCAGGCGACAGCGAGTGGCCTACCTGGCCCTCATTCTGTGGGTGGGACACGGGAAAGGATGTGGCCAGATGTCTGAGTGGGGAGGGACAGGCAGATGGTTCCCTTCAATGACAATCTGAGGGAGGGTCTGTAAGAAACCAAGAAGGAGTGTTTCTAAGCAGGATCCGGGGTTGCCTGGCACCTTCCTGCCACTTCCTGGACCCTCCTCTGTGCCCACGCCACCCAGGGTACCCTACAGGATTCTCTCGGCTTAACCCTCAGCAGCTGGCCGCTGGCCGAGGGCAGCCCTGCTCTTCCCTCACCAGCGAGGAACTTGGCCTCCGTGAGGTTACCTGACCAGCTCAGTCACACCCTGTCCACGCTCTGCAGCCACACGCTCTGCCCTCAGCAAAGCCGTGGGTGGAGCCCGTGTTTGCCGGCAGAGTGGCTTGTGGGCCCTCAGCAGAGCCTGGTGCTGACCAAGCATGCCAGCTCTGTCCAGGCGGAGGATCGCTGGTTTGCTGGTCAGAGTCCAGCCTTCCTGTCCCACCCTCTGGCTTTGTGTGGGGACCTTGTCCTGGGTGAGCAGGGTGGGGGTGGGGACTCTGACAGCCCACAGGCCCTGCCCCAGACTGGACAGCTCTGTCCGAAGCCTACTGGGCATCTGGCCAAGCAAGCAAGGCACTCAAGTGAGCGTGGGCAAGGTGGTGGGGGCAGTGTCCAGATGCCGGCAGCCTGTGTGTGGGCAGGCGGCTGACCACGGCCCTGGCGGTGTGCCTGTCTCCATGGCATGGAGCTGCAGTGTCCACATCCTCCTCGTCCTCTGGTTGCACAGCCCAGGCCAGTCAGTGAGGGCGCGACCTGGCTGGAGGGTCCAAGTGATGCCCACCTGAAAACGGGACTGCTCACTCATTCAGGGAGAGTTGATGAGCCGGGTAAGGGGTGCGAGTGTGTGCACGGGTGTGTGTGCACAGGGTGTGGGAGTGTGCACAGGGTGTGGGTGTGGACACAGGGTGTGGGTGTGTGCACAGGGTGTGGGAGTGTGCACAGGGTGTGGGTGTGTGCACAGGGTGTGGGTGTGAGCACAGGGTGTTGTGTGTGCACAGGGTGTGGGAGTGTGCACAGGGTGTGGGTGTGGGCACAGGGTGTGTGTGTGTGCACAGGGTGTGGGAGTGTGCACAGGGTGTGGGTGTGGGCAAAGGGTGTGGGTGTGTCCACAGGGTGTGGGTGTGAGCACAGGGTGTTGTGTGTGCACAGGGTGTGGGTGTGTCCACAGGGTGTGTGCGTGTGCACAGGGTGTGGGTGTGTGCACAGGGTGTGGGTGTGAGCACAGGTTGTGGGTGTGTGCACAGGGTGTAGGTGTGGGCACAGGGTGTGGGTGTGGGCACAGGGTGTGGGTGTGGGCACAGGGTGTTGTGTGTGCACAGGGTGTTGTGTGTGGGCACAGGGTGTGGTGTGGGCACAGGGTGTGGGTGTGGGCACAGGGTATGTGTGTGTGCACAGGGTGTGGGTGTGGGCACAGGGTGTGGGTGTGAGCACAGGGTGTTGTGTGTGCACAGGGTGTGGGAGTGTGCACAGGGTGTGGGTGTGGGCACAGGGTGTGTGTGTGTGCACAGGGTGTGGGTGTGGGCACAGGGTGTGGGTGTGGGCACAGGGTGTTGTGTGTGCACAGGGTGTGGGTGTGTGCACAGGGTGTTGTGTGAGCACAGGGTGTGGGTGTGGGCACAGGGTATGTGTGTGGGCACAGGGTGTGGGTGTGGGCACAGGGTGTTGTGTGTGCACAGGTTGTGGGTGTGTGCACAGGGTGTGGGTGTGGGCACAGGGTGTTGTGTGTGCACAGGTTGTGGGTGTGTGCACAGGGTGTGGGTGTGGGCACAGGGTGTTGTGTGTGCACAGGGTGTGGGAGTGTGCACAGGGTGTGGGTGTGTGCACAGGGTGTGGGTGTGGGCACAGGGTGTGGTTGTGGGCACAGGGTTTGGGAGTGTGCACAGGGTGTGGGTGTGGGCACAGGGTGTGTGTGTGCACAGGGTGTGGGTTTGAGCACAGGGTGTGGGTGTGTGCACAGGGTGTGGGTGTGGGCACAGTGTGTTGTGTGTGCACAGGGTGTGGGTGTGAGCACAGGGTGTGGGTGTGTGCACAGGGTGTGGGTGTGGGCACAGGGTGTGGGTGTGGGCACAGGGTTTTGTGTGTGCACAGGGTGTGGGAGTGTGCACAGGGTGTGGGTGTGGGCACAGGGTGTGGGTGTGGGCACAGGGTGTGGGTGTGAGCACAGGGTGTGGGTGTGTGCACAGGGTGTGGGTGTGGGCACAGTGTGTTGTGTGTGCACAGGGTGTGGGTGTGAGCACAGGGTGTGGGTGTGGGCACAGGGTGTGTGTGTGCACAGGGTGTGGGTGTGAGCACAGGGTGTTGTGTGTGCACAGGGTGTGGGTGTGGGCACAGGGTGTGGGTGTGGGCACAGGGTGTGGGTGTGAGCACAGGGTGTGGGTGTGTGCACAGGGTGTGGGTGTGGGCACAGTGTGTTGTGTGTGCACAGGGTGTGGGTGTGAGCACAGGGTGTGGGTGTGGGCACAGGGTGTGTGTGTGCACAGGGTGTGGGTGTGAGCACAGGGTGTTGTGTGTGCACAGGGTGTGGGTGTGGGCACAGGGTGTTGTGTGTGCACAGGGTTTGGGAGTGTGCACAGGGTCTGGGTGTGGGCACAGGGTGTGGGTGTGTGCACAGGGTGGGTGTGAGCACAGGGTGTTGTGTGTGCACAGGGTGTGGGTGTGGGCACAGGGTGTGGGTGTGGGCACAGGGTGTGGGTGTGAGCACAGGGTGTGGGAGTGTGCACGGGTGTGGGTGTGTGCACAGGGTGTGGGTCTGTGCACAGGGTGTGGGTGTGTGCACAGGGTGTGGGTGTGAGCACAGGGTGTGGGTGTGAGCACAGGGTGTGGGTCTGTGCACAGGGTGTGGGAGTGTGCACAGGGTGTGGGTGTGGGCACAGGGTGTTGGTGTGTGCACAGGGTGTGGGTGTGGGCACAGGGTGTGGGTGTGGGCACAGGGTGTGGGAGTGTGCACAGTGTGTGGGTGTGTGCACAGGGTGTGGGAGTGTGCACAGGGTGTGGGTGTGTGCACAGTTTGAGCTCCCTGTCTAGCGGGGAGGGAGGTGAATAGGAGGCAAGCAAATAAGTAAAACAGCTTCGGCTGTGATGAGACACCAGGGCTGAGGGGAGCAGGGAGGCCCCACTTCAGGGCGGGCACAGCAGAGCCTCCCTGCGGAGACGCACACGGCCCTCAGGCGCCAGTGGCGGGAGCAGCTTCCTGTGGAGGGCACACTGCAGGCAAAGGCTCCTTTGCTTGCTTGAGGCCACTGGGGTTTCACCGACTTGCTGGTGGGCCATGGGGGCTGGAAGGGGCAGGCGGGGCATGTGGGTGGGGTAGTCTGGGAGTCACAGGACACATCACATGGCGGAAGAGTCCGTGGTGAGGAGAGCATTTGGAGAGTGTCAAAGAGCCACAGGAGCACTGACTCAGTCAATCTCAGCATCGCAGTGCACGAGCGTGGCCTGTCTGCCCCCCACGTTTCATCTGCGCACACAGGGACGCTGTCACCGACTTCACTTGTGCACAGAGTGGGAAGGGCAGTGCGGGGTGGGAAATGACAAAACCACAACCTCCCAAGCACCACCCTTGCTCTTAGGAGCTGCCTGCAGAGCGGGGACAGGGGCTGTGGGACCTCCAGGGCCCGCCCTCCCCATGCACCCAGGCTACCTCCACTGTCCAGCCGGCTGTGCACACCTGGCGTCCATGGGTTCCTGGTGGCTGAGGAGTCCAAGCCAGCTCCCCCCTGCAATTCGCTGGTTTGCCAGGGGCTGGGAGGATGGCTGATAACTCTGATCCTTTGAAAAATGTCTACATTTTTATTGAGTTTAGTGTAAGATGTTTTTTAAAGTCAATGCTTTCATATGTTAAGTCTTCTCTTCACTTCCCACTCCCCCATGAGCTGGATAAATGCAGCCCCACCTCCTCCTAATAATGGAAAATTCCTGGGGGGATGGCGGGCTGGGACTTGCTGTCTGCACAGGCACTTCCTGTTGCCCAAATGATAGTGTTAGGATGACAAACTCTGACCCAGGCCAAATGATTGAGAACCTGTCCGTCCTCATTTCCCCAAATTAAGTCGCGTTTCTCTTTTCTCGGGCTGGTGAGCTTTCCCGCTGGGCCTCTGCCGGGATCATCTGTTTCCGCAGGCTGCGCTGGGAGGAGCGCCCCTTTCTCCTGGGAGGAGACAGGAGCTGGTGCTGGTGCTGGAGCTGGTGCTGGAGCTGGAGCTGGTGCTGGAGCTGGAGCTGGTGCTGGTGCTGGAGCTGGTGCTGGTGCTGGAGCTGGTGCTGGTGCTGGTGCTGGTGCTGGTGCTGGTGCAAAAGGAAGCTGCTTTTCAGGCCGCAGCCCGGCCCGCGGAACTCCAGCTGGAAATAAACACCTTCTGTGTGACTTGTGAGCAGACAGGGATGTAACAGAGCAGCAGATGGCTGTCCCAAAGGGCCCAGAAGCAGGGCATCAGAGCTGGTCCCCCTCCGCGGCCAACAGGGGGCCGGCCTCACCGCTGATGCCACTGAGCCAGGCCCGCCAGCCAGGAGAAGCCCCTGCCCTGTCGCAGGTTAGGGCCGAAAGAGTAAGTGTCAGGACCCCTGGAGTGGGAGAAGTGGGTTTCCAGAAAATGCTGTGCCTGTACCACCTCGGAAGGGTCCCTGTGCAGATTCCCTGGAGGGGACAATGCTGGTGTGCTTTGATCTGGCCTCAGCCACCAGCAGTTGCCACATCTGCTGACCACCCATAGGGGCCTGATGGTGCCAAGCCCTGTGGGACCCGGCAGTGTCGAGATGAGTGCAGAGGCAAGGAGCTCCCTGTGGGGTGGGGACAGAGCAAGAGCTGGGGGTGGGTGGGTGCCCGAGACCTCTGTGCTGGCCTGGGAGGTGACAGTGGCCACCGTGGTTCTCAGCGCACTCACTGGTCTATGCTGGGCTGCTCGGTGTGGTCGCGGCGACCCGGGGGATGGAGGAGGAGACTGGGGGTCTGGGGAGCGTGTTCCATACAGAGGTGCTGACCGGACAGCGCCCTGCTTGGCAGCTCATGCTGGCTGCAGGCCTCTCCAGGCTGGAGCTGGGCATCTGAGCACCTGAAATTTTCCACTCTTCTCTGGATCCTCATTGCTGTCTTGGCAAAGATGTCTTGAACCTGAAAGCTTGTCCATCTATCCTATATGATAAAAGCGTAATATGTAAATCGGCCAAATGGCCGAACAGCAGACTGACCACCCGGGACCACGCTGACACCCACTGGTGCCAGGCCAGCTAAGGCAGGTGTGATGCGATTGGTCCGGGGCCCGGCCATTGCCCCATGATCACCCTGCAGAGAAAGGTCCAGACCACTGGCCAGCGGGGTGATCAACTGGGGGGCTCCACAATCGGCCCAAAGAGGGAGGCCCAGGACACTGACCGGCGGGCTGCGGTAGGTGGACAGGGCCTCCCTCTGTGAGGGAAGCCCAGGTCCTGGGTGCTGGAGGGAAGCCGGTGCCAGCAGCCAGGGGAAGGAAGGCCTGCTCCTGCACGAATTTCGTGCATCGGGCCTCTAGTTTTTATTTATTTTATTTTTTATTTTAAAAAAATATACTTTATTGATTTTTTTTTACAGAGAGGAGGGGAGAGGGATAGAGAGTTAGAAACATCGATGAGAGAAAAACATCGATCAGCTGCCTCTTGCACACTCACTACTGGGGATGTACCCACAACGAAGGTACATGCCCTTGACCAGAATTGAACCTGGGACCTTCAGTCCGCAGGCCAACGCTCTATCCACTGAGCCAAACCGGTTAGGGCTGGGCCTCTAGTTTTTAAATAAATGGAATTCCTGTCACTTGCATGGAATTCACCCCAACTGAACATGTTCATGACTTGCTTCACCTGGGTTGCAGGTGTGCTGGGGGACACCAGACACACACAGACGATGCACAGGACACAAAACTGAAGACATAGATGATCAGTGAGCCGGCTCACTGAAAGGACGTCATAACAGAGGGAGCAGAGGCTCACACCTTGACGCGCCTCCCGGAACCTACCAAGCGCCTTTGCAGAGGAGAGAAGGGAGGGTCCCAGCGGTCATTCCCCGCCCCTCCCCAGCCAGGCTTCCCTCTCACCCCTCACCCCCAGCATCGCTAGTCCTTCAGGGGCTACTTCATTCGCACATCAAAGTCCCAGAAGAGACTCCCCTGGGAGGGACTGGCCGGTCTCAGGGGACCCAGGTGGCGGCCCCTTCTGGAGTTTGCACATCTGAGTGCAGCCACTTTGTCCAGCCCTCTGAAGGGTGAGAGCAAGGGTCACCCAGGTGCCATCCCTGTGGGTCCAGCTGTGTGGGAATGCAGAGCGCCCCTCCTTTCCTTTTGCCATCCAGCCGGCCCCCCAACCCCTCTGAATGGACCAGGCTGGTGCCTCCGTCCTCGGTCTGGGCTCCGCAGGGTGCAGTCCCTGGGGCTGACCACTGGGCAGGTAGGCGCGGAGGTGGGGTCAGGAGTGGGCCCGTGGGACCTGCCCTTGGGCACAGTCCAACCCCAACACTTTGGATGACTCACAAATTAGCCCTGTGCCTGAGGGGCCATTGTTTTCTGTCAAATTAAAAAGAAAAAGCAGGCCATGTGGCTATTAGCTTTGGAGGCCAAAGGGTAGGGCTAGGGCTGTTTTTGAGCCAAGTTACCAGTTGGACAGCGACCACTTTGAACAGGCCTTTCAGGTAGACCCCGCGGTGCCGGGCCAGTGTGGGAAGAGGCGGAGGTGGTCCCGAGAGCCCCGGGCCCTGCGTGCGGCTCTGGCCCTCTGGCCGGGCCTGGGCTCCGCTCCGGCCGCCCCCGCTGCCCCCGGCGGAGCCCTCGCCCCTTCAGCCGGCGCAGCCTCAGGCCCCCTCCAGGTCTGCAGACAAAGCCCAGGCCTCCAGGGGCGAGATTCTCCGCCCACCTGATCGCTGTGCCCACGGCGGCCTGTGGTGGGGAGCCGCGCTCCCGGCGCTTCTGCCAGGGCCCCGCCTCTGCGCCCAGGTCAGGTCGCCTCTTAGGAACCCTCCGGCCTAGACGCTCCCGGCACGGGCAAGGGCCAGTGTGGGGTGGGGGTGGGGTCAGGCCGGTCCACCCGAAAGCCACCCCGCCCCGCTTGGAGGTGCCGGGACCGCTCGGGCGTGTGCTCGCCTGGTCCTGTCCGCCTCAGAGGAGACCAAGGGCAGGTTCTCTCGTCCGCGCGGCCGCGGCGGCGGGAGCGGGAAGGGGCTGGCCAGCGGCACGGAGCCCGGCCGCCTCTCGGTTCCCGCCTCTCCCGCGGCCCGCACGGCTCCGCAGGGGTTAACGGGGGCGGGGCAAGGCGGAGGGCGGAGCGAGGTGGCCGCCCGTCTCCCCTCCTCCCCGCGCCCCGCGAGGCCCGGGCCGGCTGGAGCGCGGAGCCGCTGCCGCCGCCGCCCCCGCCGCCCCTGCCATGCGGCTCGCGCGCCGGGGGCCTGGGCTCGGGGCGCCCCCCGCGTGCCGCCCCCGCTGAGTCCGCGCCCCCTCCGCCGGGCGCCGCCGGCACCATGGTGCAGAAGTCGCGCAACGGCGGCGTGTACCCCGGCCCGAGCGGGGAGAAGAAGCTCAAGGTGGGCTTCGTGGGGCTGGACCCCGGCGCGCCCGACAGCACCCGGGATGGCGCCCTGCTCATCGCCGGCTCCGAGGCCTCCAAGCGCGGCAGCATCCTCAGCAAGCCGCGCGCGGGCGGCGTGGGCGCCGGGAAGCCCCCGAAGCGCAACGCTTTCTACCGCAAGCTGCAGAATTTCCTGTACAACGTGCTGGAGCGGCCGCGCGGCTGGGCCTTCATCTACCACGCCTACGTGTGAGTGTCCGGCCTCCGCGCCCCGCCGGGGGCTTGGGACCGAGCCGGGACCGCGTCCCCGGGGTGAAGCGAAGGGCGCAGACTGGAGAGATTTTTGGAGAGATCAGGCCGGGAGGAGTTCTGGGGTGCGGGGTTCAGATCAGAGTGGGGGCGCCTGTCCCCCGCCCTCTCCCGCCTCCCCCCTGCGGCTTGGCTGGGTTGCCTCAGCCCCTCCCCTGCGGGATGGGGTTTGCGTAGCCCCAGCCACCCCTCCTTGGCCCTAGAGAGGCCCCTCCCCACGGCCATTGCACCAAACAAAGGGCCTGCGGGGAGGGAGGGAGGGCGGCGCTGCCCGTCTTGCCTCTGGATCTGGACTCCTGGGGGTCCCCCTAAGCTGGGCTCCCCCAAGGAAGGGGATGATGGCGGAGGGGCTGGCCTATCTTCCCCAGCCCCCCAAGCAACTCACTCCATCTGGGGAGAGTTTCTGGGTTGCTGAAATGGGGAGGGGTCCTAACATGACTCCCCTCCCCCAACCCGAAGCTCAGGGAAGTTGAGTCCTGCCCCTGGTGCTTGGAGCTGGCCCTGACCCTGCCTGCATCCCTGGGTCCCCCCTCCCTACCCCCCTCCCGCACAGCCCCCTCCCCCCAACCCTCTCCCGCACAGTCCTGAGGCCTCTCAGTCCTGAGGCCTCTCGGCAGCTGCGAGCGGAGCGGGAGGAGCAGGGGTGTGCCTGAAGCCCCCTGCGCATCCCAGGCTCTGACCCTCCTTGGCAGAGTGGACACCCAGGTGGAGGGGGGCTGCTGCCGGGGCCTGCCAGCCCTGACCGGAGAAGGGTGGTTGGTTCCCCAGGCCTGGTGTTCAGGGAGCTCCTCGCCCCGGGTCAGGGCCAGTGGCCTCTGGCTGGCCTCTGTGCACATGAGTGTCGTGGGTGGTGTCTGAGAGTGCGTGTGTCTGTGTCCTCTGTGCATGGGCTCTGGGAGTGCAGGCACTCTCCCATCCCAGCCAGGCCGGCCGCTCGGCCATTTTGTGTGCGAAGCGTTTTGGGATGGGAGTGAGGGGCAGATTCTGGGAAACTGCCTCCCCCTGGCCTGATGCCCACCTGGATGAGAGGGGTGTGTGCTTGTGAGTGTGACCCACTGAGTGTGACCAGGGACCTGGGCCCATGTGTCTGGACAGACCCTCCATGGGAGGGGGCGGTGGCCCTGGGAGGGAAATGCCAGGCTGCTTGTGGGGAGGGTGTCCTGGGGGGACTATGTCCCCAGCCCCGGCACCCAGCCGCCCTGGGAATCGCACGAGGCATGGACTCCTGGCATGGTGAGCATTAGCCCCAGGGCCCCCAGATGGCTCTGTTCTTCCTGGGCTGGCTGCTCAGATGTGCTCTTCAGCCTCGGAAGGCCCAGTGTCTGCTTACCAAGGACCCTCCCCATCTGGCTGGGGGCCCAAGGGCCTCTGGGTGGGACAGGCTGTGGTCATCCAGGTCCTGGCCCGAGGTGACCTCCGGTACATACACAGCCCATCCCCACAGCCCAGCTGGTGCTGGAGGGTTTGCCATGCTTTGGGCACAGATGCCTCTGGCTGGCAGCTTTTCCTGGGGGTCCCCTCCGGGTGGCCTCTCCCTGCTTGGGCCTGAAGTGGGCGGCTCTGTGCCAACTGCCTCCTGAGAGCGGCCGTGTTCAGAATGAGAGCAGGGTGTGTGGGGACCCTGGGCCGGCTCTGGGCAGCCCTGAATCAGGGTATGGGGCCAGCAGCGTGGGGGGCTTCGTGGCATTAGCCCTCACTGCCAAGGCAGCCCTGCCCTGCAGCCTCTCAGGCCTCCTCGGCCCCTCTACCGAGGGCACGAGCTCCCTGTCGCCCCTAGCTCACCAGTGGGGGCTCAGACTCATGGAAAGACAGCTCAGTGGTAGGCGATTTCTCTTGGGGAATGGGATAGGCAGGAGGGATCTGCAGCTGCTGTTGGTTTAGGCGCTTAAGTCTAGTCTTTGCAGGCCTCAGTGATTTTATCAGTAAAGTGGGCACAGAGGGTCTGGTGGAGATGAACTCCCAGGGCTGGTGCAGTGGGCTCTCCCCACTATGACAGGGCCGTCCTGCTGCTGTGACTCATTGCCTGCCATCCTGTCCCCAGGTGTGGAATTCTCCACTCTCCCTGTGCCCAGCCACCCATGGATCCCAGCCCCACCCTGACACAGGAAGCCTTCAGTGCCCACTGACCCCCAGGGTGTGGCCGCCCGGTGCCCTGCTCCCTTGCCCAGCTTGGGCTGACAGCCTGACTCATGCTTTGGCTTGTGGATTCATTAATTAAATGAAGTGCAAGTTCCTCCTCCTCCCCGGTTCTGCGCGGGGGTTCTGTGTCAGGCTTGGAAACTGGTGGAGGGTGGGGACACGGTCTGGGGCTGGCAGTCCTAGTGAAGACCCATCCTGGGCCTGGGGCAGCAACTGAGCCCTCCTTGGTCACCCTTTAGCCTTTTGTCTTCGCGCCTGGTTTCTGGAAGATGGGGGTGTCCCAGTGGATCTCAGGGGACAGCTGTTGCCAGAGGTGGGAGGGAGGCGACTGCCCTGTGGCCTCTGGGCTTTGTGGGCCTCAGGCCAGGTCCCCCTCCCGGCCACCCCCTGCGAAAGGGCCTCTCTCTGCAGACATGCCTGGGCACAGAGCTGTGGCCATCCCGCTCCTGGCCTGTGAGCTTTGCCAGAGGCACTCGAGACAGGAGCTGTCCCTGAGTTGCAGGGGGAGGAGGGTGTAGGGGTTGGGGGGGGAGGGGTCGGAGACCCCAAGATGTGGGCCAGCCTTGGCAGAAATACCTGGGACCTCCCCCGCCTGAGGCCCCGGAGGGTCCTTCCTGTGCTTGTGCTGGATGGGGAGTGGGCCCTGGGCAGGCGCCCCAGGGCACACACGTGCTCAGGGTGGGATTCTGGGAGGGCAGCTTGAGAGTTTCCACGGCTCCTTCAGTGCTGCCTCCCTCAGGTGTCGCCTCTCAGCAGTGACCCCTGGCAGTGACCCAGCCCTTCCATGGGAGCCCGGCAGCCCTGTAAGTGCCCCTCCCCACGTCCACCCTCACACCACGGCCGGGACTCGGGCCCTGGGGGTCTGTGCACCTGAAGGTGGGGGATTCTCTATGTAAGAGGATTTTCAGGTACAGGGTCCAGAGTTTGCAGGGGTTTCTCAAAGGGGGTTCAGAGGATGTGCTTGGGAGAGGGCCTGTGGGGGTGGGGACTGCGGGCTCTGGGCCAGCCTGGCTGGGACCTTGCCTCCACTGATGCTCCCAGACCTCAACCCCAGTTTCCTCATCTGTAATGTGAGGGTAGCACAGGGCTGGGTGCGTGTGACGGCCATGCAGCTCGTCACCATGACTGGCTCAGCAGGAGGGGCCCCGTCCTGAAGGGGGTGTGGAGGGCCCAGCAGACAAGGGCTGGCGTGGGCTGACAGCGCCCTCAGCCTCCTGCCCCTCAGTCCAGCCTTGGCCAGTTCTCAGTCCCGGCAGCCTGAGTGAAAGTCTCACTGCCAGCAAGGGCCTGCTGCCTGATGCGCATGGGAGATAACACGGTGGCACTGGCTTTTGAAAAAAGAAAAAGTCTTTTATTGTGAGGTCTACAGGCAAGGAGACAGGAGGTGGTGCTCAAATCTGTCTCCCCACCCAGGGCTCCAGCCGGATTTGAGGGTTTCAGCACCGCGTCTTCCTGGACAGCGCACCTGCGCTTCTGAAAGGCTCAGGCCCTCACGCCGTCCCAGCCTGCGGCTCTGCGGGGGCAGCCGCTGAGGGGCCACAGCGCTACCGTGAGGTGTCCAGGGTGTGACTTGGGAGTGAGGTTCACAGGTGTGACTCATGACTGGTGTATCCAAGGTTTAAACTTGGGTTTTGGGTTTTGTTAGAAATAGGACAGGATCAGTTTGAGCTGGCTCTGTGGTTGCCAAGGGGTTCGGGGCTGCTGCTTAGACACGAGGGCGCCCTTGGACGTGAGGCCTGGGTCTGACGCTTGTCCAGGAGACTGGCTGCTTTCCTAAGGAGACTCGAGCTCTGCGCTGCCAGGCATTGGGAGATGCTCCTGCTCTGCTGATGGCAGACATTCTGGCATCCTGAGGCTCCACACATGGAAAAACACCACTGTGGGCAGCTTGTACCCATGAACCCCTGGACCGTAAAAAACGCCACATGGGCCCTGGGACTCTGGGTTTCCACGAAGGCTGTGTCTGGCGCCCCGCCCCCTTTAGGCTAGTCATGTGCTGACCTAGCTCACATGGGCCGCGAGGCTGAGCCCACTTTGGATGGGACTGTCCCAGGAGCGTGGGAGATGCGTGCCAGGAGGCTGGAGCTCAGCTGAGCTTTCTGACACCCATCTGCGGACGGCACTGGCAGCCTCTCTCACACGCCTCCTTCGTGGCAGCGCACAGGCATTGCTGGCAGAGGAAGCGCGCCTTCCTGTTATGACTGCGCGGCGCCTGTCCGGCCCTCCCTACAGAGCCCCAGCAGCGGTTTGGGTCCAAGGCAGAAAGAAGAGAAGAAGACCCAAGATTGTCCCCCAAGAACGCCGCCGTGGTGCTGGGCCTGACTCAGGCCTGCCCTGCCCCTGGCCAGGCTCCCCTCTCCCCTCTGAGCCCAGGCTGGTGTCCACAGTCCCGCATCCCGCTGACCTGTTCGCTCCCTTCCCTGGCAGCTGGTACAGCAGTGAGCGTGCTCCTGGTGAGGGGGGAGTGTGCAGGAGAGAGCCAGTGCCAGAGAGATGACTGTTCCTAAAGCCTGGCATCACTCATGTGAAGTAAGAGAGTCAGAGCCATTTATTTAGCACATGGGCTGGTCTGGCGTTGGGGGTGGGGGTTGGGGAGTTAGTTATTTGAGGCTGAGACAGACCATGCTTTTTTGTTGTTGTTAATCCTCAGCCGAGGATATCTTTCCATTGATTTTTAGAGAGAGTGGAAGGGACAGGGAGACAGAGAGAGAAACATCGATGTGAGAGAAACACGTCAATTGGTTGCCTCATGCACGTGCCCCAACTGGCACCGTGCCCTTGACAGGAATCAAGACCCTTCGGTGCTTGGGCTGATGCTCTAACCACTGAGCACGCTGACCAGTGCATAGACCATGCTTTTAATTCATCTGGAAGGAAATAGGGCTGAAGACCTTGAAGGTCTCAGTGCCCCTCAGATGGGCACTCCCCGGCCCTGCTCGGGCCTGCATTCCGGAGGCTCCGCTGGACCCAAGTGGGAGCTGTGAGGACAACTTTGCAGAAGAATAAGGTGCCTCTAACATGATTTGCCTCAGGAAGTTTGTGTGGCTGTTTCTGCAGCCCCTTCAGTGTTGTCTCACTGGAGTGCTGGGCTGGCCGGCATCGGGAGCCCGCTGTGGAGGGGGCGGGGGGCAGGGGTGCAAGCCCCAGTGGAGGGGTTCCTCCTGGGAGCAGGTCTGAGCCCTGGTTAGGTGTGGGGTCAGTCACAGGGGGTCTTGGAAAGGCGTTTCCCGGCTCCCCATTCTATAGGGACTGGTGAGACGATGGGTGTTGGCGTTTGATGTGATTCCTCTCAGGTGCTTCACACACCTGCTGTCATTTAGCCCCAGACACTGAGCTGCGGGGCCCCCGGTGAGGTAAGGCGGGCAGCCAGAGTGCAGGCCCGGCAGGCACTGGGCTTCAGCGGCCCCAGCTTCCCCTGTGGCCCCCGCATACCGGGAGGGGAGGCCCGCTAGGGGTGGTGACCTGCCTGCCTCCAGGAGGCTGTGGCTTCTCTCCAGCCGCTGGCTGCCCAGAGCCTCTGTCCCGCTGCCCAGCAGCAGGCGTTGCCAAAGGGAGGGGACGCTGGGGCAGGCAGGACCATGCCTTTTGTGGCAGCTCCTTGCAGAGGCTCTGAGGGTCGGGCTGTGGCTGCTCCACTTGGGAGAAATGGGAGGGTGGGTGAGTCCCAGGCCGCCAGCCCCGAGTCTGAATTTCGTCCCCGGGATGTTGGATGGTGTTCCTTCTGGATCATTCTGCAGAGTGTAGGCCCCTCCCTCCCCCAGGTCCTGTCCACTCGGCTCCAGCCCTACCTGGCCTCTCCGTCTTCACTTAACTAGACAGCTTAGAACTTAGAGTTTGCTTTCCTATTTAGGTTTGGAAAGAGTACTTGAAGCTTTGTAGGGAGCCCAGGTGTGGGGAGGTGGTGAATCGCTTCCAGAAGCTGGTCCCTCGGCAGGGGGTGGGTGGTGGGAGGAGCCTGGGCAAGCACTTTGCCAGCTGGTGTCTGCGTCCTGTGTGCAGGGCACTGAGCTGGGCCCCTGGTGGACAGGTTGTCACGGGAGCCTGAATGGGTCCACAGGAGTTGAGAAGTTTGTTCACCCAGAGAGACCCAGCCTTCACGAGGACGCGGTGGCTTCCAGCCCAGTGTGCTGAGGGAGAGGGCCGAGCCGGGCGCTGGTCGTGGTCCTGAACACGAGCTCATGGCTGTCTCTCCTTTTGGGCAGCAGCCAGCCCTCGTGGAGTGGGGCTTGGCCCCACTGGTGCTGGGGAAGGGGCTGCTCATCTGGATCTCCTGCTTCCGACTCCAGATCCAGCCCTTTGTGCTCACAGGGCCTCTGCTCCCCAGACAGCCTCCTCTCTGACGGGGCGTTAATGAGCTGAGAGCTGAGCACCATCCTGGGGAAGGAAGTTGGTGTCTGACCCAGGCAGCGGGCTGACAGTGCCACTCTGTCTGAGCAACGGGAAGCCACTGCCTCTGAAACACTTGGTTATGGTTTATTACCTTTTCTGATTGCAAAAATGACAATAACCATCGTAGGAAATTGGAAAGATGCTGGAAAACGCAAGGAAGATTGCTCACCCTCTGAGTTATTCTCAAGCATGTGGGCTTGGCTGTGCATTCCTTCCACAAGAAAGGACCAGACTCTGGGGTCCTGTCTGCTGCGGTGTACAGTGACAGTGTCCTTGAAGAATCCCACTGGAGGCATAGCTGGTGCCTCCTCGTGCGGGCGACAAGGTTGCCCTGTCCCCAGCTCCCCTTTGTCCGGGGCCCTTGGTGGCTCAGGGGAGGAGACAGCAGCCGTGGTGCTGTCTGGAGGGTGGACGCTGAGTGATCACACATCTGGTGCCAACCGGGAAGTCGGGACCAAGGCTGGCCTGGGAGGGGCATGTTCCAATGAGGCCTGCGGCGGGGAAGTGCTCTCTCCGGGGCTGAGAGGACACTCACTAGAGACGTTTGTAGGGCACAGGTATGAGGGGGCAGCCTGAGAACTGATCGGAGGGTCTTTAGGATGAGTTTAGGGGAGACTGTCATGGGGGAGGCAGGCCTGGCTGTCCTGTCAGCCTGGGGGCTGAGGCCAGTGTCCCCCTCCGCCTCCCTGGTCCCGCATGGTGCTTCCTGTGTGAGGCTGAGGGCCCAGCAGGGCGGGGACGTGGGACCTGCAGGGGCAGGAGCCAGCCGTGGTGGCCCTCTGCTCAGGCCAGCTCCTCTGGCAGAGCAAGGACTTACAGAACCCCAAAGGTACCGCATTGGGGGTGGTGTGGCAGGGAGCTCAGGACGGGCAGGCCCAGGGGACACAAGCCAGGACTGGGCCCACAGAGTGAGCTTGGGGGGTGGGGCTGAAGCTGACAGACACGGAGCTCAGTGTAAGCTGTGGAAGGAGACACTTCTGTGAGGGGAGCCCCCACAGCAGGAAGCCACCCCCCTGTGGGGACATGGCAGTGTCACCCCTCAGGCTTCCCGAGCAGGTGTCCTTGGTCTGGTGGGAGGGATGGGGCCCTTGCCAGTAGGGGGGTGCCCATGGCTCTCCCCACCCAAGCCTGTCCTGTCACAGAGGGAAACTGAGGCACGGGTGGGGAAGGCATGGCCTGGGCAGACCAGAGCTTCCCGAAGGCTCGGACCTGCCAGCATGGCCTTGTCTCGCTTTTTCCTCTTCGTTTCTTTGCCTTCATTTTCTTTAGTTGTGGTGAGATTCACAGAACACACAAGTAACCATTTCCAACCAAACAGTTCCGTGATGCTGAGCGTATTCTCCGGTTTCAAAATTTCCCCATCGCCCCATAAAAACGCCAAGCCCGTCCGCCCGTGTCCCCTCCTCAGCCCTCGGGGA
Organism: Myotis nattereri; assembly: GCF_964212035.1. NCBI lineage: Eukaryota > Metazoa > Chordata > Mammalia > Chiroptera > Vespertilionidae > Myotis > Myotis nattereri. Next base: position 3,062,300 of record NC_138083.1, read on the forward strand.
CGACTGGCTGCCCTGGAGCCACACCGTCTGTTCCTCAGGTGGCAGCCACCGTCTGTGATCCTTCCTGCTCGAGGCTGAGGGTGTTTGCCCACATGGAGGCCCCCCACCTGTTCGTGTCCACCTGTGAGCCACTGTGACACCCCTGTTCCAGTGTCCGCATATGCTGCCACTCCTCAGGAATGGGGCCTTTTTAATGAGTTGCATTTGCCCCATCGTGGGCTCCCTGGGGCGGGCAGTGCCCCCCAGACCCCACCCTCCACCTCACAGCCTGCTGTGCGTGGCCCTACAGTCTGAGTGGGCTTGAGCTTTGGCTCTCAAGCTGGATCTGACCACGGCGAGGGCAGTTTCGGCCGCCCCTCGGCAGCATGTGGGGGCCGCCCCTGTGTGTGGGTTTTGCTGTGCACTTGGGGAGCCTGGGAGCAGAGCAGGTGAGGAGAGCAGCGGACCCCTGCTCAGAGGGGTCAGGACCCCCTACCCCTGGAGAGTAAACTGGGAAGAGTTGGGTGCTGGGTAGCCTCTTGGGGAAGCTGCTGTTGAAAAGGAACCCTGGGAGACAGGGGCGGCGGCTGTGATGGATGTGGGGCAGGAGAGTCCCAGGCAGCAGAGGAGTGTGCACAGGCGTGGGTGTGGGTGCGGGGGTTGGGGGGGGGGGGGGAGCTGGCCGGCAGGCTGAGAACAGCGGGGGGAGCGGTGTGCTCTGGGCTCTGGCTCCATGGGCACCTGGAGAGATGGGACAGTCAGGGCCCCGGGTGGAGAGGAGCCGAGATGCGTGAGGTCTTGGGAGGGAGAGGGATGTGCACGAGGACCCCTGGTGGGGGTTGTTGTCTCTGTGGAGGTGGGGCTGGGGGTGAGGAGGCCCAGACGGGGTGGCTGCTGCCCGGATGTGTGTGGGCGGGCAGGGGGTGGGCTCTGATGTGGTGGGGAGGCACTCAGGAGAGCCGTTGTCCAGCCCTGAGGTCTGAGTTCGGACAGGTGACTAATAGGGAGCCAGTCACCCAGGTGCAGCCACTGTCTCTGGGGGTCGCCTGGCAGGCCTTGGGGAAGCCGCCTTTGCTGCGTGCGGAGATGGCGGGTCCCTGCCAGGCCTGGCTGCCCGGGGCAGCCCTCCACACAGGCCGCAGCTGCCGGGGCACTAGGCCCCTCCCGGAGGCCTGCTCTTCCTGGAGGAGGGTAGGACCCCGACCTCCACACCCCCTGTCCTGGAAAGAGCCCGCAGCCGAGGCTTGGGAGGGATGCTGGCCATCCTGGGTCCCCTGAGAGCACCTTCCTGCCCTGGTTTCGGGAGAGACGGGCTGGATGAGGGGCCGGTGTGAAAAGGCTGTGGACGTGGACGGGCTGTCCGGCCAGCAGGGGAGGGGCTGCCAGTGGGGGTGGGGCACAGGCCAGCCAAGGCTGCTGGTGGAGGCTTCAAATGCTGAGACAGGAGCCGGATCCGCGGATCTGGGGCCTCTTAAGTCGTGGACTCTCAGGTCCGAGCCAGTTATTGAGCATGTGCTGTATACAGGGTCCCGCGCGCTTGCCTGCGTTTCCTCCCTACACCCTTAGGCCCAGGTGGGAGCCACCAGAACCTTCCACCCTCAGATTAGGTGTCGCGTTGGACAGGAGTGGTGAGCCTTGGCCCCAAGGGAATGGTCTGTGTGCACCACCTCCAGCCTTGGCCCCGCTGCCTCTGACCCTGGCAGGATTACAAAGTGATTTTTCACGACTGGTTTCCGCCCGGAGCAGCCGTCAGCAGCTGGGCTTTCCGTCACTCCGCAGATTGGAAGTGGCAGTGGGTCCTCGAGGCAGAGCAGTTTATTAGGGGGCAAAATTAGATTCCAGGCTGAAGTGCTAGCCGAGGTCCTCCCAGACGAGGCGGGCGGGGTTCCCCAGGGAGCCTGGCCAACAGGCTGCAGGGGGACCTGCCTTGACCTCACACTGGCTGCGATGATCGCCCGGCCCAGTCCCTGGGCACTGGCTGGAAGGGACATCATTCTGGGAAGGGGTGTTTCTGCGGACCCCTCCAGCAGAAGGGGGGGCTCGATCCTATAGCGCCCCCCCCCCCAGCTCTTCAGAGCGTCCTGTTCTCATCTGTGAAATGACAAAGAGCCCCTTCCAGCCTTTAGGGTTTTCATGTGCCTGGTGTTGCCACCAGTTCCAGCCTGTGGGGAGCTCGATGTTAGGGACCCCTCCCATCCACCTCTTCAGCTCTGCCTCAGAGCAGCCTGCAGGGCCGGGGGAGGGGGGCTATGAAGTGACTTGCCTTCATCCTACCCCTGCTATTCACTTGTTAAATGTTTGTTTCATTAAGTATGTAAAATGAGATTAATAACCCAGCCATCTCTTGAGTCAGTCTTTGGGGGGAGTGAGGGAGTCTGGGCTGGGGACCCTAGGAGGGGAGCTAGGGCTCCATCCACCTGCATGGAGGTGCTGCTCTGTTGCCCCCTGCCCCCCAGTGGAGGGGGAAATCAGCAAGGAGGCGGCATTGGCTTTGTCATGTTTGTTTTTTTAAATTCCTGCATTCAGATGGGGAGCGGGGAGGGCAAGAGGAGACAGATGCAGAGGGGCGTTTCTCTGAAGGTGGGGGGGGCGGTCCCCTCCTAAGCATGAGGGCAGGCAGAGGGCATGTGCACACACCTGCACGCAGACGTGCACCTGGGCCTGCAGGTGTGGCAGGGGCGACCACCTTGTGGGCGTCCTCAGGCCTTGCCTTGGGCTCCTCTGGTTGGTGACTATGCTCTCCACCCTGGTGGCTCCCATCACCTCCCCCAGGCCCCTCCCTGCCGTCTCTTCCTACACCAGCCTCCCAGCCCTCAGGACTCTGCGTCCCGTTTCATAAGAGGGGTCCTGCCTCTGCTCAGTGCTCAGGCTGCACCTAGAAGCCCCGATGTCTGGCTGAGGTGTCTCCTACTTCTGTGGGTCCTGGAGGGTGGGGCCAGCCTCCCTTGTGGGCGCTTGTGACTGGGTCAGCGCTCGTGATTCTGGGGGCCTCTCAGTTCAGGAGGCCGTTCTCCCACCGCCCAGGTGAGCGCTCAGCCTGAGGTCACTTCCCACACTGGCCACCCTGCCTGTCTTCCATCTTGACCCCTGGAATCTGGACCAGCTGCTTGAGATGCTTGTCTCCTTGGCAACTGCTGCCAGGATGGACTCTCCACTTCGAATTCATTATCATAATTAGCTTCAGGCTGCGGGAAACCACCCTCCATCTCCCATCTTTTCTTTCTTGCAGCCTGGACATCACCAGGGCTCCCAGGGCCTGGTCCAGGTGTTGGAGAGGCAGGACAGGGCTGGCCTCTAGGTGCGGGCAGGTAGGGCTGCTCACCTGCCATCTCTCTTGTCTCTGTGCGGGGCTTAGGGGGGAGTGGACCCAGGTCCTCGTGAGCTGCTCTTGTCCTCCAGGACTGGAGGGGGCAGCGTTCTGGGCACACAGGGCTGCCTCGGGACACATGGAGTGCAGTGCTGCCCCTCGCCTCTCCCGAGGGCAGGAGCGGGAAGAGGGTGTTTTCTCTCTTTTTAAAATGTTTTTATTGATTTCAGAGAGGAAGGGAGAGGGAGAGAAGTAAAGAAGCATCAATGGTGAGAGAGAATCATTGATCACTGCCTCCTGCACACCCCACACTGGGGATCGAGCCCATAACCCGGACATGTGCCCTGACTGGGAATCGAACCGTGACCTCCTGGTTCATAAGTCATGCTCAACCCCTGAACCACGCTGGCTGGGCGAGGGGTGCCTTCTGACCCACAGCTGCCAGCTCCCGGAGCCCAGGGTGCAGGAGCTGGGAAAGGTCTGCGGGAACGGGCGGGAACACCGCCTGCTCACCTCCCGAGCAGGCGGGAGACGCGGGCTCGGCCCACGGTGAGCCCTGGAACCGCAGGGCCGCATTGGCTACCACGCCCTCACCCCGCAGGCGGGGGAGCCTCCTGCCGGAGACCGGTCGCCCGGGGCGGGGCCTCAGTGGGGTGTTCCTGTCACTGAGGATGCTGTGCCCAGAGCCCATTGTCCTCTCAGGGCCTGCTCCCTCCCTGAGTTCCCTCCGGCCGGGCGCCCGTGTGCTGGGTGGGGTGGTGGCGGGCCACCAAGGTGCTCGCTGATAGGAAGAGGCTGGACATCATGTCTTTTCTCTGCTGTCCAGCCGCTTGGCGGGGGGGGGAGGGTGCAGTCTGTAGGAGCCCAGGCCTGTCTGTAGGATCAGGCCTGCGGGCCTGGCTTGTGGGAATCTGTCATCTTTGGGGATGTGCCAGGGAGACGCGCGAAGCCCCCTGTCTGAGCCTCCTCGGGGTGGGTGCCAGGAGCCTCACCCACTGGGTGCCATCTGTGCCCGTCTGTTCCAAAACTTCAAAAACAAGCCTGGAGCTGTCGCTGGCACTTTCTGGGGTGGGGCCACTGGGAGGCGTGGGCCTGTCTTCTTCCTACTCTCCCGCCACGGCCCTGGGACAGAATGTTCTGGAATGTCCATCAGAGCTGGCCTCAGGAAGCGGGGCTGAGAGGGCCTGGCCACTTCGGGACTCCCGAGGAATGGCCTGTGTGGGGGAAGCCCTGCGCACGAGGGTGACAGCCAGGCATCTCCCTGCCCGCTCTCCTGTCTGTCAGACTCGCCTGGAGCTGGCCTGGGACAGTCCTCCCGAACGTGGCACCCTCTTCCCTCTTCAGGAACACCCTGCCCCTTTCCACCCTGGCCCGCCAGGAGCCTCCTCATGGACACCTCCACGGGGAAGCCACTGGGTGAGGTGACGCCTGGCTCCCGCATCCCTGGTGCCCCTTTTGTGATGGGTGGTGCCTTCTTTGCCTCCCATGCCAAACCTTCAGGCCCCAGCCTGGAGCTCCCATCCCACCCCTGGCGGATCCACTCTGGGCACGGGCGCCCCTTTCCCACGGCCAGGTCGGGAGAAAACACCACCAGGCAGACAGACAATTACAATTATAAGACACAGGAGATATTTGGACTTTTTTCCAGGGCTCAGTTAATTGAATAAATGGGCTAATGAATGAAGGAAATGAATTGCGGTTTGAAATGTGACTGGTTCTCCATGGGCACTGTGTCAGCAGGACTGTGGGTGCCCATCACCCTCTGCCAGCGCCTCTGCCATGCCCACGCCCCAGGGAGGGGTTCTATGTCTCTGGGCAGTCACAGGCTGTGGGCGCATGGGCAAGGCCACCGGAGGCTTCTTGGTGCTAAGTGCATGCTCAGGGCAGCCAGGCTGGGGCTCAGGCAGGACGCCCAGCAGTAGGGCACTCGCAGGGCTGGGGTGGGGCTGGGCCCGAGAGGGTGTTGCTGTGGCCAGGCTCAGGTTGGACAATGTAGTGTTAGCCCCAAAGGATCTCAGCCCCTCCACCCACTGGGACACTTATGGTCTCGACTCTTGGGACCTGTGGAGCTGGAGCTGGGAAGATGGGGTGTCCAGGTCGTTAGGACATGTGGGAGGGGTGTGATGTGGGGCCCTGGAGCAGGCCCTCAGCCACCACGGACTCTGCTCCCTGAGACCCCACCCCACCCTGCCTGTTCTGGCGGGTCCTCTGGGTGCTCAGGGTGCTCTGGGGGCTGAGGGCTCTGGGGGCTAAGGGCTCTGGGGGCTCTGGATGCTCAGGGTGCTCTGGGGGCTGAGGGCTCTGGGGGGTCTGGGTGCTCTGGGGGCTCTGGAGGCTGAGGGCTCTGAGGCTCTGGGGGCTCTGGGGGCTCTGGGGGCTGAGGGCTCTGGGGGCTAAGGGCTCTGGGGGCTCTGGGTGCTCTGGGGGCTCTGGGTCCTCTGGGGGCTGAGGGCTCTGGGGGCTCTGGGTCCTCTGGGGGCTCTGGGGGCTCTGGGGGCTCTGGGGGCTCTGGGGGCTGAGGGCTCTGAGGCTCTGGGGGCTCTGGGGGCTCTGGGTCCTCTGGGGGCTCTGGGGGCTCTGGGGGCTGAGGGCTCTGGGGGCTGAGGGCTCTGAGGCTCTGGGGGCTCTGGGGGCTCTGGGGGCTCTGGGTCCTCTGGGTCCTCTGCGGGCTCTGGGTCCTCTGGGGGCTCTGGGGGCTCTGGGGGCTGAGGGCTCTGGGGGCTGAGGGCTCTGAGGCTCTGGGGGCTCTGGGGGCTCTGGGTCCTCTGGGTCCTCTGCGGGCTCTGGGTCCTCTGGGGGCTCTGGGGGCTCTGGGGCTCTGGGGGCTCTGGGGGCTCTGGGGGCTCTGGGGGTTCTGGGGCTCTGGGGGCTTTGGGGGCTCTGGGGGCTCTGGGAGCTCTGGGGCTCTGGGGGTTCTGGGGCTCTGGGGGCTCTGGGGGCTTTGGGGGCTTTGGGGGCTCTGGCTGGGGCTCTGGGGGCTCTGGGGGCTCTGGGGGCTCTGGCTGGGGCTCTGGGTGGCACTTTGGATGGGGCCTCGGCATCCACGCTGCCTGCACAATGGCTCCCGATGCCTGTTAGTCAGGAGCTGGCAGCACAGCCAGCACATAGAAGTCCGTGGTTGGGACTCCCACCAGGGCACCGGGTCACACAGGAAGGGCCGCCCGCAGAAACACAGGCAAGGATTCTGGGCTGGCTGTGCGTGAAGGTCGGTATTAACAGGAAGACGGAAGAGTTTCTGCCTCGGAGCTGAGGAAGGACACGTGAACGAGGAAGCGTGGTGTTTGGGAACGCAGCCGGCATGGCGAGGCCAGTGGGCGTCTGGCTGCGGTTCTTATGTGTCCAGGAAGCTGGGCCTGTCCCCTTTTACTCTGAGTTTTGGGGCCGACCAGGCAGATGAGGGGCATGGGCGAGACTGTGGGATGGGTCCTGGGGCTACTCTGGGCGTCTCCTGTTTTGTGTCCTGGCTCACGGGCTCCTTCGCCACCTCGGCTGACGGCGCCTCCCTGGTCCCAGGTTCCTGCTGGTCTTCTCCTGCCTCGTGCTTTCCGTGTTCTCAACCATCAAAGAGTACGAGAAGAGCTCGGAGGGCGCGCTCTACATCCTGGTGAGCCCGCGGGGGAGGGGCTGGCCTCGGACAAGGCGTCCCACCTGCCTCTCCCCCACACCCCAGCCCCCAGTTATGCCCCAGCCTGACCCGGCCTGGTCCCCACCGTGTGTCATCACAGTGCCTGACCACCCCCATTGCCCCTACTGTCCGTTCTCACAGATCCCGAGGGCCCACCTGGCGCCCTCCACTGCGGAGACATGGGGTGTGCCCCGGTAGACGTGGGTGCAGGTAGGGCGGGGGCTGTGATGCTCACGGCAATCCCATGAGGGCCAGAGGCGGACGCTATGGCAACCACTGTAATTTCGGTGCTGCTGTGAGTGACAGAGGGGTCTCCCCAGTCCAGAATGCACCTCTGAGGAGCCCTCCCACCCCAGCCCTCCCCTGGGGCTGCCCCAGGCTTCGGGGAGGACCCTAATGACACCAGCTCAGCCAGGCCTCCCAGCCGCTGCCGTAGTCCCTGCAGTGGCTCAGCTGCGGCTTCCCCTGCAGGAAATTGTGACCATCGTGGTGTTTGGCGTGGAGTATTTTGTGCGGATCTGGGCTGCGGGCTGCTGCTGCCGGTACCGCGGCTGGAGAGGGCGGCTCAAGTTCGCCCGGAAGCCCTTCTGTGTGATCGGTGAGGCCTGGTGGGGGTGCAGGATGGACATAGGCTCTGGAAAGAGTGAGGAAGCCAGGAGAGACTGCAGAATGCTCCACCCTCTTGGCATCAGAGGTCGTGGTTAATGTGGCCTGAAAGGCAGGGGCGCAGGGCAGCTGTGCCCAGGGCAGGGCTGGCGGATGATAGTCAGTCTCCACACTGGGTGGGTGCTCTGCATGCACCTCTGTCCATCTGTCCATCTTCCTGGAACCCAGGTGGAGGGTCCTGTCCCCCACACACAGCTGCCTCGAGCTCCCCCTCTCCGCAGACATCATGGTGCTCATTGCCTCCATCGCCGTGCTGGCCGCCGGCTCCCAAGGCAACGTCTTTGCCACGTCTGCACTCCGGAGCCTGCGCTTCCTGCAGATTCTCAGGATGATCCGCATGGACCGGCGTGGCGGCACCTGGAAGCTCCTAGGCTCTGTGGTCTACGCCCATAGCAAGGTGAGCCGGCCTTGGCGGAGGGTGCAAGGGCTGGCTGGACAGAGCCCAGGAATTCTGGCCAGCTTTCCCGCACAGCCCCCAGCCCGTTTGGCCCTGTATGAAGCCACTGGCCCCGAGGTTGGATGGGAGTGCTGGGATCGATACCCTTCACTGCCCATTTAGGCTGCAGCTGGTGTTGGCTGCTGGCAGTGGGGCCCTTAAGGTGGCTGCAGCTGCGTCCCAGCCAAAGCCTCTTCCCACGTTCTAGGGAGCTACCAGGAGGCCCAGACCCTGCCCTGCCTGGCTGTGCCTCCCTGGTGTGGGTCGGCTCCATTGCGGTGCTGGCCGCCAGCTCCCAAGGTCCCATGTCCCCCTACCCACTCTCCTTCCTGTCTGAGCCCTGAGGTGGGGGCTTGTTCAGCAGGAACAAGGGCGTTGGTCCCTCAAGGTGCTGGACCCCTCAAGGGTGGCAGGCAGTCAGGTGTCTCCCCAGGCTCAGGGAAGTTGAGGTAGGGTGTCAGGTTCCAACATTCTTGCCTGATGGCCTGCCAGCTGCTTGGGACACTCCCAAATCTGCACAGATGTGTGTGCTGGGCTGTCCTTGCCACTGTCCTCCCAGGTGTGAAGGGCACAGGTGTGGGGACACCCAGGAAAACCAGCCACCCTGTTGCCTGCTCTGAGCTTGGAGCCATGTGGCTGGGCAGCTGCTGGCCCAGGCTACTGGGGACTGTGCATCCACTGCCGACGCCCTGGAGACACCGAGCCTCCTGGGACGACCAGCCCTGGTGCTCTGGGGGCGGGTTGGGCTGGACGCTGGCCAGGTGCTGTGACATGGCTGTCTCTTCCAGGAGCTGGTCACCGCCTGGTACATCGGCTTCCTGTGCCTCATCCTGGCCTCGTTTTTGGTGTACTTGGCAGAGAAGGGCGAGAACGACCACTTCGACACCTACGCAGATGCGCTCTGGTGGGGCCTGGTGAGTCCCAGCCCTGGGCTCACGGTCCTTTATTGAGGATGTGCTCCCTGGGCAGGGCCTTCCTTGGGGACCCTCATCTACACCCTCCCGCGTGTCCTCTGTGCCCCTGTATGGCCACTGCCAGGCCTGGTGTGTGACCTGACTTGCTGTCCTACAGATCACCCTGACAACCATTGGCTACGGGGACAAGTACCCTCAGACCTGGAACGGGAGGCTCCTGGCAGCCACATTCACCCTCATTGGTGTCTCCTTCTTTGCTCTTCCTGCCGTGAGTCCTGCTCCCCTTTCTGCCTTTGATGGAGGTGGGGTGTTGGGCTCCCAAGGTAACCATAGGCTGCCCTGGGCACCTGTCCCCTAAGGGAACGTGGGACAAGAGCGGGCTCCAGGTAGGGCCCACAGCCCTCTGGGAGCTGGAGGTGGAAGCTCAGGTGCAAGGAGGTACCCTTCCTGGGAACCCAAGTGGAGCTGCTTGGGCCTGGCCTGGTAGCTTCCAGAACACATCATTAGCATGCTCCGAGTGTCCCTAGGCTCTGGCTTCTGACCCCATAGCTGTTGGTCACTGTCAGCTCCTCCCGGTCTCGGGGGACTGGCCAGTAGGGTCCTCATGACCAGGATCAGTGCTGTATGATGAAACGGCTCCCTTGTCGGGTCTCCAGGGGACCAAAGACCCCATCTCCTCAGAAAAGGCAAAGACTCTGTTCTGCCCACCTACCCCCGGGCCAGGCCGAGGGCCAGCAGGTGAGCGGCAGGCAGCCTGGAGAGTCTGGCCTGCACTCGCTACAGTGTGGACAGACCAGGGAAGGGGATTGACCTTTGGGCCGATAAGTTCAGTGTGGGCACTGCCATGCTCCTGCAGGCTGACATGTCCTTTACTTCACATCCAAGTGTTTCCCCCCAACCTGGTATCCAGGGGGTTAGGGACTGAGAAGGTGGGAGGTGGAGCCAAGAGGCAAGTGTGGGGTGGGGGTGGGGCACTGCGGTCCCAGGCGCTTTCTGACACCAATGACTTGTAGGGCATTTTGGGGTCTGGTTTTGCCCTGAAAGTTCAGGAGCAACATCGGCAGAAGCATTTTGAGAAGAGGCGAAACCCTGCTGCAGGCCTGATCCAGGTGAGCCCAGGTGGCCCCCACTTAGGACCAGTGGAACCCCCCACCTGGTCCCATTGTGTCCAGGAGCAAAGCCCTGCTTGGTGTTGTCCCTGTGTGTGGACAGGCCTTTGTCCCGCTAGGAACTTGGGCAGGAAGGCTAGTGCATGTGCTGAGAACCAGTTCAGAGGCCCAAGGCTGGACAGTAGCACAGGGCACTATCTCACGGGTCCTGCACATGTGGGTTGGGGCTCAGAGACTACCTCTCACGTAGCCAGTAGTGCTGAGCCACATCTGTGCTACCCTTCACACAGCCAACCCCACCACTAAGGATACAGCAGCACTCCATGTCCAGCGGTGCCTCCTGAGCCACCTAAGAGTTTTCCTTTGCTTTATTCACCTGGAAACTCAGAGGGCTCTGGGTGTCTGTGCAATGCAACGGCACTGTGCCAGCTGCAGCCACTGGGGCCAGGTGCAGCGGGTGTGACCAGCCATGGGCAGATTGAAAACCCTAGAAGGCATGGTCTGGGAAGCAGACACAGGAAGCAATTAGGACTCCGGAAAGACCCCGTATGTGAGGGAACTACAAGACCACACACATGTCCAGGGCTGGATGCAGGGTCAGAGGTGACTGGAGAAGACCCCAAGCCTTCCCCTCAGGCTGACCTCTGGCTTTGTGCAAGCAGGAAGTACAGGCTAATGCGGAGTTGTAAGTGGCCTCACCACATGTTGAAGGAGTGTCCAACACAGAGCCAATTGGCAAAACTGAATCGTGTTCCTCTTTGGTTCCTTGGGTTTAAGGAAACCTCCGTTAAAGCAGTAGCCGACCACTGGCTAATGGAGCAGAGACACAAAATACAGCGTGTCCAAAATAATTTAGAAAAGTCAGTAAACAAACAGCCACAATCAACAACAGCAACAACATACCCTGAGGAGGGGCAGAATCTGACTTCCAGAGGTTTGACGTTACAACATCCAGAACATCCAGTTTTCTTTTTCTTTTCTTTTATTTAAAATTTAATATATCTTTATTGATTTCAGAGAGGAAAGGAGAAGGAGAGAGAGATAGAAACATCAATGATAAGAGAGAATCATTGATAGGCTGCCTCCTGCACACCCCCTACAGAGTCTGCAACCTCGGCATGTGCCCTCACCAGGAATCAAACCATGACCTCCTGGTTCATAGGTTGATGCTCAACCACTGAGCCATGCTGGCCAGGCCAGAGCATCCAGTTTTCAGCAAAAAAATTATGAGGCAGGAGAGAGGGAAAGAAAGGGGCAAAAAGAACCTTTGAAGAAATAAGGTTCAAAACTTTCCAAATTTGATGAAAGATGTGAATCGACACATCTAAGAAGTTCAGTGAACTCCAAGGACTAAAACAAAGACCCACAAGACACATTGTGGTCAAACTAAGACCCAAAGACAAAGACAGCATCTGAAGGTAGCAAGGGAAGTGGCTTTTCAGGGATGAGGATCCTCGGAAAGACTAACAGCTGATTTCTCATCAGAAACTATGGAAGCCACAGGCAGTGGGATGACATATTTAAAGTCTTGGAAAAAAAATGCTGCCAGACAAGAATCATATTTCTGGCAAAACTATCCTTCAGAAATGAAGGAGAAATGGACATTCCCATGTAAACAAGAGCTGAGGGAGTTTGTCACTGGTAGACTTGCCTACAAGAAATGCTACAGGGCATCCTTCAGACTGGTCAGTAACTCAGGCCGTATGAGCACTGGGAGAGGTAGCCAGAGGCAAACAGAAGAGCAGTATTAAATTTTTGGTTTGCAACTCATTTTTTTCCTATGTGATTTCAAAGACACGCATAAAGCAGTAATCACTAATCTACATTTCTGAGCACACAATGTATAAAGGTGTAATGTGTAATAATGACAACATAAGGGGGCCTGCGTAGCAGCAGAGTTTTGTATCCTACTGAGGCTAAGTTGGTGTACATTTTAAGTACACACCCAAAGGAATTGAAAACGGTGTTACTCAGAAATGTGCACACCAGTGTTTGCAGCAGCCTTATTCACAACAGCCCAAAGATGGAAACAGCCCATGTGTTCATCAACAGAAGAATGGATGAATGGAACTGCTGTCACCCATCACACTGAATATTGTTTATTCAGCCTTAAAAAGAACGAGGCACGTGGATGGGCCTCGCAAACACGCTGCGCGAAGGAAGCCAGCACCAGAGGCCATGCGTCTCTGATTCCATTGGCTGGGAACCCAGGAGGACTGTGTGTCCCGGGGGTTGCTGGAGCCTGGGGTGTACAGGGGTGATGGCTGAAGGGGAAGGGGGTGGTTGATTCTGAGGTGATGAGGATAGAACCAGATGCTGTGACTTCACCACACATACACAAGTTGGGGGTGGAGGCCCAGGCCAGGGCAAGACGGCTAGCCAGCAGGCCAGGACCCCACACTGTGCTCACGTTGACTCCCCCATGGTCTGTGGGCTACTACGCTGGGAGGATGGAGGCCTGTGTTCCTCGTCCCCCAGCGCCTGTGGTCCTACAGGCCATGTATGTCCCTTCAGGACTGGGGAGGCAGGAGGTGACCACGAAACCAGGCTATAAACTGCCAGGTGTCAGGTAGGACTGATGAGGAAAGGGGCAGCCTGCTGGTGTGCCCCCAGTCCCGCCGCCAGACCCTGCCAGCTGCGGCAGGCAGGCGTGCCCTCCAATCGACAGGGTGAATCAGGGCCTGGGGGCAGAGACAGGTGGGAGGGCCCGTGTGGTCCCCACGCCCTGGTCCTGCCCTCGTGGTTGACCCGTCATGTCTCCCCTGCAGTCTGCCTGGAGGTTCTACGCCACCAACCTGTCGCGCACGGACCTGCATTCCACCTGGCAGTACTACGAGCGCACGGTCACTGTGCCCATGTACAGGTACCGCCGCCGCCCTGGGCCATCGCGCCTCCTCGCCTTTCATTTCCCATCTGTTCGGAAGCCCCATTTTTTGATGTTCATTATTTTTATTGATTTTTGTTTCTTTTTTTCTTTAAAATTTATGTGCTTTTCAAAATGGAGTTCCGTGTGTGGTTTATTTCGCTGTTGATTTAGCTTTGTTTCATAGCTCGCAGCTTTTTTTTCACCTCCATCCCCCCACTCAGCCTCCTCGCCAGGTACATGGTGTGGGCACTGCGGGGACGGCCCCCGAGAGCTCAGGCACACGCCCCAGCACAGGACCGAGGGGCAGCTCCCCCTTTAGAGGACCGGGGTCTGTACACCAGAAGGAGGGTGACCCCTGAACACAGCGAGGCTTTAGGACCAGGAGATACATGCACCCCAGGGTCCCAGGCGCCCCTCATTGGGCGGAAAGGGGCCAGAAGCCCTGTCTAGGCGTGGTTGGTGGGGTGCTGCCAACAGGCCCATGAGTCCGCGTGGCCAGCAGGCAGAGCTTTCCAGGCAAGAGCAGCTGGCAGCCTGGATGAGAGTGGCTGCCCAGGGTTTGTCTGTGCCGGGCTGTTGCTTAGACGTCAGTCTGAGGTCATAGGGGCTGGGGGCTGCCCGGTACCTGCCCAGGCCTCATGCCCTTGGGAGGGTGGGTGCTGCCCTGCCCTCTGCCCTCTGCGGTGAAGCTTCCTAGCCCAGGATGCCCCTTGCCCACCCCAGGGTTTGTGCCCAGGGAACCCTCACCTGAGGGGCTGGGCAGGGTCCTCCCGAGGTTCTTGAAGCCAGGGAGGCCTGGCAGGACAGAGGCTGTTCCCGCTGCCACTGGCCTCCGAAGAGACTTGCCATCTGGGAGCTGCGCCCACGTCCATGGGGAACGCCTCCGCCCTGCAGCTCCAGGCACTGTGGCCCCTCCCGCCGGGCGGACAACCCTGCGCTAATTTTCTCTGTTCTGTTGTTTCCCCCACTCTCCTCGACTGTTTTTTCATTTTCTTTTCCTTATCCCGTTCTTTTTAAATGTCCATTCTCTCCCTTGTGTGTGTGTGAACACTTGAAAGCTCGCAAGCTCAAACCTACGGGGCCTCCAGGTAGGACATGCATGGGACGAAAGCGTGGTGTGGTCTGTCCCCTGTGTGACTGTCACGGCCACTGGTGCCGGCCAGTGGCTGCCCTGCCACGCCCCTGCACCCCTGCCCAGTCTGGGCCTGGCCAGGCCCTGCCCTGTCACCCTGTGTCCCCGCCCGGAGTGCACTTTCCTCGCCTCCCCCGTTCCCTCTCTCAACTGTCCCCCCACACCCCCAGCCGCTTTCTTGTGCTGGATCTGTCTGTCCAGGTCTTGGTCCTCATCCTGCTTCTTGCCTGTCTCCGTGGCTGGGGTTCTTCCCTCGTCCACCCCCACCCCATGAGCCTATGTGTGCACAGCACAGACGTGCTGGAGCTGGAGACTCCTCTTCCCACTCGGGGCCACTCCACACACGGCCGGCCGGGCAGCTGGCCTCTGGGCCTGCCTGGGCCCTCCCTGTGGATTCGACACCCCTTCTTCCTGCTGCCACAAGAGGGAGACACAGGCCCTGGGAGGAGAGGTGGCCCGCGGTCCATCCCGTCCACTGGATCGCTGTGCCCGCATCTGCACTGGGGCTCTCTCCTGCCTGGAGGGAGGAAAAGATTGGGGTGCTGAGCTGCTACAGGAAATTTCACCCCACACAGCACTCCTTCCCTGCGGGGGGCGGGGGTGGGGGACTGCTGGGCGCACACAGCCTGCAGCGCGAGCGGCCTCCATGTGGACAGAGCGGGGTCCTGGGCAGAAGCTCTCCCGCCCCCTCCAGGGCCCCGTCCCTTGGTGGCCTGGAACCTTGTTAGGAAGTTAACCTGCCAGCCCCAGAGGGGAGAAGGGTGTCGGGCTGGGCAGTGCAGGGCCAGGCTCCACGATGGGCGGGCCCTGAGCCCCCACGGCATCCCCACTGCTGACCCCGAGGCTTCACGCTGAGCAGAAGGCGGTGGCAGGAGCTGTGTCCTCCCTAGTCTGGGACCCGGGATTCCTGAGGCTCCAGGCTGCCTGGGCAGTTGGGGAGATCCTGACAGACTCCGAGACCTGGACGTTTCCCTGATCACCCTTCTGGCCGGCCCAGATCCTCCAGGGTCTGCAGAGGCGCCCCTCCCCTCCCCACGGGGCCTCGTGGCTCCAGGGGCCCGCGAGCTGGCTGACCCCCAGACTAGCTGCTGTGCCTCCTGGGAGATGACCCTGGCGTGTCCCCGCTCCTGTCGCAACACTGCACCCCCATCCTCCACGGCCGCTGCCCTCGGAGATGACGGCTGTGTGCCTGGCCCTGCGTGTGGTGCCTGCGTATTCCTGCCCACAGCCCTGCCCGCCTGTGTTCCGTCCCCTGTGCTGTGTGTCCCGGGCATGACGTCCCCTCTGAGTGTTCCTAACCTTGGACCTGCATGTGTGGGGCCGTCCCGGGCTCTCTGCTCCAGGCCCGTGGCTGGTGGCTGAGGAGAGTGGGGGGCAGCTCTGTCCCTGTGTTCAGTCCTGGGGGAGGGAAAGGGCTCCCAGGGCCACCCCTTCTCCAGCAGGTCCCAGCACGCCAGGAAGCAGGGCTGTGGCCAGGGAACAGGGCTGTGCTGGGAGCTGTGGGGCTGTGTCTGGACCCTGCTGGGCGGTGGTTGCCTGTGGAGGTGTGGTCCCTAAACCAGTTCCTGTGCCCCTGTGAGTGCAGGCCGAGCCCCTGAGGTGGGGTTTCTGGGAGGAGGCCAGCCCAGGTGAGAAGTCCCAGCAGGGGCAGTGCCTGGGGGTCAGGGTCAGGGCCACTCTAGGAGGGGTCTTCGCTGCTGAGGGGCAGATCCGGAGTTGAAGGTTTCTGGCTGTGCCGGGCCTGCAGATGGGCAGTGACTGGACAGAGGGGAGTGTGGAGGGGCCAGAGGGAAGCCAGAGACGAAGGGGCAACCATCAGAGTCAGGTGTGCAGGAGGGGAGGGGCCTTTCTGAATGCGTGAGCATGAGAATGACAGGAGCCCATCACACTGAGGGACCAGACTGAAGGCCTAGGCTGAAGTGCAGGAGGGGAGGGGCTGGGTGAGGCCTGTGTGATGACCCCAAGCGAGGTCGCCAAGGTGAGGCTCAGACACAGTCCGGGGGGTGGGGCTGCGGCTGGGTCTGGGGCTGAGGAGAGGGCTGGGGCTGGGAGCGGGTCTTGGAGCCTGGTTTTAGGGAGGGACTGGGACTCAGCAGGCTGAGGGGTGAGTGGGGTGTCACAGTGATGGGGGCTGGGCCAGGAGGGAGAGGCCTGGGGTCACACAGGGTAAGTGGAAATGAGGGGGCAGGAGGTGGCGAGGAGCTGAGAGTGGTGTGAAGACGTCTCCCTGACGTTGGAGGGGACTCGAGCCCCAAACGAGGCTCCTGCCCCGTCCTGCAGGTGGAACTGGGGGGCCTGGGGCCTCCCCAGGAATCTCCTCGGTCCACAGATCTTACGCCCTGGTGTGAAGGCAGGCCTGTATGGAAGTCCGCCTGGACCTGCCCCGGGGCCAGCAGGAGGGGTGGGGGTGGGGGTGTGAGGCTGTCTGTGGGTGTGACTGGGTCTGGGAGAGGGGGCTTGGAGCAGAGCCGGCCAGCCGTCCAGGCCTCTCCCTGTCCAAGCAGCCTCTTCACAGTGACCTTGACCTTGCCCTGACTTGGCAGAGAGGGGTCTGGGAGCCTAGGCTGTTGGTACTGTGTGGCTGTGCTGCCCTGGGGTGTTCAGGGATGGGGAAGGGGACGGGAGGGGGCGACCCCTGCCTGTGCCCGGTGCCCTGCTTGACCCGCTCCATGCGGTCAGGGGTCGGAGTCTCCGTGGATGGCAGCCTGGGCGCTGCTCCCTTCCCTCTGCCGTGCATGCTGGTCACCGGCCACGTCCAGGGCCAAGGCCCCAGGACAGGTGTGGCCAGAGCACGCAGATGGGCTTCTTCTGCCGGCGACCACCCCACCCCGTCCCTGGGCTCCTGTGTGTGAAGTGGGAGCTGGGGCGCGGTCCCCGGCTCAGGCGGCGGCCTCACTGCCCTCTCCCCCTCAGACTGATCCCACCGCTCAACCAGCTGGAGCTGCTGCGGAACCTCAAGAGTAAATCCGGACTCACGTTCAGGTCAGCGAGGCGCTGCGGGCTGCAGCTCGGGCGCAGGGGTGGGCTGCCGTCCTCCTGGGGGCACTGCTGCCCCTAGGGGCCTGGACGGGGGGACACCGGACACCGGCTGGCCACAGGGCCGGGTGACGTCCGCGTGCTCGACAGAGGTGGGTGTGGAGTGGAGAGGAGGGTCCCGGTCCCCGTGTCAAGAGCTCTGAGTGGGCAGAGCAGCTGCACGGCCCGTGCCGCCCCGTCCCCCGGAGGCGGTCTGGGCCTGGAGCCTGTGAAGGGACGGAGGTTGGGGAACCTTGTGGGTGTGAGTAAGCGAAGGGTCTCAGTGGGAGGTCGCTCTGGGTCAGTGAGGCCCTAGATCCAGGCACGCGTGTCCTCACGAGGGGTAGCAGAAAGGGCCGTGTGAGTGCAGGGGGAGACGGGCCCTGGAGCCTCGGTCCCAGGAGCCAGGGGCAGGACGGCCCCCGCAGTCCAGGGGAACTCCCTCCCCAGCTTGGACCCGGCTCCAGAATGGGGGGTGTCGATTTCTGTGGTTCAAGCCCCCAATTGGTGGTCCCTGATCCAGAAGAAACAGGAAGCTCATACGGGTCCCGGGAGTGGGGCCAGCACGTGCCGAGCGGCCTGGGTGCCGGGCTGGCAGTTTGGGGACGGCTGTGAGGAGGGCGAGCGACGAGCCAGGTCGTGTGGAAGAAAAGGCTGCTGGGAACGGGGCGGGAGGGCCCTGTGTCCAGTGCTGGGACTGCGGTGTGAAGGGGGAATGGGACTGGAGGGCCCTGTGTCCAGTCGCTGGGACTGCGGTGTGAAGGGGAACGGGATGGGAGGGCCCTGTGTCCAGTCGTTGGGACTGCGGTGTGAAGGGGAATGGGGCGGGAGGGCCTGTGTCCAGTGGCTGGGACTGCGGTGTGAAGGGGGACGGGACGGGAGGGCCCTGTGTCCAGTGCTGGGACTGCGGTGTGAAGGAGCCCTGTGTGTGCGGCAGGGAGCGGCTGAGTCGCCGCGGGGCCGGCTGGACAGCAGAACCTGCAGGGCCGAGGCCCTCGGTGCGGTTTCCAGCTGTGCCGTGTCCCCTGCTGCTGGTCCCTGGTGGCAAAATGCACAAAATGCGGGAGGAGAGGCGAATCTGGGGAGGAATTCCTGAGCTGAGACGCCAGCCTCAAAGACGTGGGGGTTGGCCGGCCAGATTGCGAAGGACAGTACGTGGGAGGGAGACCCAGGGCAGGAAAGGCGCTTCGGGGAGGGCCCGGGCGGGCGGGCGGGCGGACTGTGGGGGAGATTCAGGACTCGTGGTTCCAACCAGCCCTCCTTGCGGGAGCAGGCGTGGAGAGGGGCCTCTGGGGAGAAGCGAGAGCCCCTGAGCGGTGACCCCTTTCCCAGGCCCTGCCCCCTGGGGCTCAGGAGCGGGGGCTGTGGGTGCGGGCAGGGCGGCGAGGGGGTGGTGGTGCCAAGGGAGGCCTCTTGGCCCCTGGCGGGCGGGGTGTGCCTTGGAGGGTCGTTCCTGACCATCTTCTTGCTTCTGTTTGAAGGAAGGAGCCACAGCCAGAGCCGTCCCCCAGGTGAGTGCGTGCCCACGCCCGCGTCTGCATGCGGTGCCGGGGCCAGGGCTGTGCTGGGAGCTGTGGGGCTGCGTCTGGACCCTGCTGGGCGGTGGTTGCCTGTGGAGGTGTGGTCCCTAAACCAGTTCCTGTGCCCCTGTGAGTGCAGGCCGAGCCCCTGAGGTGGGGTTTCTGGGAGGAGGCCAGCCCAGGTGAGCAGTCCCAGCAGGGGCAGTGCCTGGGGGTCAGGGTCAGGGCCACTCTAGGAGGGGCCTTCTCTGCCTGAGGGGCAGATCCGGATGTGCTGAGTTTCTGGGGAGAATGGGAAGTTCCCTCTTCACAAGGGTCTCAGCAGGCCCCCCCATTCTGCTGTGGCAGCAGGTTAGAGACCCGAGGAGGGGCTCTGTGGGTGACCTCTGTGCAGGTGGAGCCAGGGTGTGGCCCAGTGTCTCCCTCGTGGCAGCAGAGAATTCCGGCCATACCACAGCTTCACGTGTGAGCTGCAGCCTGGGGGTCCCCCAGGCCCCATCCACTCACTGCAGAGGGAGGCCAGTCTCCCAATGGGGGCCAAAGGCACCACCCTCCTGCTGCTCCCCACGGCGGCTCATCTGGCTGCTCTGGTGGGGTAGACGGAATCGGCTGAGCCCACCCTCTCCAGCCCTTGAGGGCACACTGCTCCATCCCTGGGCCCCAAGGAGGGAATGCTGGCCGGTGCCTGGAACTGGAAGGGGCCGTGCTTCTGTCCTGAACTGCCCAAAAGGGCCGAAGCAAAGGGACCTCTCAAAGAGGCTGAGGAAACGCTTTTGGGCAGGAGTTGGTTTAGCCCAGGGGTGGTGGGGGCTGGTCTGTGCCTCGCTGGGCACCTGTGGGTGGCAGCCTCTGGGGCCTCGCCCACCTGTCCTCTGCCCATTGTCTGTGAGAGCCCCCATGGCCTGAGGTGGCTCCGGTGGGCTCCCTGCGCTCATGGCCCCAGCTGTTCTCCCCTCCGGCAACTCTGGTCTCAGCCTCTCTCTCTCTCTCTCCCCTCCTGCCCTCCCCTTCCCCAATCTGGAAATCTCGCCCCCAAGTGCCTTTAATCATGGCACTACCCTTCTTGGGCCCTTTCACGTGCGCTCTGTCTTTGGGGAGGAGGTGCTGGCCCTGAAAGCAGGACTCAAGGTGAGGACACGGGCGCCTCCGGGCTCTGTGCTATGCTCCCTGCCCCTCACCAGTCCTCCGTCCTCCCGTGTGTCCTGTGTCCCTGCCTGCCCCTGGCCCAGCAGCTTCCCCCAGGGCCAGCCTGGCCCCGCCTCCTCCTGGGAACCAAGGACTTTGCCTCACCTGAGAGGCACACCTATTAGCCAGGTAATGGCTAGAGCATTTCTGCCCCTCCCCTGGGGCAGCCACCCCCTTTTTAGCACCATGGTAGGTGTGAAGGAAATCGTTCTGCACTGCACTTGTCCCCAGGGTGTCCGTGGGCTGCCGGGAGCGGTCCTGTTCCGTAAGTGCAGGTGGATGGGTGGGCGCAAGGACCCTTGCTCAGCTCCTGTGAGCCGGGCTCATGGTGGACACACATCACGGCTGTGGTGGCGTCAGACCAAGGCCGTCTGCACTAGGGCTGGAGCTGGGGCCGGGGCAGCCAGGGGTCTCGGGCTGTGCTGCTCTGGGCGTGTCCCTGACCCACCCTCTGACCCTTCCCATTTCTGACTGCCCCGCCCCCACTCTGTCCCTGGAGGAGACCCCTGCTCCCACCGCTTTGCCCCTTGTCCATGTGTGTCCCTCCTTGTCACAGGCGTGTCTGTCCAGTCGGTCTTGGTGAGTGTCTGTGATGGGTCTTCCTCCCTCCTGGGCCTGGCCTCCCTGGACTTGAAGCCGAAGCTCTAAGACAGGTGACGCTCGGGTTGGCTGAAGGAGGCAGGAACACCAGTGCCAGGCTGGAGCCCAGAGGGGACAGGCAGAGTCGGGAGTCCTTGACGCCCCAGGCTCAGGGTTGGGGTGCCAGTAGCCCACGGTCCTCAGCTCTGTCAGGCTCTGAGGCTGCACTGCCCCACACAGGAGCCACGGCCACGTGTGGCTGTTTAGGTTCCCACTGACATGAATACAGTGAGCAGCCAGCCCTGCCCCCAGTGCTCTGGAGCCGGCTGTGGGCTGGCCGTCAGACCGCAGTGGGAGCCGTCGTGCGGGGGGCTGAGGGGCCCTGGGAAATGCTTCCAGGGCAGGCGACTGAGTGGGAGGTTCGCAGCAGCAAACCGGGACCCTTCACAGGCCGGGAGCCGAGCCACCCCATCGCTCTCTTTCCCAGGGGCAGCCTGACGGTGGAGCTGCATGTGCAGGCCTGGGACCCCAGGGGCACAGCAGGCTCTGGTGGACTTGTGGCTGACATGGAGAGTGCCCTGGGAGAGAATGTTTGCCCCAAATTTGAGGGGCTTCTGTGAGCAGCCAGAGCTGCCAGGCGGGGGTCTGGGTCCTGGGATTACGGAGTCACGGGAGGGTTGCCCCGTGTGAGACCACTTGCCGGGCAGCTGGGCCCCAGCTCCCTCCCGTCGGGACTAAGTCGCCTGGCGGGTCCTGTTCTTCACCCAGACGACAGGACAGGTCCCACAGGAGGAGGCTCGCGGGGCACAGGTTCTTCTTGGGGGAGCATGGGGGGCCAGGGGAGGGCTTCGAGGACCCTGGGCTGGCTGGCTCGGAGGTCGTCACGTGGTTCCTTTATGTGGGAGTGGAGAGAGGTGTCTGGACACCAGCAGGTGCCACCGATGTTTCAACGAATGTGTGTGTGGATGCTGAGCCCTCCTCCGGGAGCTGAGGCCAGCAGGTGCGTCTGGGTTCCTCAGGTGCACAGTTTGAGAACTGCTGTCTCAGGAGCAACAGCTTCGAAGGTGGAGAAAGAGGGAGAGGCCCCAGGAAAGCCAAGGATCTCTTGTAGTTCTTGTTTCTTGCTTTCTTGCATGTTCTGGTGCAGAGATAAGTCCCCTCTCGGGAGGTCCTAGGGTGCTGACTGTTGGGGGACACCCCCAGGCACCCCCTCCCCGGCCTGGCAGGTCCACCGACTTTAGCCCCCAACTCCCTCTCTCCTGAGCCTCTGACTGGGCCGCTGGCTTGGCTCAGCCAAACCTTACGATTGGTTTGTGAAACCAAAATGCACGTTTTCCTCCCTAAACATGTGCTTTCCAGAATCCTGTCCATCTAGTGCAAGCCTTTTGCAAAGTCTTAGCCCATGTATTATTTTTTTATTCGCATGAATGTAGCAAAAAATAATACATCTTTTAAAAAGACGTGACCCCAAGCTCTGACTCTAGAAGGAAAAGGAATTTTGGGAGGGAAAAACAGGGAATTTTATTTTTCTCCCCAAACAGGGGACTGTTTCTTTCCCAGGCCAGCGGAATACTTGATGTGCAGCCTCTGCAAGGCCCTTGCTCAGACACAAGCTCTGTGGCTGGTGGATCCTGAGCCCAGAGCTACCCCAGGGGTGGTCATGGTGCCTCAGTTTACCTGCCCACTCGCCCAGCCCAGGCTCCCTGCCCAGGGGACTAACTGTGCTCTCCTCATTTCCAGTAAAGGCAGAACGTGCAGAGAGGGCCTGTGTGGATGCTGCCCTGGACACTCTAGGTACCACGGACGCATGGCACGGACGCCCTGCTGCACGGCTCTTCCGCTCCAAACACTGCTTATTAGAAGTTCTAGATGAGCCGGAGAGGCCCCGGCTCCCCCAATTCTGATTGGCAGCTAGGCCCACAGCCCGTGTGGGGCAGTGCTAGGCACCCTCTGATTCCCAAACTCTTTCTCCTTAAGCAAAGGAGCCCTGCTCCCAGCAGGAGGGGCCGGCCAGGGGCTTGAGGACCCAGAAAGGGCGCTGGCCCTGGGACCCTGACTGCTCCAGAAGCCTCTCTCCAGGGCCAGTCTAGCACCTCTACTAGGCACCTGGGTCAGCTCCCCCTCATCCGCCACTCGCTGCCTGCCGGGGCAGCTCCGTCCTGTGTGTGGCCGGCTCCCGTGGTGCTCACACACCAAACACACCAGAAAGCCAGAGGCCCACAGCTCCCCTTCCCACGTACAGGCCTGGTTGAGGGCAGACTGGAACGGGCCGGCGGGGAGGCGCACCCCGTGACACCATGAGCACCTCAACGGCACCGTGTGCTCCCCTGTCCGCTGTCAGGGGCGGGTGCAGAACTGTCTGCCTTTCTGCTTGCTCAGAGTGCACCCACCCGTCTCCCTCCTGCCCGCCCCCTGCCCTGACCGGGGCAGCCCTGCAAGTGTGGGCAGCCACTCACGTGTCCCGTGCATGTGGTCAGTGCCGAGGGGTAGGCGTCGGGAGGGGCCGTGCAGCAGGATCAGGGCCCAGCCGGCCGCATGCTTGCACCTCTGCACTCTGCACCCGTGCATGCTCCAAACCCTGCTCCACCCTGAGGGGCTCAGAGGGTCCCCCACCTGTCCATGCTGCCTGTGTGTTCACAGATGTGGGCGCTTGTGGGATGACTTGTAGCCCCAGGAGGAGAGATCTGGGCTGGGCAGAGGCGGTCCTGCTTGCCCGGAGCTGTGTCCATGGTGCATCTAGCCACAGGCTGCTCCCTCAGGTCAGGGACTGTGGTCAGGCAGCGTGGGGATAGAAGAGCCAGGAGGCCAGGCCAGGTGCCATCCTGCTGTGCACAAGCCTCAGGAATGTCATTTCATCCTGGGCATCGGGGCCCAGCCATGCCCGGCAGCTCTCCCACCACTGAGCGGCCCACCGTGCAGCCCCCTTACCCGCCCCATCCCAGTTTGCAGCTGGCCCCACATATTGAGAATCTCGCCCTGGGCGTGGCGGGCAGGGGGGGAGCTGGGCCTCGGAGCTCTCTCCCAGGTCCTCCTGAATGTGCCCCCGCCCTATGGAAGAGCCAGGGCCTCAGCCCTCCCGTGGGCTGACTCCGTCCTTGGCTTGTGAGGTGAGGGAGGGAGAACCGGCGTTTGGGCATCTGGAGTTGTGGCAGGTCCGGTGGCTGCGGTGGGATGCAAGTGGCTGGGTGCCCTGAGCCTCAGCGACTGTGGAGGAACCGGTGTCCACCCTGTGACACCTTCCAGCAGGGGACCCTTCCTGGTCTAAGCAGGTGCACGGCGGGGCCAGGCGGGGCCAGGGCAGGCTCCTTCCTGTGGCTCCATCCTCGTGGGGCTGAGTTCCTGGGCCCCTGTGAGCTGCCTGGGCCGTAGGTCCTGCCAGGGTCCCCAGCTCTCCTGGCTGGGCGGGGCCACACTGCTCAGGGTCTCCCTGGACCAGCTGGCGGCCTTTGTTGGGACAGGAACCCAGAAGAGGTCATTTGTCCAGAGGCCCCATGCTGCCTCAGTCCCCACCTGCCCATTCAGGCCTTGCCTGCCCTCAGTGGTCGCCAGCTCGGAACCAGTGCCCTGAGGAAGCTGACGCCTGGCCTTGTGCTCGCAGGGGCTCTGGTGGTGGTGGGGGGGGGCGCTGCCCACAGTGGGCTCCACACCTTGGGGCCATCTGCGCAGTTCTGCTCTGCAGAGCCCCTGACCTAGTGCACGGTCTGCGGGCCGGGGCAAGGAGGGTGCCAGCCAGGCCAGGTGGGCCGGTGGTGGGCTGCCTCTCCATGGCCGGTCATCACTGCGCCGCCAGACGGTGTGTCCAGGCTGTGCGTTCTGGTTGGGGCCGAGGGAGGTAGCTACCCGGGGTAGCACGGGGGGCTGGCGATGTCTGAAGTTAGCAGGTGTGGCCATTCCCACAGGAACCCCTGGGCAGGTTTGTCATAAGCCAGCAGGGGCAGCAAGGGGCCCAGTTCACAGAGCCTGCTGTCTTCTCGAGCACATGAAGGGACTGCCCAGTGGCCTCCCGACTCCTGGCTGCTGCCCAGAGGGTATGGGAGCCAGGCACACTCAGTGCCAGACCCATCTCCACAGTTACTAGATGTGTGGACAGGGAGGCCCGTGGGGCTGTGGCTGGCCGGCCCTGGCCACCCCTCCCTGCCAGGGCTCAGGACAGCCAAGTGGCCGCAGAGCATACCCACCCACTCCATCCTCCAGGAGCGGACCGTCAGCTTCCATGTGCCCTGGGGGTAGGGGTGGAGCCTGGGCAGCTCCGGGCAGAGGGGAGGTGGACAGAGACCCCCCCAGGTTGCTTCTTGTGTCATGCCCTCACCCTGCTCCCCGGCCTGCAGAGCTTACCCCTCCTGACTCTGGGGCAGTTGTAGAGTGTGGAGGCGAGACAGGGAGCCTACGGTGGTCAGGTGCCCACACTGATGCCCAGGGAGAAGACGCTGGTGCTGGGCATTTGGGGACTCGTCCTGCTGTGGGTGTCACCGTGGAGAGGGAGGCCTGGATGGACAGTGTGGACAGGGCTGGGCCCCTTTTGGTGGTAGGCAAAGTGATGTACGAGTTCCCTGACCAGTCCCTGAGCCAGCCCAGGACCCCATGGTGGCATTGACCTGGTGACCTCCGACCCCCGGGCTCCAGGCCAGGCCAGCGGCCCAGCGGGCATTTCTCTGGGGCTGGGCTGCAGCTGCTCGCCATGTGGGAGGATGTTGGCTAAGAGCAGCTGACGGGTCCAGCGTGCTGTCCAGAGTGACTCCTGCTCTCTTTCTGTGTGTCCGTCTTGGGAGCAGCCAGAAGGTCAGTTTGAAAGACCGTGTCTTCTCCAGCCCCCGAGGTGTGGCTGCCAAGGGGAAGGGGTCCCCACAAGCCCAGCCCATCAGGAGGTCGCCCAGCGCCGACCAGAGCCTGGAGGACAGTCCGAGCAAGGTGCCCAAGAGCTGGAGCTTTGGGGACCGCAGCCGTGCGCGGCAGGCCTTCCGGGTCAAGGGCGCCGCGTCTCGGCAGAACTCGGAAGGTGGGTCAGGTCTGCCACCGCTGTGGCCTGGCCGCTCCCAGGGCTCACCCCCAAGTGCAGGCCCACTTCACCCGTTGCTTCTTTTATTGAGGGAAATTCACGCCCCATAAAATTAGCCATTTTAAAGTGAACCGTTCAGGGGCAGTTGGCATGTCTACTCTCTAGCTCCAAGACATTTCATCTCCCCAAAAGGAGCCCCCTTAGCAGCCTCCCCAGCCCCTGGCCACGCCAGCGACTTTCCTCTCAGGGAGTGTCCTGGACATGTCGGGCAGGCGGGCCGTGCGGATTCTGTGTTGGGCGCCCGGCCGAGTTCATGGGGTGCTCTCTGGGCTCCTCCGTGGCGCACGCTCCTTTTCATGCTGAGCGGTGTCCCGCCGTTACTGGGTGTGGACACGCCCCACTCTGGCCCCCGTCCGTCCACTCACAGTGATGCCCCTGCAATCCTCACCTCGCACCCCCGCAGGCCAAGGCCAGCAAAGCTGCCGAGAAAGAACAGGTGGAATCTAGAGCATGTGGGCCCGACATGCCTGAGGGGTTCCCTGACCAGGGGCGCATGGCGCCAAGGGACTCGTCTCCTCACGGGCCATGTCCCCTTCCGCCCAGAAGCAAGTCTCCCCGGGGAGGACATCGTGGACGACAACAAGAGCTGCAACTGCGAGTTTGTGACCGAGGACCTGACGCCGGGCCTCAAAGTCAGCATCCGGGCCGTCTGGTGAGCGACCCTGGGTGTCTGGGGTGAGGACGCCCCCTCACAGGGTCCTGGAGGGCAGTCACTGTCCCTGGAATGCAGGGATTTGGGGGGCTTGTGTGAGGGCACGCGCTCGGGGGGGGGGGACACTGGCCGACACCCCTTTAGTCCCAGCTCCTTGTGGCTCAGAAGGCCCCTTGCGTCACAGGTTTCCTTGCCCATCACCTGAGGGTGTTAGTGAACAGCCAGGGGCTGCCCAGGGGGCTCTCGGGTGGATGCGGGTCTGTCTGAACAGCTGGGACCAGGAGCAGCCGGTGTCTTTGGTGGGTGGGTGGCCCAGATAATAGGGACAAGTTGTGCAGTGCACATTCTCAGAGATGCTGGGAGGGCCCAGGAAGTGGACGCTGGGGCTGGCCCTGCTTGGAGAGTGTCCTGAGGTGGCCTCTGCCCTGGGCTCACGGCCCTGCCTGGGCTCACGGCCCTGCCCAACCCTCAGTGTCATGAGGTTCCTGGTGTCCAAGCGGAAGTTCAAGGAGAGCTTGCGGCCCTACGACGTGATGGACGTGATCGAGCAGTACTCGGCCGGGCACCTGGACATGCTGTCCCGCATCAAAAACCTGCAGTCCAGGCAAGAGCCACCCCTGAGCCCTGGGCGCGGAGGCCGGTCCTCCTGGGCCAGGCTGACACGCCATGAGGTGGGGAGATGGGTCCTGTGGAGGGCTGCCATGCTCTCCGCCAAGGGGGGCAGGGGACAGGGCTGAGGCGGGCACAGTGGCCAGACCTGCTTGCTGCCACCTCTGGGCCCTTCCTCTCACCCCACACAGACTTTCCGTCATGCTTGTTTTTAACGCCTCTCTTGTCTCTCCTTTTTCTTCCCTCCTTCCTGCTCTGTGATGGGAAGCATGCATGTGTGAATGCACATGTGTGTGGGTGCACGGTATAGGTCTCTGTGTGCATGTATATGGGTGCATGCATGTGTGTGCGTGTGTGTCCAGTGTGCCATATGTCATCATGTGCACACATGCGTGTGTGTTGAGAGGTGAGGCTGTGGGCATGCACAGACCCATCCAGTGTCACTTATGCACCTTGGCACCTCTTCTGCCAGGACAGAGGGCCTGTCCCCCCGCCCCACCTCGTGGGCCTTCTCACCTCCTGGGCAGTAAGTGGGGCTGGAGTGCATGTCTACGGTGTACAAGGGCAGGGCACACACTGCTATCTCCAAGCCCATGTGTGTGAGAACTGGCTTGCTCACCCTAAAAGGTACCTGTACATACATGTATACAGGCATGAGCAAGGGCACACACAACACAGATGTGCACACAGTGCACACAAAGGCCCATGTCCACCACCACATACACACACATGGTAGTACACATGTACACACACATGCTGTTAGCCTGATACCACATGCATGTACCACATAATTACACACACACAAATGCACTGCCAGTACAGGTGTGCTCATAGGCACCCACCCTCCACATATAAATGAGCTGTGCACACACATGTTTGTGGTGTTTGTGAACAGGTCACAGCTATTGTCGTGGGTGTCTCCTGAGGTGGGTCACATGCTCCCGCCTGTCAGAGGCCCCGCCCCGCCCCGCCCCGCCCACAGCTCCTCAAACAAGGCTGCTCCACGGGGGAAGCCTGGGCCCCAGCTGGGAGGGTCTGAGTGGTCGGGGGACAGTCCTGGAGGGCAGCCCCGCTCCTAGCCCCCGGGGAGGGATGAAGTCCTCACTCTGGAAAGTCGGTGCATGCTGCTCTGGGGGCCTCCCCGTCCTGCTCCTGGGCCAGGGATGGGTCTCACTGGGCCTTCACCAGCTCCTGTGGGCAGAGGTCAGGGAGTGACACCTCCCTCTGCCTGGACGCAGGCCAAGAGGCCAGTCCTCCCAGAGCATCGACTAAACCTGTGTTGTGAGTGTGAGCAAATGTGTGTGTAATTTGCACATGGAGGGAAATGTGTGAGCATGTGAGTGAAAACACATGTGAGCGTGTGCAAACATGTCAGGTGTGCATGTGTGGGCAACACGTGTGATTATGCATATGACTGAGTGTGCACATGTGTGCATAAGCAGATTGTGTGAGTGTATATGAGTGTGTGAGTCTGCCTGTGTTTATAAACAGACACGTGTAGTGTGCATATGACTTTGTATGCCTGTGTGTGCATAAGCAGGCTGTGAGTGTACATATGAGTGTGTGAACCTGTCTGTTTACACATAAGCAGATATGTGTGCATGTGTGCACACGAGCAATTTGTGTGTGCATGCGTGTCTGCGTGTGCGCGCGCATGTGAGCAACATGTGTGAGAGCAACATGCGTGCATGTGCATGTGTGTGCGTGTGAGCAATTGGGGTGCGTGTGAGAGAACAGTCTGCCTGCTGGGTCTCCCTCGCTGCAGCTGTGGTGTTCCCAGGTCCTTCCGCCTGAGCTCCCCTTTCCTTCCCTTCCTGTGGGAAAACGAAGTGCTCCCCCAGGAGCCGGGCGTGGGTCACTGGCCCGCGGTCCGAGAGCTGTGAAAGCTGGCGCTGCTGGCGCTGCTGGCGCGGGGCCGCTGGCCTTCGCCCTGCACGTGGGCGTGCCCGCCGGCAGGCCGGGCAGGGCCGAGACGCAGCGCAGGGCTGTGCTCGACGGACCAGGGAGCACCACGTGAGCGTGGCGCCCACGTGTCGCTGCCCGTGGACGTAGCTGTGAGAAGGCCTGCGGCTCCGGCAAGCCCGCCGGCACTCGTGGTGCTGACGACGCGTTTGCTGGTGTCTCTTCTCTTGTTTACTCGCCAGGATAGATATGATTGTGGGCCCCCCACCCCCTTCAACTCCCCGGCACAAGAAGTACCCCACCAAAGGACCCACGGCCCCTCCGAGAGAGTCACCCCAGTACTCGCCTAGGTCAGGACGCCAGCCTCTCCTGCCTGTGTCTGTGGAATGGCCAGCCCCCTTCGCTCCAGGCCACATGACGGCAGACCCGCACTGCTCTTCCGAGGGTGGAGGGGACGTTTCTCTGTCACTGACCAGCCAGACCGGGAGCAGGCATTCCTCTGCGGAGCCCGGGTGGCTGTGTTGGGGCTGCTCCTCTCGGCAGGGCCCCGGGGAAGCTTTCCAAGGACCCCTGTGTGCCGTCCTCCTGGGGCAGGGCTCCCTGGGCAGAGGCAGAGGCCAGGATTGGGGTGCCCAGATGTGCAGGGAGGACCTTCAGGGCTCCGGGGACCATGGTGTCCTTGCCGCCCAGCCCCCAGCGTGACTCAGGCCCCAGCACCCGCACACCCGTGGGGTCGACCTGTGAGGATCTGAGCAAGTCCCGTCACTTCTCTTGCCTTGAACCTGTGGATATACATGGGTCAGCATCATGGTAGCATTATGAGGAGGACGTCAGCTGATGGGCAGAATGGACGGTGAGTTAGCACATGCAGGTCCTTTAGGAACAAATGCAGACGGCGGAGCCCTCTAGCACCCCTGGGACCCTGCAGAGGAGGCTGTGGCCCGTCCACCTTCTCCAGCAAGTCTGGTCAGTCAGGAAGAGTGGGGTCCCAGAGCAGGGATGTGAGGGTAAGGAGAGATGCCCCCGGCGGTGCTGACAGCTGGGGGGCAGAGGGGCCCAGGGCACCTGGGGGCCAGGATCAGCGTGTCAGACATCTCCACCTGGCATTCTCAGGGGAGCTGGCCTGACCCAGGGCAGCCCCAGACAATACTTTCTGGGTTCCCCGCTCTACCATGTCCCCCAGCTCCAAGGATGTGGTACCTGAGACCCAAGCCATCTGGGAGTTGCTTCAGGGGTGGAGCTGGAGGTTGAGAGCCCAGAGCTGGGAAAGCCCGGCTGCCTTCGGAGCTCCAGGCCTCCCGGGCCGCAGTCCGAGCGCTCAGCCATGCAGAGGAGGGGCAGGAGGACAGTCTTGGCGTGTGGGGGCTCAGGGGTTAAGCCACCTCCTCAGCCTGAGGCCCAGGGGCAGGGTGCACAGGGTCCTCAGAGGACCCTCCCTCAGCCCCAGCAGCAGGCCGAGCCCACGGCCAAGGCTCCCAGGGGACCGGCCAGGCGGGTGGTCATCATGTGGCAGGGGTGAAGGCGCTGAGCCGGGCCTGGCCTGTATGCACATGTGGCAACACCACGAGCCCCTCTCCTTGTCCATCTCCACGGGCATGTGCTTGGAGCCCAGGGTCCCCGCCACCCTCCCCCGTGCTGGTCCTTGGGTGCATGCGTCCAGCATGAAGCCCGTGAGAGCATGCGGAGGCTGCACCATGGCAGACGCAAGCCTGAACCTTCTGCTTCCTGCAACAGAGAGAAAATCACCCCAAGTGCCCCCATCAGAGGCAGACAGGGTGGTCCTGTGGTCAGGAAGGAAGCCCAGCCGTGGCCCCAGCCAGTTCACAAGGTCCCTGCACCCCAAACTTGAGAAGTGGGCTTTGTGCCGGGGGCTCCAGGCCCAAGATGAGGCAGGGGCTGCAGGCCTCGGCCTGGGTCACTGTCCGGCTCCTCTGCATCCCGGCTCAAGTGCTGTTTGCCGGGCAGTTTCGCAGCAGCTGCCCCAGGGCTTGCAGACAGCAAGGCCCTTGATGCTGAGTGGCGTCCACATGCTCGCCATTCGGAAAGGCCCCTTCTGAGCCCTTCCTGCTCAGCGTGGGAAACAGAAGCCCTCCCTGAAGGAAGCGCCTTCTCCGCCCGTGGCATTCATGGCCTAAGGCCTGTTTGAGATAAGCTCAGCTGTGTTCTGCATCTTGCACACACGTACTCACCTGTACATAGGCACACATGAGACACACATGTGCACACAGTGGATGCAATGCACGCACACACGTACACATACATGGTGCCCACAAATGCACAATACACACAAAACACATGCACATATAGACATACAATGTACACTGTGCATGCACACGTGCGCACACATGCACACATGCAAACACACAAAGACCCCCTCTCTGATTGTGCCTGGGCAGTTTCCGTGCTGGTCTGTGTCCCCACGCCCTGTCCTGTGCATGGAGCCCCAGCTCACTGTCTCCGCCTCCCTGCTTTGTTGTCCCCACATAGACGTTTAACTGTCCCCATTGGACTGGCTGGGCAGAGGGCTCAGTGGCACATTAGGAAGGATGGAAGCTCAGGTGGGGGCAGTGCCGGGGTGGACAGAGCACAAAGGGGCCGAGCTGAGGGGTGAATGGCCCCAGTGCCTTCCTGTGCCCCCTCACCAATGTGCCGGCCCACTGGGATGGGGTGGGCAGGGAACAGGCCTGGGAGTCCAGAACCAGGCGAGAACAGGTGCTCGGCATCCATCTGTCCTGGCACCTGCTGCCCCCCAGTCAGCTCTGGGTGTGGCCTGGAACCTGGATCTGGAGGCTGTGGCCTAGCCCAGGAAGAGAGGGTCATGGGCCATCACAACCACTTGAACTTGTGCTGTGGGGCGGGGTCTCTTCCTGGCAGAGTGGACCAGATTGTGGGGCGGGGCCCGGCGATGACAGACAAGGACCGTACCAAGGGCCCAGCTGAAGCAGAGCTGCCGGAGGACCCCAGCATGATGGGCCGGCTGGGCAAGGTGGAGAAGCAGGTGAGCGGAGCCTGGAGAACCACCGTGATGTCAGCCTCGGTGGACGCTGTGGGAGGGGTCCTCGAGCTTCCAAGGGCCTGGGCCCATCACAGCTTAGGGTGCTGCATGCCCCCTGAGCCCCTCCCCAGTCTAGGGCATGTTCCCTTCCTTGGCCACAGGCCCTCAGGACCAGGAGCACCATTTATGCCCCTCCCCTTGCCTGGGTGGGGGCCCCTGAGCGACACCACGTACCGGGGCCTGTGGGTGGACTCTGTCACCTGGGCCTCATCCCCAGAGCCCTCTCCTGTGGACACACACAAGGACTCCCACCAGGCTCTGCTCCTGCCGTGGAGGGAGGAGGGCCACGCGTCCCTCTGTGGCGATTGCTCCGCTGGGTGGGCCCATGGCTGCAGCGGGCAGCCAGATGAGCAGGAGCATCCAGGTCCAGCGCTCTGAAGCCCTGAGGCCACACACAGTAATGGGGTCAGAGGCTGAGCTGCTGGGTCTGCCTCCCTCTGCCTCTGCACCTCTGCAGGGAGCAGCCCGGGTTGTCCCCACTTCTGCAGGGAGCAACCCAGGTCCCCCCACCTCTTCAGGGAAAAGCTGGGTCTCCTCACCTTGGGGAGCAGCCTGCCAGCAGCCCCTCTTGCAGGTCCTGTCCATGGAGAAGAAGCTGGACTTCCTGGTCAGCATCTACACGCAGCGCATGGGGATCCCACCCTCAGAGACTGAGGCGTACTTTGGGGCCAAGGAGCCCGAGCCGGCACCGCCGTACCACAGCCCCGAGGACAGCCGCGATCAGGGGGACCGCAGTGGCTGCATCGTCAAGCTCATCCGCTCCACCAGCTCCATTGGCCACAAGAATTTCTCAGCGCCCCCGGCTGTGCCCTGCACTCAGTGCCCACCCTCTACTTCGTGGCAGCCTCAGGGCAACCCGCGCCAGGGCCACGGTGCCTCGCCCGTGGGGGACCACGGGCCGCTGGTGCGCATCCCGCCACCTCCCACCCATGAGCGCTCGCTGTCTGCCTACAACGGGGGCAACCGGGCTAGCACGGAGTTCCTGCGGCACGAGGACACGCCAGCCAGCAGGCCCCACGAGGGCGCGCTGCGAGACAGCGACACGTCCATCTCCATCCCGTCCGTGGACCACGAGGAGCTGGAGCGCTCCTTCAGCGGCTTCAGCATCTCCCAGTCCAGGGAGAACCTGGACGGCCTCAACAGCTGCTATGCGGCGGCGGCCCCCTGCGCCAAAGTCAGACCCTACATTGCCGAGGGCGAGTCGGACACGGACTCGGACCTGTGCACCCCGTGCGGGCCACCGCCTCGCTCCGCCACGGGCGAGGGCCCCTTTGGTGACCTGGGCTGGGCTGGGCCCCGGAAATGAGGCCCCACCCGCTTGTCCCTGACTCTTGGCCTTGAGGTGTCAAGGCGGGACCCTCCGGTGCCCATGCCTGAGGCGGTGGCGGCAGTGGGGGCGCCTCAGTCTTTACGGTGAAGGTTAACGAAAGTCCTTTTCCAGCAGTGGGCACCCGGGCTGCTGTGCCCGCTCTGTAGACCGCCGGCCCAGGTGTGAGAGGGGGGGTGCAGAGGACAGGTCCCTGGCAGAGGCTGGAGGTGTGGAGTCAGGGAGCAGGGCCGGAGGGAGGGTGCCCAGTGCGGGACAGGCCCGTCCCCTTGAGGGCGTGCCCATGTGCACGGCTGGGAGGATGCCCTTGCCTCCTGTGCCCATCCACTGTGCTCTGAGTGTCCTGTGTGGGAGCCAGCCCCGCGTCCAGCGCCCTGGCCGGAGAGGAGGGGCGAGGACCACAGGAGCATGGGGACCTCTGTGCTCCGCAGGCTCCTGGCAGAGGGTCCTTGGGGGCTCTCCCGGCCACAGGAGACCTGGGGGTGGGCACCCCCTTGTCCTCTGTGCTCTGCCCTGTCCGGGTGCTGGTCGGCAGGCTGCGGCCAGCACGTTCACGGAGACCTGCTGTGGGCAGTGGTGCTGGGCAGGTGGGCGCCGCACTGGGGCCGGGGGTGTGGTGAGCAGGCTTCCTGCTGCCCTTTGCAGGGGCGCTGCCTCACCTGTCCCCGCCGGAGCCGCCCGCCCGGCCCGCTAGTCTCTGCGGCTGGTCCCTTGGCTGTGGCCTGCTGGTGTCTTGAGAGAAAGGACACCATCCCCACCCTGGGCCTCCACTCTTGTGGGCACCTGGCCCGAGGAGCAGCAGCTTTGAGCCGGGAGCCCAAAGGCGGCGGTGGGCCCCCAGCAGGCAGTGCGGGGCACCTGGCATTTGGGGTGATGGACCCCAAGCCTGGCACCTGGCACCCTGAGGCAGTGACCCCATGGGTGCAGGGCTGAGCCCAGCTAAGGCCACCAGGTAGCGGCTGCCCCGAACGCTGGGTCCAGGGAGAGCTGGGTTGTCTCCTCACCCCTGTGAGCCCACACTGGCTGGGGGTCTCTGAGGCGGCAGCAGGTGGGGCTCAGGCCGCGGCTCTGTGTGGGGAACAGCCTCCTCAGGGCCCCCAGGCTCAGGCTGACAGCACATGTGCCCTTGGTGCCCGCCCACAGTGGGGCCCCACTTCGGAGAAGCCTTGTGCACTGTCTTGGGTGTGCGTGTGACAAGACAGGAGTGTGGCTGACACCCCACACCTGTGCTCAATCACTGGCTCACACATGGGCACACACACCACACACACACTCACACATACAGAAATTGCACAGGCACACCCACGCACACACAAACACACACCACTTAAGCATACATATGTGATACACCTCACACAGTGCATATGCGCACACACATGCATGCCTCACACACATGCGCAGGTGCACACGCACACAGCCATGCACATGCGTGCCCTCATGCACACATGCACACACGCACACATCGCATTCTGACCGGGCAGTCCCTTGGCCTCTGGCTGCTTTCCAGCACGAGGACTCGGGACTCGGGGAGCCACAGTGGCTCTGCCACCCGGGCCCCTGGGCAGAAGTGGCAGAAGGTGCCCTGGAGCCATGCAGGGCCCCACGCTGCCCTCCCCTTGGCACAGCAGTAGCTGTCCAGAGTGGTTGGGTGGCCAATGGCCAGGGACAGCCTGGGCTGGGCCAGGGAGGGCCCAGCACCTGTGGGGTGTCCGGATGTGATGCTGGGGCTCTGGCCGGCTCCCTGGGCCCCTTGGTCCGTGGCCTGGCCTCATCACCACCGAGCAGGGGGCTGCCCTCTCCCTTTGTTGGCCTAGCGTCTCTCTCCTCTGTCCCTGTGCAATCATGAGCCACACTCATGCTGGGCCACCTGGGAGGACGGAGGGACCAGCCAGGTGGCAGAGGGCTCCCTCCCGGCCTGCCCACCAGCCTGTCCCCACACCTGCCTGCTCAGCAACACCACCCGTCCCGCTCCAGGACCCCGTGCCGCAAGGGCTGCTCCGGGGCCCGCTGCCTCCAGTCACCACGGCTGAGCCCAGAGCCGCCGCCAGCCAGGCAGCATCATGCGTCTCCAGTGTGTTAACTTATTAGCCCGCCTCTCCCTCACTAGGCTGTCCCCTCCCCTGGCCGTGGATTTGAGATGTGAACATGGGAGAGGGGTCGTCCTGTCTGTGGCCCCCACATTCAGGGGCCACCATATATCAGGTCCCCACCCGCTGTTCTCGGAAAGAAGTCCGTGCGAGGCATTGCGCAGGCTTTCTGAAGCCCAGCGGCGCTGCTGCTGGTGCTCCGGGGCCTCTGTAGAAACACTGGTGTTCGATCTATTTCACTTTCGCCCCGAATTGTAAATAATGTACAGATGATCCTCAGCTGCCCTCTGGGGTGGCGCAGACCTGCCTTGGTGATCTCCAGGCCGCCCCCCTTATATACTGACGTGGGTGTGAGGCAGGAAGGCTGGGGGCCCGGCAGTGCTGCCTGCTTCCAGAGCCCGAGGAGCCTGTGTGGCTGTCCCCAGGGGCAGCCTCCACTTGGGCACCCACCAAGGACAAAGCAGAAACACCAAGGAGGGCTTCCTGCAGGAAGCAGTGTGGTGCAATCAGGGCTGCGCCTCTCCTTTCAGGGGCCTGGGAGAGCCGGCAGCCCAGGGCAGGACACTGTGGCCCCTGGAGCAGGCAGAGCCCTGAGGGGCGGGGCTGCCCGCTGACCCAGAAGGCTGCTCTGCTGGGGGCGGGGCTTTAGGACACAGGGCAAAGGGGGGAGGGAGGCCCTGGGGAGGAGAGGGCCCTCTTCACAGCCTTGGAGTCATTTGTGGGGCTGGGAGGGGTTGGGTGGTCTTTTGTCTTGGACACTTGCGAGGGTGACACACTGACTAGGACGTGAGGACAGGAGGGCGGCCCCAGTCCTGGGCTTCTGGGCAGGTGTGCACACCTGGCTGGGCTGCACGTCCAGCTCTGACTGGGTCCCATAAAGTTGTTGCCTTAATGCATGTTGACGGGGAGTCGCTGAGGTCGCCCCTGTGCCCTGGGTGACCTCCAGGCGCTGATGCCGGGCCCGCCCCTCCTCCCCCGCCTGTGGTCCGCAGACCCGCTCCACAGAGGGCACCGAGCAGGCAGTCTCACCATCTCACACCCGCTGGCCCGAGGTGCCGCCTGCCTGGATTCGCCGACCCCACTGCGCCCATCGGCTCAACCGCCTGGGCCCAAAGGCGGCTGCAGCTCCCCCATCTGCGCTGTTGCCTTGGCTGTGTTTGCACTTTTGTTCATGCTCCAAAGAATATTTCATACTGCCTTGCGTGTGACACGCGCTGGCTCGGCGTGTGCGCACCGCAGCGACCGTGTCACCACCGCACACTTGTGTCTCAGCCGCACTGTTGTTTTCCAAGGAAAGCCGCCGGGGCCGGGTCCAGGTTTGCTGGAGCAGTGAGATGTGTGCGCACGCAGCTCACTGTCAGGCCGATGCTCCCGGTGAGAATGGGCCCAGCACAGGTTCCCCAGGGGCCTTGGTGTGGAATCTGGCGTCAGGGATGCATATGGAAAGTTCTGGAAAGTTCTGTTGCCACAGGGACGAGTCTGGGTGCCCAGAGGGCCTGCGCACGGAGTAAAACACATTGATCCACCAGGCAGCGCGTGCCTCCTTCCTGCCGTGTCCTCTCCGGCGGCTGGCCTGCGCCGGGGCTTGTGGTGACAGGGACAGCGACAGACGCCCCGGGAGGCCACTGTGCTCCCACTGGGAGGGCTCTCACTCTGCAGGGTCCGGCACCGGCGCTGTCTGTCCTCTCTCTGCCACCACCAAGGACCACCAGCCGGTGGCCCCCAGAGCAGAGGCTCCGGCTCGCCCCCTGCAGGCTCCTGCCCGTGGCCTTCTCTCCACCCTCCGGGCAGCCGGGTCCTGGGCTACGGAAGCTTCAGCCCCTACCACTCCCCCTCACTCCCCTGGCTGGGTGAGGGGCTAGGGGCGGGGCGTGACGTCCTGTCTCCCACCCGAGGGTCTGGGCCAGGGCCTGGCTGTAAGGGGCTTGTGCTGAGCAGCTATGCTGCCCGCCTTCTGGAATGTTCCTCCCACCAGACCCCTCTGGCCTCTGGGGGCTCAGCTGAGCAGGCAGAGCAGATGGGCAGGGCTCAGTGGCCCAGAGGACTCATGCCGAGCCCCGCACAGATGCCTGGCCCTACAGTGGTGGGGGTGGGGTGGGGGAGGGGTGTGAGGGAGGGCCTGGCAGGTCTGGGTGACAAACCAGAGGTTTATATTGCAAGGCTTCCAGAAACTTCTGGGTTGGGGTGCCTTTCTTTGGGCTAACTGGATGGTGCTCCCGGCCCAGCTGGGCTGCTGCACTCACCTCTGTCCACCCACAGCACTGACGACGGTCCACAGCGTCCCCTGGCCATCCCTGCTGGAGACGAGGACAGAGGGCTGCCGTCACCGGGAAGCCAGAGCCGGGCCCTGAGTGCGGGGGGCGGGTCAGCACGATCCACGGCCCTCGGATCTCTGCAGGCTCGGGCCTGGTGAAAACCCGGACCCCCGTGTGCTCGGGGTCTCGAGCTGCCCCCGGTGCTGGGGCCTGCAGTGGGAGGGAGGAGCACCCCATCCGACCCCTCCACACCCACGAGACAGACGTTTCATTATCTCGCACTCGGCGGTTTTGACTGCTTGCCTGAGCAAGTTCTGTTTTTCCAAGAATTGTCCCTAGAATTAGGATTGGATCTGGGCTTGGCTGGGATGAACAGAAACTTTAAACAGCCGCGGGTTCAACGGGAAAGACTCCTGTTTGTCTTTCACGGTCGACAGTCCAGAGGGAGGCTGTCTGGGCTAGTGGGGCCTGGGTGCCGGAGGCGGGTCCGTCCTGTCCTGCTTCTCTGTCCTACATGGTTTCTTCCTCAGGGTCACCACGTGGGCCAGTGTGGCTGCTGGAGGCCAGCCATTGCACCTTCATCCCAGCGAGTGGAAGGGAGTGTGGGGGAGAAGGGCACCCTTTCCCCTAACACACACACACGCACACACACATGCACACACACACACACACTAGCACACCTGTGGTGTCTGCTTACATCCGTAGGCCCCAGTCACATTCTGTAGGGACGCCTGGGAAATGGAGTCTTTATACTGGGTGCCCATGCTTGGCTAACCCAGGGGTTTGTCTCTAAGAAAGCAGGGGACAGGCTCCTGGGGGACCAAGCCGGCCTGGGCTCTGCTCCCAGCAAGACCGACAGGCCCTGGGTGACACTGGCCACCAGATGTCAGAATAAGCAGAGCAGGGGGCAGGACAGGTGTTTGAGGGTCTGTCCTCCCCAACAACGCCCAGAGCTTTCGCTGCCCTCTCCGTGCCCGGCCGATGCAGCCGTATTCCCGCCTGGGCCTGCACCTCATTCTCTGCTCTGTGCACGTCACCCAATCCCATGAGGGGTATCACCAATCACCCCATTATGCAGGGGTGATCCATGGCACAGAGAGCTTGGGTGCCCCCAGTTCGAGGTAAGCGGAGGGGCAGGATGTGGCCCCGAGCCTTCCTGGGGACGTGGCTGGAGCACGTGCAGAGCTGGGCCCTAACTGAGCTGCCCTCTTGGGTCCCCTCAACATAGCTTCCTTGGTTTCTGGAACTATCTGTGTATCATCCCACCTCCGCCCAGGACCAGATGAGCCAGGCACACCGGGTCCCATGGGCACCTTGTCTGATCCTAGGGATCGTGCAGCTCTGCCGTGCAGATGGCTGCAGGTGGCTGAGGCAGCCAGCAGCCCGATGGCGGGCAGGTGGCATCCAGAACTGTGTCCCCAGCTGTGGGGTGGGGTGCTGTGGACAGGGCAGGGGGACTGAGGGCCCCGTGGCTCTGGGCTCAGGTGAAGGGCCACTGCAGAGCTCTGGGGGCTGAGTTGTCCCTCCCATGGGTGCCGGCCGAGGGGCACGGATAGGGGGCCTGTCGCCCACCACTGGAGCTTGCTTACCACTGAGACCCCTCCCCATCCTCTGGACAAGTCCCCAAGAGGGCAGGGAGGCGGTGACAGCACATTGCCCAGCGCTGGTGGGGCCCCCACACAGGCACAGGTGCCCCCACAGACACCCTGCCCTGCTCGCTGTCACCCGTGTCCCCCTGGGTTCCATCGCATAGGGCAGATGGCAGGCACCTCTGGGTCCAAGGCTGCGTGGGCACAGGGGACCCGGGGTGTGTGCGGCGGCTGCAGGGCTCAGAGGGGACTGTGGTCAGTGGTGTGACAGGACACAGTGTAGGCAGGAGCTCTGGGCAGGGGCAGGAGGCCCAGCTCTGGTGGGGGGAGGGCTCCTTCAGTCCCCACCCCGGGTAGACACCCCTCTCGCACCCGGAGGAGCTGCCTGAGGAGCCGGCCGAGCTCCGAGTGACCCGCCACACCCACCCTTTCACCAGCGAGGCCACTGGAAAGGCCGCCCACGGCCCGAATGCCGAATCCGAGGCTTTTTCTAGACTGGAGTCCTCAGGCCCGGCCCTGGCCTCCCCTGAGCCTGAGAGGGGCCAGAGGAGGGCCCTATCCTGGGGGAGGGGGCTCCCGCTGGCGGGGGCCTGGAGGGGGCCCTCAGGCCTCAGGTCAGTGGGAGGTGCTGCTCCAGGTCCAGACCTGCCTGGTCTGGCTCCTGGTGCCCACAGACTCGCCCAGTGCCTGTCGTCCAGCTCCTCTTCCTGCTCTGTGCCCTCGGACTCACATGCGCCACCCCCCCCCCCAAGACTCTCAGGCCTGCAGCCCCCAAATAAAATAAAACCTGCAGGAAACTGCTGTGAGCTTCTGCCAGGAAAGCTCCCCTCTGAGTGGTCGTCAGGCCCACAGCTACTGTGCGCATATGTGTGCATGTGTGCACATGTGTGTGTGTGTGTGTGCACGTGGGTGGGCG
Organism: Myotis nattereri; assembly: GCF_964212035.1. Lineage (NCBI taxonomy): Eukaryota > Metazoa > Chordata > Mammalia > Chiroptera > Vespertilionidae > Myotis > Myotis nattereri. The sequence continues at coordinate 3,102,081 of NC_138083.1, forward strand.
CTGAAGCAATCAGCCTAGGAAGGAGCTCACAGGTAGAGGGGCCTTGAGGAGGCCTGTGGCATACCAGCTCTTGGGTCTCCAGCAGCCCTGGCCAACATGCTGGGCAGCTTTTTTCCAGGTAGAGCCCCATCCACCCTGGATCAGCATTTCTGGGGAGCCCTGAAGCAAGCCTGGAGCCTGGACTCTCGGGGGTCCACAGTGGGCTGGGGATAGTGAGGGCCACTGCTGGGATCCCCTCAAAAAGTAGAAACGCAGGGAGAGAACCGTGGGCAGGAAGCTGGCCGGTGCCAAACCGAAGTTGATCTGTTTTGGGGGTCAGAGACTGGAACAGAAATGGGGCCCCCAGCCTGTCCCCCACCTCCAAGGCTGAAGCTGCCCAGAGCAAAGCCTCTGTTGTACATCTCACTTTCTGGACGCTCGTGCCCAAATCTCCCCTGGCCTCCTACTGCAGCTCCTCCTGTCCTGACCGGAAGCAAAGGGCAGGAATGGTGCGGGGGCGTGGGGACTGCTTGCCAACCTCGACTACCTCCTCCCACCAGGCTCCCTTTGCCCTCCTCTCCCGTGGGCCTTCTCCCAGCCTCCAGCCAGGGCTCTGTCCCCCACCCCCGGCTTGTCCCTGGCCTGGGCAGCCGTCCTTGAGGACTCGCTGGGGGTGGACATCAACGAAGTCCCAGAATCCGGGTACCAATGGGTCCTCAGGAACCCCTACCTGGTTGCAGCCATTGCCTACTTTTATAAGATGCAGAAATGTGATTTCTTTCCACATAAAAGTAAAATGTTTAGCTCACGAAGCTGGCATTTACTTCTGCCAACACAGAAGAGGTGTCACCGGAGACCCTGGTGCGTGGGTCCTCTGACACCTTCCCACGGAAGCTGCCTGCTGGTCTTCAAGGGCGGCCGTGGGCGGTGGCGGGCTGGGCAGGAGAGAGCCCAGTGGGCAGTGTGGAGCCAAGGATCGTCCCAGCTGACCCTCCTGCCTGGAGGGAGCTGGGATGGGACCTGTCTCGATCTACAATCGGCCAGTGGACAGAGAGACCTGGGACCAGGAGTCCCGTTCAGCAGAGCCAGAGACCACGTGGCCAAGTGCATCTACAGAGCACCTGCTGTATGCACCCACTGTGAGAAGCCATGGCCATGCCCTTGAGCCCTCAGAGCCTGCTGGACTAGGGACAGCGGGATTCTGGGGGGCTGAGGGGCAGCTCTTTGCTGCCCTGGCTGCAGTCTCTGTCACCCCTCCCTCAGTTGTGACCTAGCTCTCCTCTGACTCAGTGCACGGTCAGTCCTGAAGCCCATGACGGAAGGTCACCCAGCCTTGGTTTCCCTAGCCTGTTCACTGCCCTCAGCTGGCCTGTGTCACACCTACTATGACTCCTCTTTGCATGCAGCCCACAACTGGGCACAGGAGCCCAGGGCACTCACCCAGTAGAGGCCAATGGCCCTATCCCCTCCCACATTCCAGACAAGAGAACTGTTGTAATAAAGTCAAGCTGTATCCTGGGCAGCTTGCAGCCCACTAATACCTTCAGCCCTTTCTTCGGGACCTGATCTTGGCCCGGACAGTGAGATGCAGGTGTCAGTTTGGCAACTCAGGTCAGATATTTTCTCCCTGTTACATTTTAAAAAATATATTTTATTGATTTTTTACAGAGAGGAAGGGAGAGAGATAGAGAGTTTGAAACATCAATGAGAGAGAAACATTGATCAGCTGCCTCCCGCACACCTCCTACTGGGGATGTGCCCGCAACCCAGGTACATGCCCTTGACCGGAATCGAACCTGGGACCCTTCAGTCCGCAGGCCGACGCTCTATCCACTGAGCCAAACCAGGTAGGGCTCCCTGTTACATTTTATCTCTGGGCCTGGACAGGCCTCTCCCTCCCTGTGGCTCTCCTGCCAGAGTCCTGAAGCTGCCTCCCTCCTGTGCTCGGCGTCACAGACAGTCCAGTGGCCAGTGTGTGCCCTGCGGAGGCCCCACTCCAGCCGCCACCTCCTCCCACAGCTGCGGCCCGGGAGCTGGAGATGGCTAAGCCCTCCCCCGCCAGCTGGAGCAGAAGGAGCTGAGTCCCTCCGTGCCATTCAGAGTTGCTGAGTTTTCAGCGCAGGCGGGCTTGACATTTGCATTGGAATCAGTGTGTTGACTTGCTCCCTGTGCTCCTGTAGACTCCAAGGCCTCCGGCTGCTCCTCAGTGAGCCCTCACTGCCTGGGGCAGACCTGGTGTGGGCACCTGCAGCCCACCCAGCCCATGTACCCTCACCCTGGGCCAGTGTCCCCATTATTTTAGTGCCTCACTCTCCTGTCACCTCCCAGGGGTCAGGGGCTGGCTTTTCTTTCAAACTCAGTGCTGACACAAGACGTGTATACACTCGGTGCCCAGTCATCTGGCACAGGGTATGTATATACTTGGTGCCCAGTCATCTGGCACAGGGTATGTATATACTTGGTGCCCAGTCATCTGGCACAGGGTATGTATATACTTGGTGCCCAGTCAGGCAGAGAAGCATCGGTGACTCTACCGTGTGCCACTCCACCCTCTGCCTCCTGGAGCTGCGGCAGATGCAGCTGACACAGATGGATGCCCGCTGGCTACAGTGCGGAAGGCTCCCCTCCTCTGTAGACGAATGCAGCCTGAGTGGGAGCTGAGAGGACCCGTGGGAGGCGTGACGGGCCCTGGGCAGATGTGCTGGGAGAAGACTCATCCCAGCCTGGTGCCTCCCAGGCTGGTGATGGGTGTGGAGGGTGGGGCTTGGGCTCACCTGGTGTGTGGGGGTGGGGAGCTGACTGTGAGCACAGGCCAAGTGGTTAATGGGGAACAAACACCAGACAGGATCCTGGTCCCAGGAGAGGAGGGGTCTGGGCCTGGCTTCCCAGTGTGACCATAAGAAGCATTCCAGCCGGTAAAGAATCTGTGAGTTATTTGAGCCAAACGGTCAACAATTGCCAGGAAGCAGAACCTCAATGGCTTCAGACAATGCTCCGGAGAAAGGTGCTTTTCACCTATTTTTATAAATTACCATCAAAGGTGAAGACATAGTGAGTGGCATGAACTCCACTGGCGGTGGATGAGGGAGGCGGGAGAGAGCAAAGCGGGAAGCCTCTGGGACTGGATAAAAAGTAAAATGACGGACACGTGCTTCTCTTACACAGGGGTGTGCCGGATGGTTAACACTCAACAATTAACACAATAATGATAACAATGAGGGAATCTGTGGCCTCCGCCCTGGCACCCTGGCACATTGGTTGTGCCCTGAGGGGTCCAGAAAAAGGGAAGTTACAGGTTACCCTGACAGTCCACAGGAATATTATCTTAGATGCAAAAAGACAACAGACTCAGTAACGATCAAAAGTTGATCTTTGTCCAGGAAGATACTGGCCTAAGACATGACTACCCACTATGACCGGGAAAGGTTTTAATTTCGGACCATCCTACGGTTACTCCAGGTCTGGGAGTTGCAAGGCCGCCACGCAGGCCTCCCTGGGTTAGTCAGGTCAGCAGGTGCCCCTTTCGGCCACACCAGTCCCTGTGGGCCAGCAAGATGCCTGGAGACGGCCTTCTCCCTTGGCGGCTCCTGGTACTCAGCTCCGGTGAGTTCTGGAGTGTACTTGGTTTTCCCCGGGGCTTCCTGATGGTGCACCCCACAGGACAGGCAGAGGTGGGGTGGTCCAGATGCTGGGAGAGGGGCCCTTAGACTCGATCTCCTTGGCCCTTGAGTCAGAGAACACACAAGTGAGAGCTTGGACTCGTGAACAGGCTGAGAACCACCAGAGGGTTCAATGTCAGTCCTCACAGCCGAGGCACCGCCCTTCCTCACCCCCAGGGAAAGGCCAGCGTCCAGGTGAGGCCCTGGGTCCTGCCGGCTGCTGCTCTCCGCTTCTGCGCCATCTGCTGTGGTCTGTTCTTGTGTCCAGGAGGACACGTTGGCCCTGAGCCGTGTGGGCACCCAGGGCTGTCCTGGGGGAGCCAGCTGCCCAGCCCCAGGATGGAGGGAGGCTGGTCAGGGCTCACGGACGCAGGAAGGCCGGGGTCTGACAGCACCCAAGGTCGCACTGCTGCCCAGTGGAACCCCTGACAGAGGCTCAGTGGGGAAGCCACTCACCCATGGCCACGTGGCAGCAGGAACCAGGTGGCTGCAGACCCCTGCCCTGCTCTCGGCACCCTGACACCCCCCATTTGTGCTCCGGCCGCAGGAGACTGTTGGGGTGCAGGTGGGCTCACTTGCCAGGAGCAGTGGTGCTTCCGGAGCCTTGGTGTCTCCCAGTGCTGACAGATGGGGGGACACAGGGAGCAGGAGGGGGTGGGCGGCAGTGAGAGTCTCCTTGATCCAATTCTCTATATAACTCTACGGAAATGGTTACAGACACCATGCATTAGTTTTGTGATTTAAAACACTGAGCCAATTTCCAATCAGTTCATCACTAAGGAAATAAAATAATAAGAAGATCAAGGTAGACCAGGCAGTGGAACCTGCTTGGGGGGTCCCAGGCACCGAGGCTGAGCCCCGCCAGGCTGGTCCCAGAGCCTGTGGCCATGACCCTCCAGGGCCGCAGGCCTGGTGCTGAGAAGGTGAGAAAGGACCAGTCAATATTTTATGTGCCTTTCCAAAAACGGGGCCTAGAGAGGCCTCTGTTTGCCAGACAGCCTACCGGCACCGATAAGCCAACCACACGGAAAGCCGCAGGCATGTCAGCAGTTGGACGGTTGGACGCCACAGCTCAAAGTCCTGCCTGTCACCTGCCACTGGGGGCTGGGAGGGACGGCACCTGCTGTCTGTCTGAAGCAGCTGTGGCCGGGAAAGAGGGGTGCCTTTGCTGACAGGCCCCTGACTGTAGGGGCAGGACAGATGGACCGTCCCTGTGGGAGACCGTCCTGATGAAGCTCCATGCAGAGATGGTGGGTGGTCCAGCTCCCAGTCCACAAGCCCGGTTGCCCACACAAGGCAGAAGGCAGAGCTCAGATTGCAGGGGTGTCTGGAGCCCCTCACTGAGCCCCATCTGCCCGATACCACCCCAAGACTGGCCAGGCCAGGGCATGGTGGGCCGAGCTGCCTGACCCCTGCCAGTGGGGCCTGAGTCTGGGCCAGGGAGATCCCCAGTGCGGGGAGGGTCCCCCCTCTCCTGTGTTTATCTTTCCTGCAAGTGTCCCCCCACTTCTGTCCAACACATGCTCCCCAAGACAAGGGCACAGACCTCGACAGCTGCAAACACGTGGGGTGCTTGCAACCCTCTGTTCAAGCTCACATGGAGGAGTCAGGATCCTGTCACCCCCAGGCCCCAGTCACCATCCACACCCCAGGCCCAGACTGACCCTTTGCCAGCATTTGCTCAGTGCTCAGCTCAGCCTCTGCAACACCTTGACATTTCTGAGGTGGGTGTTAGAATGCGAGCACCTTCCTGTGAGAGGGGAGCACCCACAGGACAGCGGTGCTGCCGCTGAGCCCCACTGAGAAGCCACCACCACGCCCAGGTGTTGGCATCCCCCAGGCTTGGGCAACAGGAGAGCAGGTGTGGGCCTACCCGTGGCCCCGAGGAAAGCGGGGTCTGGTGGGAAGGAGGAAAGGAGGCGGCAGACCACCACTCTCTCCCGGGACTCCCCCAATGACACTCTTCTCCTTGGTGAGTTCTGTGTTCTGTGTGTTCCTCGAAGGGGGTAAGCTTGTGCCCGGTCTGCATGACCCCCCTCTCACCAGAGCTGAATGGAAAGGTTCTGTGGGGGAGCACAGGAGACTTGGTTGGAAAGTTTATAAGGAGGAAATTCTGGAAAAAGGAGTGGGCTGAAGGCAGTCTGCTCTGTTTATCAGAAATCTGACTTAGGGGAGTTTGGCCGAAGGTGGCACCCCTAACTGCTCCTTGACCTTTCCAAAGAAGTCTGTGCACATGCAGACCCTCAGGTGTTTACCAGAATCTTTATGCTTATCTTTGGTGTCCTTGCTTAAAGGACACACAATAAAAGCCTGAAGAGGCAGGCGATCGAGACTGTCTGGTTCCTTTAGCCAGGCAGTCCCTTAGCCCTCTCTTTCACAGCAAACCTGCATCAGAGTAATCATTCATCTGTCGCTCAGGGTCTGCTGGTCAGCCCTGGCAAGGTTCTCTTCTGGGCCTCAGTTTCCATGTCTTCAAGATGTCCTCCAGAATAAATGAGACCATGGACACAGCACCCCTGTTCACTCATCTGCCCTCTTGGGAGCTGAGCTAGTATCCCCTCTTCTCCCAGTCTCACAGCAATCCAGGTAAGGGCTAGAGACTTCAAAGAGCTCACAGCCAGCCCAGCTGGCATGGCTCAGTGGTAGAGCGTGGATCTATGATCTGGGAGGTCACGGTTTGATTCTGGTCAGGGCACATGCTTGAGTTGTGGGCTCAATCCCCAGTGTGGGTGGTGTGGGAGGCAGCCGATCAATGATTCTCTCTCACCAGTGATGTTTCTATCTCTCTCTCACTCTCTCTTCCTCTCTGAAATCAATAAAAAATGTTTTTTTAAAAAAAACAACCAAAATACAAAGAGCTCACAGCCGGAAGAGATGTGACCAGCAGAGGCACGTTCAGGTTGCTATGGAAACATGCAGGCTATGGGCTAGGGATGGGCCCCAGAAGGTCTCAGCTGAGGTGTTGAAAGGTGAATGGGTTTCTGAGCAGAGCAGGGTGGGGAAGAGGTGGGCGCCGGGGACAGAGCTGGGTGATGACACAGCTGCTGGGATGCTGGAGAGGAGGCGTCCTGGGCCCACACAGGTGCCAGACCATCTCTTTAGGAACCTCTCGGCAGGACCAGCAGCAGGACTCACGGGGTGCCTCCCTGGCTTGGGCGTGCACAGATGGCCTGCGATGGCCAATTCCTCCCGTCTGTAAGCACATGCTCTCCACCACGCGCTCCTGTGATGCTCCAGGTAGACCCCAGGCCGAGTGTGGGTGCCGCAGACTGTCAGCCAGGCCAAGTGCCAGGGTCCACCAGGTGGGCCCTCGGAGGGGCACATGAGTCCCCCGCTCTGTCTGCACGCAAGGTCCCCTAAACAAAGTCCTTCCCCAGCTCTTCCAAACAGCAGGTCACTGGGGAGGGCTCTTTCCTGGCTACAGCTCTGAGCTGTGTCCCCAAGTGCCTGGCCCCAGCCTGGCCCTTGGCAAGTGCTGGGGAGCAGATGGCTGTCCTGCTGGGGGCTGGGCACCAATGTAGCTGTGATTGGATAGGGAGACCCGGGCAACCACACGGCCTCAGCCCTGCACATCACAGAGCCCCTCCCAGGAGCAGCCTGGTGTCCCCTTGCAGGACTGCAGGCAGGTGTGGGGGGAGCCGTCTGCAGCACCGGGTGCAGGGGTTGTGTGCTGGCAGCCCCTCTTTGGAGAGGCAGGCTCCCTGGCACCTGGTCTGAGGGAGAGCAGGGAGGGGTGCCTTTGTTCTGGAGTGGCTAGGGCCTTGCAGGGACACCCCAGCATCCTCTGCCTTTCCCTTTCCTGGAAAAGCCCCTTTGCTGTTTGCCTTGAGCCACTCAGGTCCCAGACCCTGCGTCCAACGCCAGGGCCACGTGGCTGCTCCCAGTGGCTGCCAGTGGTGGCCGGTGTTTGTCCTCTGGGCGCTCACTGGGCGTGCTGCCTTGGACCTCCGTTTCCTTCCTTCTCTGCCTGAATCACCACCTTTCGACTCATCATCAGCATGAGTGGAAAGGGCCCACCCTCACAGGAGCCAGACCCATGGGCTGTCTCAGGAGGCCTGAGCCGGCAAGGTCACCCAAGGTCGTCTCCTTATGTCCTGGTCATGCGTTGCTGAGGATTCAGCTCTTGAACACCCTGGATGATGGGTGTGGGCTGTGGGGCGAGGGGGTTGGAGAGGAGAGTCAAAGGGAAGGGGGTTGGGCATGGCCCTGCCCTGGGATGTTCTCCCCGCACGCCCCTCCCCCAACCTCCCTAGAGGCTGCGTGCAGCAAGCAGGACCAGGAGCGTAGAAATCCCATTAAAACCGCTCCGCTCTGAGCTGGCGGCCTCTCCCTCAGAAGCCGCAGGAGCCCCTGGTGAGCGGAGGGCCTGCGGCATCAGCACCCGAGCCGGCAGATGCAGGGCCCGCACGTTCCGCTGGCTCAGCATGGCTGCTGGCATCCCGGCTTGGGAGGAGGCAGGAGGCGCTTGTTCAGGCAGAAACTATCATTACAAGGAATATCAGCCATGCTCTGTTAACTGTGATGATTTTGTGCGGAGTAAAGAAAACACGTGCTAACCTGGCTGGGGTTGTACCCGGGACCTGGGGCTCACCTGGAAATGCAGCCCATCCTCCCCACCCGGGAGCTGCCTGTACCATGGAAAGATGAACAGCCTTGTTGCAGACACCGGAGGCTGCAGCCTTTGCAAACCCCCAGCCTGCACTGCCTGTGATCTGTAACCTTCATACCCATCTTACTCCTCTGCCTGCTTCCCCAGGCGATCTTTGTCCTTGCACCCCATCTGCGCAGCTGGCCTGCGAGGGGAGGGCCAGAGCAGGTAGATGCCTGTGGCTGACCCGCTGCTCTCCCAGCCGCTGCAGGATGGAATAGATGCTCATAGGGATTCAACGCCGTCTCTGCTGAGTTGGCTCAAGCAGTGACAGCAGCCCATTGTTGTTCAGTTTCAAGTTCACTGTAGGCAAGGGGAGCATTGCAGCTAATTAGCCAGGGAGGTGAAGTGTGGGGCCCCTAATAGGAGCACCATCATCTGCCCTAGCGCCTTTGGGGGGGCTCATCAGGCAGGAGTCTGATTTGGGTGAGCGGGTGCTGTAGGCAGAAGAGGGGGAGGCCCCCGTTTCCCACAGAGCCCAGCCCCAACGTGAGGCCGGGACTTTGGCTTCGAGGGCCCCTTTCTCTGCAGTCCAGTGGCACAGCCCCCACCCCCTGAGGTCCTGCTGTGACCCTGGCCCTCATCTGTGGGCACCCCAGGCAGGTCTGGCCTCAGGTCTGGTGCCTGGGGGTTCATCTGAGGGGATTTGCTGCAGAGGGCCTCTTCTGCTTGAGCTCGGGGCCTGTGTAGTTAGCCACGGCGTTGAGGAAAGGCCTCCGTGTTACCAGTGGCCCCGTGGCCTCGGACTGCAGCTACATCGGTCTGAGACCCAGCAGGGAGCTGAGCGTTGATGGGAAACCTTTGAGCCACTTAATTCTGGGAAGAGATTGGGGTCAGGCCTGAACGAACTGGCTCCCTCCCGGGGCACCAGGGTAACGTCTTTGCACAGGGTTTTCACTATAAAAATGTTCAGGGCAGAAATAGAATATTGGGGACCAGCTATAATTATAAGAAATATTAATCATGCTCTTTTAACCGTGATGGGTCTGTTCTGATCAGAGAAAGCACAGACTTACCTGGCTGAGACCCCTTGACTGTCCCTTTGCAAAGAGCCAATCCTGTGCCCTCCTGTAACCCTTGTAACGGAAGCTGAGCTCTCCCACGGGGCCACGGGCAGCCCACTGGCTCTTAACTGTTCCCTAGTGCGCACACTTTAAACCCAGCCAAGGTGTAACCGGACAGCCAAGGGGTCCGGCTGCTGTCACTACTCGAGCCAATTCAGCAGAGACAGGGTGGAATCCTATATGAGCGCGTATTCCAATCCTGGCGGCAGCGTGGGAGAGCAGCCAGTCACCCACAGACATCTGCTCTGCCCCCCAGAAGCCAGCTGCTGATATTGGGTAGAACGACGAAGATTACGTGGGGAAGTAGGAATTACAGGCGGGGCAAGTAGGCACGGGCTAATGTTACAGGCAGTGTGGGCTGGGGGGTCGCAGAGGGTGGGCACTTCCAGGACTGGACTGTCTCAGGCATGAGGTTGGAGATCTTTCCATGAGGCAGTTCTCAGGACAGGAGGATGGTCGCTTTCCTGTGTGAGCTGCCATGTCCCAGGGCGTCCCCCTCCCAGCCAGGTTAGAATGTGCTTTCTAGTCAGAACAAACCCTGACACTACGGTTAACAGAGCACGGTTGATGTTTCCAATATCCCATTTCTGCCCCCAGCAGAGGCGCCCGCGCTGACATTTCTCATTGCCCTCACCCTCGGCCTCCTCCCGCGCCTCGCAGCAGGCCGTCGGATGTGGTTGGTGATGACCAGGTGATGCGGGCCGGTCCTGGAGCTGCTCACTCCTCACCAGGTGAAGGGCAGGGCCTGGCATGGCCTGGACATCATTGCAGGTCTCCATCCCTCCACCCTCACTAACACCCCAATCTGAGCTCTGGAGCGCAGGGACCATGTGCCTGCCCTGCTTAGTCCCCTGGGGCTGGCCAGACGCCAGGACATGGGCTGATGGGATGTTTGTAGTGACAGAAACATTCAAACCTGAGAAGAGTTTTTGGAGTTTATTTGAGCCAAACTGTCAACAATTACCGAGACACAGAATCTCAACCCATTAAGACAATGCTCCAGAGAACAGCAGATTCTTCACCTTGTTTTATACATTACAATCAGATGAGACATAATGGGTTCCATGAACTCCATTGGTGATAGACTAGGAAGGCGGGAGAGAGCAAAGCGGGAAGCCTCTGGGATTGGATAAAAAGTAACATGATGGGCACATGCTTGTTTTACACACGTGGGTGCTGGACAGTCCACAGTCCACAGCATAACAGTAACAATGAGGGGATCTGTGGCCTATGCCTGTGGCCCCATTTGTTGTAGCAGAGAGATCCAGGAAAAGGGAAGTTACAAGTTACACTGACATTTCAAACGGACGTTATCTAAATGCAAAAAGGCAATAGGCTCAGTTAAGATCAAAGATGATCTTTGCCAGGGAAGATACTGGCCTAGGACATGACCACCCACTACATGACTATTCACCTTGTTTTAATTTCAGACCATCCTTTGCGGTTACTTTAGGTCTGAGTTTGCAAGGCTGTCCACAAGGGGCAGAAACATAATATTAGGGACTAGCTATTAGTTATAAGAAATATTAATCATGCTCTCTTAACCGTGTGGACTAAAAGGGGCCACCTGCTGACCTGACTAACTCAGGGAGGCCTGTGTGGCGGCCTTGCAAACATTTACAGCCACACTGCTCACGTTGCCTGTAATCTGTAACCATTATACCCATCCTTACTCCTTTTGCCTACTTCCCAATTGTGAGAAATTCTCGCCTGTCCAAATTCAAACAACAGACTTGGAGACATGAAGCATGGCAAAAGCAGAACCTTTGATACATCCTCCGTTCTTGTTCTTGAGAGCGGGTGTCTGTGGGCGGACAGTGTGCCTAGCGCGGTGCTCACAGGCAATGTAACCCCATGGGGGAGAGTCCCTGCTCCGGCTCCTCTCTGGCGGCGCGCTGGGGGCTAACAGGCTCTCCCGTGTGGCCTCGGCCCCATTGCCTCCTGTTGGGCTGCTTTAAAAAATGGGCCGAGGCCGTTCCCAGCTGTCTCCACCTCCCTTTGTCCAGGCAGCGACAGCGCCTTCTGAGCGCGGCGTGTCAAAATTTTGAAAAACCCTAACGTAACTCTGGTGCCGTGTCACATACAGAAATATTCATAATTTTTTTTAAATATTTGCAACCATGGTAAAAAAAAGATTTATATTTTTGATATTTATTTTATATATTTAAATGACATTTAACAAAGAAAAATCAACCAAAAAATATGTATAAAATGAACAAAAACAGAAAAACAATGTACATTTAGGAAAAAATAATAATAAAAACAATGATCATCAAATGGTACAAAAACTAGAAATTAGTGACGTTTTTGGTGCTGAAGTTTGTCTGCTAATTCTTCGATTGCAGGTTCATACTTGGTGCACTTCAAGGCCAAGCAAGTGCCACTAATTTCATCTGTTAGCGGTTTCTTTTGTTCGTTTTAATATTATTTAATGCTGAGAACAAAGTCTCACAAAAATATGTTGATGAAAGAATTGTTAGCAAAGCCATCGCTAGATTTTTTATGTCGCTAAAAGTGTCAGGTACTCTGTTCCAAGCTCTCAAATTTTCTTGTTCGTAGTTGCTCTCTTCTTCATTATTCAAATGATTTCGTTCCAGATTTTCAAGTTTCGACCTTAAGTCAACAAACACATGAGTTCAAACGCTACCTTGAAAATCTGCAAGTTGCATCTCTAAATCGTCAATTTGCATCCATTGGAAATGCTTTAATTCCAAAGTACAGTAAACAACTACATTCGGATACTTAATTATTTTAATGGTCTGTTCTAGGCTTCTAAATTGGTTGAATCTTTTGCTGAACTGTTCAAATAGCAAGTTTACTATATTCTGGCACCTAAGTACGGACTCCATTACACTCGTGGTAGTGGCCTTCTCGAAATACGTTTTTATCCGAGGAAAATACTTGTAAGTTTTAGTTTCAATGTCTCGCTTGAAAATTTTAAGTTTACTTTCAAAGATTTGATGTATCCAAACATAACGTTAATATTTTGCCAAAACCTTGTAATTTTAAGTTCAGTTCATGCATATGAACAGAGAGATCTGTAAAAAACATGAAATTGCTGACCCACTTATGATCATTGATCCGAGGAAAGTTTGCCAGATCCTTATTCCCAATAAATACCGTAATTTCTTCAAAGCACTCCACAAATCGCTCAAGTACTTTACCTCGACTCAGCCATCTCACATTATTGGACATGAGTGGTCCACTGTAGGTTGAATCAACTTCCTGTAAAAGTGCAGAAAATTCTCGCTTGTGAAGGGGTCGAGAAGCTATAAAATTCACAATTTTTGTTACAACTGACATTAAATCATTCAATTCTGAGAATCCCGATTTGGCACACAACACCTCCTGATGGATAATGCAATGAAAAGGTACAAGTGGATGTCTAACAGCTTCCATAAACAATTTCAGGAATCCCACATTTTTTCCCACCATATTTGGTGCCCCATCTGTCGTGACTGACACAATTTTAGAGATATCAATGTTTAGGTCACTGAATGTTTTTATAACAACCTTACATATTTTGTTTCCTGATGTACTTATTGGCACTGATTCTAACTTTATCAACTCTTCTCTCATTGTGAGACCATCAGAATATCTAGCAATAATGGCCAACCGAGCATTTGATGTGACATCAGTAGTTTCATCAAGAGAAATTGAAAAATATTTACAACTATTTGTCTTTTTTTAATTGATGTTGTACATTTTTGTTAAGATCTATTATTCTGTCTTTGATAGTATTTCTACTGAGTGGTAACTCAGAAATTCTTTTAATAATATCATCTTTATTTTTCATATCGTGAAATAGAGCTGGTGCACATCTTAGAAATGTTTCCTTAATAAATTCTCCGTTACTGAGGGCTTTTCCATGCTGAGCTATGGAGTGAGCAATAGAGTAACTTGCTGATGTTAAATTTGTAGAGCATCTTACAAATTTAACGATGGAATTTGATTGACTTTTATAGAGGTGTAGCTGCCTAGAAATGTATTCCTTCCTTTCATCGATACTTTTTTTCAAAAGCTGACAATGATTAGTTTCAAAATGTCTCTTTACATTCCACGTTCTGCTTACTACCGTTTCATTACACAGTATGCTTAATGATCTGTTGTTTCTGTCGACAATCCCATACATCTCAGTCCATATGTCTTGAAAGGGTCGGCGACTGCTACTTCCACTTCCTTTATCATTCAATCTTGCTTTTTTATTTTTTTGATTCTCCATCACAAGGCTGCAAAAATAAGTAAATATAAATTACGGCGTTTTTTATAAAAGGTTGATAGGTTTCTCACCTATTAACTTTTTGCAGTGTTGTTGCACTGACTCCTGGTGCAAAACAATTCAAAGATAGTATGTATAACCAACAAGTATATGGTGCTGTAATCAATTATCCGACACGCAGAATGTCTCGTCGAGCACTGTTGCACTGTATATCTTTTTCTCCTAACCCTCCCACTCCTGTCTCCTAACGAACGTGGCGATCAAGTGCGTCCGTTTGCCAAATGCACCCGAACGCACGGGAAGCTTACCCGAGGCACATGTTGACAATAACGAGGCCGTTTCCAGAATTGGGCATTTTGTCACTCGAGTAAAAATAAAATGTCATGAGTAAAGATTAATCTCTTTATAGTGAAATTCTTAACCTTTTTATATTAATGTCAGTATTGGAACAATGTATCTTGGATGTTTTCACTATGTATCTTTGCTACACAACACCGATGTACATGTTTACATCCGGTTTCAGAATTGCATTATTGATCATGAGTAACGTGAGTAATAATATTACTTGAGTGATGCCCAACTCTGGCCGTTGTGAGAGACAAATATTTGAATTATGCAATTTTTTGTCTCTGTTGATGCGTGTCACCCAAAATGAGTTCGTGTGTCACCTCTGACATGCATGTCATAGGTTTGCCATCACTGGTCTAGGTGGATCTTCCTGGAAAATGTGCTGCTGGTCCCGTGCATAGTTCTTTGTTCTCATACCCATCCTCTACCTCCTCCCTATATCCTGTCTGCCCTGAGGAAATTCAGTAACCCACTGGCTACACGCTGTTATTCTGAAGATGGATCCCAGAGGCCTGTCTCCTACACCCATGTAATCTTTGTCCTTGCGAGGAGACAGAAGAAAGTTAGGTAGATAGGACCATGGGAGGAGGAAGTGAAACCGGAACCCAAGTAGGCAGAGTTACTAAGGCACCCCAGCTGGGCGGGTGTGGCTATTTCTAAGACAGGCAGCTTGCAGATAACCAATCCCTAGACCAGTGGTTCTCAAACTTCTGGCCCTTTAAATACAGTTCCTCATGTTGTGACCCAGCCATAAAATTATTTTTGTTGCTACTTCATAACTGTAATGTTGCTACTGTTATGAATCGTCATGTAAATATCTGATATGCAGGATGGTCTTAGGCGACCCCTGTGAAAGGGCTGTCCGACCGCCAAAGGGGTCGTGACCCACAGGTTGAGAACCACTGCCCTAGACAGTGAGGCATATAACCAATCCCAAGGATGTCATTAAGGCAAAATTCTTTGAAAGTGAAGCATCCATCTTATATAAAAACTGCTGTTTGAAATTTTAACCCTGCTATTTGGCTTCTGTAAACACAAATAATAAGGAAAATAAGATGACTCCCATTCCATAAAGGCCATAAACTGTGCCCCAGACAGAGCTGGCAGTGCTGGCACCAGGCCAGGCCTTGAGATATGGTCTCATGGCCCCTTCCCAGCACGCAGGCCTTCTTTCTCAGAAGGCCTGGAAGTCTCATTCCAAATTTGGGAGACAAAGGACTGGAAAAAGTATAAATAGAGAAGTTTCCTCCATGTTGGAGGGCCCAGAATTTGAAAGACACATTTTTCTCTGGGCCTGCGCAGAATTTAGTAATTAACACCCTTTCTCTAAGTGTGGCTTGGTTTTCTCCGGTCTTCTGTAACAAAAGGACCAATCAGGAACTAACAAGCATATCTACAAAAAAGCAGGTGCTCTTCCTTCTCTGCCATCTCCCCTGCACGCAGTGAGTTCAGGTGGGGGAGCTCATCCCTGTGCCCGCGTGGCTATGGCTTTAATTCACTTGGATGCTCTCAGTAAACTCTGGATCCATTAACCATTTTTGTCCGCGATGTCATTCTTCCATTTTGAGAGACGATGAACTCGGACTCAACACCCACATTTTGGTTTCACTTGTGCCCATACAGGCAGCTGGCTAACGAGGGGGGGTGCAGAGCAGATTTTCGTGGCTGATGTGCTGCTCCCCCACGCTGCTGGCAGTATTGGAATAAATGCTCATAAATTATTCAACCCTGTCCCTGCTTAATTGGCAGCCCGGACCCCTGGTGTCCAGTTTCAACAGCTCAGAGCTGCTGTGAGTGACAGCTGGGCCTCCACCAAGGCAGCTTCCAACCTGCAAACGCTTCTGTGGTTCCTTGGAAAAGTGCGGAGCATCCGGGATGCCAGGGGGCCGCACTCCCAGGCACCCACCCTCCAGTCCGCATGTGTCCTGTGCCCCCTCCCCCTGGGGACAGTCAGACTCCAGACCCCATTTGGGAGTGCAGGAACAGCCCCTATTCGGGCCAGCACAGGACACAAGGGACACAGGTGCCGGGTGGAGGAGTGGGAGCCGGACTGCGTGGTATCCATGCTGAGCAGCAGCCTGGCCCTCAACAGTAGGGCACTGTCCGCAGTGGGGCTGAGCCAAAGAAGGACACAGCCACAGCTCAATCTGTTTCCAAGGCCGAGAAAACACCTTTAAACTGCAAGTGGATGTCATGCCCAGCCCTGGGACAGACCCAGAGCCACCCTGAGAACAGGCCAGGGATGGGTCAGGTGCTTTGGAGATAGACAGTGAACCAGACGGGTCCCTGCACCTGGACAGCCAAACAGGTACCGCTGGGTCAGAGCAGAGAGGGAGGGCTAGGCCAGCCCACCTGCCAGGGCCCCAGGGCAAGAAGGAAGAGAAAGATGGGGTGCGAGCTGAGCCTGAGGGATGGTGTAAGAAGTAAGGTGAGCCCCCAGTCCAGGGGTCCCGGTAGAGCACAAAGCATGCTCGGGAGCCTGGCAGCGGCAGCACCTTTCCTCCCGCAGGAGGCCGCACATGGTCTGGGAGCATGCGCACTGAGAGGCGGTCTGCTCGGCTTTTTAATCCTGACACATGTGACCTGTCCTCACTCCTGATTGGAGCTCAGGCACATGGTCATCGCGATTGGCTAATTCAGAGGGAGGGGTGGGCCTTTGCCGTTTCAAGATGGCGGTCCCCAGGGAGCTGGTCATTGGGCCGACATGGCGGCTGTCTAAACTGTTCCTTGTTCATTCTCACAATCCCCCTTCTCTTTATTCAAACTTTCTTCAAACTCGCTGACACCCATTGACTTCCCTGCCCTGCAGGGCCCAGGAGGAGACTAACTGCTGTTGGGTCAATGCGGTTCCGATTCGCCCTCGGATAAGACCCGCCCCACGGGATGCAGCGACACCAGCACTGCAGCGCCCAGTCAAAGGGGCGACGTGGCACCATCGCGCCTTCCCTTCCCAAACATCGCCCAGGCGATCGGGGAAGGAGCCGCGGTCCGGCTCCCGCTCACTCGGCCTGAAGCTGCCGGGCCTGAGGCTCAGCGCCGGTCCGCGCCCTGCTGTCCGGGAAGAATGAGCAGCGCTGGCCCCAGCACGACACCCCCCTCCTCCTCCCGCCAGAATCGGGTCCAAGGCCAGCCTGCTCTCCCGGGCGCCCTGCTGCCGGCACCCGGCTGCTCACTCTCCCTTCGGCTGCGTCTCCAGTGTAGTTAACACGCCTTTGCTGGTTCTAGAAACTATAACTAATCCACCGCGTTCTTGTTCACAGTGGCCACCAGCACAGGACAGACTCACGCCCTGGCAATCTGACGTCTAGCCTTAGACTCCTTGGCACCCCTCGGGGAACCCCAGTGGGATCTGTGTGTATATGGGGATCAAAGGAGCCCCCCGGACCCTCTCTCCTCCTCCTAGTCTGTCTGTCCATTGAAAAAGGTTTAGGATGTGCCAACGTGAAAGGGATAGCCATTGCATCAGAGCGCACGGTCCACTCCAACTGCTGGGCAAGGCCCACGTCAGGGTCCCCATGACACCACCAGACATCGGCACGGGCACCGGCAGTGCAGCACGATGGGCTTCTGAGGATGCTCGGCCATTTACGCATCCGGATAATTTTCTCATAAACTCCGAGCACTGTTCCCCCTTGAGAGGCAGGAGGTATAGTTTACATCAGAGGACGGGGCTGGATAGTTTTGGGGGGTTCTTGCTCGTTACCTCTGTTGAATGGGAACAACAGGGCGAGAATCTTACAGGAAGTGTTTCCCCAGGTGATTTCCTCCTGGGACAAGGCACGCACACATTCCATCCCGTTACTGTCTGAGGTCCATCCGAATGGGAATGGGACCGCTTGGGCCTCTGGCCTTTCTGCTGCACAAGCGTAACAGTCACTTTTATTTAGGGCTGGTACAGAATATCTAATCCATTCCACCCAGGCTTTCGTTCCCTTATAACCTACTTCTATTTGCATGGTGGTGGCAGTGGCCTAGGGGATCTTGTCCTGTGACATCTACTCCTAAATCTAGTCCTAGCCAATCTTTTGACCTAAAGGCTGAAATATCCAAGTCATTCAAGTTATCTATAACCAATAACTTAACTGGGTAAGCATGATCCAGATTGTACATATTTCTCCAGCCCACATTGTAAGCCCCTGCAATTTGCCAGATTCCTAAAGCAAATAGAGCCCAGTACATGATTGTTATTAAGACAGCTCACAGTTTTTAGCATCAATTTCAAAGGGACATGTCCTGGTATGGCTGTCCAAGTTGGGGTGTGTCTGCCCTTAACCCGTGTGTGATGGGTCCAACCTTGCTCTGCAGTCCAAACAGCAGTCTCTGTGGTTAGCGTTTCTGTACAGAGGTCTATGTCCTTCTGAGCCTCTTTTAACAGCTCTTCGACACTTCTATCCTTCCAGTTCTCTAACTTTTGCAATTTTCTTGAGATGTCAGGCCAACTATTGGTGACAAAATGTAAGTTTAATTTTCCTTGGCCCAACAGGACCCCAAGGTCTGGCGCAGAGCACTTTCTCATTTGATCTTTTAGTCTTGGTACAATTCGGAAGGCCCTTCTTTGCCCTGCTGAATATTGAAGGCCTTATTTAGGTTCTGAGACCGGGGAACTGCTCCCCCAATCCCTTTAATTATTAGTTCCCTGAGATCTCTCATGTGTCCCCTATGGGCCTTGTTGGTATGCTCCCACTGGGGCTCCCGGTTTGGAAATTTTACCTCTGCTGGAAGCACACCAGGTCAGCCAGGTGCTCCCTTTCCCAGATAGCCATAGCCCACCTTCGAATCATTCCCCCTTCTTTTCCTGAGACTAGTATTCCCACGATAAACATGAACTCGGTCTACGTATACACTTGTGGGCCCCAAAATGGGTCTAGCTGGTCAGCTAAGCCATGTGGGTCTTCCAGCAGAGGTTTTAACTCTTTTCTTTTCTTTTTTTCTTTTTACTGCTCCAACTCGGTTCACAGCCTAGAAAAGCTGGTATCTGCTGGTGCCGTGGCCTCAGGGCTGGTTGGAGCTTTATCAGGACAGCTCTCCTCCCGAGGGGGCGGCTGGGATTGAAAATTGCCATCTTGGCTGTTCCCGCAGGTTGTCCCCCAGTCGCACAGGGAGGGGAAAGCAGGACAAGGGACCCCCCTTCTCTGACCGCCCTTGTTCTCCTTAGGCTTCTCTGCCTTTACAGGGAGAAGGAGGACTGGCCCTTCCTCCAACAGAGGGCACAGTCCGTCTCCTCTTGAGTGACTGGACTTTCATTATTAACAAATTTATAATTATTACTGAAGAGCTTTATCATAAACCCTTCATTTTAGTTACATCTATTTATTATATCTTAACAACTTCGCAATTTTAAAGCCAATTATTAACCAAAGCATTTTCTTGACCAATTTTGTAAAAGGGATAACTCACCAGTCTTCAGTGGCTTTAATGTGATAGTACTATTTTATTTTATTTCCCGTTTGAAAGCAGGAGTGCCTCCACTCCCCCACCCTCTGCCGCCCCTTCACTGCTAGAGGGTACGTCTACAGATTGTTCCTCCAAGTGTTATGGGGAAAAATAGAACACTGGGGACTAGTTATGGTTATGGGAAATATTAATTATGCTGTTAACCATGATTTCCCTTTCTGTTCAAAGAAAGGGCATACCAATCTGGCTGGGAGTTGTACGCCCCCGGGACCTGGGAGTCAGCCTTGGAATGCGGTCCATCCTCATTCAAGAACTGCTCATTATCATGGAAACATTAATATTGTTGCCCAACCCAGCTTGTATAGCTTACTTCCCCATGCCTGTAATCCTTACTTCCCCCTGTTATCTTTGTCCCTATGTTCATAAACCAAGGAAGAGTAAACTAAAGTCCATAAAAGATAGAAAGCCAAAATTACATTACAGACACACAGACAGAAATCTCACTAGCTAAGAGTTTCTGGCAGGCTAACACCCTGCCAGGGAAAGCAGGATGAATCCCCAAGATTAGGAATTCTTGGCAGCTGCTGGGACATTCCTGCAATCTCTGTCACCGTGTTCAGCCTCCCCACACATAACTGGGCTTCCCCAAAGCAGGACTTGCCCCATTTTTAAACAAATTAAACAAACAACAAAGAGATATAAAACATCAACAGGAACACTCTAATACAGGTGCGTGCAACATACTAAAAGTTTACACCACAGAATGCCCTGTATTAAGAGCCACTAAAGCAGAGCAATGTCTTCTGTCCCTAGTTTGGGAACTGTCCCTCCCCAGAACCTCAGCATTCCCCTAATGGACTATTTCGGGGAATGTATTCCCTAGGCCTAGAATTTCTGCTTCCCATCTTCGGCAGGTCCCATGTGACTATGAACTCAACCCCCCATGTTGGAGGTTTCTCGTACTCCCTGAGATCTGCTTTGTCCCTTTCTGGTCACTTCCCTTGCAGAGAACAGAACCGCAGATCAGAACTCCGCACTCGCTTTAGGTCCAAGACACATCCCAGTCACATATGCCCGACCTCCAAGGACACCCAATCACCAAAGTTGTGCTTAGTCCAATTCCCACCTTGGCTCATGCATGAGGTGACCTGATTGCTGAGGGTCTTGTTTGGGCCCTTCTTGCATTGCTGGCTGACTCTTGATCCTGAGCTCAGAGTCGGCCCAGGGGTGATGGCTGTCCCTCCTCACCGAGGCTGCCACAACTTGGCAGCAGGGTGCACCTCCTCAGGAGAAGGGTCCAATTTCCCCCTGTGATGACAAACGGGATCCTGGACGCGCCCCCAAACTGTAAGAAATAAGGTGAGCCCCTCAAGTCAGGGGTCCTGGTAGAACACAAAGCACAATGGGAGCCAGGCAGCAGGCAAATATCTTTACTTCCAAGTAGAAGGGTGCACACACATGGTCTGGAAGCATGTGCACCCAATAGGGGGTCCACTCAGCTTTTTAATCTGACACTCGTGACCTGTCCCTCACTCCTGATTGGAGCTCAGGTGCACAGTCTTTCATGATTGGCTAATTCAAAGGGATGGGTGGGCCTTTGCCATTTCAAGATGACGGCCCCCAGGGAGCTGCAGGTCACATGGTCAACATAGCGGCTGCCAAGTCACTCAGCCCAACGTGGCGGCAGCTAAACTGTTCTTTGACAGAAAAAGTGACTTGTTTATTCTCACAGTGGGAAGTTTGGTGGCTTAGTGGCAGAATCAGGAAGGCGCTTGAGGGCCACGAGCCTGCTCCCTTGCTGTCCCAGCAGCAGGCCCCTGGCGCTGGCTGCTGGCTCCTGGCTCCTGGCTTTGGAGCATGAAGAGCTATTGCAGATGTGTCTTTGTCAACGGGGAGCAGAGCTGGGTTTATGGAGAGACAGCCCCGGGCTCAGCTGGGAGCACGGTGGGTGGGACAGCAGGAGGTCGGGTCCCTGCCGGGACAGGAGCTGTGGTGTCGGTGGCGTTGGGCCCTCTCCTGAGCCGATGGCCTTGGCTTCGTCAGGATGAAAGTAACAAAATGATACCCCACCAGGTGCTTTTGACCATCCACGTAGAACATGCTGGCGATGAGACGGGGCCACGCTGCCTCACAGGCCGGGAGCACAGCTGCCCCTCATGACGGGACTCACTCTACACGAGTGACGCTAGTTCAGGGGACGTGTCCGGCTGCGCCCACTCAATACGCTAATCAATAGGACCTAATTGACAAGGTCTGTGTCCCCTTCTACAGGCACCTCACTGGTCCTGACTCTGGGCTCCCCGTGTGGAGGCTGAATGCCCAGTGCTCCCTCCCCATAAGGGACCAAGACCGAGAAGGCTCACTGGACCTCACTGCCCCCATGAGCCTGGGACAGGAGCAGCAGGGACAAGGAGACCAGATGGCCCAGGGCCCACCGTGGGCTGGGGACCTGGGGACCTGGGGTGGGTGTGTCGCAACCACTCCCCCTGCTGCTCCCTGGGCTCTCTGGCCCCAGGCTTGGCGGTGCCTCTGCCAAGCTCCGACTGACCCCATTGTTCCTCAGGGCACCAGGGCTCCCAGCGATGCCAAGCGCAGCTTCAACCCCTGGCCCCGTAGCCCAGCACCAGAGCCCAGCCAGAGCACAGCCATGCAGGGTGGCCGCTGCGGACCCTGAGGACGCCTCAGCAGGCAGCACCCCAGTATGCTGACGGCAGCCTTAGGGAGCTCGGGTGCCCGTCCGTGCTGGTCAAAGGACTGGAGTACGAGAGCCCTGCCCGCCCCCGAATGTGCTGATTTGAAGATCCGGTCCCTGGCACAGGGGGCCTCTGCCTCTGGAATTAGCCCCTAGGCCTGGAGACAGGATGGTGTGGACGCCCCTGGAGTCGGCGGGCTGTGGATGTTGGGGACCTGCCTTCCCTGCAGGAGCTCCCCCACCCAGGCAGGAGAGCTGGGCGTGGAGATCGGGATGGAAATGCGGGGCAGGTCAGGCCCCACACCCCTTGCTGGGAACACTCCTTCGCTGGGCAAACTTGCCCCGGAAATGGCCTCTGGGCCCACAGCCGTGCCACTGGCTTGGGCTGGGGGTCGAGGCGCTTCCTCTCCCACCTCTTCCACTGGCCTCAGCAGCTCAGACCCAGAGCCATGCAGCCTCCCCAGCCTCTGGCATGGACCCTGCAGGCGGACGTCCACAGCCGCCCCCATTGCATTGCCGGCACCCCCACCGTCACCGTCTCCAGCCCATGTTTGTGGGAACTCAGGCCCCTGGAAACTGGTCCCGAAGGTGCTGCAGGGAGGGTTCACCTGGCCTGAGCGTCACCTCAAGGCCATTGTTCCCGGGAAGCCGCAGGCACCCCGCCTGGTGTCAGCAGCAGGAGGAGCTTTCTGAGTCTGCTGGGCTCACTCCCCTGGTGAGGACATCCCTGCTCACCAAGCCCAGGGTGGGGGGCGGGGGGGCTGCTGCTCAGTTTACGGGTGGGAGGCTGAGTCTGGCCTGAGATCCTGTGGCAGAAGGGCCGGGGCTGGAGCTTCCCAGAGCGGGGTCTTGTGGGTCACACATGCCTCCCGACAGCGGGGGCCCCAGGCCTGCAGTGTGGGGACTTCAGGGGCAGCAGCCAAGCCTAGTCTGGGCAGGGTGCATGCCAGAGGGCGGGGTCCAATATGATGTGGTGAGAATCCAAATGGGGCATTGCTTGGGGGCTCAGACCTCGCCAGGCATGAGGGACTTTGGCCAAATCCTGATGTGGCTCTTCCGTTGCCTCAGAGGGGCCTGGCCTTGGGGGTCTCATGGCCTCAGTCCTGGGGACAGATCTCATGGACACAGATGGGGTCTCCTAGGCAGAGTCCATCTCTACTGGTGCCAGGCTTGGGGCTGAGAGAGAGCAAGGTGGCTCAGTGTTGGAGGAGGAGGAGGAGGATTGGAAGGAGGATTGGAAGCTCCTGGAGGGTCACTTTGGCCTCTCCCCACCCAGGCCTGCCCTCCGCCACAGTGGCCTCCGATCTGCTCAGCAGCCCCATCCACAGCAGAGCAATGAAGGCCTGGCCCTCCTCCTCCTGTCCTGGCCCTTCCTTCGAGGGCGCTGCATGGGAGGCCCCGGCAGGCGGCCAGCTGGCCGGGACAGGGGCTCGGCTGTGCCGCTGGCCTGTCAGGACATTCTCCTTTATTCACAGGGAGCTGAAGGCCAGGGGCAGCACCTGCAGGTGTGGCTGTGCCGCTGGCTTGAGGGGTGGCAGGTGTCAGAGACCTGTTGTCGGGTTCAGGTTCGGGTTTGGGTTCGGCTGCTGGGATGGAGCCCCACACAAGCCACTCAGCATCCAGAGCCTGGCCCGTGAGCTCTGAAGCCCTTGAGCTGGGGTGCTGCAGGGACCCCTCAGCGGTGGCACAGGGACCTCCCCTTGAAGGAGCAGAGGAGTCATTGCCCGGTGACTCTTTATAGTAGTGACAGTGGCAGTGACGATTCCGCAACTCCGGACACCCAGCCAGTGCCAAGTCCCTCCTCACGGCAGGCCCCTCGCAGCCGAGGAAACAGGCTCAGAGGTGCCAGCCCTTATGCTCCCGTCTCACCCTCATCGCTTGCTTGCTGGGTTAAGGGCGAGCCTGGAGACAGACCCAGCGCTCATCATTCTTCCTTATTACAAGCAAGCTGTCACTCTGCAGTGTTCCACCTGGAGGCCAGGCCTCCCCTGGAGTGTGTCCAGCGGTAATTAACTGCTTAGCAGGGGGGCAGGCAGGGGGCAGGGGATGGCGGCAGGGGCACGTAGAGCTGTGACTGGGAGCCCAGCCAGTGGGGGATCGATACCCGATGCCCAGATACAAAGAGCCTGTAGCTGGTTCAGCTGTCGGGTACCAGCTGTACTTGAAGGTCGAAGGTCTTCCAGGGAGAGGAGACCTGCATGGAGATGGAGACTCCAGCATGGAGCACATCCCCCGCCCCCACCCCCAGGGCTGTGGGAAGCGAAGGACACTGGGCTAGGTGTGGTCTGCTGGGCAGCAGGCCCTGCCTGGCTCCCACGGGTGTTTCCCAGCTTAAACCCAGATCGTGAGAGAGCGCCGCCTTTGGGCTGCTGTCCACTCCCCCTGCAAGGGAGACACTGGTGCTTTTTAGATTCCAAGCTGGGAAGCAGCCACCTCTCCCCTCCGCCTGGTCACAGCACCTGTGCGGCCTCCAGGAGACAGGAACAGTATCTGCAGCGGTTCTCAACCTGTGGGTCGCGAACAATGAAAATACATCCTGCACATCAGATATTTACATGACCATTCATAACAGTAGCAACATTACAGTTATGAAGTAGCAACGAAAATAATTTTATGGTTGGGGGTCACCACAGCATGAGGAGCTGTATTAAAGGGTCGCGGCATGAGGAAGGTTGAGAACCGCTGGGTCACTAATGGGTGTGTGGAAGGGAGTGCGGTCTGAAGGCGAGACATGGTCCGATGTCACATTTCTGCAGCACTTGGCTTTCAGAACTTGTGCTACCAGAAACGGGCCAAGATGGCACAGAGCTGGCCTCTCCCTCTGGCGAGAGTGGGGGCGGGGTGGTGGGGGGGGGGGACACAGACAGCTGGGCGGGGCGCTGTCCGTGGTGCTGAGGGCAGGGAGGCCGCAGGGCCTGAGGGGTGTGGTGGCAGGTGGAGGCTTCTGGCCCAGGAGGACACTTGTTTCCCCGCGTGGTCAGGGTGGCCTGGGGGCTGGACACAGCACCCTTCCCACACGGTCTCACGGGACTGTGTGCTGGACAAGGGCTCCTGCCGTGGGATCAGTCCCCCTAATAGCCGGAGAGAAGGCACCCAGGCCCAGCCTAGGGCTGTGCTGGGCGGGGTCTCCTCTGTGCCGGGGAGGGTCCCACGGCAGGACTGGTTGAGAAGACTGCTTCAGGGACAGCCTGGCCAGTGACCCCCACCGGAGGGAGGGCAGGGTGGCCTCGCCAGGCCCGTGAGGCAAGAGCCACTGGATTCCCTCCTGCTCCATTCCTGACAGGTGACAGGACGGTCAGTGTGGTGAGCACGATGGCTCTGACCCCTCCCAATCCCCAGCACCCGCGCTCCTGCCTGACCCACTGTGGTCATCATTTTCCCTCCTGGGGTCTCACCCGCTGCAAGTGCAGGGGCAGCCCAAACACCTGGGTCCTCTCAGCCGGAGTGGACGGGTCCTGGCCAGGGTGGGGTGGATGCGTGGGGCCCAAGTGAGCTTGGCCTTCCTGGTGCCCACTTGACAGGCCTCTATTCATCCCTCCACCCACCAATCACCCAGCCATCGCTCCATCCACCCACCCACATTCTCTCACTAACACATGTGCACAGCCACGGCCCAGAGCCAGGCACTCTGTGCGGAGCCCTCATGACCTCACACTCCAGGTGGGGGCGGGGGGAGGCCCCTGGAAGACAGGCAGTATGATGTTGGGGGTGAAGAGTCCGGGAAGGGAGAGGAAAGGGGGTGATGGGGCAGAAGTGAGGGGCTAGAGACAACACACCTGGAAAGCTCAGTTCTGAGGGAGCCCACGCCTGGCCTGTCCTCGGGGGTATCTGGGCTTTGAAGGGCTGTGGCTGACCCAGGGAAGAAATGGAGGAGCCTCGAGGGCAGAGTGGTCGGTGGGACGAAGGTTTGGGCGGGGCAGGGAGGGCCATCCCTGTCCTGTAGCTGAGGCCTGGGTGAAAGGTGAAAGGACGCGCAGGACCCTGCCTCCCAGCATCACAGAAGCCCGCTGGTCCTGGCGCTGCCGGCCTCTCCTCCCTCCCAGGCCGGCCTCCCGGGTCCTCACATGCTTCCCCCACACTCTCTGTGCGGCTTGGACTGGGCACCCAGCCACAGCTCCCACCTTTAATGCAAATCCCTGTTTATGTCAAGAGCTGTTACCATGGAAATGTCCTTGGGACAGGGAGAGGGTGGAGAGGGCAGCAGCAGAGGGGGGGACGGGAGGGGGAGTCCTTCCTGCAGAGACACTTTGCACTCCAGAGGGGCCAGCATTGGCTGGGGTGCACTGGGAGGGGTCTTGGAGGTGCTGCCTCCCTAGCCCCACTCCCATGATCACCCTCAGAGGACACGTCCGGCCACAAAGGCCGGAGGCTGGCGGTGGAGGTGCCCACGCTTCAGAGTCGGTCTCATTTGTCTGTGAACCAGGGTTTCCTGTCCTGAGAAACGGTTTCAGGAGCAGCCAGGGGGAGGGCCCTTGAGGTCTGGAGTAAGGCTAATTCGGAGGCTTCGATGATCACCAGGTTCCCCAAACCAGCGATTTCCAGGGGGCACAGGTGGGGAGAAAGGCCGTGCAAATTGATGAGCGAGGCCAGTGACGGCGAACCCATGACACGCGGGTCAGAGGTGACACGCGAACTCATTTTTTTGGTTGATTTTTCTTTGTTAAATGGCATTTAAATATATAAAATAAATATCAAAATATACATCTTTGTTTTACTATGGTTGCAGATATCAAAAATTTCTATATGTGACACGGCACCAGAGTTAAGTTAGGGTTTTTCAAAACGCTGACACGCCGAGCTCAGAAGGTTCGCCAGCACTGGGCTCGGCCAATGAATCTAGCTGCATCAGCAAACCCACGTGAGGTTGGGCAGAAGTGTGTGCGTGCACGTGCAGGCGGTCCTGTGTCTGCTGGCGCCAGGAGCAGCGGGCCTGCTGGCCTCGCCAGGCCCCCTGGCTGCACTCACCTGTGGGAATGGCCAGGAGAGCCACCATCCCGACTGCGCGAGCCAAAGCGAAGGGAAACAGCTCAGGGCAGGCCGCCTGTGGCTGCCACGGCCCCTCTCTGTGCAGACGCCAGCCAGGGCAATCCCAGCACCCACCAGGCCAGGGGTGGGTCCAGCCTGAGTCTGCTGAGTCCTGGGGCCACATCAGCTCTAAGTCTGAGGCTCCCTGCATCAGAGCTGCCTGAAGATAGTTGTCATAATGACAGGTTTGGAGACCATCGTCCAGGCTGAATAGTCTCTGAAGGTGAGAGGCCAGAACCTGGAACTTAAGCAAACTCCCCTGGCACCTGCCTGAGTAACTGCCCATGTTCCCTGGGGCTACGTTCCTGTGTGCCCCTTCCTCCAGGAAGCCTTCAGAGCTTGGCCCAGCTCATCATGCACCGGTCTCTTCCCTGCCTCCAGCACCGAGGTTCACAGGCCCCGTAGGATGCGCAGAAACGCAGAGGCACAGGGAGCAGCCTCACCTGGAAAGCGTGCCACAGGATGATGGGACAAGGCCCACGTCACCTTATCAGCCAGTGACAAGCCCCACCGTGCCCCACCTTCCGGACTGCCAGCTGCGTGTGGCGATGGCCGCTGCGTCACAGGCATTCTGGCATCGCTGTGGAGGCCGCGCTGGGAGCGCGGCTGGCTCTTCACCAATAAACGATTGAGAAATGGGCTCTGCAAACGCGTCCTGCGCGTCCCTTCGCTTGTTCTGTGACTGTAGAGTAGGGGCTTCTCGTCAACATGGGAACAACGGGGCTGTGCACGCTCTCCCACTCGGGAGCCTCCCACTCGGGGTCGCTAGCACTCGCCACCCTCCCTGGGACTGGGGCTCCGGCTGGTCTAAACCTGGGGTTTGCCTGCCACAAGGCGGGGTCGGGGGAGTGGTTCAGGGCCCTCCTCCCCTCCCTGGCACCCAGGCAGGGCCTGTTCACCAGCTCCTGGTTCAGTCCAACTCTCCAAGCAGCTTGGAGAACATTCCAGTTCCTGGCGCAGAGCTGGCTCATGATGGGGCAAAGAGATGCCAGAGGAATCCAGGTCTGGCCCTGCCTGTGGGGCTCGGGTGGCTGAGGAGGAGGAGGGGTGAGGGGCCCTCTGTGGGGGGACTTTGGCCTGCCTTTCAAAACAGGACAGACCAGACCAGGCTCAGGGTCTGTGGGTGGTGCGGGAGGAAGATGGGGCGCCTGACCCAGAGGCTTCCCCAGGGCAGGCTCCATGGGCTCCAGGGAGGATAGACCATGGGTGCCACCACGACATGGTTTCATCAGGGGCCCTGGGACAGGCTGTGCCCGTGGCTGGACGGAGGCCAGAGTGTAGACCCTGAAGACAGGTGACCTGGTTTGGAATCCAACACCCGACTGTGTGCCCCGGGCCGTGGCTTCTCCTCTGCCATTTCCTCGCCCATGTGCAGGGATAAGCCTCGGAGTGTGGGCGGGTCTCAAGGGCCGGCCAGCACCCCGAAGCCTGTGGACAGGGGGGGCCATCCTGCTGAGTCTGCGTTCAGGCCAAGCACGTGGAACTGTTGTCCCGGCCCAGGGCGACAGACAGACAGACAGAGGGCTGCGGGCGATGGGGAGAGGGCGGGGCTGCGGCCAGAAGCCTGCGGTTCACAGAGCACCTGGGCCTGGGTGGGGAGACCCAGGAGGACCTCGGACAGTCTGCCTTTTCGGGGTGGGGCGCCCGCGGGGAGGAGCGCAGAGCCTCGCCAGCCCCTCTTTCTCTGCCCCCACCCTGGGCCCCAAGTTTCCCTTTGGGGATCTTGGTCCCTCGCAGAGCCGGCGGGAATGGGGCCTCACGTTTCTGGGCGCGCCCTCGCCTCCGGCACAAAGCGGCCCCTGCTCGCCGCTCCTTTGGCACCTGCTGCTCTGCGGGCCGCCTGGACCTGTCGGAGGGCGGAGCGCCTCGAGTCTGGCCCCTAGAGTTGAAGACAGGGGCAAGCGGGCCTGTTCTCCCGGCACCTGGGCCCCAATCCCTCCGGTCAGCGGGCGGCCCCTGCCCGCAGCGAGTGCGGCGGGGCTGTCCTCACACCTCACAGCACACGGCTCGCAGGGCGCGGAGGTGGGACCGGGCGCCCCGCCCACGACCCCGGGCTCCGGGGACAGGCAGAGAGGGGTAGGTTACCTCTCGGACGCCTCGCTGGGCAGGTGACAGGGACGTGTCATTTCCAACTGCAAAGCCAGGCGGAGAGGATGGAGTTAACCAGACGCGTGCAGGGCGCCCCGCCTCGCGCCCGGGACCCCTGGGCGCGCGGCTGCCCTTCAGACGGCAGAGCTGGGACTGGGGTGGCGGCCCGACCGGCGCCAGGATTCCCGGGTCGCACGCAGAGACTACTGCCCCCACCCGTGGTTCGGGCACGTCCCCAGCCCCGGGAGGACGAGGGAAACTACCCGCGCGGGCCAGGCACTGCGTCCTCCCCTCCCGTCCTTGCCCCGCCTCCGGCAGCCTCCCTCCCCCCTCCCTCTCCTCTCCCTCCTCCCCCTCTTCCCTCCTCCCCTCACCCCCTCCGCCGCCTCCTTCTCCTCCCCCTCTTCCCTCCTCCCCTCTCCCCTTGCCGGAGGCGGGCAGGGGGCGGGGCCGCTCCGCTGGGCCCACAGCCTCGCGCACCCCGGGAGGAACCGCTAGCCAGGCCGGGGCGAACCGAGCAGCCCGGGCGGCGGGAAGGCAAGAAGTTGGGCGCACGCGGGACACGGAGAGGGGGCGCGGCGGAGTGCGGAGACGCCCGTGCCTAGAGCCCGCTCGGTGCGCCATGGAGCTCGGGGTCCTGGGGGCGCCGACGCTGCCGCTGCTGCTGCTGCTGGGGGCCGGCCTCCTGCCCGGTAAGTTTTGGGGCGCTGGAGGGGTCCGCTTTCGCCCCTTTCAGGGCGGCCCAGGATCTCCGGAGCAGAGGGAGGGGGGCTCCCAAGCGGCGGGAGCGCGCAACGGGGCAGCCGCGGAGGCTCTCGCCCTGAGGCGCAGAGGCTGTCCTTCCGAGCAGGGCAAGAACGGAGTTAATCGCCCGAATGGGGGGGGGGCGGGGGGGGCGGGGTGTGGGTGCGGTGGGCGCTGCTGTTTGAGTACAGGGACCCAGAAGCTCCGACTTGGGTGGAGAGAAGGGACCCATCTCCCCACCCCTCCCCCGCGCCCATAAAGCCAAGCTCACCTGCAAACCCTGCCCCCACGCCTGCTCCTGGCTTGGGGGGATCAGAGAGGAGGCCTCTGCGGGGGGGTTCCAGCCCCTCCACCTCCCCTCCCCTGAGCAACCACCTTGCTATTCAGGGGGGTTGGGGGAATTGAACCCCTGGCCTCCCCACTGAGGGGTGGCTGCACCTTCCTGGTCAAAGGCACCAGGGGGCAAGGTCCAGGCTGTGGTCCGGGAGGGCAGGGTCTGGGTCCAGGACCGACCCCAGGGGTGCACAGCCCTCCTCATCCTGTAGATGACTCGCAGGTGAGCAGGGCAAGTTGCGAGAAGCAGGGGCAGGGGGTCCCCTTGTGATGCAGGCGCCAGGGAGGCAGGGAGGCCATGAGACCACAGACTGGGCCTCCCCACTGGGGGCTCACTCCAGCCTCTTGGGGGCAGTCTGTGTCCATCCAAGAACACAGGGTGCTGGGCTGGTTGTCAGAGTCAGCGCTGAGATGTCCCTGAGGAGACGGTAACTCCGGGGCTAGCCTTGGGCTTGCTGGCAGCCACTGAAAGCGGCTCTGGGTGGCTGGACCCTCACTCCCCTTCTGTCTCCTGCCTGGGCCTGCCCCTCACTCCCCACCTGTGCTTTGAAATAAGGTTCTCACGGCTCTGCTGGTGGCTGGAAATACAGCCCCTGAGAGGGACTCATGCAAATCAGTGCTTGTGGGGACAGCTGAACACTTCTGTGGTGAGGTGCCCGTGCTAGGAAGGACTGAGGGGGCTGGAAAGGCTTCCGTAAGGAAGAGGGGAGTGGGGCAGCTTGTGCAAAGGTCCTGAGGTGAGTAGCATGTGCCAGGAGAGATGGAAGAAAGCAGGGTGGCTGAGCACAGCCTGGCATGAGGCTGGAGGGGCAGCCTGGGGGCCACTGGACCCTGCTTCTGAGCCACACGCCTGCCTGTCCTCAGCGAGCGGCCCCGTGGAGACTCGGGTTCACGCAGAGGAGCGGCTGCTGAAGAAACTCTTCTCTGGCTACAACAAGTGGTCCCGGCCCGTGGCCAACATCTCGGACGTGGTCCTTGTCCACTTTGGCCTGTCCATCGCCCAGCTCATTGACGTGGTAGGTGCAAGGGTGGGAGCTCTGGGCCTGGAGGTGGTGCCGGCTGAGGAGCCTGCACGGCCCCTGCCTGAGTCCAGCAAGTGCACTTCTGTGGTGGGGTCTGGAGGAGAGGCAGGTGCTGTGCACACCTGCCCCAGGCCTGGTCCTTCTCTGCCAGCCTCAGAGGCCAAGGGCAGAAGATGTCTCTGTGGGGTGGGGCCGGTGCCAGGTCAAGTTGTGGGGCTTCTGTGTGAATTGTGCACCTGATGGGGCAATACCTGTCCTCAAGCTGGTTCAGGAGCCCCCCATTACCTACAGGTCTGGAATGCGGGCTTTGGGGGAGTCTCGGATAGGTCTCAGGGGTGTTTATCTTCATGGTTAGGGGCCACAGGGGTTCCTAGAGGATCCAGCCTTCGAATGACTGCTGCTCTGGGCTTAGGGTTCATCGTGCGGTGTGATCTGACCGGGTGATGGGCACACCACCTGGGTTGGGCTCCTGAGGGCCTTGGCGTGTGGGTCTGTCCAGCCTGGCAAGGAGGGGCCTCTGGGAGCCTGGTTTGTCCAGCTATAGGGGCTACAGATATTCCCAGATGCCCATCCCTGCCCCTGCCAGGACCTTAACACTGAGTCGGCTCAGGGAGGCGTGTGGGGGCCCTGGTGCCAGGCTGCCTACCTGTCTTTTCCCTGTGAAATAGGGTGAGCACAGCATTGCCAACTTGGGCAATATTTGGGAGGCAGGAGAGGCCGTAGCCTGCTCTGCCCATCCCCCCTGGGGCAGAGAGGGCCAGCAGGGGCCCCGTCAGTGTGCCCTGTCCCCAGCCATGTCAGGCTTCTGCCCCCACCACCCTTCTGCCCCCACCACCCTTCTGCCCCCACCACCCTTCTGCCTCCCCCACCCTTCTGCCCCCACCACCCTTCTGCCCCCACCACCCTTCTGCCCTCACCACCCTTCTGCCCCCCCACCCTTCTGCCCCCCCACCCTTCTGCCCCACCACCCTTCTGCCCCCACCACCCTTCTGCCCTCACCACCCTTCTGCCCCCCCACCCTTCTGCCTCCCCCACCCTTCTGCCCCCACCACCCTTCTGCCCCCACCACCCTTCTGCCCTCACCACCCTTCTGCCCTCACCATCCAGGACAGTTCAAAGTTGTGGCTGGTGGAGGTGGCCGCTGGCTGCCACTCAAGGTTCGGCTGCACCAAGGCCTGGCCTCCTGCCAGCTCCTTGGGGATCCCCTCTCCCCATTTGTCCAGGAGAGTCCAGGCCAGAGGGAGGGAGCACTGCTCTGAGACTCCAGGCCCGTGGCAGCTCCAGGCTCCGCTGGGCTCTGGGGCTGACTGAGGAGAGATCTTCAGAGGCCCGGGCTAGGTGGTGGGTGCAAGGGCCTCCTCACCCATCCCCCTGGGGCTCATGCATTTGCTGCCAGTCTGTGTGGGCTGCAGTGCTCGCCTGTGTGAGCTCCCGCGTGCAGAGGAGCCCAAGGCACCGGTGCTTTCCAGGCCCTGGGCTGACGCTGCACGTGTGGGCTGGGCAGGCCGCTGGGAGGGAGGCAGGCTGTCCCCTGGAATGGTCTGGAGCCTGGGGTCGGGGATGGGGCCTCCAGGGGCAGGCCGTCCACCCGGAGGGGAGGCAGGCAGGGCAGCCATCGCTTCCTGGCTCTTGAGGTCACATACTCCTCAGCACTCTTTTCTGGGGAGCGTCCCACTGGGTCAGCTGAGGGCCTGTCCCCGACGGGCCTGCAGGAGAGCCGGACCGAGGGCCATGCCTGGGGACATGACCTCTTCTCCCCAAACAGGGGCTGGGGGCTTGTCCCCTGGAGGAGCAAGGCCCGCCCTGACCAGAGTCTGGTAGCGAGGCGCCCGGTGCACACCCAGGTGGATTTGGAGGCAGCAGGAGGGGCGGGTGCCTGCTCACGTGGGGCCCATATGCAGAGGGGCTGCCCAGCTGTGACAGTGCAATGCAGGTCGCCTTTGGTGCCCCCTTCCCCACACACCCACCCACAGCTGGGGTGCCCCCTTCCCCACACACCCACCCACAGCTGGGGTGCCCCCTTCCCCACACACCCACCCACAGCTGGGGGAGGGCCAGCCCCACACACCCACCCACAGCTGGGGTGCCCCCTTCCCCACACACCCACCCACAGCTGGGGGAGGGCCAGCCCCAGATGCCTATACAGTTGGCCAAACCTTGTCCTCACTTTGCTTCTGGAAAGGTTGGGGGCCCTTGCCACCATATCCCTAAGCGCCTTCTGGGCCTCCCCTCCTGGGCGTGGCTACCTCCGCAGATGAGGTGCTCACTCTCCCCATGTTCAGCCTTGGCCTGGCCTGTGGGGAAGAAGATTCAGGGCCAGAGAGCCAGGGGCCCGTCGCTGCAGGCGCCGTGACTTCTTTCCTTGTTTCTGTCCTAGGACGAGAAGAACCAGATGATGACGACGAATGTGTGGGTGAAGCAGGTGAGTGGGAGGGGCGCCGCGGCCACCACCCCAGCCCTGCCCATCCCTCTCAGCTGAGCATTCTCCTGCCTGCAGGAGTGGCGGGACTATAAGCTGCGCTGGGACCCCAGGGACTACGAGAACGTGACTTCCATCCGCATCCCCTCCGAGCTCATCTGGCGGCCAGACATCGTGCTCTACAACAAGTGAGCCCGAGGACGGGGGCTCCGTGGGCAGGGTGGCAGCTCCACCGAGGCTGGTGAGCCAGAGGCGGCCGTGTCTGGATCTCACCTGGAGCAGCTAGGAGAGCGGGGGCTGGGTGCGGCCTGGGCGCCTGGGGTGGCCACCTCCTGGCTCCACCTTGGCCTCTCTCCCCAGGAGCCGGGAAAAGGGGCTGGCACTGCCCCCTGACTGCAGGCCCCGAGCTGCTCCCATGCAGCCTGGAGTCATTTTCAGAGCCTGTCCCCTGCCCCACGGTGGCGCTGCTCTTCATTCCAGAAGCCTAGATGTGCAGGCTCCTCTCAGGGCCTGCCCGGGTCAGCTCTTGGGCCTGGTCCCCCCTTCATCTCCGCAGCCCTCACCGCAGGCCCCAGGCCCCCTCCCCACACTCCCGCGCGAACAGCCCAGCGAAATCTGATGGGTGGACGGTGCTCTGTGCTGGAGCCAGGGTTTCCAGGCCCAGCTGTGGCCGGCACTGGGCTCAGACTTGTCTCTCCCGGGACCCTGACCAGGGCTCCTGCCATCTTCCCGTCCCTGCCTCTGCTGTCATCGCTGGATCCACGCCTGGGGCCAGGCTCTGGACATGCTCACAAAGAGAAGCACTTAGCCCCCTCCCCATCGCCCCTTCCCCTACCTGAATGCAGCCCCTGCCTCCCACAGCCCTGCACACAGCCCCTCCTGCCCCGGGCGCTGGGCCTGACCTACAAAGGGTTGCTCTTTGGTTAAGAACGCCTTCGCTCCTCTCCCGACGTAACTGATTGCAGTGATGGCGGAAGCAGCGGCATGTGAGGCGCCTGGGGGATGGTCTCAGGACGCATTAGTGTGGCGGGGGTGGGGGGGGGGGGGAGCAGGCGGGCAAGCTCTCTGCTCTCCGCAAGCCACTGGTCTGAACCGCAACCCTGAGTCCTCCAGCCACCCAGCCCACCGGGGGTCCATGCTCAACTCCCCAGACAGCCCCCCCCGCCCCCCGCCCTGGACCTTTGATCCAGAGAATATGCATCAGCTCAGCATTCTGGGACCCAGGGGAGCGCCATGTTCCCGGGAGAGCTAGAAACCTCCCATGTGCTCTGGGACCTGTGCACGCCCCCCAGGCTGCAGCCCAGGAGAGTGGGAGCTGCCACCCCAACCCTCCACCCTCTCCTCCCTGCCAGGACCCGTGGGAAGTACCGGGTGGACACCAGCTTCTCTGTGGGGCCGTGGTCAGTGCCCAGACTCTGGACATGGCCTGGAGGGAGGGTGAGGAGCTGGTGGCTGATGCTGGCTGGGCCACAGCCACTGAAGAGGCCTATTTCCAGGGTCAGTGGTGGCTGCTGGCCAGACATGTGCACCTGAGCACAGCTGCGTGTCCAGGCTGAGCTGATAGGTGAGGGGAAGGGCGAGCAGGGCCCCGCTTTTCTGATGGTTTTGGGGCGCCCCTGGTTGGAAGTCATGCACGTGAGGCTATGCTGTCCACCGAGGCTTTTCTACGTGGTCCCTTTGGGGCAGAGGGTGTCACAGTCCTGGGGCACCTCAGGGCCTGGAGCAGGAACCTGGACCAGCCACAGCCCCACACAGCAAGCCCCGCCTAGAAGGGCTCCGGACTCACAGCCAACCCCGATGCCACACCCTGCGGGGGTGGGAGGGACCAGAAACTGCCGGCCATGTTCGCCTCTGCCAGGCACAGAGGAGCCAACGGGGAGGGGCCCAGCCTTGCCGTGGGGGTCACAGCCTTGCTCCTGCTGCCCCACAGGGTGGCGGGCCCCACATGCAGAGAGGGGCCTTGCCAGGCTGGGCTCACCTGCTGCTGAGACCAGCATGAGGCGGGTGGCACAGTCAGTGCGGGTTTCGTGGGGCCTAGGAGAGATTTCCTGTGAGCATTTCAAAGCCGAAGGCGGCAGGGCTGTCTGAGGGGCTTGCGGAATGGCTGCTGCCTCCTCCTGTGTGGGGGCCACACCAGGTCAGAGTGGAGAGCCTGGGCCTAGTGGAGAAACTGAGGCTGAGAGAATGGCATAGCCAGGTTACACCTGCCGGGGCCTAAACTCACAACCAGGTGTGTGCATGGCGGGCGCCTTGGGGGCCAGGCATCAGGGCCACCTGTCCCTGGGTCTCACCCCTCTCTCCCTGCCCAGCGCGGACGGGGACTTCGCCGTCACCCACCTGACGAAGGCCCACCTGTTCCACGACGGGCGGGTGCAGTGGACGCCTCCTGCCATCTACAAGAGCTCCTGCAGCATCGACGTCACCTCCTTCCCCTTCGACCAGCAGAACTGCACCATGAAGTTTGGGTCCTGGACCTACGACAAGGCCAAGGTCGACCTGGTGAGCATGCACAGCCACGTGGACCGGCTGGGCTTCTGGGAGAGCGGCGAGTGGGTCCTCGTGGACGCCGTGGGCACCTACAACACCAGGAAGTACGAGTGCTGCGCTGAGGTGTACCCCGACATCACCTACGCCTTCATCATCCGGCGCCTGCCGCTCTTCTACACCGTCAACCTCCTCGTCCCCTGCCTGCTGCTCTCCTGCCTCACGGTGCTGGTCTTCTACCTGCCCTCCCAGTGCGGCGAGAAGGTCACGCTGTGCATCTCCGTGCTGCTGTCGCTCACCGTCTTCCTGCTGCTCATCACCGAGATCATCCCCTCCACCTCCCTGGTCATCCCGCTCATCGGCGAGTACCTGCTGTTCACCATGATCTTCGTCACGCTCTCCATCATCATCACCGTCTTCGTGCTCAACGTGCACCACCGCTCCCCGCGCACCCACTCCATGCCCGCCTGGGTGCGCCGCGTCTTCCTGGACATCGTGCCGCGGCTGCTCTTCATGGAGCGGCCGCCCGTGACCAAGGGCAACTGCCGGCGGCTCATCGAATCCATGCACAGGATGGCCAGTGCCCCTCGCTTCTGGCCGGCGCCTGAGGAGGAGCCCAACTTCATGAGCAAAGTCCAGAGCCAGGGCCCCTTGCCCACCCCGTCCTGTGCTCCCCTGGATGCGCCAGGCAAGCCCCAGCCGGCCTGCACGTTGCCCTCAGACCAGGTGCCCACTCTGCAGCCAGCAGAGGCCGAGGAAGCCAGCCCCGGCCCGTCGCCCAGCCCCTGCCGTCCAACCACCAGCACCTGGGACCCGGGCCTTGCCGAAGCCCGGTCTCTGAGCATCCAGCACATGTCCAGCCCCAACAAAGCACCGGAGGGCGGCAGCCGGTGCCGGTCTCAAAGCATCCAGTACTGCGTTCCTCAAGACGAGGCCAGCGGCCCTGGGGCCAGCTCCCCTCCCTCCTTGCAGGCTCCCTGGACTGAGCTCCCACCTGCAGACCAGGCCTCTCCCTGCAAATGTAAGTGCAAGGAGCTGTCCACAGGGTCCTCAAACACAGCGTTCCAAGCCCTCAACACCAAAGCACCGCCCCGCCGCCCGCCCCTGCCGCCCGCCCTGACGCAGGCTGCCGAGGGTGTCCAGCACATTGCAGCCCACCTGAAGGCGGAAGACACCGACTTCTCGGTAAGGCCCTGCCCCAGTGCACCGGGCGGGGCCCCTGGCCCTTGTGGGACGAGCAGACACTCTGAAGGAGGGAGTGATTGGTGACAAAATCAGGAAACAGCTCTGGGCATGCAGCCGCCGAGCCCCCACCCTGGCCTGCCCCCTCCTCCCTGAGCCCTCAGACTGGCCAGGGCCCTGGGGTGGCGCTGGGCAGGTGGCCCAGAGTAGCTTGTGGAGCAGAGCTCGGGGACACCCCCTGGGCCTCGGGACCGAGGAGCCGAGAGGAGGGCCGCTAGCCCCTCTGTGGCTGGTCAGCTGCCCCGTGTCCGTCCGCAGTGCGCCCCCTGCGTCGCTGGCTCTGGGGAATGACATGACTTCACTGGTCGCCTGAGCGACCGGCAGGCCTTGGTGGCTTTGGTCTGCGCTGGCCTTTCATCCTCAGGACGGGGCAGCAGCGGGCGAAAGGCAGGGAACAGCGTGCCTCCAGCCCAGCAGGTCCTGGGGGCTTGTTATTTATAAGTGACCCTGTTTGCGCTCAGGTTTCCTGTGAACAAACAGTTCCGTTTAGGTTTGGCTTAAAACTGCCAGGATTACTTTAAAAATCAGAGCAGAAAATGGCAATGAAGAACCCATTTTTCCTCGACGCTCCAGGATGGGCACTGAGCCTGCCCTCGCCCCGGCCTGTCTGACCCACTGTGCCCTGACGCTGCTTCCTCCCAGTCCCTCAGGCGCCAGCAGGCCGCCCACCCGGGGCCGCTGTAAGGCAAAGGGCAAAGGTGGGTGAGGAGCCAGGACCTCAGAGCAGCCGGGCGGGGCTGGGGTCTGCCCCCCTCCATAGCCACTCTGTGCCTCAGTGCCCCCATCTAGACAAGACAATCCCGCCTCCTTCCTCAGCAGCCCCCACGCAGGTGACGTGCTCGGCATGCTTGCGTGTTTGCATCCATGGCCGCCCTGGCCTCAGCATTTGGGATTCCCCCTGAGCCTGGCCCCTCCCTCCTCCTTCTGCTCACAGCACCTGGCTGTGCCCCACCCCCTCGGGCTTAAGGGGCAGAGCTGAGAGACCCCATGGATCCCTGAGGGGCCTCCGGCCCCCTGGGCAGCTGACCCCTGAGCACCTACCTGCCCAGGAGGAGAGGGCAGTCAGGCCTCAGCTGTCACTCAGACACTAGGCCCCTAGGGGCTCCTGTTAGAGGTCAGGCCTTGTCACCCAGGGTAACTCCTAGCCCTTGTCCTGTGGCCAGGGGGTGCCAGTGGCCCTTTCTGAGCTCAATTGGTCCATTTGAAAAATGGGGGTGCACTGGATGGCCTCCATGGCACCCCCTCAGCTTTAGCAAACCTTCAAATTCCATTGTGAAGCAGCCTGGACCCTGGTGTTCCTCCAAAGACCCGTTCCCCCCTCGCCCCCCCCCCCCCGCCTCTGGGCTCAGGCACCCTGCCAGGCACAGCACCAGACCCATCCTCCCCCCCACCCCCGCCTCTGGGCTCAGGCACCCTGCCAGGCACAGCACCAGACCCGTCCCCCACGGCAGCCGGAATGTTCAGCTCGAGGGTGCTGCCCCCTCTGAACCCAACTTCAGCGGCCATGTGGCTTCTCTGCACCCGCCCCACTCGGCCCCCAGCAGGTGTGCCTGCGGCCCTGGCGGCCTCGGTGGCGGGGATGGAAACAGCCCGCACGCCAAGCTCCGGGTTCCAGAGGTTCTCGCCGCCTGTGAGGTGCGTGTCTGTGTTGCAGGTGAAGGAAGACTGGAAGTGCGTGGCCATGGTCGTTGACCGCCTCTTCCTCTGGGTGTTCGTCGTCGCCTGCCTGCTGGGGACCGCCGGCCTCTTCCTGCCGCCCTGGCTGGCCGGCACGATCTAGGGGCCAAAGCACTGTACGGAGCAGAGAAGGTACGGGGCCACGCCACCTGCCAGATTGTCCCCCACCTTCCGTCTGCTGCCTCCTGGGGAAGCCGGTGTGGCTCCGGCGGCTGGGACCTGCCCAGGAGGCAGCCCGCTGAGAAAAGCTTGTTCTCACTGCAGGTGGCATCGCTGCCTGAGCCACACTGAAGTGCACCCCAAGCACGGCTGCTCTCTCCTCACAGGTCCCAGCCGTCCCCACGTCCTGGGGCCAAGCCCTCAGCCCCTCTCAGCCCCTGTCCCCTCCCTGTGGGATCCCGAGGCCCCCGCCTGTCCATCCCCGAGCGTGGGGACACCACCCCTACCCTTGGTCCTCGGGCCTGCTCTCTTTGACCCCACAGAGGCCAGTCACAACATGCGAGTCTCACTTGCCGGGTGGGCCTAAGCAGGGGTTTTATTTTATTTTATTTTTAAAATATATTTTTATTGATTTCAGAGAGGAAGGTAGAGACAGAAACATCAATGATGAGAGAGAATCATTAACTGGCTGCCTCCTGCACGCCCCCCACTGGGGATGGAGCCTGCAACCTGGGCATGTGCCCTTGACCGGAATCGAACCCCGGACCCTTTAGTCTGCAGGCCAACACTCTGTCCACTGAGCCAAACCAGCCAGGGCTTTTTGATTTGATTTTGATGAATTCGTGAAAACCTAAGTTTTGTGCCCAGGGGTCCTTGGGGAGTGGAGCTGTTAAACCTGGTCCCGCTTGGAAGAGACTGGGGGGCAGGACCCCATGAGGGAGGGACCTTTGGGCTTGGAGAGTTCAGATGATTGCCTTCCAAGGGTCCTGGGGGCTCGGGGCAAGCTCTTTGCAGGTCATAGATCCCCATGGGCACTGGGAGTTTGTGAGGACGGCTCGCCCAGGGCCTACTCCGGGGCCCTCGGAGTGTGGCGCTGGGGTGGGGCCCTGAGGAGGCCGAGGGGAACCACAGGCCTCCTGCCCTTGGACTCATCTGTGGGAGGCCAGTTCAGCCAAAGGGCCTCTCTCACCCACAATGCAGGGGCCCTCTGGCCAGAGGTGTAGGGGAATCCCCCGGAGGGACGGTCCTGGGGGCCTAGGATCACCCCCAGGGCAGAGTGCTGGGTGCCACCCCATGTCTCCCTGGCCCGGGCACCATGGCCCTGCGTGCTGTGATGATTTGGAATCCTCAGTCTCCAAGTGGAGGTGGCAAGGACACCCTGTCCCCTCCCAGGGAGTGACATTGGGTGGAGGCAGGAGGAGGAAGCTGTTCCTGCTGTCCATGGTCAAAGTCCCTTCCACAGGGCAGCCACGGCCAGGGCAGCCACGGCCAGGGCAGCCACGGCCAGGGCAGCCACAGCCAGGTGAGCCATGGGCATGGCAGCCACGGTCAGGGCAGCCATGGGCATGGCAGCCACAGTCAGGGCAGCCACGGTCAGGCAGCCATGGCCAGGGCAGCCACGGTCAGGGCAGCCACGGTCAGGGCATCCATGGTCAGGGCAGCCACGGCCAGGGCAGCCACGGTCAGAGCATCCACGGTCAGAGCAGCCACGGCCAGGGCAGCCATGGGCATGGCAGCCATGGTCAGGGCACCCACGGCCAGGGCATCCATGGGCATGGCAGCCACGGTCAGGCAGCCACAGCCAGGGCAGCCACGGGCATGGCAGCCACGGTCAGGGCAGCCACGGCCAGGGCAGCCACGGTCAGGCAGCCACGGGCAGGGCAGCCATGGGGGGGCAGCCACAGGCAAGGTGTCCCGCCTGGCCAGTGCCTGGGTCACCAGGGACTTGGGAGAAGTGAGAGAACAATTCAGTGCAGTTTGGAGTCTAGTGGGCCTCGTTGTGGCAGAGGTCAGACTCCCTGACCGCAGCCAGGGAGGAGCTGGAGGGGCTGTACCCCTCGCCCAGGCACTGAAACGGGACCTGACCTGGGCCCAGGGGTCCTCGTGCCCGAGAGGGTGCATTCCCCGGTGTTCTCTCCTCCCGGCCCCGGGGCCCCGGGGCCCCGGGGGCTGCCGCCCAGCTCTGCTCTCACCTGCTTCCTGGGGGCGTCGGCATCAGTCCCAGGCACTGGGCCGCTCACCCAGGACCAGCGAGGCTGAGCGGGGACACCAGCCCGGGCATCAGGGAGGGGATTTCAGAGGTGAGCACCTCAGTCCTTACATGAGCAGCTTCGGCCGCCAGGTGCGCAGGCATCTGCCAGGAGCAGCCCTGGCGCCGGGCCCACTGAGATGTTTTTCTGGGTCACCAGGACACCTCGCACGAAGCTTCCGGAACTGGAAAAAAGCGTCAGGAAATGCACAGAAATAACCAAGTGGTCATATTCCCACCACAGCGAAGTAACCCAGCCTCTGTCTGCCTCCAGTGTGGTTTCTTTAATGTGAATTTAATAGGGAAAAACGCATGATCTAAGCCCTCGAGTGAGTGAGTTTTACTAAAATTTGACACCAAGGACCCAGGGCACCATTCCACACAAGACGCCACCCTCCCCCTGCCCCTCAGGCCATCCCCTCCTGGCCCCGGCCTGGGCTTCTCCGTCAGCCGGCTCCTGCTCCTGAACTTGGGGTCGGGGCCTCTGTTGCTGCCTCCCTCCTAGTGTGTTGAGACTCACTGGTCCTGTCTCGTCCTCGGACAGTCCTGTTTCAACTGTGAGCAGAGCTCTTCGCCTGAATCAACAGAGCTCGCTGTCTCTTCCCCCTTAAAGAACGTCTCGGGGTTTCGCCGTCACGACTCACGCGCTGTGACACGCTGTGGGGTCTTTGTGGATGTCCTCATGCCTCATGTCCAGGGCCCTGCCCCCACCCCTCATCTCACTCACACTCCGGGCCAGTGTTTCCCCTCCTAGATCGCTGGGGCCCAGACAAGGAGGGACTGCCCAGGGCCCAGAGGCCCGCGGGGATGTCCTAGCTCGTCACTCCTGAGCTTTGTGCCTGCCCTGCCTGGCCCTCCCTCGCCCCCTCTGTCTCCCGACCAAGGTCCGTGCTCCCCACACAGTGTGACATACCCCTTCTCTCCGGAAATTAAGTAATGGATTCTCTTCTCAACGGCATTGGCCCCTTCGGGGCATCCCCCGTCACCTTTGTAAGGCATGGTGGCCCTGGCCCGTGTTGCTCAGTTGTTAGAGCGTTGGCCTGCACACCCAGGTTAGCAGGTTTGATTCTGGTCCAGGGTGTGTACCTCTGTTGCAGGTCCAATCCTTGGCCCGTCGGGTGCATGTGGGAGGCAACCAGTTGATGTGTTTCCTCACGTCCATGTTTATCTTTCTCCCCCTCCCTCCCTCCTTCCACTCTCTCTAAAATCAATGGAAGAAAAGGAAGTCATGATGGGGCCGAGCACTCCCAGGTACACACCTGTGTGGGGTCACTAGGTCACGGGGTGCCGAGCCTTCCCAAGTGGACACCCGCTCCCCCCAGAAGCTCTGCAGTTGGTGTCGGCTGGACGTTTGCTCCTTATTGGGTCGCGTGGCTTTTAGAGGGTGTGCGTCACCTGTGTGCTCGGGGCCCAAGGCTTCTGTCCGCCGTCCTGTGGGAGACTTCCTTCCCTGTGCGTGATGATACTTTTCACCAACCGCATCTTTCCAAGAAAAGCTTTTCGTGCTGATGAGGGGCCATGTCTGAGTTTTTCTTTCTATGGCTGTTGCTTTCTGGATCCTATATAAGAGATCCTTGCCGCCCTGGGCTTAGGAATGCGCCCTTCCCCTGCCTTCTGTCATCTAGCATGCTTACAGCTTTCTCGTCTTTAGGGTTACCATGTTTTTCTTCTGTTGTTAATCCTCACCCCGTTGATTTTTTTTTTAGAGAGAAAGTGGAAAGGACGGGGGGAGAAGAGAGAGCAATGATGTGAGAGAGACACATCCATTGGTTGCTTTCCACATGCACCCTGACTGGGGCCAGGGATCAAACCTGCCCTTGGCCGGGAATCGAACCTGAGACCCTTTGGTTTGCAGGCTGATGCTCTAACCACTGCTCAGTGGTAGCCAGGGCTACCATGTTTTTCTAATTAACTTTTGTGCCTGGTGTAGACAAGGGCAGAGCATCAATGTTTCTGATTCGAACCTCTAGCAGTTTCGAACCATTTGTTGAAAACACGGTCCTTCCCCAGTAAGATGCCTGGCAACGTGGCCCCTGATCTCCTGCTTCCTGGTTCCTTGCGTGTTGGTTCCTCTGGCCACGGGAGCAGGAAGTGTGTCCTGTCTCTGACGCAGGGAGAGCTCACCTCCCAGGCCAGATGTGCCCTGACCTCTGCGCACGGAGCGCTCGCCCCTGCCTGGCCCACAGCCCCGCACAGAGCGCTACCTGAGGCTGCTCGGACCGGCGGCCGGAGCCCGTGCTTCTCCAGAGCTGCAGGAGTTGACAGAGACCCTCACAGGCCCCCAACAGAACTAGCGCCTTTGCTCCGGGTCCCGCGGCCCGGGAACCATCTAGAATTCTAGGCTGCTGCAGGCGACGGTCTGCGGAGGGCGAGGCTCTTCGAGCAGCCCTGCACTTCCTGTGTGTCGGGTCAGGTGTGACTCTGTTCGTTCGTCCGTCCGTCCGTCCGTCCTTCCTGCGGAATGCACCTCGCTTCCCACAGGGTCGGCCTCCTGCCGCTCCTCAGACTCGGGGCCTGTTCACCCCGTGAGGATTTTGTGGGTAAAATCTGTGCGCTTTTCCTTCAACACGCGGAGGGCATGGCCTCCCGCCTCTGGCCCTCATCCTGTGGGCGTTTAGAGACCGTGGCCTCTGTCGTATGCTTCGTGTGACTGAATCTACATTTAAAAAATCAACCACTCTGGCACTCTGAGCCTTTCGATCTGAGACCATAACTTCCTCTAATTCTCAAATCTTAAAAAAGCACTTTTCAGCACTCACCGCGCTCGCTGGCCTCCCGAACCAGGGAGCCGCGGCCTGGGTCCTGCTCCGTCCTCTGCGCCTCCGGCGGCCCTGCCTGACCTTCAGCTGCGTTCGCTGGGCCCTGGTGGCCCCGCCCACCCTGCTGGTGTTCTCCCGTGTGTTTTCTGCACACATTTCCCGTTGCCTTTTCCTGACATTTTCACGCCATTAATGTCCACCCTCCCTCCGTGAAGACGCCGCAGTGTTCAGTTAGGGACCGTGGGGACCCGCCTCCTCTCCTGCTCAGCTCCCAGGTGTCACACCTTCCCCTGAAGTCCTCTCCCCGACCTTACCAGGAGCACTGCGCACGATGAGGCGTGTGAGGCGTGTGCACACATGTGTGTGTTAGCAGCGGAGGGTGTGTAGGGGAAAGTGTGTGTGCGTGTGCAGGTCTGTGCTGTGATGGCTTCACGTGGACCCCTGTGCAGCAGCCCACAGCTCAGGTCGAGGGTCGAGAGGCAGGCAGGCTGGTGTCTCTCCCAGCCCAGGCCGTGCTCCATGGGGCCAGCAGGGGAGGGTCCTGTGCCCGGGCGGCAGCAGAGGCCCTACGCCCACTCCAGCCCAGGCCGTGCTTCATGGGGCCAGCAGGGGAGGGTCCTGTGCCCGGGCGGCAGCAGAGGCCCTACGCCCACTCCAGCCCAGGCCGTGCTCCATGGGGCCAGCAGGGGAGGGTCCTGTGCCCGGGCGGCAGCAGAGGCCCTACGCCCACTCCAGCCCAGGCCGTGCTCCATGGGGCCAGCAGGGGAGGGTCCTGTGCCCGGGCGGCAGCAGAGGCCCTACGCCCACTCCAGCCCAGGCCGTGCTCCATGGGGCCAGCAGGG
Organism: Myotis nattereri; assembly: GCF_964212035.1. Classification (NCBI taxonomy): domain Eukaryota; kingdom Metazoa; phylum Chordata; class Mammalia; order Chiroptera; family Vespertilionidae; genus Myotis; species Myotis nattereri. Next base: position 3,146,907 of record NC_138083.1, read on the forward strand.
GAGGGTCCTGTGCCCGGGCGGCAGCAGAGGCCCTACGCCCACTCCAGCCTCCTTCCCCGGATGGTAGCTCATCCCCGTGGTGATCAAGAGGCATCTCCAGCCCTGGCCGGTGTCCCCAGGGGTTAGAGCGTCAGTCCCAGCACCAAAGGGTCTCGGGTTCAATTCTTGTTCAAGGGCATGTACCTGGGTTGCAGGTTCGACCCCCAACCCCAGTCTGGGGCGTGAGAGAGGGAACCAATCGATGTCTCTCTCTCTCTCCACCCCCCCCCCCCCGCCCCCTTCCTTCCCTTCTACTCCCTCTGAAAAGCAATGCAAAAAATATCCTCAGGTGATTAAATAAAAAGAGGTGTCTCCTCACTTGCTGGCTCCTTGACCGAACACCCCACTGGCCCAGGGTCTTCTGGCCTTGCTCTCTCTGGAGCGTCCCAACAGGTGGTCTCTGCACCCACACCCTCCGGCCTCGGAGATGAGCCTGGGACTCAGTCCTGGGACCAGCCAGGCTGCCTTCATCCCCAGGAAGCCAACCCCTTGGCTTCCACTCGCCTCCCAGATGGTGGTGCCCACACTTCTGCCCCCGTGAACACCAGACTCACCAACCCACCCACCTGCTCTTTACCACCTGGCTACTGGAGGCACCTGGAACCCGCTCTCCAGCCCAGGGCCTGTTCTTGGGGTCCCCCCAACCAGTGGCCTAGCCAGCAGCCAGCCCCAAACCTGCCTCCCACAGCCCAGCCAGCTCCATCTCAGTGGACAGCAGGTGAGGTCCCCAAGCTGGCTCTCAGGCGGTCACAGCAGTTCCCGCTCAGGGGCCCCGTGGCTCCCAGTGCTCCTCGGAAGAACCCAGACCTCCCCGAGCCCTGGGCTCGGCCCTCCTGCCATGCCGGGTACCGCCTGGCTGGCCCAGCCTCCGGCCTCTCGGGGCTGCGCCCCTGCTGGAGCCTCCTACCACGCCCTGCTGGGCTCCTGCCTCTGCCCCACCATCTCTGTAGAAGCTCTTGGCCACTGGACATGAAGGAACCCCCACCCCAGATCCTGCTGGTGGTTAGGAAAGGACTTGGTGTGGAATCGGCCAGGCCCACAGCGATGAGAGTCCCAGGGGGGCAGGTGTGGATGGGAGGCTGCGGGGGCGGGGCTGAGACACATGGGCCTCTGAGGGTGGGCTGGGCACTGTTTTTAAAGCCCACCCCACCCAGTGACCCAGCGTGTGGCTTAGACTGAGGGCCCTGGCCTGGCAGCACTGAGCTCTGGAGGCTCAGGCCGGGCTGCCTGCCTTGAGGGAAGGCGGGGAGCGCCAAGGCAGCAGGGAGACTGTGGGATTGAAGGTGGGAGTCTGACTCCATGATGAGGTTTATGGGGCGGAGGGAACGGTACAGAGGAGAGGTGCCGCCCTCGCTGCCCATCCGCCCGCCTCCAGCTCCTCCCACACTCTCTGGCTCCTCTGAGATTCCAGGGAAGAGGTGCAGGTCACTCCAGGCAGCAGGGAGAACGGCCTGGCAGGAGGGGAGAGGAGACCGGCAGGTCTGGGGGTGCAAGGGACAGCTGACCCCGGTCAGCCCGCCCAGCCCCACTGTCCGGCGAGCCCATCTGGGCCGTGAGCAGGGCAGAAACAAGGGGAGCCCTCTGCAGGACCCTGCCCCTCGGCCAGTGCTCCCTGGGCCCCCACTGCGCCTGCCTGGCCCAGGTGTCCTCCCTGGTGCACACTGCCCCCCTCCCTGAGTGCAGCCCCTGGCAGAGCCTCCCTGGGCTCCCACTAGGCAGGCTCCCCCAAAGCCCCCACGCACCTCCAGTACCTCCTCTCCCCAGGCCAGGTTCCCCTGCTCCTCCCAAGGATTCTGGAATCTTGCTCCCCTGTGGCTGAGGGCTGCCCACCTGAGCCAGGGCTGCGGATGCACCTGAGAAGGAGGGGCGGCTGAGACTGAGGGCAGCAGATGGCAACACTACCTTTCTCTGGACCCTATTCTGACCCAGAGGAAGGTGAGTGCCTGGCAAGGGTGAAAGCTTGGGGTGGGGGTCCCTGAGTCCCAACAGGCCCCGATTGTGGGCTCAGTGGCTGAAGTTCAGGGTGAGGTGGGGCTGGTGGGGGAGGCATGGGGTGGGGTCTTCATGAGAGCGCCTGCCAGCCTGGTCTGGGCCCTGGTGGGCAGGGCTTCCCACAGGCAGGGCCCCTCCCCTTCCCTCTCCCCCCCCCCCCACAGTGAAGTGCTATTTCCCCCCAACCCTCCCCATCTCCCCACTGAGGCTCCGAGCTCGGTCTGCTCAGTCCCTCAGTCAGCCTCTCCATCCACCTCAGCAGCTGAGCCCTCTGGTTCCACAGCCCCAGCCAGAGGGGGTGGGAGGGTGCAGGAGAGGAGAGGGGATGGAAGGGCAGCGGTGGCCCTGAGCGCAGACCTCCTGGGAGAATGGGGGAGGGGCCGCCTTGAGGACTCCGGGAAGCCAGGCAGTCCTGTGTCTCCCCACCCAGCCAGCCCCAGGACACTGGGGAGGGGGAGCCGGTACCTCTGTCCTCAGGGCGGGAGCCACCATTTCCCCCTTCTCCAGGGAGCCCAGGGGCCTCCAAGATGGGCATGGGGAGCCGGGCACTCTTGTGGGGGAAGGAGTCCAACTTCTGCACATGCGCTGCGGGGGGGAGGGGGGTGAGCGGGGGCTGTGGGGGTGTGGAAGTCCCCTGCCTCCCAGGGCTCCCTGGTGCCTGTCCAGAAGAGTGGCCAGGCCAGGCTGGTTGCTGAGATTGGGTGGGGACAGAGACAGGGCCAGCGGGGGGCAGGGCTTGCGGGGGGCACTGGAGGCTCGGGGTCCTCACTCTGGATGATGGACTCGCAGGCCTGGCTCACAAGCTGGTAGATGGCAGCCCAGGACTGTGGTTCGCCCTATGAGGAAGACGGGCCACAGGGCAGTCAGGGCAGGGTGGCGCTGTTGTCCCCATGCACAGGAAGTGCCTGGGCCCCCAACACTGGCACACTTACCTTCTCTCCTCGCTCCCCCTTGGGCCCAGGCAGACCCTGAGTCAGAGGAAAAGGAGAGGGAAGTGAGCAGGGAGGAGCCCGGGCTGGCCTCTCCCTCCCCCTCCTGACCCCGGCAGCCCTGACCCCTCGCAGCCTGGGGCTCGGTCCCTGGGGAGGGAGACCAGGCATTCACGTCCCCACAGGGTGGGCACAATTTCTGCTCCTTGGAGGCTCGGAGGCATGAATCCCCAGCGGGCAAAAGACCTGCCTCTCAGATGGGTTCGGTGCCCACGGCTGGGACCGCACCCCCCCCGCCCCCCCACCCCGGGAGAACAGCCCCCGGGCCTGAGCCAGCCAGGCCTGCACACAGCACATCCCTGTCCCTTCTTGAGTGCCTCCCCTGCCTCCATCTTCCTGGCTTCCAGGAACCTGCTGGAACCCCATCCCTCCCCGCCCCCTAGAGCCCACAGGCCTATCACCTGCCCCCCACCTGCCTGTCTTGGGGCTGGCAGGGTCCCCCCACTTTCCCTGCTGCAGACCAGCCCCAGCGTCACTGCCTGCACAGGCCTCGCTTCACACACGTGTGGGCGCAGGAGGCCCCTGAGCATCAGCAACGCTGACTTTGCAAATGTGTGCCCCTCCCCCACTGTCTGTCGGGCTGTCCAGGTGTGGAGAGGACTTACCGTGGGCCCCACAGTCCCTGGGGGTCCTCGCTCCCCACTGGTCCCCCTGGCTCCCGCCATGCCCGGGTAGCCCTGCTGAGACGCAGAGGTCGCAGACTGCAGCCCCCAGCGAGTCTGGCCCCTCCTCCCTCTAGCCCTGGCCTGGTCATTCGGGTCCCCACTGTCCTGAACCCAGACCAGACCCCATGGCTTGTCCCCAGCTCCACAGGCCTGTTATTCCTGCAGGCTGTGCCTCATGTCCACCCCCGATGGGCAGCTTGGGCACACAGCCCAGGACCCCTGCTCAGAGCAGCTCCCAGACACTGAGCTCAGCTGGGACCCCAAAATGGCCAGCTTGGGAGGGAAGGTGCTTCTGAGTGAGGAGGGTCCCCAGCCCTCCAGTAGGCAGGGAGAAGGGCCTGGGGCCGCATCCCCAGCCAGGCCCACCGGGAGCCCTGGCAACTCCCTGCGATGTGGAGTTGGGGTGCAGGCGTGTCTGGGGCTGCCCAGCGGGGTGAGAAAGCCCCTCTCCAGCAGCCCTCCAGGGCACAGGACACTGCATGCCCGGCAGGGCCCAGGAAGGGCTGGCCCAGCAGAGTGAGGACTCCCAGGTCACCTTGTGGGGGTGACCACACTCAGTTCAGCCCCAAGGAACCTCAGGGGGTGTGGGTAGGGATGGGCAGGGTTGGGCTCCCGGGGGAGGTGGTGCCTACCCTAGGTCCAGGGGGTCCGGGCAGGCCAGCGGTACCCTCCAGGCCTCTCATGCCCTGATGGCCAAGGAAGGGCGGGTTAGCGGGGGCTCGGATCCCACACATTCCTCCCACAGCAGCCTACTCCTGGGAAGGGGTGCACCCCTGTGCCTCACTCTGAGAGCAGTGAGCCGGCCAAGTTCAGGGCCTGACCCCACCCTGCATGGGCTGGCATTCCCCTCCCCCCTGGCCAGGCCACGGGTCGGGGCAGATGGATGGGAGTGGGGTGAGAGAGAGGGGAAACCCCACCCCACAGCCTCCATCTCGAAACCCTCCCCAGCGGGCCTCTCCCCCACCTTCGGACCCTGGAGGCCAGCCTCCCCGGGGTCGCCCTGGTGGCCGGGGTCGCCCTGGAAGAGAGCAGAGGTGCTGGCGAGGCTGGGGCCAAGTCGGACCCAGAGCAGGCCCTGTCCCCGAGACCCTCCTGCCCACTACCTGCAGGCCCGGGAGTCCATGGTCCCCCTTCTCTCCTTTGACCCCTGGTGGACCCTGGAGGGGAAATATAGACTGAGCCCCAGGGCAAAGACTGAGGGGCCGGGGGGGGGGGGCAGTGGAGGAGGGAAGGGAGGCAACACCTACCACAGGGCCCTGGACAGTTCGCCCCTGGGTCCCTGGTGACCCCTGATGACCTCCAGGACCTCTGGGTCCAGTCTTTCCAGGGGGCCCGGGCTCTCCCTGGAGATACAGGTGGGGGGGTTGTTGAGAAGGCACCAGGCCGCTCCTACAGTCCCCCCCCTTCCCCCGGTCCCGTAGCACCCTGCCTCTAGCCGGCCTGTGGCATCCAGACCAGGTTCACAGAGGTCTTCAACCCACGGCCACCCCTGGGGGGTTCCTGCTGCGACCCTACTACAGAGCCAGGAACTGGGCCTGGGCCGCTTCTCCAGGTCCCAGAGATGGGGCGTAAAGAAACCCCGAACACCAGGGCACCTCACTACAACATAAACCAAACCTCTAAGGGGCAGACGACACCAACACTATTTAAACTGAGACTGCATGGGAAAATGCTTTGAAATCATATTTTGTGAATTAAGCATATCAATGCACCAAACTCCATGAAGAAAAAACCAAATTTTCTCTGAGTGTGAGTGTGAACATCAGCAAACCAGCGACCCCAGGGACGCGCCATTTTCATAAAACAGTCACTCACAAGCCGCGTACAATGTGGGCCACCAGCCCTGTCACGCTGACCGCCAAGACCCTGGTGACAGACGCGGTGCGGTGGGGAGCTGGGCCCTCCTGGGGAGGCACCTCGCTCCTGGGGGGAGCCCCCTGGCTGGTGGACCACGTGGGCTCCCCCCTGTGCTCTGGTGAATGTGCTGGGGGTCCTCCCCAGGAAGGTAGGATCCAGGCCCCCCAGGACTTACCCTGGGCCCGGGGAAGCCCTGCTGTCCTGAGGCTCCATTCCTGCCAGGGAGGCCCTGCAGAGGCATAGGCAGGGCTGAGCCCAGCATGGCCCTGGGTTCCAGTCCGGCCCTCGGGTAAAGGGCAGGGGCTTCCGGGTGCGGCCTCCATGCCGTTGGCCACTGTGCAGCCTCGGGGCAGGCCTCTCTGGGGAGGGCTGCACCAAGAGCGTAGAGCCAGTGCTCACAGACCTGCCTTCCCACTGCAGCCAGCCCTGGAGCCTCCCTCAGGGGGTGCAGAGGGGCTGGACCTGCCCCAGGTGGGGGTCATGACCCTGTTGCAGGCGGGATGGTCCTGGAACTCCACCCCAGTCAGGAAAGATGGGACATGCTAGGTCCCACACCAGAGGAGGGCGCGTCGGCTGGGAAGAGGGGCCAGGGGAAGGAAGGGACTTGCCAGGAGGGGCCCCATGGGCTGGGGGTGACAGGCAGCAGGGAGCCGTGTACAGTGCATTTCAGGGTGCGGCAGGCCTGGGGAAGGCTGCTCGGTCCAGGCTCCCAGCTAAGGGGCGCAGGAGGAGCCACCTTCATCTGCCAGCGGCAGCAGATGTTGCCGGGGAGGGGCCGCTGGACTCACTGGAGGTCCTTGGGGTCCTGGGGGCCCAGGTATCTGAGAGGAGCAGGTGCAGGCGGGAGGGAAGGCAGGGCAGGTCTCTCCGTTCTTCTAGAAGAAAGGAGACCCATCGTTAAATGGACCCTCTCCCAGATCTTGTCTGACACCTGGGAGGCTGGGGGGAAGGGGTGGGGACCTGATCCTGGGGGCTGACCCCAGGCTGCCCAGCACACACCCCAGGGCAGGACACCCTCTCTCACTGCCACGCGGGCCCCGGCATGGCCAAGCCCGGCATGGTACATGGGGAAGGCACAGAAAAGGGGCGGGGCCCTGAGTGCTGGGTTTTGGCCAGCTCCAGCCTGCTTTGCCTCCAGGGCCTCCCAGACGCTCCCAGAAGCCACCTCCTTCAGGAAGCCTGCCCAGATCTCCCCCAGCACCACGATGACCTGGATGGCCAGCCCCCCCCCCCAGACCCTGTGGCACTTGCCCACCTACCGACGCAGGGAGCTCGCAGCACCTGTCCTCCTCCGCCCAGGTGTCACTGCACACGATCTGCAGCATCTGGAGCTGCAGCTACAAGTCAGGGCAGGAGTTCAGTTGGCCAGATGTGGCTCAGGCAGGAGGGGCTGGGGATCTGCCGGCCCCTGAATGGCCAGGCAGGATGAAGCCGAGGCTCACCACAGCCGAGCTGCTCCGGGGGCCCCGGGCCTTGGCCAGCCTCCCCAGCGTGATGAAGCCGGTGGCGGGAGGGCTGCCCGCCTCCCCGATGGGCCTCTCGGCCACCTTCCTACAGTCCACGTAGAGCTGGACCTTGGAGTGTCCCACGGCCACGTGCACCTACGAGACACCACAGAGTTTCCCCACAGCTCTGGCCAGGGGGGAGGGAGTACCCATCACTGGGGCCCCCCCACCCCACCCCAAGTCTCTGGGACCCCACCCCCTCCTGGGCCTCAGTTTCCCCTCTGTGAAGTGGACGAAATGCACCCGCTCAGGCCCTTCTAGGATTTGCAGGAGCAGAGAAAAGGGCTGGGATGCTCTTCAACCCAAATTAAGGACGGGGCCCCACAGGATGCTGGGGCGGAGGGACCGCAGGGGCAGAGGTGGACGGGCCAAGGTGGCCCCCAGCAAGGAGAGCTCCAGCGTGGCCGCGACCCAGGGGAGTCTGCTCCAGAACACGGGGGGCATTGGAGGCTCTCGGGCAGATGAGGCACAGGCTTTGGTCTATCTGGAACCTTCCAGGACCTTGTGGAAGCTCCCGAAGAATATCCTCCTCGCTTCGGGCAGGTCAAAGGTCACCTCCTGCAAGGCCGCTCTGGGGTCGTGGCTGAAGTAGGTCAGGGACTTTCTGCCTGCTACGGGGCAGGTGAGGGGCGAGTGAGACCCCACCCACCCACGCGGGGCGGGGGGCAAGGCCAGTGTGGAGAGCAGCCCTGCCTCCTGATGGGGCGTCAGCGCCCGTGGCCTCGTCTGGAGGATCTGCTCAGGGCCACCAGCCAGTGAGGCTTCTAGGGACAGCCTGCCCCCCCCCCCCCCGCCCACCCTCCCAACTGACCGTCCAGCAGGACCCCGAGGACAGGTCGGAAGTCCTCGGCTGTCATCTGCCACAACGCAAAGGCCTCGCGGGGCGTTTCGGGGAGGAGGCGCAGGAGGAAGACGACTGTGTGCTCAGGCGGGAGGGCCGGGTGGATGTCGCTGTTGGGGCACAGGTTGGGGTCACCACAGGCCTGAGAGGGATGGGTCTGGAGGGGCCACAGCTATTCCCCAGGGCCCAGACCTATGGGAACAAGATCTCTCCTGCCTCAGTTTCCCCACGCATAACAGGGTGTAAGGGACAGAACTCCCTCCGGGGCTGCTGGGAGATTCAACCAGAGGTGCTCTGAGGACGAGGCACAGCCTCTTCCCTGCCCAGGACCGAAGGCCGTTCCATCCCAGCCAGGGTCACGATGCTGTGCCCACACCCAGCTCACAGCCACCGCCCGCTCGCCCACCTGGCTCGGCGTGTCAGCTGAGCGTCCCTGAAGAGGGTGAAGGTCCTGGTCGTGCCAAACGCGGAGGGCTCCATGGCCACCCCGCGGATGGAGGCGTACTCCCTCTCCACAAGCCCAAAGGCCGCCATGAGGTCAAAGCCTGGAGGGCCACGGTGGGGAGATCCAGGGACAGACAGGTGGGAGGCGAAGAGAAAGAAAAGCAGGTGTCAGGGTGCAGGGCAGGGGAGCCATAGAGGACACCCAAGGCCGAGAGCTCAGCACCAAAATGGGGTGTGCCCACCTTCCTCCTGCTGCTGACTCGGCCGCCCCGGGGCGCTGTCTGACCCGGCCCGCAGTCACGGATGCCCAGCAGAGTCGCACCACCCATCGGACTTAGCCACTCAGAGCGCCTGCCACTCCTCCAGTGCTGAGCGTACCAAGCGAGCGTGCAGCTCACCCCACTGGGTGCTCAGCGCCCGGGTGGGGGCGGACAGGAGTGACAGCCCGCCTGGCCCCACTTCCGGTCACAGGTGGGCCTGCCCTGCTTCGGGGTCTGAACGGCACAGCCTCATTGCTCACTCTCGGGAGACCCCAGAGAGACTCAGCCATCAGGACAGGACGGGCTCCCCTCCCTGTACCCTGCTGACACCACCTCACCACCCCGCTCGGCAGAGCTGCCTGGCCACAGCTGGCGGCCACGTGTCAGCCGTGGGAGGGTCTCACACTCGCCAGGTGACTGGGGGGCCCCTCTCCCACCCAGAGCTTGGTCAGCAGTGGCCCAGGGGGGCTGCACAGGGCCCAGGGCCCCCGCTTGGCCTCTGCCCCACTGAGTCCTCGCTATGGCCTTGGACGGTGACCTTGCACAAGCCTCAGGAACATAGACTGTGAACCTTGAGGTGCCTCCTGTAAAGGTGTGAGCCTGCCCGCCTGATGCCCTGTACTGTCCCCGGCCCTTTCCTAGGGGCCCGCGAAGAGGGGGGACAGGTCAGGGTCGGGAGCGAGAGCACCAGTCTCAGGACAGGACCCACCTGCAAGGGAGCCATCTGGGTGGAGGGCTGGGCAGGCTGCTGAGAGGCGACAGAAGGTCAGGGTCAGCGGGGAGGAGCCCCTGGGCAGTGGGCCTCCTGCGGCTGTAGAGGGGCTGGAGCCCAACTGCTGCCTTCCCTCTCGCAGGTCCTTGGGCCTGTTGTCCCCGTGCCTCAGGGACGGGGAGGGATGGGGTGGTGTCCCATCATCACAGGGTCTTTGCTTCCACTCCTGGAAGGCAGCACTCCCCATGGTGCTTCCGCTGACAGGGTATCGGCCACCCCGATGTGTCCCAAATAGCAGGGCCAGGGAGATGCCAGGGTGTGCGGGCACGCCCCCCGGGACGCACGCCGTCCAGGGCCGTGCAGGCGTGGTCCACCGCCAGGCGCTCAGGGTGTTCTGGGCGTGAAGGGCACTGAGTGCAGCAGCTGTCCACTGAGCAGTGAGGCCCCCGGCCCCAGAGGCATTCAAGCCCAAACTACAGGACCACGGAGGGGACACAGAGGGAAGCTGAGGTGGCCAGGCTGGCTGGCGCCTGAGGGCCTTCGGCTCCCAGCGTCTGGGCCTGTCCACAGCACAGTGGTCCCTCCGCGTGGGCCTGGCCTGCAGGGGCAGGGCCCGGGAACACTGACACCACGTCCAGGCGCTGGGCGCCTCTCCTGGTCATCTGCCATGGCCTGTGCGCCCGCCCACCTGCCTGTCTGCGAGCGGCCCTGTGGGCTGCACAGCTGCCCTGACCTCGGCACAGATAGAGGGCAAGGAAATGGTTCCCTGCTTTGGGCCTTGCGGATGAGGGGCCTAGCCAACCAGTGGGAGCTTTGCTGGTCTCAGCTGTCTCTACAGCTAAGTCTTCACACAAAAACCCGATTCCCTTCTGCTGGACAGCAGCGCGGGCCCTGTGCTGGCAGCGACAGGGCCTACCACCGGCGGAAGGGCCCCGGTTGAGTGGCCCCACAGTTCTGGGCGCTGGGGGCTGCCTAGGGTCTGGGGTTTCATGCCCACTCACCCGTTTGGCCTGTGGCAGTCACTGCCACACTCTCGCCTGCTCCGTACACTGCTGAGGCCAGGACCCTGTACTTGGTGGCTGCCAGCAGGTCAGGGAGCATCGCATGGCTCCTGGGTCCTGGAACAGAGACCTGGGGGCACAGCCCCTGAGCCACCTGCCACCGAGCACCTCTGCTCTCTTAGGCACCTCCGCTCCTTTGTCTGTGTCTCACCACGGAAGCGCGCGGCAGACAGGTGGCCACGCCTGCCCCCGCCACCAGGCCCCAGGCCCACGAGGGGCAATGGCTCCCTGATCCACCAAGACTCACTGATTTCTCTGGTCCGGAGCCTGAGGCCAGCATGTACGTGAGCCGGTAGTAGAGGACGTGGCCAGTGGGGGGCATCCAGCTGACCCGTAGGCTGTTTGGTGACTCAGAAGCCAGGGTCAGGTTGGAGGGTGGGCTCCGGCTGACTGAAGGGTAGTGGGGGGTCAGCAAGGGCCGGGCCAAAAGGCAGCAACATGCTTCAGCACGCTCTGTGGCACGCCCTGCCATACCCCCACCCACGCCACCCTCCTACCCCATAGCCCCACCACCCTCACCTTCCCAACACCCCATGACCCTCCCTCCCACCCCCCCACACCCCCCACACCGGTACCACACCTGCAGCCCTGAGACCTCGGGCAGACAGGGCCCCAGGTCAGCTCTGAGACCACCTTGAGCACTGTGCCCACCAGGTGACTCGGACCCTCGGCCACCCTGGGACACCTGCCTGGAAGGCCGGGGCCTTGGGGAACTGCCTATGGGTGCCCCTGGGAGTGTGAGGCTGAGGCGGTCTGGGGCCCTGGGGCGGCGCCGCCCCCTGTAGCTGAGGGGTCACCTCGGGGGCTGTAGTGGAAGGACACGGGGTCGCTGTGGGCCCCGTCCCTGTAGGAGGCCAGGATGGTGATCTCGTGCTCCAAGGGCCCCCCCAGGCCGGGCAGGACGGCTGTGCACAGGCTCCCTGGGACAGAGATCTGTGGACAGGAGGGGCAGGTGTCCATTCTGCGAGTGGTGGCCTCCCACGGGGCCTGGCTGGGCTGGGCAGGCAGGTCCCGAGATGCCACACTGGGTGGAAGCCCAGGAGCTGGGATGGGCAGGGGCCTTCTCTCTCACATACCTCATGGGCCTTCCCGTCCCCCAGAGGCGTCCACTTGATCTGGTAGACCAGCACCCCGGACGCCGCTGCGGCCGCCCACGCCAGCCGGACCGCACCCCCAGGGAGCTCTGTCATGGACAGCTGGCTCGGGCTGGGGACTTTCCCTGGAAGAGGGCAGGGAGACAGGCTGGACGGCAGGGCCTGCGCCACCCCCTGGGGTGACTCATCAGAAAGGCCTCACTGCCTGTTAGAGAGGTTTTTCTGGCTCGAGTCACACTTAGGGGCCGAGGGGACCCCCATTTTCCATGTGGGGGCTGTGCCCACATTCCCATCCTCCTCGGACTGAGCCCCGACTGCACACCGGCGGCTCCGGAGGACTCACGTGTGGTCAGGCGGCCGGTCGTGGTGGAGGAGCCGCCCCCAGGGTAGAGGCGGGTGACGCGGACAGTGTAGGTAGTGGAGGAGGAGAGGGGGCCCAGGGTGACCGAGGTGGCATTGCCAGGAGCCTCTATCTGCGAGGAGCGGCCATACGAGCGGGGCCTGGAGCTGACCCTTCAAGCTGGGAGCAGGCATCCCCTGCCTAGATGGAGACCCAGGCCCCGGCCCACTGCCCAGGACAGCCCATGGCCTCGCCCCGAGTGGGGAGAGGGCGCAGGTCTCCCACACGATGGCAGGGCCTCCTGGGGCTTCCCCATCTCCCAAACACCCCTGACAGCACTCCGGGCCCCAAGCCTCATCAGGGCTGTCATTCACCGTCATTCTTTGCTTCACACATGTCCCCCCAACCCCTGCCAGATTGGGGCCCCCAAGGGCAGGGACGGTGTCAGTGCTCTGTGAATACAGGGCAGGCAGCTGGGGTGCTGGGCCCCGTGGATGCTTCAGCACCCTGGACGCCAGTTCCCCCACAGGACATCAGCCTGCTCTCACCTGCCCCGAGTGGCTGCCCTTGCTGGACAAGTAGCTGACCCTGAACAGCTGCACCGGCCTCAGGGTGCCCTCCCAGGACACACGGGCCGAGTCATGGCTCACGTCTGAGAAGATCAGGGGTGTGGGGGGAACCAGGGGAGCTGTGGACACAGCAAGGCTTCAGGGACCAGCAGCCACTCCCCTTCCCACCCCCGAGTGAATGGGGGAAGCATAGGCGATGGCCAGGCCAGTGGGGCCACCAGATGGGGACCCCATGGAAGGCCTCTGCCCACTGGTGGGTGGCAGACGGGGGAGGTGGGCACTCACGGGTCCTGGCGTGGATGCCCCGGGCCTCACTGGCCTGTGCACCTTGCAGGCTCTGCACCCAGATGTCATAGTCCCTGCCTGGCTCCAGGCTACCCAGTAGCACCTCCGGCTGCCCAACCTGCACCTGGGGGGACACTTCCATTAGCCCCTGCTCACCTCGCTCCCCACCCCATTGGCCCCAGCTGCCTCCTCCACCCTCTGTCACGCACCTCTCTGCCCTCCTCCTCGCCCTTGGGGGAGGCCAGCGAGTACCGCACCAGGTATTGGGTGGCCCCCGCCGAGGGCTGCCAGGTGAGGTGGATGGTCCTGGGCGTCACTGTGGCCAGGGCGAGTGCCTGGGGCGGAGGCAGAGGCCCTGGAAGGGGGGCACCACAGGAGAAAGCATCACAGATCAGGGACACAGGCTGGAGGACAGCCCTGCGGGCACCCACGATGACTCTGAGTCTCTGTCCCCAAACTTCACCCTGGGCCAAGTTTCCAGCTCACAGCTCTGGGGAAAGCCACCCGCGGGTTGCTGTTTGGGGTGGGAGAGCCATGGTCCCCAAGGGGTAAACAGCCCCTGAGGAAGCCAGAGGCAGCTGGCCGCATGCTGCGTGCCTGAAATGGCAATGATGGAGCAGCGTGGGACTGCGTGGGGGAGGGCTAAGGGCGCAGGGTTTCTGTTCTAAAGTTGACAGTGGGACAGTGCATGACTCCGGGACACAGACGCCACTGCTGTGCACTTCCAGTGCGGAGCCGCGGGACGCCTCACGCGTGGTGAGGGGCTCAGGGCAGGCGCCCACTGTGGCCCAGCAGGGGCCTGGGGGCTCCAGAAACATGTGAACAGTAACAGTACTGTTCCGGCTGTGGTGATGGCACAAGTGACATCACTGGTACTCAGAGGACACTGAGGGTCGGGCGGGGGGGGGGTCCAGGGAATCTGCCTCGGACACACAGCGAGTTGGGAGTGGTGCCCCACCCGGATGAAGACTGAAACCCGTAACAGCCAGCTGCCCCACCCACCTGTGGTCACCAGGCCCCGTAGGCCCTCACCCACCCCTGCCTCATACACGGGGAACACGGCCAGCAGGTACTCTGTGCCGGAGGCCAGGCCATGCAGCTCCGTGGACGTGCTGGGCCCATCCACCTCCACCTGCAACAGGAGGAGCCTGGGTGGAGCCGGCCGAGTGGGCATGGGCAGGGCGGGGTCAGTCCTGGTTTCCTGCCAGCTCCATCCAGGGCTCCTGGAGCAGAGCAGCTCCCGGGCACCAAGCAGTCACGGGAGGCAGGAGCAGCCACAGCTGCCACAGCTGCCCGCTGACCACCTGAGTGGCCTGAGGACTCGGGCTGTGGCAGGGCCACCTGCACTCTACCCTTTCCCCACATCGATTCATCCTCCCTGGCTCTCCATTCCAGCCCCAACCCTGCATGGACAGGAGGAAGGCCACTCTCACCTCCTGGGGGGCACCACCCCTAGAAGGCCGCCACACCACCAGGTACTTGAGTGGCGGCTGCAGGGCTGGAGTCCAGGACAGGTGGACGCTGGAGGAAGTCACCTGGGTCAGGACTAGGCTGGTGGGAGTGGAGAGGGGGTCCAGGGTTGGAGGGGCTGCTGCTGGTTTAACTGAGGGAAGAAGGGTGGATGGTCAGAGCCCCAGCAGGCAGCTGGCATAGAGACTCTTCCTGCTCCCCCTGGTGGCCACTTCTAGGAAGAACAGGTGTTCCCCAGGTGGGAGCTGCAGACCCACGCAGGGCCAGGGGTAAGGGGTGGGAGAGGTTTTGGGGAGTCCTTACAGGGGAGGCAGGGCCTGGCCAGGCTTCAAGCATAGGTGACCTGCCCTGGAGTCCCCATCTGACAGTTCACCTGAACCGGGACGTGGGCTCCAGCCCTGGACCTGCTGGCAAACTAGGCGGCTGAGCAGGCCGGCCAGTGTGCTGAGCTGGGGGAAGTCCTGCACGTGGTGGACGGTGATGTCCAGTGGCGGGGACGCCAGGAGCCTCAGCTCAGCCTCATCAGCATTCTTCACACCTGCCCACGGGGCCCAGAGAATGGGAAGGGGCCCCCATGGAGCCTTGTCACTGCTTACAATCGGAGTCACCCAGCGGGTTGGGAAGCCATCCTGGTACCCAAGACTCCACAGGACCCAGGACTGGGTCATCTAACAGGGCCCCAGGAGAGATGGCAGCTGGGGCTGGGGCTGGTGCTGAGGTGAGGCTGGGCGGGGATGTGTTTATAGACATGCAAACTGGCCCATGCCCCACTGCCGTGACTGCAGCCTCCCTGCAGGTGCCCGCGGTGCTCAGAGCCTGGCGTGGGAACCATCACAGCCCCCAGGACAGGGATGGGTCCTCCCATTTTGCAAACTCGGGGCTAAGGCTCAGAGAGGCCAGGGGACCTCCAGCCCAGAGGGGCGGAGCAGGCATGCACACTCCCCCCCCCCCGCACGGCTGTGAAAACTGCAGAGATCCGGCTGCTCACCCACAGAAAAGATGTCAACACCCAGGCTCTTGAGGATGCGGCCAGCAGCACAGGCATCGTCCTGGGACTTGCCGTCCGTCACAAGAATCACCACCTTGGCTGCCTCTGGGCGGGGACCTGCTGCAGGCCTCAGGTTCTGCTCCAGCACGTGGGTCAGGGCCAGGCCTTGGGAGCAATGGGGATCAAGTGCAGGGCCTCCGCCACCCATTCTCACCCTCCTTGCCCAAACCTCCTCCAGCCATCGGCCCCACGCTCTGCCCACCGTGTCAGTCCTGGACCCTCCAGGCTGGGGAGTCTGCAGGGCAGGGACACCTCCTCCCCTACCCTCAAAGGCACGGAGGCCCCCAGTGTGGGGAACAAGGAGGAGACTGTGTTGTGGGGACACACCCAAGGAGTTGCTTCCAGCAAGGCCATGCCCACACCCACTGGCGGCCCCTTCCAGAAGCTTCTGTCTACCAGAGGAACCACTCACTTTCAGCAAAACCACCCACCAGAAAGCACATTTTGGCCAGAAAGAAACGAGGGTGAGCCCAGCTGGTGAACTCAGTGGTTGAGCATCAACCTATGAACCAGGAGGTCAAGATTCAATTCCCCGTCAGGGCACATGCCTGGGTTTCAGGCTCCATCCCCAGTAGGGGGCATGCAAGAGGCAGCCCATTGATGATTTCCTCTCATTATAGATGTTTCTATCTCCCTCTCCTTTCCTCTCTCTGAAGTTAATAAAAAAAAAAAACTTTAAAAAATAAATGAGGGCGATTTGTCATTTACAAAGGTGAGAGTGGGGGTCAGCTCCGCCCGGCACTGGGCTGGTTTTATGCACAGATCTGCCAGTCTGGGAGGGGTGTAGAGGGAGGCTGTGCGCAGGGCAGCATGCAGGGAGGGGCTGCAGGGCAGACCTGTGAATGTGCTCCCCCCTCTGTAGCGGAGGCTGTGCACGGCTGCCAGCACCTCCTCCTTGGTGCTGAAGGTGTTCAGGTCCCACTCGGTCTGGGCGTCTCCACTGTACTGAGTCAGGCCTGAAAAGACGGGTGCGGGCATGGCTGCTGGCGTGCTGGGCGGAGGCAGGATGCACACAGCCTGGCTGCCCGGCGTCACCAGGGAGAGCACATGCTTGCAAAGCCCTTGCTTTTCACACGGGACTTACCAGAATGTCCCCCCAGGAGCCAGTTGTCCCATCAGTACAGCTGGGGACCCCACCTGGCCTGGTGCTGCAGGCCACACCAGTCAGCATAAAGGTCTCCTCCCGCCCCTGGCCCACATCACGCCTGCATGGGACCCAGGGAGAGACGGTGAGGACCACCGGGTGGGGCCTCAGGGCATGGGGCCAGAACCCACCTACTTGGACTTTATCCGGCCCAATTTCAAAGGGCTCGATGATGCTGGCCAGGAAGTCTTTGACCTGCTGGAAGTGACTGTGGCCAATACTCCAAGACCCGTCCACTAGGAAGATCATGTCGGCGGGTGTGGGAGGCATGCAATGGAACTGGAGGCCAACTGGGTGGGCAAGGAAGGAGAGGTGTGGGCGAAGCCCACCGCCACTGCAGGACGCCAAGCTGCTCTGAGCTGGGCTCTAACCACCCAGGATCTCCTTCTCTGGATTAGTGGAGGGGCTGGGGCCACAGGGTTTCGGCCTCCGGCTGAGCCTTGGTGAGTCTTGGGGGACAGGTTCCAGAGGTGCTTGGATCTCACCAGACTCAGGAAACCCTGTGTGGACCTTGGGCCATGGGGCCAGCTCCTCCAAGCCCATCAAAGAAGGCTAATGGAGCCCCAGCAGCTCTGCCCTCCAGGAGCCTTGGCAGGGCTGGCCACTGTGTTTATCTATGTGAGGGCTACTATTCAAGATCAGCCCCCCGCCACACGCACGCACACACACACACGCACGCACACTCACACTCATGCACACACACTCATACACTCGCACACACACGCACACTCATGTACACACACTCATACACTTGCACACACACTCATACACTCGCGCACACGCTCTCACATACACCACACACGCACACGCGTGTGAGCACACGCACACGCACACACACACACACACAGAGGCTGACACCCAGAGGCTTCCAAGGTAGGTCAACCGACTGGAGTGGGTGTGGTCAGTACCACGGACAGCTCCATCCGCCTGCTCTGGGCTGAGGTCTCACCTCTGGCCTGAGGGCTTGTCCTGAGGACCCAGGAGCTCTAGGGACAAAGCCTTGTGACCCCTGTCTGGGGTTTGAGGCCCCCTGAGTTTAGCACAGAGACAGCACCTCCAAGCTGAGCCCAGAGTCAGGGTCAGAGGCCATGTGGAGGCTCCTGAGAAGGCAGGTGCAGTGAAACCATCTGATGAGGGAGACAGCCCTGCACTCAGGACCTTGTGCAGGAAACGGCACACCTGCTCCAGGCCACACCGCCCTTCCCCTGCAAGCTACGGACTGGCGCCCTGGCCGTCTTACCTGGCGTCTCTCTGTTTCTCACAGACGTCCTGGGGCGGCTGGGCCTTTCTGGGCTGAGCTGAGCAGGGGCCTTTCCCCCGGGGCCTCTGGGGGAGTGTGGATCCTCACCAGGAAATCCTGGGGGAGGTCACAGCTGTCACTTCTCACCTAAAACACTCAGGCTGGGGGATACCTGGGGGGTCGGGAGGATGGGACCAGGCACTGGGGCCCTGAGGACACCCCAGAGAATGACCTGCCCCGTGGGTTTGAGTGAGCCTCAGAGAGTGGCTAGAGAGCATGAGGTCAAATATCAGGAAGAAAGTTCTGGCCACGTGCAGAGAAAACATGAGACACTGGACTCCTCTCCTCCCAGAAACTTACCCTCACCCCACCTGGACCCACCCAGAGTGGGCGGGTCTTGGCTTGGGGCCAAGAGGACTCGGGGGTCAGGGTCCAGGCTCTCCACGTGGGAAGGTGTGGGCTCCAGAGCTGCCCCCAGGGGCCTCCAGCTGCTTCTGCTCGCAGAGTGACTCCTCAAAACCTCGACTGCAGAGATGCAAGTGGCTGTCAGGACCCTACCAGGGAGCAGAGGCCTTGGGGGGCTGTGGACCTGTCCACACAATCCTCCCTGCAAGGGCACATCCCAGGCTCCATGGGGAACCCGTGTGGGGGACAGTGGACTTACTCACAAACTCCCTCTGAGCCAGCAGGACATTCCCTGAGCTGGTGAGCTCAAAGATCTGCAAGGTGTACCCCTTGGAGGGGCTCAGGCCTCCCACTGTGGCCTTGGGAGTCTTGGTGGTCAGCATCACCTCCTGCTCCACGTCCCCTGGGATGGGGTTGGAAAGAGCTGGTGAGGCCAGCAAAGTGCGTGTATATGTGTGTGCCCACATGGGTATCCCATGTGTGTATATGTGTGTGTGCATGTGTGCCCAGGCTCCTCCTCATTCCGCACACACACTGCCCTGCTCGGGCGCCCGCACCACACCCGGCCTTGGGGACTCTGGGGTCCTGGTGTGTTAGTACCAGCTGTTCTCACACTCACTCTGTCCCAGAGGTCTGTCATTCTTTCCTCCAACCCGACCCATCCCCCAGCTGCACCCCACCTGCTATGTGCTAGACTGCACATAGCAGTCTGAGCCTTGGACATGAGAACAGTCCACTCCCATGTTCCCCGCATACTCTTACAGGAGCTGAGCACATTTCCCAGGGAGAGCATGACACAGATCCCATGAAAGCAGCATTCACACATCAGCTCAGCAAGCACTGCCTTTGCCTGCAGTTCCACACCAGCTCGGGCTGCACGCTGGGCAGCGCCAGGCCTCAGCTCAGCAGGCACCCCTCCTGCTGCGTTACGAAGCCCAACAAGGCTGTGAAGAGTGGGAAGAAAGGACAGGACAAAGGTGGAATGAGTGTAACCAAAAAAAAGTAGGAAGATGAGTATTTAAACCCAAATCTGCAGGTCATTCAATGTAATAGAAATTGGGAAAAAGTGTTTCAATTAAAAGGCCAAGTCTGTCTCACTGTCTGAAAGCAACACCAACTCTGCGCTCCTTGGAAGATGCACCTAAGATAAGTGAATAAGAGATCTCCCTGGACCAACACGATGGCACAGAAGGGAGAACCTCAGTGAGAACACCACCAGCGAGCAGGAGGAAGCTCCGTGGTGAAGGGCCGTCTGCCAGGAAGACATGATTTAAATGGCGCCCCTATAACAGCCTCAACATACAAAGCAACAAAGGTGAGGCAACAGAGAAAGACGCACCTATGACCACAGTAGGGGATTTATGGATTAGTGGACTAAAAACCAGGGAGGATCTAAAAGAATCATCAGCAGATGTAAAGACACCCTACTGAACAGGAAACATATTGGCAAATCATATCTGATAAGGGGCTAGTGTCCAAAATATATAAAGAACTCATACAAATCAATAGCAAAAAACCCAAATCATCCAATTTAAAAATGGACAAAAACCTGAATAAACATTTCTCCAAAGAGTACATACAGGTACATGAAAAGATGCTCAAAGTCACTGATCATCAGAGAGGTGCAAATTAAAAAGACAATGAGGTACCACCTCACACCTGTCAGGATGGCTACCATCAACAAATCAACAAACAAGTGCTGGCAAGGATGCGGAGAAAAGGGAAGCTTTGTGCATTGCTGGTGGGAATGCAGACTGTGGAAAACAGTATGGAGGTTTACAAAAAAATTAAAAATGGCCCAGCCAGTATGGCTCTGTGGTTGAGCATCAACCTATGAACCAGGAGGTCACAGTTTGATTGGTCAGAGCACACGCCCGGGTTGCAGACTCGATCCCCAGTAGGGACATGAGGTAGCTGATGGATGATGTTTCTCATCGATGTTTCCATCTCTCTTTTCCTCTCCCTTCTTCTCTAAAAGTGAATAAAAACCTATTTTAAAAAAAAACAAAACACTTAAAATGGAACTGTCTTGCCCTAGCCGTTTTGGCTCATGGATAAAGGGTCAGCCCATGGACTGAAGGGTCCCGGGTTTGATACTGGGCAAGGGCATGTACACATGTACCTCGGTTGCAAGCTTGATCCCCAAGCCTGGTCAGGGCGTGTGCAGGAGGCAACCAATCGATGTATCTCTCTCATATTGATGTTTCTCTCTCTCCTTTGTCTCTCCTCCTCCCTTACTCTCTCTCTAAAAATGAATGGAAAAATATCCTCGGGTGGGGATTAGCAAAAATAAACAGAATCTACAGAACAAGCTGATTGATAAAATAAAATAAATGGAACTGCCTTCAGGCCCATCGATCCCACTTCTGAGTGTCCATGCGAAGGAAACTCGATCACTGTCTCCAGTGGGCACAGCGCCACGTCCAGTGAGCGCTGCTCACACAGCTGACGTCATTCACACTGTTCACAACCATGGACGAATGGCTATGGGAACGTGACAGACACACATGGAATATTACTCAACCACAGAAATGAGGAAATCTTACCACTTGAAGAACATGGATGGACCGTGGAAGCATTATGCTAAGAAAAATAGGCCTAAGACAAATATTGTACAATCTCACTTATATGCGGAACCTAGAAACTCATAGGGGAGATGGGACTGTGGCTGCCAGAGGTGGAGGGCTCGGGAAGGGACTGGAGGAAGGCCACAGGTACAGACTCCCAGGTATAAGTCAGTCGAGGGTTGTAATGTACCAAACTGACTATGGCTGATGCTGGTCTAGGATACACAGGGAAGATGTTCAGAGAGTGAGTCCCGTTTTCGTCCTATCACTCTGCTGTATCTTGGAGAGAGGGTCACTGTGAGAGGCAGCTGCTGCAGTCCTTTCACTGCAATGTGAACCAACCCCCCGTAGGCTGTGCTGATATGCTCACGGATGTCAGTTACTGCTCACTAAAACCGGGAAAGTATAAACGATTTGGAAAATGAGGGAGATGAATTTGGCTTCATGAAAATATTAGAAAACTACACCCAAGTCAAGGGGTTATTCCTGGGAGCAGAGGGCAGGTGGGACGGGGGGTGGGGGGTGGGGGGGGGGGACTGTGGGCCCAGGACGGCCCCTTTCCCCCAGGGGCGAGCTCAGGCCCCGCATCACTTTCCGCCTGTCCCGCGATGACACTCTTGTCCATGGGCTCTCCGTCGGCCATGTCTGCGGAGCTCTGTGGCCAGCCTGTGCCAGCCTCCAGGACCCCTCGGCCTCCCTCCTGGCCCTGGAGGCCCTCCCAGCCACCAACATGCAGGATCCTGAAAGGGCTCTAGCTGAGCAGGGATCCAGTTTCTTCAAAAGCCAGTGGCTGGGCGCCTTCTGCATGTGCCGGGCATGGGGTCACGTGGGAAACGTAAGATTCTCCTACTACACGCCCCACCCCAGCAAGGAGGGCAGAGTCACACAGCCACGTGGCTGCTGAGACGCAGACTTGGGCAGTGACAGCCGTGCACAGCCGCTTTCCATCCTCACAGCGGGTGGGGAGGTGCAGGGCCATACCTGCCATGGGCTTCACCTGCACCAGGTAGCCAAGGCCACCCCCCTCCGACTCCGTCCACTTGATCTGCAGCTGGTCCTCGGGCAGCACAGCTAGCTTCAGGCGGCCATTTGCTGGGGAGACAGGACAGGGTGGTCAGGACTGACCCCCAGGAGCCACCCCAACAGCTGTGGGGGGCCAGGGGACCTGTCTGGTGTGAGGAGGCCTTGGCCCTACTGCAGGGACCTTAAGAAAATGAAGCCCAGCTCAGGGCTGGAGGGGGACCGGGCCCTCCTAAGGGTCCAAGGTGCCAGGACCACCCCCACTGGCTCTCTGAGGGGTGTCCCCCTGCCCGGGCTGAGGCTAGCATCCCGGAGACACCATACTGCCCCGCAGGCGACAGCAGGCCCTGAGCCAATTAGGCAGCTACACCTCCCTGGATTCCCTGCCAAGTCTGGGTGGGGGTGGGCGGTGGGAGAGGCAGCTGTGTGGCTACTGCAGACCCCCAACTGCTGAGGTTACAGCGAGGTTCACACAGCCCTATGGGGTGGGCGCCCTGGAATGTGAGGGTGCCGTGAGGGTGCAGCTTGGAGGACAGGGAGCAGTGGTGGCCTGAGCCCGGGCATATCCTGACCTCCCAGGCAAGCTTCCGGGAGTTCCACCGTGAGAGCAGCTATTTTTGGAAAATGGGGACAGAGATGGGCTTCTTCTGGCCGCCCCCTGAGAGCTGGGTGCGCGGGGAGGAGGGCAGGGGCTGGGGGCACCCGTGCAGACACAATGATGCTTCAGAGCAGGAGCAGCTGAGCCTGCCTCCGGTGGGGGTGGGGGGCGCTGCTCCCTGCAACTCCAGGCTGAAAGACAGGAATGTCTGGGGCTTTGAAAAGCCCCTTGTGAGCAGGGGCCCAGCTCTGGCTCATGAAGAGCCTCTGTGTGTCCCTGTGCCTCTGACATGCTGGGGGAGGCACCCCATGCTGCCTCTCGGGCCCCGATGTTGGGGGTCTACACAGGATGCTGTGCAGACAGCGCCCGCCTCCACCGGCCATCCTCAGGGAAGGGCTGCCATCGCAGCGCCTGCGGGAATCCTGCAGGGACCTGGTGCGGGGCTGCCGGCAGGGTCCTGAACTCATTGTCATGGGGCACCGAGTGACTTGACCCCACCTTGGTGTGGTCCTGTCAAAGCCCCCGGACTGAGGGACCCCCCAGGCGCAGTCACCCACCTGGTGCAAAACCAAACCGAAGTCCTGCCACAAAAATAAGAAAGCAGGTGGGCTCCCCTTGGCCTGGCTGTGCCGCACCAAGCAGAGCGGTCCTAGCTGTGGCCCACGGGGTGAGCTGGGACAGGGGGAGGCGGCCCTGCCCTCACTCCCCAGGGGCTGCACGCTGGGCTAAGCCGGCTCCAGAGCCTCAGTCCCTGGATGCAGAGGCCATCCCAGCGCCCACTCACCCAGCTTTCCTGGGACAAACTCAGTCAAGATGCGACCCTTTTGGGGTGTCACAAACAACCCTGCAATGGACGTTGACCCCTAAAGGGAAATGGAATACATGCCCTATAAGATGTGGTCAGATGGAAGGCGCCACACAGAGCCAGGCCACGTGAAGGGCTGAGGGAGAGGCTGCTTGAATGCAGCTCCCCACGCGCCTAAACAAGCAGGGAGGGTCACCTTGCTGCAGGTTTGTAGTTTGTAAGGTGTTCATGGAACAATTAATAACAGAACATTAATATGAGAGAATTAGCTGCAGAGTATTAATACCTGTTTTAAAAAAATTAACCAGAAAACAGAAGCCTCCCCAAGGCAAAGTGAAAGGTCACAAGGCCAAAGGTGAAGCAGCCAGCTGGAGCCTAGACTTGGCAAAGGAGCACAGATGACCCCTTGGGCCGTCTTGTCCCGTCTACTCTGAGCACCAGTTCCACCGGGACAGCCACCACGGGGGCCAAAGCAAAGTCCCCACCCCTTGTCCTTACCTTGTTCCTGGCCAAGTCCCAGGGCGACACCCAGCCACAGCCAGAGGCAGACCCCTAAGTGGGGGTGCACGTGGGCACCCATGGTGCTCAGCCTGGGGAAGGAGAGGCCGCTCAGCCTTCTGTCCATCTGTCCCCTCCTGATGGCAAAGCCAGAGCTTCTCCATCCACAGCGGGGACTGTGCCCCCTCCAGACGTCCCTGGACGCTGCACCCTCAGCCGCTCGCCCCACCCACTGTGGCCACGTCTGCAGGTCCCACAAGAGCTTTCTGAGCTAGAGGTCAGCCGCCCCTCTGCCAGCCACCCCACCCCCGACGCTGGTTCAGCCGCAGCTGGGCCCCCATCTCGTCCTCAGGACTTCCCACGGCCAGCTGGCCGGCTCAGCCCTGACCCGCGGCTGCACCCACTCGTCGCTAGACCAGACTGGGATGGTGCTGTCAGGGCCGAGGGGCCTGGGGAGGAACAGGCGGCTGGGGTAGGACCCAAGTTTGAGCAGAACCTCTGGGGAGAGCAGGCCTCTCAGTGGGGAGGTGGAGTTGGGGTCATGGGGGAGCCCTCTGGGGGCACCCCTCCCTCCCAAGATGCCTCTGAGCCTCTGCTGACAGTGCAGAGAGGACACTCAGACCCTTGGCCACCCTCACCCAGTCTCACCCAGGGCGGGGGTGGCTGAGCTCTTGGGCTCGTCAGGCTGTGAAGGGACCGGGGGCTATGTGGGTGCTCTGGGTGCCTGGGCCCTCCTGACCCACAATCTGAAGCAGATCCTTCTCTCCCCAGAAACCTGGCCTGACTCAGTTGGACCCCTTCCAGGGGCAGAGCCCTCCGCCCACCTCTGGAGCTCAGCTCCTCCCGGCTTCTCTGAAAGGTCCGGGTCACCCTCAGACCGGAGCGCATCCACCCAGCCCAGTGGCTCAGGCCGGTCACCAACCTGCTCCGTCCACTCAGGTCCTGTTGCAGCCACAGGGAGGCCAGGGCTTATGGAGGCCCTTCCTCCAACATCACTGCCCCGCCCAGCGCTCAGCCTCCTCCTGCCCTGGCTCTCCACCCTTCCCATCGGCTGCCCAGGACCTTTCTCTACATGGGGCAGAGATCCCAGGGTAAAGGACCCCATCTCATGGTGTGGCGGGGACCCCACAGAGTGTGGGGCACAGCACTGACCCCACACCTTTATCCCTCCCTCCACAGGGTCTGCCCCAAAGAGGGGCTCAGGAACAAAGGCCACCACAGATGGCCCTGGACACCAAGATGGGGGGCTGGGCATTGGGTTTCTCTGGCAGCGTGGACCCCAAAGGCACGCCAGCCAGCCCCCCTCGCCAGTCCTCCAGCATCACTCCCAGGTCAGGACCTCAAGCCCCTGGGTCTGTGCTGTGGTCCCGGTGCCCAGGCCCACACCCACCCTCCTGGCGAGCCCCCTCTGCACAGGCCGCCTCTCTAGCACCCTCCGCAGTCTGCAGCCTCAGCCATACCCTCCCAGCCAACCCAGATGGTCCCGCAGCCTGGCAGACCTGATCCCAGGAATCAGCGCCTAGATGGGGTGCCCACCCCGCCCTCACCCCCACCCAGCCCAGGTGGTTGAGAAGGGCAGGCCTGACCTCTGGGTGCTCTCAGGGCTCAGGTTTGCAGGCAGAGGTATTTGGGGGGGGCAGGCACAGAAAGCACAGGTCCTCAGGTTAGAGGAAGTGAGATTCGCTGGAGGCTGGGGCACATGGGGGGGAGCGGTGGGCTAAGGGCAGGGCTGGCCCTCCCCAGGCCCCTACCTTGCCCATGGTCCCAGAGCACTGAAGCCTCAAGCACAGGCGAGGTTGTCGCAAACGGGGAGCAGACAGGCACTGCTCTAGTGCCAACCTTGGGGACAAGCCAGCCTGTAGCAGCTCAGACAGGAGCTCCAAGTGGAGGGGGGAGACCCAGTCAACAGTGCAAGGAGACAAGTGCCCCCAAATGCCACAGGGACAGTGGGGGGGGGGGGACCAGATGCGCCCACTCCTCCCTGCTCCCCGCTGCTAGGAAGGCCTGGCCATCAGGCAAAATGGTTACTGGTTGCCCAGGCGAGGCCCCATTCTGCTCCTGGCCTGGTGGGGGCTGGGCCCGGGCTGGGCACTAGGCCTGCCTTCCTCCCTGAGCACACTCTAATTCAGTGGTTCTCAACCTTCCTAATGCCGCGACCCTTTCATACAGTTCCTCATGTTGTGGTGACCCCCAACCATAAAATTATTTTCGTTGCTTCTTCCTAACTGTAATGTTGCTGCTGTTATGAATCGTCACGTAAATATCTGATATGCAGGATGGTCTTAGGTGACCCCTGTGAAAGGGTCTTTCGACCGCCAAAGGGGTCGCAACCCACAGGTTGAGAACCGCTGCCTGTGTCTGCGCTCACTAAGGTGTCCTGGGCGGGGCCACCTGGGCTCAGAGGGCCAGTCCAAGTCCAAGCGCTGACCGGGCTCAGGGGTGGGGTTGGGGCAGAGCCTTGTGTTGGGGGCAGACAGCAACCGGAGCGCTGGTGCTGCTTTTGGTATTTGTCTCTAAAACTTTGGGCATTTTCTTCGAAAAGAGAGAACTGCAGCGAACGCAGGCAGGAAGTTAGACTCAGAGCAGCACTCACAACCCCAGGCAGCCCCGGAGGGTTTATTCGTGCGTGTGGCGGCTCCCACAGCAGCCAGCTCCTGCCCGCCATGGCACCCGGAACGCAGGAGGGGGAGACGGGGAGGTCGGAGCAGGACAGCAGCCGGCCTCTAACCCCTGCAGCCATGGAGTCCCAGAGTCCCGCCCAAGGCCCTGTGTCCACGCTGTGGCCGGGTTTCTGCTCAAGTGGAAGGTGCTGGAAGAGGGCAAAGTGCAGACACAGTGGCTGCCAGCGGTCGGGGCCAGGCACGGCACGCCTACCAGTTGTGGTTGTCCCAGCCCTCGTCCACCTGAGCGGCCTTCGGGGCTGCCTTCCTGGTGGTCTTGGGCCGGCCCTCCCCACCGCCCCCCCAGGCCTCCCCGCCATCGCTGTTGTCACTGTTCTTATGGTTGGATGTGGAGGCCGAGCCCCAAACGTCCCAGCTGTCTGAGCTCCGCTTCTCGGCCGAGGCATCAGCGCACGTCCAGCTGTCGCTGCTCGGGGACCTGTGGGCCTTGGCGGGGTCAGTGCTCCCGAAGGCCTCCCAGAAGCTCTGGTCGATGGCGCTGTTCTGGGAGTTGTCCCCTCCGCTGTTCTGGTAGCTCTGGTCCTCCAGGGGCCTTGGAAAGAGGGGGGCTCTGAACAACAATTTCCCAAGCCCCTGGCCTTCCCTTGGCACCTCCCCTGAGAACGGGGACCCCCAGGGAAGCCTGGGCTCAGTGCAGCTCAGATAGGCCTCCCGCAGGAGCTGAGAGGGTGCCTTGAGGGAAAGGGAATGAAAACCCAAAATGCGGAGGCCCTCCCACTGTCCAGATGACTGCTCAAGCCGAAGGCTGTCCCGCCACTCCCCACGGCCACACCAATGGAACACCACAGCACCTGGGCAAGAAAGCAGTGGCTTCCTGCTCCGGGGCCTGGGAAACGCAACCCATCGGGGTGGACTGGCATTGCCCACCAGGCCCAGCACGGCCATCTCTTCACCAGATCCTCAGGATCCCCCCAAGGGCCAGAGAAAGAGAAGGGCGGCACACTGGGCTCTAGCAGGAGGGCCTCCTGCCCGCCTTGGCCCATCCCCCAGGGAGGGGGTGAGACTCCCCCCAGCCCTGGGCAGCAGCAGTTCCTCCAGGTCAAGGGGAGAGCGTCGGAGCGAGGGGTGAGGGGCACCAACCAGCCGCTGCACCTCTGGGCCTCCTGAACCCATGAGGGTGCTGACTGCCTCCGAGGCCCTGGAGGAAAAGCCCAGGGAAGGGGCCACCTCAGGACAGGAGCCCGGGCATACCTGTCCGCGGGGTCCTCTGCTCGCCCCGAAAAGAAGGTGGTGACGTCCCGCCAGCCCTTGCTGCCAGCTCCCTGGACCTGGAGGGGATGGGACGCAGCTCAGGCACGGAGCCCAGGGCAGCCTCTGCCCAGCGACCCGGCCAAGCTCCGAAAGGCAGCCACAGAGCCGTCCCTGCTGTCACTACTGTTCGCCCCAACAGGGTCTGCCGGCAGGCAGGCCGCTGGGGGACAGTGAGGGCTGGGCCCTCAGGAGCAAGGGAAACTCGCTGCAGGCACAGGAGATGGGGCCGCACCCACACGCACACTCCACCCCCGCGGTGAGGTGGAGATAGGCGTCCCCAGCATGCCCAGAGCGTCCACACTCACCAGGGACGGTCAGCGCAGCAAAAGGATAGAAGGAAAAGAAGCGACAGGTTAGCGCCTGTGCCACCCATGAAGCTGTCTCCACATTCCTCTCGCCGGCACGGAGCCGGCTTACAGGCAGCAGCGGCCAGGGCCCCGGCCGCAGAAGTGACCTGGGCACGAGTGCCCGGCCTATGGCGCCCGTGCCAGCGCCAGAATGTGGAGACCGGCTCCAGCTGTGCCCACGTTTTGACGGGCACCCTACCTTGGACGCCAGCTGAGACACCCCACTGGACACATCATCAAAAATCTTTCCCTCCTTCACCTGCGTGGACCAGCAGTGTCGTTACCGGGGAGGTGGGGTGGGGGGGTGGGAAGGGGGGGTGGACAGGCAGAGCCCAGCACCGTTCCTAACGAAGGACAGCACCCCCCACAGCAGCTGACCCCAACCCCACGCCAGGCTAACACTGCAGCATCTCCCACCACCTCCTGAGGACGGGGCACTGCCCCTAAACCCCCAGCCACCAAAGGGCTGGGGACACGAGGAGGAGCACGGGGAGCACACAGGGAAACACAGGGAGTGCATGGGGACATGGGGAGAACATGGGGAGCACATCAGGGGACACAAGGCACACAGCCTGCCCACTGCACCAGCTGCCCTGGGGACAAGGCCCATGGGAGACAGAAGAGCATGGCATGCGGAGTGGGTGTTACCTTCTCCTGGGCAGGTTTGAGGACATTCTCGTTCAGACTGTGGCCCAGCTCTGATGCCTGCATGAAGGACAGACGCCATGAGAGGGAAGTCAGGGAGTTCCTGGCACCATGTTCACCCCAGGACGAGGGTGAGCACAGCGGCTGCCAGTTTTGCAGGCAGAGACAGCAAGCAGTCCACTGGCATACGGGACTCACAGCAGCTGCGTAGAAGTGGCCCCGAGCACCCTGACCACAGAGGCCGGACCCGCTGCGTCCTGCTACACAGTCTTACGGGCAGGGGCCCGGGGACAGCACAAGCCCGGGGTCCGCCCTGCCCAGCCTTCGCCTCCAGGGTCTCCCCTCAGAGCCCAGTGGATCCTGCCTGGTGAAGACAGCCCGGCCAGTAGCAGGTCACCTCACATGCTCCCCAGGGTGTAGGGGCGCAACCTCGGCAGCCCAGCGTGAGCCCCCGCAGCCACGGAGAGCGAGCATCAGGCGCTGGCTGAGGGGAGGGGACAGAGCTGGGAGATGATGAGGGGGGGGCAGGAGTGGGGTGACAGGGGCTGTGAGCAAGGCCTCAGGATGGGTGCCAGGACCTCACTCCTGGGATAAGACACCTTTGGAGTGTTTGGTTCAAGAAAATTACTCCGTGCAAGTCTTGCCAAGTAGCTCCCGTGGATTCCAGGCCATCAGTGCCCATTGCATTCTGGGTCACAAAGGAAGTGTGGGTCCCCAAGCAGCTTGCATGGGCCAAACAGGAGCCCATCAGGCCAGTGAGAAGTTCTGAGCGTGAGCACACGTAAGCACAGACACAGGACAGGCCACAGCAGGCGACAGCGGAACCTAGCACAGGCCCCGCAGATGAGGGCGTGCTGAGGGTGACACGCGGACGCGGTGCCTTACCAGCTCCGGCTGCTGCCTGGAACCCCAGAACTTTACCCAGCGGCACAGGGATCGAGTGGGGAAAGAGGAGAGAGCAAGGCAGTAGAGCAGCATGGGCACCCCCAAAAGCACCTCGAGTCACATCACTACATCACCCTGACGGGGCCCCAGAGTGACTTTGGAGCCCCCTTCACTGTCACTGAACCCTGCTTTCCACTCCCACTGACCACCATCCAGAACCATGTGAGCGAGGGGTTCAGGGGCTGAAAGAGTAGGGGCTCAGAGAAGCAGAGCAGGGGCCCCCAGCAGCGGGGGAGAAGCCACCCCTCCCTCACTTGGGGCCTGGGATAGCCCTATGGCCGCTGCCTCATGAGTCCTAACACCAGCCCTGAGAGGACAGGCCAGCCCAGAGCCCTGGCACCTCCGGGGGACTGCAGGGACCACTAACCAGGATTTGAAAAAAGAAAAGGCTGCAGCCGAGACCCCTGCCTCCAGGAAGAGAAGGCACTGACCAGGGACACGGGACAGACGCCAGCCCCAGGGGCCCACAGAGGCTGGCTGGCAGACGCAGCCTCGCCTCCGTGACGCTGAGCCTCCTCGGTCCAGTGGAGCCGCCTGCCGCCTGCTCCTTCTTGATGCGGGGGCTCTGCCGGTGGCCGCGTGGCTGCCCAGCACCCAGGCTGCGATGGACAGGGTGACTTTCCAGCCCCACAGCCCCACGCAGGTGCAGCCTCTTACCCTGCCTGCCAAACCCGCGGACACCTGAAGGAGCACGGCGGACATGAACTTGGGAGGCGCCCACACACACAGGCCAGGCAGTGCCCAGGCTGCACACAGCACTGCCCCCGCCTGGAACGTGGGCCCGAGGGCACCCCCGGGTGTGCCAGACCCCGACAGACAAGGAGGGTAACAGAACACAGGGCGCAGCCTTCCTGTTACCTTCTGAGTTGCCTGGGATCCAAACCTCGTAGCCTGGAAAGGAAACAGAAGGCTGACTGTCCTGAACGACGCCGCCGCATTTCTGCTGGGCTCACAGGCGCTGTCCCAGGCCTGCCGATGCCACTGGGCACCAATGCTCCCCTGCAGTGGCTCCGAGGGCACAGCCAGGCTGCCCAGCACACCAGCCCCCACTGGAGGGAGGCTGGCGGGGGGCAGGGGCACCCATGCAGTCACTGGGCCAACTGTCCTACTTGCTCTCTGGGACACGGGGCCCCCACTGGTGCCACCCCAACCCCACCTTTATGTGCTTTTCCACAACCCAGCTGGTGCCACCCCCTCTGGATGCCCAGTCCCCCAATCACTATTATAACAGGAAAGGAAGAAAAGCCTGGCCACACATTCCGCTGAAAGGTGCTCGGACCTCCCAGGAACAGCCCTCCTGAGAGCCAGCTAGACCACACGGCCAAGTGGTGGTGCCAGTGGGGGTGGGGAGGGCATCGTGCCACGGGAGCTGGAAGGGGCTGGAGCCCCTCAACGCCGGGCTCCTCTCAGGGCCTCCCCCCTCCCATTCACAACAACTCCTCCCTCCCCTGCAGGCCGGCCAGACTGTGCGGGTCGGGCCCGGGGACGCTGGGATGGCACTTACACCCTCTTTAGCTGCTGAGGCAAACCTGCTGGCTCCGGTGGTGAGGCTGCTCCAGCCCTGGAAGGAAGCAGAGGCCACGTCAAGGCCACACGTGGCTGCCCAGGTTGCTTTCTGCCCAGGTCGCACCGCACCATCCACCTCCAGAGGAGGCCTGATCATCTCTGTCACTTTGGGGCCCCGTCAGGGTGATGTTAGTGACAGAAGAGCCAGGCCTGGACCACAGGGTGGCACCATGGGCCCCGCCCAAGCCCCTGCCTTAGTTCCTCCTACAGCTCTCGATGCCCCCACCTGCCCTGAGGGGAGAGCCTGGTGTCCACTGCAGACAGACCAGTCCTAGGGCGGGTGGGGCACGACAACCTCTTCTCTTTTGACTAAGTTCAAGTTTCCTCCTAAGCCTCTAAAACCAACTGCAACTATTTAGGAACACAAACATCTGACTTAAATCCGCCACAGCTTTTCGTTCCCGAAGCAACGCAGAGGGCTGTGCGCAGGAGACGTACTCATCAGATATGGAGACAAACCCCTGCGGGTGCCGGGACAACAGACACGAAACACGACATTCTGAGGGCGGACACCTTTCTCCAAAGAAATTCCTGCCCAGTAGGTTGTCACTACAGACCTGCCTCCCGCCCCGAGACCCAGCTGAGACTGGCGATAGGTGGTTTTAAATAACTTACTGAGCAGCTCATTCCTCTCTGGAGTAAGTGTGCACGGGGCAAGGGGGTGTGAAGTGGCAGAGTGAGCCTCCTGCGCGCCTGAGATAGGATCCCACAGAAGCGGCCGGGAGGGGCAGCTTCCGAGAGCTTCCCTCAGCTCTGAGCACACACGGCCCCGGCGGCCTTGTAGTCCCATGTCCGCCTGTGCGTCCTTCACCTGGCCCTTCTGAGAGCCTGTCCCACCAGCAGAGGAGCCCTCTCCTCCCAGCATGGCCCTCAGGTGACTGCGAGTGGTCCTATCACATCAATGCTTTGATGGAGCAACACCCATTTTTTAAAAAAACAGTGACTACTTCCTTGGAATACAATGGTTCAACCGGAAGCAGCCTCAGCAGGTAGGGGCCGTGCATGGCTGAGGGTGCCATCCCCAGAGGGTGCTGGAGCCGGGCAGCTTAGAGACTGCCACCAAACCTCATCTTTCCCAGACTGGCCAGCAGAGCAGCATGAGGACCCACATGGGCCGGGCCGGGCGGTGCCAGATCCACACAGAATGTTGGTTCTTTGGAGGAAATGCTCCTTGCTAACTTGAAATGTATGCTTGTTGCCAAAGTCAGTAAATGAGTGAAAACTTCTGGATCTGAACGACACACCGAGGCATGGTGGAGGAGGGCCGCACAGGCTGCCTGGGCCGGCGCCGGGGGGCGCACTCACCGAGTACAGGGACGACATGGCGCTGTTGAGGAAGTCGTCCTCCTTCTTCGGAGGCAGCACCGTGTTTCCAAACCCCACGTAGCGACTCTCCGGGGCCCTGGCAGGGAAACACAGCAGCCACCGCACTGCCCACCGCAGCCCCTCCTGCTGCGTCCGGCTGAGGAGCCCCCATGGCAAGGCCAAGCCACCACGCAGGGCGGCAGGAGCCATCCAACACTGCAAGGTGATGGCTCCAGGACAACCCGCAACAGAAGCGTGTTCTTCCCCTAAGTCTCAGACTCCTCCCGCTCCAGACCCCACTCCGAGCGGGCTGGCAGTCCTCGCCTGAGCGACCAGACCTCCGGCTCCCGGCGCCCTGGGCCTCACCCTTGGTAGGAGCTGAGGTCCTCGTTCAGCCAGTCCTCAAAGGCCTTGTCCGAGGAGGCAGTCGAGCTCTGCGGCTGGCCGGAGGCCCTGAAATGGAGCTGACGGTTGGTGCGGCCACCAGAGGGCAGCAGACGCCTGCGGCTACCACAGGGGCCTTTGGGAGGTACTGTCAGGACCCCCTGGTCACACCTAGGCGCCTGTAATAGCGCAGCGAGGCCGAGCTGGGCTCCAGCTCTATCCGGAAGGTAGCTCATGAAGCCGACAAGAAGCAGGGAAGACGGTGCAGCCTTATGGACAGGGCCTAACAATAGGGGCAACAGGTGGGGAGGACCCTGGCACCCCCGGGGTGACTGGGGAGCCTTCTGAGACCAGTCACACCGAACACCAGCCTCTGATGTCTGAGATGCAAGATGAGCACCATGAGGCCAGCTCACCCACAGTGTGCCTGCAGTCTGGGGGGGGGGGGGGTGACCCTCACAAAGGACAGGAGACACATGTCCTTCAGAACTGCTTTCATGTCATGGGCACATTCTAGACCAGGGGTCCTCAAACTACGGCCCGCGGGCCACACGCAAATACAAATATTGTATTTGTTCCCGTTTTGTTTTTTTACTTCAAAATAAGATATATGCAGTGTGCATAGGAATTTGTTCATAGTTTTTTTTTAAACTATAGTCCGGCCCTCCAGCGGTCTGAGGGACAGTGAACTGGCCCCGTTTAAAAAGTTTGAGGACCCCTGTTCTAGAAGGATCTGCGCTGGGCTGGTGCCTGAGCAGTGTAGAGGGCAGGTTTTCTTCCAGACACATCTTCCCTGGTTGACAAAAAAAGCTTATATTGTTTTACAATATAAAAGGTTGTTTTCCCCACTGCTTTTGGGAGGAGTGCACACGGTAGCTGTCACCAGGACAGCACAAGGACCCTGAGCTAAGGTCAGGGACAGCCGAGAGCAGCGGCCAGAGGAGCGGCTACCGGTAGGCAGTGGAAGGCAGCGTCTTGGACTGCGGCGGGGTCCAGTTCTGTGCAGGCGATGACTCCAAAGACCATTCTCTGCCTTCGGCCAGAGCTGCCACCTGCCGAGGGAACAGGGGGTTAAAGTACAGGCTTGTCAGGGCCACCCTAGGTGGTGCTGGCTCCAGTGGACCCTACTGTGCCCCCCATGCAGCCCTCCCAGGCTCAGTGGCCATGGGCAAGGGTCTCTGCCTTACGTGAACACTGAGACCAGGTCTCCCTCTGCAATGGTGTGGGTGAGTTCTCGGTCACCTCTGTCCCCCACAGGCTCCACTGTCCTCGGGAGTATCTTAACCAAGATGGACAGAGGTGTGTGGATGCCAGTTTCCCAGGGGTGGCGAGGAAGGCTCATCCTTCCCCCTACTAACCACAGGCCACCTGCCTCCCTCGGGGCAGAGGGGAAGGGAAGGGCGCGGACCAGACAGGGCGCATGCCCTTCTGTATGTGGACTGGAGTCACCAAAGTCCCAATGGGAGCAGCCTGGGCCTGCTCGTGGCCTCACCTTGTCCCTGAAGAGGGCGGCCGCTTTGCTGTTGTACTTGTCCTGCAGGGACCAGCAGGGGTCATAGTCCTCTTGAGACGCCAGGAACTGTCTGAACTTAGCATTCCCACCAGCTTTCATCTTCTCAAGCTCAATGTCCTTCCACTTGTCCATAGTGACAGAGCGCACGAAGCTACAGGCCGAGGATCGAACTAGTTACCAAGTGCCTGGCATTGAAGAGCCCCCAAACCGTGGATTAGACACGTGTGCGTCCTGTGACAGAAGCGCAGCCACAGGCCTCGAGGGCACGCGGACGCCCTTGGGGAGCGCGCGGCAGCGGACCGGCACTGACCTGAGGTGCACGCCGAGCCCACGGTGCTTCCCCGAGCAGTCCAGGCAGATCCAGATGCCGTAGGTCACACTCACCCACTGAGGGTTGAACGCACCACACTCAAAACACACCTGTGGAGAGGGTCAGGTGCGACTCGCCCAGGTGGCTCAGGGCGACCCCAGAGCCCAGGGACCCCAAAGACCCAATGGGTGGCCCCAAGAGGGAGAGAGGAGAGGCTGACTGGGAAGCCGACAGACAGGGAGGGCAAGCTCTGAGGCTGCAGCCACTTCCGGAAGCCAGGAGCCCTGAACCAAAGCACCACAGAAACGGAGGCTCACGTTGTTGTCCTCCTGCACCCTGACTTCCTTGAGCACCTTCCTGGTCCTGGGGCTGGCCATGATGCTGCGAAGAAGAAAAACAAACTTTTAAAACTTACAAATAGGTCACTTCACGAAAAATCCAGTCAGTACAAAACACGATAAAGCTGAACTTCCGAGAAATTCCACTAAGCTGCTCAGAAGCGACAGGGAGACCTCTGCTCCCGCAGGCAGATGGGGCCACTTGGTCTCCACTCTAAGAGAGACCAAGAACAGCTAGATGGCCTGGCCAAGGCAATGCCATTATCACAGTGGTTCTCAACCTTCTGGCCCTTTAAATACAGCTCCTCATGTTGTGACCCAACCATAAAATTATTCTCATTGCTACTTCGTAACTGTAATGTTGCTACTGTTATGAATCGTAATGTAAATATCTGATATGCAGGATGGTCTTGGCGGCCCCTGTGAAAGGGTTGTTCAACCCCCAAAGGGGTCGCGACCCACAGGTTGAGAACCACTGCATTATCAGAAGCAATATGGGCTTGCACTTGGCTTAACCACCATGTACCACCACGACTGGGTAGTTTATATGGAGTCCTGAATTGCTCACTAAAGACCGACACACCGGCCTTGGGCTGACAGCCTTCAGAGACAGGGTGCAGGGAGGCTCCCAGCCTGTGGGGGCTGCAGAACGGTGGCCCTGACATGTGAAGAGGCTGTTTCACAAGAGGGTCTCTAGGTAGGTTCTCTTCGGGGCCATCATGAGGGATCAAGGTGACAGCATGGCCACAGAAGGGCAGACCGGTCACCACACCTCACAAGGACACTGCTGGGGAACAACAGTCAAATACCTCGACTGGAAAGCCATTTCTTTTCTTTATTTTTTTTTTTTAAATATATTTTATTGAGTTTCCACAGAGAGGAAAGGCGAGAGATAGAGAGTTAGAAACATCGATGAGAGAGAAACATCGATCAGCTGCCTCCTGCACACTCCCCACTGGGGATGTGCCCGCAACCAAGGCACATGCCCCTGACCGGAATCGAACCCGGGACCCCTCAGTCCGCAGGCCGGCGCTCTATCCACCGAGCCAAACCGGCCTTGGCTTCTTTATTTTTTTAATCTTTATTGCTGAAAGGTATTACAGATGTCCCCTTTATCCCACTGGCCCCCTCCATCTCACCCCACCCTTTTTCTTTTTTTTGCGTTTTTTAAAATTTTTAGTAAGAGAAGAAGGGAGAGGGAGAAACATCGATGTGAGCGATACATCTATTGGCTGCTTCCTACATACCACCCGCTGGGGATCGAGCCTGCAACCCAGGCACGCGCCTAGAGGGGGAGCTGTGCAGCAGCCTTCTGTGCACAGGGTGATGCTCAACCAACTGAGCTGCCGGCCAGGGCCCGCCATTTCTTTCTTTGTAGCCTCCGAGCTGTGGCCAAGTTCAACCTCCACTGGTGGCCCACTGACTTCATGACCAGGAAAATCAAAATGATAAAAAGATTCAAGCTGGAGGCATGAGGTGGGGGCCACGCACAGTTTGGGACATTAGTGATCCCCACAGGTTCTGTGTCCACCACCTCGGGTCGGACCTGGATTTCAGGTCATCTCCACCTGAAAGTGTGTGGCCTCTCTGAGGATGGCCTTCTCTCGACTGTGAGTGGAACCTGCGAGCTGCCCTCTAACTCACATGGCAACACGCAGCCTTTGGAGAACACCCGAGGGCTGTCAGTGTGAGCAGTGTGACCAGCAATGCCGCACACCCGCTCTGCTGCTGGACGCTTCACACCTCCACCTCCCTGCCCCTCACTGCTGCGGGCACGTGACTGACTGCTCAGACCAGCTCTCCGTTAACAGTGTCATGGAGCTTCATGTTGAGGTGCAGGTAAAAACAAGACCAGAAGAATCTCCGTCCAAATTTCATCTTTAATCTTTAGTTACTCAGTGAGGGGAACCCTGAGTCTCACACAACCAAACCTAAGCCTGGAAGTCCATAACTCTGATGTTCCTCAGAGTCCACTCCAGGCCAGATCAGTTAAGAAATAGAGATCTGTTTTCTGTAATTGATGGAAACAAACCAGAATTCACCCAATGCTCCTTTCTGCCCTGGAGCTCTCTGTGCTGCCTGTGATTTCCCCCAGAAATGAGCAGATCTTGAGGGCAAACACACCAAAGCACAGTCCTGCCCAGGACCGGCCCCCAGACTGAATGCTTCCGGTAGAATGTTGTCACCACAGTGTGAAAAGCAGAAACGGGCTAAGTCGCTCTTGGAGAGATGTGCTGGTGGGTTTGAATTTACAGAGCCCTCTGCAGACTCTGGTCTCATGGCAGCCACAGGAGAGCCCTGTGCGGGGTGGAGTGAAGGGCTGACCCGCACACCTGCCGACACAGGTCCCCACACAACTGTGCCAGCCCTCACGTCTGGTCACCAGGACATGGGCAACAGAAGTCAGACTGGGGGGGAGCCTGCTCTGAATTCTCACTGCGTCAAATAAAGTGGAGTGAACATTTGCACAACCACTAAAGGGAAAATACGTGAAAAGTAAATTACTTAGCTTCAATTTAAAAGGAACCTCCCATTGGCAACTGGTTTGGGACGTGAGAATCCCGATTTCTCTGAAATGCTAAGGTATTGTTGTTTTTTTGTTAATCCTCACTGGAGATTTTCCCCATTGATTTTTAGAGGCAGTGGAAGGGAAGATGGGAGAGAGAAACATCGATGTGAGAGGCAAATTGATTGGTTGCCTCCGACATCCACCCAGACTAGAGCTGAGGATTGAACCCGCAACCCAGGTACATGCCCTTGACCAGGAATCAAACCCACGACCCTTGGGTGTGCAAACCAATGCTCTAACCACCGAATCACACGGGCCAACCTGAAATGCTATTTAGCATAAATACCTCCTCGCTTTTAAAACCTTAACTATGGCTTGGCTGGTGTGGCTCAGTGGTTGAGCATCTTCCTATTAACCAAGGGTTCCCAGTTAAATTCTGGTCAGGGCACATGTCTGGGCTGCAGGCTCAATCCCCAGTGGAGAGTGTGCAGGAGACAACTGTTAGATGATTCTCATCACTGACGTTTCTCTCTCCCTCTCCCTTCCTCCCCCTGAAATCAATAAAAACATCTTTAAAAAAACACCTGAACTGTTATTTATCTTGAAAGATGACCCAAGAACTCCTATTTTAACCCTTGAAACCGGGATGGTCCAATGGAACGCTTTCTGCAGCGGAGTGTAAGCTGAACCCAGGGAGGACGTCTTCCCAGTTCATGAAGCCATTTGTCGGACTGCAGAACGCCTGGCCTTATGTTCGGACTTTCTCACCAGGGATGACTCAAGGCCACCGCTGCACAGGCGGCAGGCAGAGGCACCCACAGCGGCGCCCTCCGAGAACAGCCCTCTCGTCCCAGGGGGCTACTGCTCGGAAAGAGGCGCCAAAACCAACCCAGGAGCCGGTCCTCGCGCCCACTCGTGCCATCACAAGCGGCAGGCAGAAATAGCAGAGCTGCACTAAACGAACACAATTATTTCTCAGTTGGTGGTTTACAAAGACGCTACCAGGCCAGACAGACAAGGAGCACAAGTCTCCGTAAAGCTACGTGAACCGGGGAAAATGACAGTCCTCTCCTGGGCCCCTCCCCGAGGCGATCACCCACCGCAAAGGGCAGGAGAAGAGAACGAACGCGCTCAGGCCGCCGTTCAGACTAGCCAGGCCCCGACACCCCCTGGGGGCTCCGCAGGACTGGACGCGGTGTTCAAGCCAGGCCCTGGGTCCGAGGGAGGGAGCAGGGGCCGGGCCGGCAGGGCTCAGGGCGGGGGTGAAGGGCAGGGCCCATGGCCGCAGGGGTAGGGGCCTGGGGGCAGCTGCAGAGGAGAGGATGGCGGGCCGGGGGCGTCGTGGAGCCGGGCCGGCGGGCGGGCGCCGGGGGCTCGGGCCGCGCGCTTACCAGGCGGGCTCGATCTGCGCACCGGGATCAGGCGGGGTCGGCGGGGTCCGGGCCGGGTCGGGCCGCGAGCTGCACCGAGGACTCTCGCCAGTCGCCGACCCCGCCGCCACCAGCTTCCGGCTACGTTGCTCCTCGCATGGTGTCACGGGAAACCGGGGACTGCTGGCAGGGGCGGGACTTCCGCTTCTACCCGCCGGGCCGGAAGCACCGCGCAGCCACTGTCGCCTAGGGGACGCGTCGTGCGAGGGAGCTGGAGACCCGCGCGGACGGCTCGGGCACCGCGCTCTGTGTCGGAAAGGATGGCCCTGCGGGTCCGCCGGGGCTTGGGGACCGCCTGCCTCCGTAACGCGGACACGGAAATGCGTTCGCGCGCGTGATCAGGCTCTGAGCGAGAAACTGATGCCCTGCTCAAATTAGGGTGCTCTGAGGGCGGTTTATTTATAAAGGGACTAGTTAGAGCGGTGTGGATGGGTTTAGGGAACCACAGGAATCGCGCAGGAAGCCTGGCCGGTGACGTCAGTGGCTCCCAGGAAAGGGGGAGTAGAGGTTCCCCACCCTGGAAGGGGAGTCTGTAGGACCGCTGCCTCCTCATTGCCAGCACAAAGTGACCAGCAGGAGAAGCTCGAAGAATAAATACCTGACCTCTCGCCCTCTGATCTGATTTTGCCTCCCGTTGGCCGAGCCCATTGCTGTAGGCCCTACAGTGCAGCGGGAGGTGGAGAGGGTGGGAGGGGGTGTGGAGCAACTGGAGGGAGAGACAGAGACAGGAAGGGAGGGAGAGACAGAGCAGGCGCATCTCATGACAGGCATTGTGAGCCAGCTACAAAGCAGGGTGGGTAGTAGGGTCCCAAGTATGTGAGCATGTGACTGTGGAAAGGGAACTGTTCACAATGATGATGGGGGGGGGGGGGGGAGATCATTGCAAGTGATTTGTTTTGATTTTGTGCTTTTCTGTGCATTCCACATATTTTCACTCATCTATGTAACTTTTGGAGTGATTAAGTATAAACATTATTACTGAGGTATGATTTATATTCAATAAAACGTACAGTTCAGTCCTGGCTGGTGTGGCTCCGTTGGTTGGAGCGTCATCCAGTGCGGCAGCCAATCCACGTTTCTCTCTCACGTCAATGTTTGTTTTTCTTTCTCTCTCCCTCTCCCTCTTGCTCTAAAATCAATAAAAACGCAGTTTTTAAAAAAGATTTTTAAAAATAAAATGTTCAGTAAGTTTTGACAAATGCATACCCCACTGTAACCTCCACCAGAGGCAACCACCATTCTCAGTTCTATTATCAGGCCTTAGTTTTGTCTGTTCGAGAACTTCAGATAAATGGAGTCCTACAATAAGTGGCCTTCTGTGTGTGGCTCTTTTGCTGAGCTTCATGTTTCCAAGGCTCATCTATGTTGTAGCATGAATCATTCCTTTTAATTGGTGAATAGTATTCCATTAAATGAATATACCACTTTGTTTATCCATTTACATAATGGACACTGGAGTCATTTCTAAGTTTGGTGATGATAAATAAAGCTGCCCTGAAGCTCATGTACAACTCTTTTTGTGGGCATATGTTTTATTTCTCTTGTTTAATTACTTAGGAGTAAAATTGCTGGGTGATGGGGTAGGTATATGTTGAACCTTATAAGAAGTTGACAGTCTTCCAACATCTTATACTTCCCCCAGAAGTCAGAGTTCCAGTTGCTCCACATATTTGTCAACACTCGATGTTGTCGGTCTTTTTATTGCAGCCACCCTAGTATACAAAGTGGCATCTCATTGCAGTTTAATTTGCCTTTCCCTGCACTGTTGGTTGAGTGATGCCCTAAGTGCTTATCTTGACTCCTGGGCATTACCAGCCTGCCCTGTGCCCAGCTGAGCATGAGCCACCCTCCTTCAGTGGGAGCCACCCTCAGGGAAGAGCCACCAGTTTCTGCAGTAGAAGCCAGTGGCATTCACAGGAATAAGGAGGGCTGAGGTGATGTGGACAAGGCACCAATGGGGTCTGTACAGGTGGTAATATGAGACTGCACATTTCAGATCCTGTGGTTGGGCCTGTATAGGCTCCATGAGTTGAGAGAGTCAGAGGTGAGTGCTGGTCAATTACAGTGGGCTTCCTGGAGAAGGCAAGCTGTGAAGGGTGAGACACGGAAGAGAAAGAGAGAAAAAGGGAAGGTGTTCCTGGAAAGAGCACAGCTGTAGCCGACATTGGACAGTGGCAAGACCAAATAACCAGTGGAGGCTGAATTTTTCATTTTCTGATCATAAAGCAAAAGTTAACCTTGCACTCCACGCCGGACTATGGGACGTCTGGGGCCACATTCACCCCCAGAGCGAGCCCCATCTTCCCAGAGCCAGAAGGGAGGCCCTTCCAAGGACAGAGCAAGCCTGCCACTCCAGCCTCTGCCTCTCTGTGACCCTTCGATGGTACGATGACTGCGTCACAAAGGATGAGACACTCCCTGACAAAGCCAGAGTCTGGGCAATAAAGTGAGAGCAGTGAGAGCGTGCAGCTGCAAACTGGAAGCATTTTATTAATCCACCTGAAATATGTAGACAATGTATTTTTGTATTAAAACTGCCAGTGATTCATTACTTCTCCATTACAGTAATGTGATCATTTTGTGGTTTCCTCCCCTGGGCTCTGAAAGTTCTCAATGTGAAGGAAATTCAAGGGAGGGGAAAGGAAAGCCTCAAAGCCACTGGCTGTGTAGAGCTGAAGGGCTCCCGACACCAGGGGCCACACGAAGTGAGCAGGGAGGAAGCCCCCACAAGCCAGGTAGCAGCTGAGATCTGTAAAGTCACTGTGGGACTGGTGAAAATCTCTACTTTTTCCTGGACTCAGTTTCACCATCCCTGAAAAGAGGTGTCCACTCCCCTTTCAGGCCAGGGGCCCACACTCCCGAGCACCTGCCATAAGTCAGGCCTTGGGCTCCATAAAGATGATCTCATTGGGAGAACCAAGATGGCGGCGTATGGTACAGACCTGTGCGTGTTGCCTCCCACAACAACATCGAGACTACCAACTATAAGACAAACAGCTATCATTCAGAACCATGGAAAAGCTGGCCCAGTGGAAGCTCTACAACTAGAAGGAAAGAAAGAAGAGCATTAAGACTGAATAGGTTGTGCAGAGACTCCAAGAATGGAGGTACGGAGTCTCACACCAGGCAGGCAGCAACTGAATGCACGGTTTTTTTCAATCGGAAGGGGATGCAGACTCTTGAATCCACTGAGCTTGTTTGGGGCGGGATCCTGAGGTCCCAGACCCCTGCGGGGAGAGGCGGGACGGCCTTGCAACGGGCTGGAGAGCGAGAGTGGCTGTCTCGCGGAGCTGCTAGCTGGCACTTGGGGACTCAAGACTCGGAGTCCTGGAGAGGTGAGCAGTTGCGGAGACGCCATTGCCCCTTGCTCCGCCCTGGTGATTCCCGGGGACCCCACCCTACTCAATTTACATCCCCACCCAAGCTGTGCCAGTGCACAAAGGGAATCACCTGTGCTTTTGCAGCCCAGCCCAGCAGAATGCAGATTTCAACTCCTCACATACATAAGGGACACACTCAAGAAGCGGAGTCAGGTTTGGAGGAAGCCGGAGCCAGACCCGGCTGGGCCAGCAACGTGGAACCGCTGTACCAGCAAATGCAAAGGCAGGTCCACCAGATCCAGTCTCACATGGGACACTGGGAGACGGCAGACAGGCAGTCTGTGCACTTGGTAGAAAACTATATCCAAGCAAGCATACCAGATATTCAGCCACCAGGAACGCCTGGAGATTTTGTCCAGTGAGGAGCCACCCAACAAAGGACAGAATGCCAAACTTCGTGTCACTGAGATGGCCCCCGTGAGGCTGAGACGGCCCCCGTAAGGTTGAAACAGCCCCTGTGATGTTGAGGCGGCCCCTGTAGGGCTGAGGCAGCCCCTGTGAGGCTAGGATGGCCCCCAGACGCCCCCAATGAGGCTGAGACGGCCCCGGTGTGGCTGAAACAGCCCCAGTGAGGCTGAATTGGCCCCGGTGAGGCTGAGACAGCCCCAGTGAGGTTGCAACGGCCCCTGTGAGGCTGAGACGGCCTCTGTGAGACTGAGACGGCCCCTGTGAGGCTGAAACGGCCCCTGGGAAGCCGAGAAAAATACTACATGATCTCACTCATTTATAGATAATAAGGACCATTATAGACTGATGAACAAAAATGGATACAAAGGCAGAGCAGCATTGAGCAGACTGTCAAACTACAGTGGGAAGCCTGGGGAGGGTTGTGGGGGGAGGGGGGGTAGGAGATCAACCAAAGGACTTGTATGCATGCATATGAAAATAATCAATGGACACAAGACACTGGGGGGGTGGGGGAGGCCAGGGGAATGTCAAGGAGGAGGGGGAGGAGACATGTGTAATACTCTTTGTAATACTTTAAGAAATAAAACAAAATTAAATTTTAAAAAAAGACGATCTCTTTGAAACTGCACGAGAACCCTGCACACTCTGACATGAAACCACTGTTCATGTGAAGAGACCGAGGCCCACAGCAATGAAGTAATTTGCCTGAGGTCAAAGGGTCATAAGTAATGGAGCTGAGGTTTGCACCCAGCTTTTGCACTGTCCTTAGAGCAGGAGGGCATGTGGAGCTAGGGCACGGGAAGGGGACGGGGAGGGAGTTATCAAGTTCTCTGATCGGGAAACCCAGCACCAGTCTCAGAGTCAGAACCACAGCAGTTTTGTCCTAAACACATGCAAGTATCGAAAAAAATGGCTGTGGGATTGAGCATGGGTTGTGAGTGGCTCCATGGGCCCCACAGCCTGGCCAGCTGGTTCGGGCAGGGGTGGCAGAGCCCAAAGAAATAGTTGGGACTACACAGGGCTGGACCTGCCCATACTGGTTCTCCCAAATAAACACACAGGTGGTTCCACACTTTCCACACCACTCAGCACCTTGCTGGGCAGGCACTTCTTCCCAT
Source organism: Myotis nattereri (assembly GCF_964212035.1). Lineage (NCBI taxonomy): Eukaryota > Metazoa > Chordata > Mammalia > Chiroptera > Vespertilionidae > Myotis > Myotis nattereri. Next base: position 3,190,485 of record NC_138083.1, read on the forward strand.
CAGTCTTTTTTTTTTTTTTTAATATATTTCTTTATTGATTTCAGAGAGGAAGGAAGAGGGAGAGAGAGAGAGAAACATCAATGAATCATTGATTGGCTGCCTTCTGCACGCCCCCCACTGGGGATTGAGCCCGCAACCCAGATATGTGCCCTTGGCTGGAATCGAACCTGGGATCATTCAGTCTGAAGGCCGACACTCTATCCACTGAGCCAAACTGGCTAGGGCTTCCCGTCAGTCTTTACAATGAAATCTTGATTTCCTAAGTGCAGGTGCATGTTACAGTTTCTCTATTGGCCCCTGTGGCAGACTGGGGCCCTGTTGTCACTATTGTCATTATTTTGCTTCGCCACAATTGAGTACAATGGTCTCTGCACTCACATGAGTATGTCAGGACGTAGACATCTAGAAGTGAGAATACTGGGTAAATTCTGATTGATTCGATTAAATTGCTCCCAAAACCTTGGTGTACCAAAGGCCCTGAGTGCATATGGCTATTCCTATGGCCTCTCCCTGGCTGGGAATTAACAAGTTGCTCGTCATTGCTGTAGTAGTTTTCATATCCTTAATGGTGGCGGGCCGAGCACACATGCACAGGACAGTGTGCGGCCCTCCTGAGGCCCCTGTGTTTGCCCTCTGCCCATCGTCTTCCACTGATCACCTTCCACCACCAGGTCCTTCCTGAAGCAGCTTCGCCCTGCATGCCTATCTTCGTCCTGCATGGAGAGAAGAGCATGGGTTTGGTTCAGGTCTGCCCAGCCCAGTGCCCCACTCCTGGCCTCTGGCCTGCTGGCTGCTGGGACTCGGCATGTGACCCCCTGCTGCTCTGCCTGATGCACAGGAAGAACTGGGGACCAGGACAGAAGGAAATAGAAGAATGTCGGAACACATGGCCCTGTTAATTTGAGAGACCACACATCCCACAAAAATGCAACTGTCTCTGAAAACCTGAGCTCTCATTCTATCCCAGAAACCCAGGAGCTGCCAGCTGTGCTGGAGGACACTTGGCCACACAGGCTAAGGAGTCAAGGCTAAGAATATGTTAAGAGTGGACCAGCTTCTCAGATTACCAGCCTGACGGTTCGGATCCTGGGGCTATGACAGTTAATGATCCACACACCCAGGGCCTTAGCCCAAGGGTGGGAACCTTGTTTCTGCCCAAGACCATTTGGATATGTATAACATCATTCACGAGCCATGCAAAATTATCAACTTAAAACTTAGCCTATATTCGGTCAAACATTTAATGAACTCACCCCTAATGCCTTGGCACGGCCAGACCAAATGTTTTCATGGGCCACACGATACCCACCCCTGCCTTAGCCCGTCCCATGCCTAGCTTAGTCAGGAATCTTTACAGGCTAGTTGCTAGGGACAGAAAATCCAACACTAAATGGTTTAAAAGGAAGTCATTGATTCATGTGATGAAAAGCCCAATGGGAAGCTGGCTTTGAGGTGAGGCTTGATCCAGAAGCTCTAGAATATTGCAGAGAGATTTAAAATGGCGGCAGAGTAAGTGGATGCTGCACGGACATGCTCACAGGACCAAACTGGAATTGCAACTAAAATACAGAAAACTTCCTGAATAGTCAACGGAAGACTCACTGGAGAGAACCCTGATAACCGAGGACAGAAAATGGAAACCGCATAGAGACTGGTAAGAGAGTGGGGGTGTGAAAGGCTGCCGGGGCTCTGACAGACAGCAACTGAGGTTCTGGAGAGATATCTCAGTTGTGGGGGGTTGCCACTGAGAGCTGTTGGGCCCAGAGAGCACCAGAACTGAGAAGTGTACCCACATAACATCTGGCTGTGAAAAGCTGCACAGTTACTGTCTGCCAGGGAGAGAGAGCTGGAAATTCAGGCATCCTCTTAAAGGGCCAACACACAAAATTGCCTGTCAAGCCCCTCACCTTGTGCTTGAGCATATGGTAAGGCAGAGTGGACTAAAACTGTGTCAGCAGAAGCCAGGATCAGGGGCTCTGAGGTTAAAGCCCGGAAGGCAGACACCCCAGTTTCCTATGCTGAGTCATTCCCTCACGCTGGTCATCTTTCTCATGCAGATATTTGCTATACAGGTGACCTTGGCTAGGGAAAGACACCACCCTATTGGAAAACCCTTTACCCCACTGAGCTAAGTAGCTGAGGCCCATTAAGAAATTGAGAATAACAATTAGCCTCCAGCCAGAAGCAATTGCCCCACCCTGTTGAAAAAACTCTTCTCATACCTGTGGACAATTACCTGAGAGCAATTCAAGACAAAATCTTATCAGTCTGTACTAGTAGATAGAGGCAGTCTCTGGAGGCTTTGACTCTTTGCCTGATCTAATTAGTCAGAAACAGCTTTTGACACTGTCCTGCACTAGAGATTGAGAAATGTAGCAGATGTACCTCATACATAGTCATAAATCTAATCAGGCAGCCAAAAAGAGGAGGCAAAGAAACAGCCCCCAAATGAAAGGACAACAGAATTCTCCAGAAGAGATAAATGAAATGGAGGTAAGAAATTTATCTGATACAGAGTTCATAGTAATGATGGTAAAGGTGCTCAACAGCATGAGAAAAGATATAGTAACTATGAAAACAGAAATAAAGAATGGCATGACATAAATAAAGAACACATTGGGAGGAATACACAGCAGATTAGGGGAAGCTGAGTATCAAACCAGTGAATTAGAAGATAGGGTTGAAAAAAATCACTCAATCAGAAAACCAAAAAGAAAAAACAATTAAAAAACAGAAGGACAGCTTAAGGGAGCTGATGGACAATGTGAAATGTAACATTCAAATAGCAAGTGTGCCAGAAGAGACAGAAAGGAAGAAAGGAATAGAGAACGTGTTTGAAGAAAATGTCCCTAACTTGGTAAATGAAAAAGTCACACAAGTTCAGGAGGCACAGAAAACACCAAGCAAGAAAAACACAAACAGGCCCATGCCCAGACACATCATAATTAAAATGCCAAGAATTAAAGACAAAGAGAGAATCTTAAAGGCAGCAAGAGAAAAGCAAACTGTTACCTACAAAGGAGCTCCCATAAGGCTGACACCTGATTTCTCATTAGAAACTCTACAGGCCAAAAGGGAATGGCATGAAGTATGCAAGGTAATGGACAGCAAGGATCTGAAACTATGATTACTAAATCCAGCAAGGCTATCATTCAAAATAGTTAGTCAGATAAAGAGCTTCCCAGACAAAAAAAGGCTAAGGGAGTACATCACCACCAGGCCAGCATTACAAGAAATGCTAAAGGGACTGCTGTAATGAGAAGAAACAGAGAGAGAAATCGAGAGAGAAAAATACAGAATTTAAAATGGCAGTAAATAAGCACCTATCAATAATAACCTTAAATGTAAATGGATTAAATGCTCACTCAAAAGGCATAAAGTAGCTGAATGGATATGGAAACATGACCCAACTATATGCTGCTACAAGAGAACCACCTCAGAACAAAAGACACACACAGGATGAAAGTGAAGGGATGGAAAAAAATGTTCCATGCAAATGGAAAAGAAAATAAAGCTCGAGTAGCAACACTCATATCTGACAAAATAGACTTCAAAACGAAGGACACCACAAGAGACAACAAAGGTCACTATATAATACTAAAGGGATGGATCCAACAAGAAGATATAACCCTGGTAAACATATGCACCCAATATAGGAGCACCTAAATATATTAAAAATCTCCTAGAGGATTTAAGGGAGAAATAGACAACAATACATGCTGGGGTCCAGCCCCCGGAGTCCAGGGGTTCCCAAAGGTGTGGACGGAGTCGGCGAAGAATGTTTTACACGAAGACAGCGTTCAGAACTCTCTAGCTCTCTCTAGTATCCGTGGATCTTCCTGTGCCTGGCTGAGGCCACAGAGAAAGATCCCGAGGCAAACTGAGCCTTTATTTTACAGTCAGAGGTAAACAAGGTAGTGGTTTCCATAGTTACACTGTTCTTGTGAGTTTTACTTGTTTACACTGTTCTTGTGAGTTTCACTTGTTTTTGTTCTTGTTGCACTTCCTCAGCCCCTTAGCTTCCCAGGTAAGATCTAGGGAGCGTCATAAGGTCAAGCCTGATTATGCTAAGAGGACTGTGCCCCCTAAGCTGGGACTTGTTTGTGACTTTGCCAACAGGTCAGTCCGAGGCTTAACCCTATAGCGGCTCCCCACATGCAAATACAGTCACAGTAGGGACTTTAACAACCTGCTGACTTCACTGGACAGATCTTCCTGACAAAAACTTAACAAGGAAACAGTGGCTCTAAAGGACACACTGGATCAGATGGATTTAATTGGCATTTATAGAACATTTCTCCCCAACGCAGCAGAATATACATTCTTCTCAAGTGCACATGGATCAGTCACAAAGATAGACTACATGCTAGGACACAAAACAAGTCTCTATAAATTCAAGAAGATTGAAAACATATCAAGCATCTTCTCAGATCACAGTGAAATGAAATTAGAAATCAAATGCAGTAAAAACACCCCAAAACATTCAAACACATGGAGGCTAACGAGCATGTTATTAAACAACTAGAGGCCCAGTGCACGGATTCGTGCACCAGTGGGGTCCCTCAGCCTGGCCTGCACCTCTCTCAATCTGGGACCCCTTAAATGATGTCAGACTTCTGGTTTCATTAGCTAGACTCATCAAGAAACAAGAAAGAGAAACCAAATAAATAAAATCAGAAACTAAAGCAAAGAAGTAACCACTGACACCACAGAAATAAAAGGATTGTAAGAAAATACCATGAACAGCTATATGCCAACAAGCTGGATAATGTGGATTGCCGGGAGTCGGTCCATCCTTGCTGTTTCAAAGGACCTGGCATATATGGCATACTGTTTTTAAAATGTTTGCTCACCTTCTTGGCACTATGTGTTTTAACCAAGGTCTCCTCTCTGAGAAAGGTTGTTTCCCCAGGTAGGGATTTTCCCCTGAAGTTAGGGAGGGAATAAAACCCCTCAACTAAGTGCCAGGCAGGTAATTAATCACTTTAACTACAAACAATCGTGCTTAAGCTACATAATCTTTACTCCCTGGAATGGAGATAAGAAACGCCCTAAACTTTGTAATAGAGATTGATAGGATTGAATCAACTGGTATAAATACAGATGTAATAAGACAGCAAGAGACAGAACTAAGAAGACAAAACCGAGAGAGACAGAAATTGGCACAGAACCTACACAGAACGTTCTCTAGAGAGAAGAACTTCGCTGGAGAGAACATGGCAAAAGATCCTGGACAGAAACTGGCCTCAGAACCTAGAGACAGAACCTAGCGAGAGAACATGGCAAAAGATCCTGGACTGAACCTGACTACAGAAATTGGCAAGAGAACCTGACTAGAACCTGGTGACTGAACCTGGCTGGAGAACCTGGACAGAACCTGGCTGGAGAACCTAGCGAGGGAACATGGCTACAGAACCTGGCTGGAGAACCTGGAGAACCTGGCTGGAGAACCTAGCAAGAGACCATGGACACAGAACCTGGCTGGAGATCCTAAACAGAACTTCGCTGGAGATCCAGACCAGAACTTGGCTGGAGATCCTGGCTAGGCTGCTGATCAACTAAACGCTGTCTCCGTGTCATTCCTTCTTCGCCGACTCCGTCCACACCTTTGGGGACCCCTGGACCCGCTGGGGCTGGACCCCAGCAGTGGATGAAATAGAAAAAGTCCTAGAAAAATACAATCTCCCAAAACTGAATCAGGAAGAATCAGAAAACCCGAAAGGCCAATAACAACTGATGAAATAGAAGCAGCAATCAAAAAACTCCCAGAAAACAAAAGCCTGAGTTTGGATGGTTTCACAGGGGAGTTTTACCAAACATTCAAAGAAGAGCTAACACCTATCCTCCTCAAACTAATTGAAAACATCCAAGAGGGAGGAACACTTCCAAGCTCTTTTTATGAGGTCAGCATTATCCCAATCCAAAACCAGATAACGACACTACCAAGAAAGAGAATTACAGGCCAATATTCCTGATGAACATAGATGCTAGACTCCTCAACTAATTATTAGCAAATCACATCCAGCAATATATTAAAAAGATCATACACCGTGACCAAGTGGGATTTATTCCAGGGATGCAAGGCTGGTAAAATATTTGCAGATCAATAATGTGATACATCACATAAATTAAAAGATAAAACTTGCCAAAACCTGTTTGGCTCAGTGGATAGAGCATCGGCTTGCGGACTGAAGGGTCCCAGGTTCAATTCCGGTCAAGGGCATGTACCTGGGTTGCGGGCACATCCCCAGTAGGAGATGTGCAGGAGGCAGCTGATCAATGTTTCTCTCTCATCAATGTTTCTAACTCTCTATCTCTCTCCCTTCCTCTCTGTAAAAAATTAATAAAATATATTTTAAAAAAAAGATAAAACTCACCTGATCATAGCAATAGACGCAGAAAAATTATTCTACAAATCCAATGCCCATTTTTGATAAAAACTCTCAGCAAAGTGGGAACAGAGGGAGCATAGCTCAACATGATAAAGGCCATATGTGACAAATCTACAGCCAACATCACACTCAATGGGCAAAAACTAAAACCATTTCCCCTAAGAATAGGAACAAGACTGGGATGTCCGATTTCACCACTCTTATTCAACATACTACTAGAAATCCTAGCCACAGCAATCAGACCAGAAGAAGAAATAAAAGGCATCCAAATTGGAAAGGAGGAAATAAAACTCTCATTATTCACAGGTGACATGATATTGTACATAGAAAATCCTAAAGACTCTACCAAAACACTACTAGATTTAATAAATGAATTTGGCAATGTAGCAGGATACAAAATCAACACCCAGAAGTTGATGGCTTTTTATATACACCAATACTGAATTCTCAGAAAGAGAAACTAAACAAGCAATCCCATTTACCATTGCAACAAAAAAATCAAAATACTTAGGAATAAACTTAACCAAGGAGGCAAAAGACCTGTAATCAGAAAACTATAGCTGTTGAAAAAAGAGATAGAAGAAGATGTAAACAAATGGAAGGATATACCGTGTTGATGGATTGGTAGAATTAATATCTTTAAAATGTCCACACTACCCATTAATCCCTATTTAATCCCTATTAAAATACCAACAGCAAATTTCACAGATATAGAACAAATACTCCAAAAATTTATATGGAATAAAAAAAGACTCCAGATAGCTGCAGCAATCTTGAGAAAGAAGAACAAAGTTTGAGGGATCACAATACCAGATTTCAAATTATACTACAAAGCCACTGTAATCAAAACAGTCTGGTACTGGCACAAGAACAGGCATATAGATCAATGGAACAGAATAGAGACCCCAGAAATGGACCCAAGCCATTATGCTCAATTGATATTTGACAAAGGAGGCAAGGGTATACAATGGAGTTAGGCCAGTCTCTTCAATAAATGGTGTTGGGAAAATTGGTCAGATACATGCAAAAACAAGAAAAGAAACTAGACCACCAATTTACACCATACATAAGAATAAACTCAAAATGGATAAAAGACCTAAATGTAAGTCATGAAACCATAAAAAATCCTAGAAGAAACCATAGGCAGCAAAATCTCAGACATCTCTTATAGCAATATGTTATAGATACGTCTCCTAGGTTAAAGGAAACTAAGGAGAAAATAAACAAATGGGATTACATCAAAATTAAAAAAAAAAAAAAAGCTTCTGCACAGCTAAAGAAACCATCAACAAAATGAAAAGGGAACTGTATGGGAGAACATATTTGGCAATGATACATCTGATAAAGGGTTAATTTCCAAAATATATAAGGAACTCATACAACTTAACAAAAGGAAGACAAACAATCCAATTAAAAAATGGGTAAAGGATCTAAATAGGCATTTCTTCAAAGTGGACATATAAAAAGCCAAGAAGCATTTGAAAAGAATGCTCAAAGTCACTGATCATCAGAGAGATGCAAATTAAAATGACAATGAGGTATCACCTCACACCTGTCAGAATGGTTACCATCAACAAATCAACAAACGACAAGTGCTGGCGAGGATGTGGAGAAAAGGGAACCCTCTTACACTGCTGGTGGGAATGCAGACTGGTGCAGCCACTATGGAAGACAGTATGGAGTTTCCTCAGGAAATTAAATATGGATCTGCCATTTGACCCAGTAATCACACTTCTAGGAATATATCCTAAGAAACCTGAAACACCAATCAAAAAGGATGTATGCACCCCTATGTTCATAGCAGCACAATTTACAATAGCTAAGATCTGGAAACAGCCCAAGTGTCCATCAGTAAATGAGTGGATAAAAAAGCTGTGGTACAGTTATACCATGGAATACTATTCAGCAATAAAAATGAAGGATCTCGCCCAGCCAGCATGGCTTAGTTGTTGAGCATGGACCCATGAAACAGGAGTCATAGTTCAATTCCCAGCAAGGGCAATGCTCAGGTTGTGGGCTCCATCCCCAGTGTGGGGCATGCAGGAGTTATCAATGATTCTCTCTCATCATTGACGTTTCTCTCCCTTTCTCTTCCTCTCAGAAATCAACAATATGTATATATAATAATATATATATACTAGAGGCCTGGTGCATGAAATTCGTGCATCGGGGGTGTGGTCCCTAAGCCCAGCCTGCACCCTCTCACAGTCCAGGAGCCCCTGGGGGATGTCCGACTGCTATGGAGGTGGGAGAGGCTCCCGTCACCGTCGCTGCACTCACCAGCCGTGAGTGAGCCCAGCTTCTGGCTGAATGGTGCTCCCCCTGTGGGAGTGCACTGACTACCAGGGGGTAGCTCCTGCGTTGAGAGTCTGTCCCCTGGTGGTCAGTGAATGTCATAGCGACTGGTCATTCCACCGTCAGGCCAAATGTGAGAGGGCACAGGCCAGGCTGAGGGACCCCACCACTGTACAATTGGAGCCGGGGAGAGATGTGGGAGGTTGGCCAGCCTGGGAGGGACTGCCGGAGGGCTCCAGGGCATGTCCGACCTGTCTCATTCAGTCCCAATCAGCTGGACCCCAGCAGCCAGCTAACCTACCAGTTGGAGCGCCTGCCCCCTGGTGATCAGTGTATATAATAGCAACTGGTCAACAGGTCAACTGTTTGCCCCCTGGTGGTCAGTGCACATCATAGCAAGCAGTTGAGCGGCCTTAGCATATCATTAGCATATTATACTTTGATTGGTTGAACGGCCGAACGGCCGACTGTACACTTAGCATGTTAGGCTTTTATTATATAGGACTAGAGGCCCGGTGCACAAAAATTTGTGCACTCGGGGGGGAGGGGGGATCCCTCAGCCCGGCCTGTGCCCTCTCGCAGTCTGGGACCCCTCGGGAGATAACGACCTGCTGGCTTAGGCCTGCTCCCGGGTGGCAGAGAGCAGGCCTAATCCCTAGGTGCAGCCCCTGGTCAGGCTCAGAGCAGGGCCGATTGGGGAGTTGGGGCGCCATCCCCTGTCATGCACAGAGCAGGGCGGATTGGGAGGTTGCAATGCCACCCTCAGCCACGCTCAGGGTAGGGCCGATGGGGGGGTTGGGGCACTGCCCCCTGTCACACTCAAGGCAGGGTCGATGGGGAGGTTGCGGCACCACACCCTGTCACGCACAGAGCAGGGCCAATCCGGGGATTGGGGCGCTTCCCCCTGTCACGCACAGAGCAGGGCTGATCAGGGGGTTGAGGAGCTCCCCACTGTCACTCACAGAGTAGGGCCGATAGGGGAGTTGGAGCACCGCCCCCTGTCACACTCAGGGCAGGGCTGATCAGGGGGTTGGGGCGCCGCCACTGTCACACTCAGGGCAGGGCCGATGGGGAGGTTATGGCTCTACCCCATCACACACAGAGCAGGGCCTGTGGGGGGGGGGGCGGGTTGGGGCGCCGCACTCTGTCACACACAAAGCCGCAGGGCGATCAGGGGGTTGGGGAGCTCCCCCCATCAGGCACAGAGCAGGGCTGATCAAGGGGTTGGGGCGCCTTCCTGTCATGAACAGAGCAGGGCGGATAGGGAGGTTGTGGCCCTGCCCCATCACACACAGAGTCGCAGGGCGATCAGGGGGTTTGGGTGCTGCCCCCTGTCATGCTGTTCCCGGTGCTGGGAGGCCTCTCGGCTCCGCTGATCGCGGTGCTGGGAGGCATATTACCCTTTTACTATATAGGATAGAGGCCTGGTGCATGGGTGGGGCTGGCTGGTTTGCCCTGAAGGGTGTCCTGGATCGGGGTGGGGGTCCCCACTGGGGTGCCTGGCCAGCCTGGGTGAGGGGATGATGGCTGTTTGCAGCTGGTCACACACCCTTCAGGGTGGGGGTCCCCACTGGGGTGCCTGGCCAGTCTGGGTGAGGGGCTGAGGGCGGTTTTCAGGCCGACTGAAGCTCCCAACTGCTCCTTTTTTTCTTTTTTATTCTGGGCCATCTTTAGCTCTGGCTCCAGCTCTGAGGCCTCTGCTGCTGAAAGAAGGTATCTGGTTTGTTTTGGTTCTATAATCGAAACAATGTATAACTCCAGCTCTGAGATCCCAGGCTCGCTGAAAGCAGGTTTCTGGGGTTTTGTTTAGCTTCTATATTTGTTACAATGTTTCTTAAACTGCAAGCTCAGAGGCCGGCAAGGCAGGCGGGGAATGTTGGTTTCCTCCATCACTGAAGCAAGCAAGCCTCATGTTAGTTTCAAGCTGCCTGGCTGCCGGCTGCCATCTTGGCTGGCAGTTAATTTGCATATTGCCCTGATTAGCCAATGGGAAGGGTAGCGGTCGTACGCCAATTACCATGTTTCTCTTTTATTAGATAGGATATGTACTATATGAAGGATCTCTTACCCTTTGAGACAGCATGGAGGGACCTAGAGAGTATTATGCTAAGCGAAATAAGTCAGAGAAAGACAAGTATCACATGATGTCACTCATATGTGGAATCTAATGAACAAAATGAACTGATGAACAAAATAGATCCAAAGACATGGAAACATAGAACAGACTGTGGAATCTCAGAGGGAAGACGGATGGGTGGGAAGTGATCAGCCAAAGAACTTGGATGCATATATGCATAACCCATGGACACAGACAACAGGGTGCTGAAGGCCAGGGGTGGGCTAGAAGGGGCCAATGGGGGGGAAAGGGAAACATATGTAATACTTTGAACAATAAAGATTAAAAAAAAAAACCACCACATGTGGGTGTCGGGCCAGCCTGTTCTGCGCCTCTACCCCTCCTACCAGTCTTGATGTGCTTTCTTCTTTACTTCTCTAGTTGTAGAATTTCCATTCAGGTTGCCGGTGGTCTGAATGATGGTTGTTCTGTATTTTAGTTGTCCCAGTCAGATATTTAAAGAGAGGAATTTTCACAGCTGTAAAGTGCTGTGACTCATAAAAGCAAGGCAGGGTTTCTCTGGAGGGGGAGCAGCAGGAGCCCTGAGAACATGAGCAGGATTTGTTGGGGACCAAGCAGCTCCTCAGAATGCACAGGGAGGGCTTCTGGGTTAGGCATGAGCCAGAGTTTAGCCGAGGTGACTGGAGCAGGCCGTGCTGGGTGGGCGTCTCCATTAATACTGGGTAGATGGGTATTTTTATTTGCAGGCCCCCAGCGGCCAGCTGTTGGCTGAGCTGTGTCCAACACGTAGCGGGGATTTGCTCCAGTCGGGCCGTCACCTGAACTCAGAAACAACCCCCACCCCTGCTCAATGAAGGTCTGTCTCCCAGCTGGCTCATGGGCCCGGCCTCTGTTGGTGGTGACCTGCCAGATCTATCATGGGTGGCCAGGGTGAGTGCTCTTTGACCCAGTGACCCCACCTGCAGGAGCCTCCCACCAAGTGTCCTTGCACACGTGCACACATTCATCAGGGCCAGGACACTCACTACAGTGAGGCTGGAGCCTGAAAAGCCTGGGAATGGCCATGGGCAGGACATGGGGAGTGGGCAGGAGGCATTCAGTGAGACTTAGAGCCACACGCTGGCCAGACAATGGGATGGGGAGCACTCCATGCTTACACGTGCAGTTGGGGCAGAGGGTACGGAGAACCCCAGCTCCCTCAGGAGTGGGACTGTAGGTGGGGGTAGTGCCTTCTGCCACCCACCTTGTGCCTTTAGGTTCAAAGCTGGGGTGTTGATGGTTTTATTTTTTTATTTTTAAATAATTGATTTTAGAGAGAGAGGAAGGGAGAGGGAGAGAATGAAACATCTATGAGAGAGAGACTCATTGTTTGGCTGCCTCCAGCATGCCCCTGTTGGGGAAAGCCTACAACCCGCGCATGTGCCCTGACCGGGAGTCAGATGGTGACCTCTTGGTTCATGGGTCCGCACTCAGCCACTGAGCCACACCGGTGTAAACATAAAAACACTCAAACCTATAAAGCGTTTCTGTGAGTTGGTTTGAGCCAAACTGTCGACAATTGCCGGAAAGCAGAATCTCAACATATTGCGATAATGCTGTGGAGAATGGCAGTTTTTTACCTTGTTTTATACATTACAATCAAAGGAGGAGACATAAGAAATCCATTGGTGATAGATTAGGTGGGGCAGGAGAAAGCAAAGCGGGGAAACCTTTGGGATTGGATAAAGAGTAAAATGATAGACATACACTTCTTTTACTTAGGTGGGTGCAGGATAGTTAACAGTCCACAATTAACACAATAACAATGAGGGAATTTATGATCTCCGCTGAGTGATGCCTGTGCTTTGAGGGGTCCGGAAAAAGGGAAATTACTTTTACATTCCAGTGATATGTTATCATAGATACAAACAGACAATAGGCTCAGTTAAGGTAAAGATTGACCTTTGTCAGGGAAGATACTGGCCTGGGACATGACTACCCACCATAAACTGCTTTTAGTTAAAGTTTTAATTTCAGACCATCCTTTGTGGTTATTTTAGGTCTTTGAGTTTGCAAAACTGCCACAGAGGCCTTCCCTGAGCTAGTGAGGTTGGCACGTGGCCCTTTTTTGTCCACACCGGCCAGGGCAAAGGTGAGGTTTTTAACCAAGTATCTGTACTTCTTGAGATAAATAGAAAATCAAACCTTTCATCCCGGCAATGTTTAGAAAAATCCCGTTCTGGCGGAGTACAGCAGCAATATGGCGAGGAGGGGTGCCTGTCCGAGGGTGGTGGGCCCAGGATGGGGTGGGCTCTCTCTGCTGTTGGACATGCACAGCTGGAGACCCCCTGTGCCACATGCCTGCATGGACTCAGCTCCCCCTGAGGCCAAAAGGACGAACAGGGGTCAGGTGGAGAGGGCAGAAGTAGTGTCCCAGGTAGTGGTGAGAGGCCACTGGTCCCAGCACAGACCCCGGACTGGGTCACCCCTGCCCCTCAGGTTCCTGTGGCCTTCCAAAGCCTGAGCTGGTCAGGGTCACTCGAGGCCTCCACACACCCTCTCCGTGCCAGGAGCTGCTGTTCCCAGCCTGCAGGGCCCAGTCCTCCTTGTCCTGGAGGAGCTGGCCTGGGAAGGCAAGACTGGGGCAGGTCTTCCCATCCCTTTCACGGGGCCCATGCACAGTCCATGCATTCAAGTTGCTTTGGGACCCATAGGTTTGCTGCTGGCTGGGACCCATCCTGCCCCCTGCTCTGGTGGCCTGAGGGCTGCCTATCAGATCCTGCCTACACTTCCCTAACAAGCAGCCTGCGTGACTGGGCCTCCTCAGCCCTCTGGTTTTTGGGGGCCACTCCTTCCACACTGGGTGGAATCCAGCTCAGCCCCTGGATGCTCTCCAAATTTTCCATTTGACATCGCCTGTGATCCTTGCCCTGGGCTAAAGAGTGTCCCCCAAATTGTGTAGCTGTGAATAGGACCTTATTTGAAATTAGGGTCTTTGCAGATAGAATGATGTTAAAAAGAGGTCACGCTGGATTAGGGTGGACCCTAAACCCAATAAAGGGAAAAGGCCAGGTGGCGAAAGAGACAGAGAACCAAGGAACACCGAAAACGCCTGGGGCCACCAGCAGCTGAGAGGCGCAAAGGATCCTCCCCTGGAGCCAAATCCCAGGTCAAGAACCTAACATGCAAACTGGCTATAACCTGGGGAGCCCAGAAAGCAGCAACCTCGGGGACGCGGGAGGCCACGAACAAAACTCAGGAAACCAGGACTAAAGTATCACTGGAATGTCAAAGCTCACACCCTGGGCACTGCTCCGAGGCAGGCTGGTGGAGCGTGGAGCGAGCTGCAGGGTAGACTGGACTCCAGCTTGCGGAAGTGGCTTTACGTCGGTGGCCGCACTCGCTGGCTCCGCTTCTTCACATCTCGGGGATAAGCCCGGGGTGTCACCGGGGCCGGGACGTGCACCGGCCCGAGCCTCAGAGGAACAGCGCTACCCGCCGCAGCCTAAGCGCCTTCCGGGGTCGCCCCGCCCCAGGCCCGGCCTCTGCAGCGCGAGGCTAGGACCCGGGCGCGAGATCCCTCCCGCCGGGCTGCGGTGCGCAGGCGCGGCGCGTGGCGGCTCGTCGGCGTCCCGGCCTGCCCCGCGCGCGCTGACGTCGCGCAGCCTCGTCCGCGCCGTCGCCGTCGCTGCCACCGACGCCGCCATTGGAATCGTCCCCTCGTCCGTGTGTTCCGTCCCTGCTTACCGCGCTGCGTCGTGTCCCGCGAGCGGCCCGCGCGCCCATCAGCCGCCGCCGCGGCCTCCCGGCCGGCGCCCGGGCAGGGGGCGGCGGGCCCGGGGCCGCGAGAGTGCGGGTGACAGGCCCGGCCTCGCGGGAGGCCGAGGCGGCGGGCGCTCCCGCCTCGCGCCGGCTGTTCATGAAGCATGTCGGCCACCAGCGTGGACCCCCAGGTAGCGGGCCGGGCCGGGGTCGCGGAGTTGGGGGCTTGGGTCTCGCGGGCAGGGCCTGGGGTCGCGGGAACGGGTGGGGGCCTGGGGTCGGGGCTCCTGGCAGAGTCGCGTGTGACCGCCGATTCGGTCCGCGCCGGAGCAGGCACAGAGCAGGGCCCGCGAGCGGTTCTGGTAAATAACTTCTGTTTCCCTTTCCTTCGGGTTTGCCCGCTGGTACGTCCCGGCCTGCGGCGGTGCAGAGAAGCAAAGGACAAGACAATAAAGGTAAGCGGCGTCGGGGGCCGGGCAGGCCGGAGTGAGGACCGTGGGGAGAGGCCGGGAAGCGGACAGGGCACTGCCCGGCTCCGGGGAGAGCACTCCATCTGGGCTGTGGGGCCGGGACTGGGCAGGCGGGAGCGGGGGCCTCCGCGGGTGGTGAGAGGAGCCGCAGGGTGTCGCGGGGGGGCGGGGGGGCCGAGGAGCGAGGGACCGGAAGCCCGAGCCCGGCCGGGTGTCAGCGGCCGCCGCGGCGAAGCGCCCGGGCCCTGGGACTCGCTCCGCGCGCACCGCAGCCCTCGTCTCCCACGTCCCTGGTCCTCGCCATGTCCTGGCCCGGGGCAAACCCCCGGATTAACTGCGAGAGCCTCGAGCGACACTTTCAGCCAGCGTGTGTGTGTCTCCGGCGGAACCAATAGGTTCCTCGAGTGTTCAGTTGGAAAAGGCCCAGCACTTTACTTACATTTTCTTTCCTTTTCTGGTTGGGCCGAGTGACTGGGAAAGACGCAGAGCCAGGCCATAAGCTGAGAAACATCTTTCAGTCGCGGGCTGTTTCCCAGCTGCAGCTGTGCTGACCGGGCCGGTCCGCTGCCTCGTGCGGGCTGTTGGGCTTGACTGAGCCTCAGGCCACTTCCTCTGCATTAAAACCTGGCTCCGCGCGCCGGCGCTGTTTTGTCCCCATCCGTCAAATAAAGATGAAGTCTTTATCCAGAAGGCATAACCTCAGCGATTGAAAGTTCTAACTAGTTGTATAAATACTAGTTTCATGCTCGTTATGTCCATTTCTAAGCAAAAGCAATTTCTACCAGAAATTGATGTGCATAGACTTTATTACCTTTAATTTCCATACTTAAAAGTAATTTTAAAAAATGCAAACATAATATTTGTTTCTGCTATTCTAGTACAAAATGGTTCTTTGCATCAGAAGGATACAGTTCATGACAATGACTTTGAGCCCTACCTTTCTGGACAGTCAAATCAGGTGAGTTTATCTTTTTTAGCATGTATTTCTACGTTAGTTTTGACTGCGTTATGGGATGTGCCTTTACTGCTATATTGTTGCTGTATTATTTTAAACGACAAAGAAGCGGACTGGCGTACGGAAGGAATAGGAAGACTGCTGATGAGGACGAGCTGGGGTTGCAAGTGCAGTGGCGCTGGATTTCTCTAAGGACGTGCAGTCCCGCTGGGGCTGGCATGAGCTGACTTGTTTGGCCTCGGCCTGGGTCAGCAACCTGCTGCCTAGGACCAGTTGGAGGCGTGAGAAGTTCTCTGATGTTCTCAGGTGATGGGCAGTGTGGTCCAGGAGAGCAGCGAGGAGCCCGGCTCTGGGGTCCAACTCCTTCCTTGGGTTAGAATCTCAGCCCCACCACTGACTGCTGCTCCCTCAAATGGCTTGCCCCCTGCGCCTGTTTTCTTTTCTATAAGCAGACAGTGGTGAGTGCCTCACAGAAGTGACGGGAGTGACAGGAGCTGGAGCAGGGAGCTCGGAGACGGGGCCGATACAGGGCCCAGTGAGTTGTAGCCACCTGGTGTGCTTAGGGTTTTCAGGTTTCTTGGCCTTGGCACTGTGGACATTTAGGACTGAAATTTGTGTTGTGTGTTTAGCAGCCTTCCTGGCATTCATCCATGAGATGCCATTAGTAACTGCCTCAACCACCACCACCAGTGTGACAGCCAAGTGTCTCCTGGGGGTAAATTGCCCTGGTTAAAGTCACTTGCGATAGTTGGAGTTAAGGTTTAATATATAAATATACTATCTCCCACTTTTAAAACACACTGTGCTCGTTTGTTTTAGAATAAAAGCATGCTTTGCCTCTTCCCTGTGGTGAACTAGAGCCAGCCTGCCCTTCTCTAAAGTTAGTCTCAGGACTTCTCCTCCCCCTCCCCCCTCCTCCTGTGCTACAGGTGAGCAGCTGGGCCCGAGAATCTGCCCTGCCTCTGGGGGGACCAGGAGCCTTGGCGGTTCCTCCAGTGGTGACAGCAAGAAGTTAATGGGCTTATTTTTCTGATTGTCTTATTTTTCTGAGGTGATTTAAATACTATGCAAATATTGTGTGGTAATTTTAACCAAAAGGAGGGGTGCGTCACTACACTTGAAATTTATTCTAGGAGGCGGAGCTTTCGTGTTACTCAGGATTTGTAAAAATGGACTAGGTTTCTGGTGTCGGTGGAGTGGCCACAGCTCTGTGTCGCTCTGGGGAAGCCGTGCGGACAGACCCTCGTAGTTGAAGCTCCGTGTGAACAGCCTGAAAACGGCCCCTTTGTCCTGATTGTTAAGAGACGCACTTTTCAGCCTTTGCTTAACAGTAAATCCAGGCTCTGGTTTTCACAGAAACACCAGCTGTTTGGATGGTAGGGAGCGGGGAGAAGGGAGAGGAGGGCCCTTGGTCTTGCAAACGGAGAAACCAAAGAGCAGAGGCAGTCGAGCTTGGCAGTGCAGAGCCAGGCCCCTCCCCTCTGTCTCTGTCCCTGTGTCTGTGGTCACTGTCTTTCAGGGCCATGGGGCCCAGCTGCCCTGCAGTCAGGACTCAGCAACCTGGCCCTGTGGACCCTGCTGGCAGACGGACTCCTGTTACCCTGTTAGGAAAGTGCTCTTTGCGTCTTGGTTCCCAATTCCCACTGAGCAAGTGCTGGGTGTCCAGCCGCCAGGTGCTAGTGAGGGAGGGACAGAGATTGGAGTGGCTGAGCAGTGAGCTCAGTCCCGGTGGTGGCACCCGTGAGCTGAGGTGGTGTGGACATGTGGCTAGCTGCGCAGGCGCAGTTCTAGAAGGACTTTCCCTTGTGCACATGCACACCTCTCCCTGTGGTGCTTTTCTTTTAACCCAGATGTTTGCTGTCGCCGTCAGAGGCTACTTTTATCTTGTACGGCCTTGACACTGGGTGACGTGGAGGACATTGCAAGGCCTGCCTGTGGTCGGGAGCCTTGGCAGTGGGATCATTGCCCTGGGTGGGGCCTGTAGCAGAGGCTGGCCATCCTGAGCACAGCTGGCAGGATCCAGAGGAATTAACCCTCATTGTCAAGGTGCTCAAACCTCCTCCTCCAGGCAGGAAGCAAATGCAGAAATTCTGTGGCTGCCAAGCTGCCATCTCCATATGAGCTCGCAGGCTGAAGTCACAGCTCTGAGCTCAAGGAAGGGGCAGAGCTGGTTTCCTGCGAGTCCAGTCACTTGGTCACTGTTTTCATAATTGCCCTTGATGCTTTTCTTTTTACATAATTTATTCAAGTTTCTTTTGTTTCCTTTTAAAGTAAATGCTTCTCGGCATAGTGTTCTGTTCCCCGGGCTTCTGAAGGGTCCTTGTTTTCTCTCTAGTTTCTTCTCTTGGTCACTGATGGCTGAGTCACGTTATTGTTTGTGAAACGTGTAAAGCATTTGAGTAATTTCAGAATCCCTTCCTTCTCAAAAAAAAGGATATAGGAAGCAGATATTTCAACTTTAAAATAAACTTACCTGGTCATTCAGAATGAGAGGTTTTTGTGTTTTTTTTAACGTGGTTAAATTTTTGTAAATATGAAAAACTTTAAAAAAATATTTTTATTGATTTCAGAGAGGAAGGGAGAGGGAGAGAGAGATAGAAACATCAATGATGAGCCAAAACCGGTTTGGCTCAGTGGATAGAGCGTCGGCTTGCGGACTGAAAGGTCCCAGGTTCGATTCCGGTCAAGGGCATGTACCTGGGTTGCGGGCACATCCCCAGTAGGAGATGTGCAGGAGGCAGCTGATCGATGTTTCTCTCTCATCGATGTTTCTAACTCTCTATCCCTCTCTCTTCCTCTCTGTAAAAAATCAATAAAATATATTTAAAAAAAAAAAAAAAGAAAGAAACATCAATGATGAGAGAATCATTGATCAACTGCCTCCTGCACACCCCTCACTGGGGATCGAACTGGCAACCCAGGCAGGGCATGAGTCCTGTCCGAGAATCGAACCGTGACCTCCTGGTTCATAGGTATATGCTCAAACACTGAGCCACACAGGCCGGGCTGAAAAACTTTTAATTCTAGAATAGATTTAAAGCTTTTGTTGTGTTTAACTGTTTGTTTTCCCAAAGAAAACGTTCCGGGGATAGTCACTGACTATTTGAATTTGTTTCTTTGGCATGCCCATTTGTTCATAGTTTTGACTTAGTCACCAGATGTCCTCCTGGGTTCAGCGCCTGGGGCTCCTTCTCTATGTCAGAAGGCTGGTTTTGCCTTGACCACTGTCAGTGGGTGTGGCCTGAGTGGCAGTCCCTCCTGGGAAAGTGCCAGGTGTGGTGGTTTTACCTTCTAGAACAGTGATGGCGAACCTATGACACGTGTGTCAGAGGTGACACGCGAACTCATTTCTTTGGTTGACTTTTCTTTGTTAAATGGCATTTAAATTTGTAAAATAAATATCAAAAATATAAGTCTTTGTTCTACTATGGTTGCAAAGATCAAAACATTTCTATATGTGACACAGCACCAAAGTTAAGTTAGGGTTTTTCAAAATGCTGACATGCCGAGCTCAAAAGGTTCGCCATCACTGTTCTAGAAGAAGACGCCTGCTCACAGGTGTCATGCACTAAGAAATTTGTTCTCCTTTGGTTTATGCACCATGTCCCTGGTGAATGGACTCCAGGTCACCACCTCAGGTGTACAGTTGACCAAGGGATGGCTTGCTGGCTGTACAGAGGCTAAGCTGAGGCAGGTTTGGGCTGGAGCACACCTTGTCGCATCCTGTGTGGGGAGCTCATGCCCCGGGCACAGGGAGGACGTCAGCTATGAGCCACCCATGTCTGCGTTTTCATTGGTGGGTTGCAGTCCACTAGTGTCAGTTCTCTAAGTTTAGGAACTACCTCCCTCACAGGGCAAGGCTGGGAGCTGTGGTGTGGATGGCAGCCTAACCTGCAGCCCATTCAAATTTCACATGGGGTGGACATCTCCAGGTTTCTTTCTGCTCAGGATGACTTATTCCAAATAGCTTGTTGAGTGAACCTGCTGTGTCCTGTTGGTGTGGCCGGTGCTTTGCAGTCTCTTTCCCACCGTCGGCATTCTCTGTGTCTCCTCCAGCCCTGAGAATAGTCTAACTCATTATCCCCTGTTGTTTCCACAGAGTAACAGTTACCCCTCCATGGCCGACCCCTACCTGTCCAGCTATTACCCGCCGTCCATTGGATTCCCTTACTCCCTTAATGAGGCACCGTGGTCAACTGGAGGGGACCCTCCCATCCCGTACCTCACCACCTACGGACAGCTCAGCAATGGCGATCATCACTTCATGCATGACGCCGTGTTTGGACAGCCTGGGGGCCTGGGGAACAACATCTATCAGCACAGGTTTAATTTCTTCCCTGAAAACCCTGCCTTCTCAGCCTGGGGGACAAGTGGGTCTCAGGGACAGCAGGCCCAGAGTTCTGCTTATGGGAGCAACTACACCTACCCACCGAGCTCCCTGGGTGGCACGATTGTGGACGGGCAGACGGGCTTTCACAACGACACCCTCAACAAGGCCCCCGGGATGAACAGCCTGGAGCAGGGCATGGTGGGCCTGAAGATCGGTGATGTCACCACCTCTGCAGTTAAGACAGTGGGCTCAGTCGTCAGCAGTGTGGCAATGACTGGTGTGCTTTCTGGCAATGGTGGGACAAATGTAAACATGCCAGTTTCGAAGCCGACTTCATGGGCTGCCATCGCCAGCAAGCCAGCAAAGCCGCAACCGAAAATGAAAGCCAAGGGCGGACCTGTCATCGGGGCCGCACTGCCCCCTCCGCCTATAAAGCATAACATGGACATTGGCACCTGGGATAACAAGGGGCCCGTGCCCAAGGCCCTGGCCCCACAGCAGGTGCCGGCTCCCCAATCTGCCCCCCAGCCTCAACCGGTTGTGCAGCCTCTGTCAGTTCAGCCCCCACCTTTGGCCCAACCACAGTATCAGAGTTCTCAGCCGTTGCCCCAAACCCGCTGGGTCGCCCCCCGCAACAGGAATGCAGCGTTTGGGCAGAGCTCGGGGACTGGGGGTAACAGTCACTCCCCTGGAAGCACCCAGTCTGGTTCTGCCCTGAGCGCAGAATCCCATCCAGTCCTTGAGAAACTGAAGGCTGCCCACAGCTACAACCCTAAGGAGTTTGACTGGAACCTGCGGAGTGGCCGCGTGTTCATAATAAAGAGCTACTCGGAGGATGACGTGCACCGCTCCATCAAGTACTCCATCTGGTGCAGCACTGAGCATGGTAACAAGCGCCTGGATGGCGCCTTCCGCTCCGTCGGCAGCAAGGGACCTGTCTACCTGCTCTTCAGCGTCAACGGTAGCGGCCACTTCTGTGGGGTGGCGGAGATGAAGTCGCCCGTGGACTACGGCACAAGTGCTGGGGTCTGGTCTCAGGACAAGTGGAAGGGCAAGTTTGACGTGAAGTGGATTTTTGTTAAGGACGTGCCCAACAACCAGCTTCGGCACATCCGACTGGAGAACAATGACAACAAGCCGGTCACAAACTCCCGCGACACCCAGGAGGTGCCCTTAGAAAAAGCAAAGCAAGTGCTGAAAATCATCGCCTCCTACAAGCACACCACTTCCATCTTTGATGACTTTTCTCACTATGAGAAGCGACAGGAGGAAGAGGAGGTGGTGCGCAAGGTGAGTTGGGGTCCGGGGCCCCTACCTCACCGGCGTAAAGCCTGGTGATGTCAGAGTGGACAGCGGCCAGATATAACTTGATCCTTTTCCAGTGTTTAAGAAATAGTGATTGGGACCACAGTGCACAGTTCTGCTGGGAAGGACTTGAGGGTGACTCACTTTTCCTCTGAGCCATGGTCTTTCTGGTCTTTGTTGAGTCAGGGGCGCTCTGTTCTTGGACATTGGGGCCAAAGCGAGGCTGCTGGGCTGCGAGGCCCTACTCACTGAGGGAAGGACACTGGTCTGCAGGTTGTTGTTTATTTTTTTCTCAAAAACCCAGTATCTTGCAGTTTTGGAAAGTTGACCCAGCTCTCTGTGGATGAGAGAATGGCGGGGGAGGGGGCTGGATTCAGACATGTCAGAACAGCCAAGCCAGCAGGCCTGGAGCTGGGTCTCTGAGGGTCCAGCTTCCCATTATGCGGAGACACCTGGAGCCCGCCGCAGTGGAGCCTGCTCGGGAGAGAACACCAGGTGCCCACGGGCTGGCCCCAAAGTGGGAGCACGAGGGCAACTGCACATCCTGAGGCAGCTCAGTCCTGAGAGCCTCTCCTGTGTCTTTGTTTTAAAATGTCCTTTCTTTCATGAAATGCCAGGTGGTAATCAGTGCATTGTCAGCCTTGTTTGGTTGTCCGTGTTAGAGCATCACCCACCTGGGAGCTTCACATTCCCAAAGCCTTTAGCAGAAAGGCGGCAAGCTGGACCTATCGGTGGCGGTGGTGAAAGTTTATACTTAAAGGTGTCGGCTCGGTGAGCACACTTGGGAAATAAGTTGGTCTCTCATTGTCTCTTGTGCAGAAAATAGAAAGGCTTGTCATTTATTTCCAGTTACTGAAATGCTGTATTTTAGCTCTTTTAGGGATAGCATAAAATACCTAAATAAGTAAAATTGCTGAATTTACAGCAACAGAACAGAACTCATTGGTTATGCAATTTGAGGGCCTTAGGCGGCTTGCAGCTGGTTCTTGCTGTGTGTGCAGTTCGTCTTAAATACTGTGATTTCCCTAAACATCATGAGTTTCTAAAGGGGGTGATGAGCAGAGGAATAGATTTCTGCCCCTCACCTGTATGGTGTTTAGAACATTCTAGTGCCTTAAAACTTGCAATGTAGCAGCTAAAACCTCAGATGTCTGTCAGTGAGTTGGGTGTTGGGAAGTGGAAGCTTGCAGTCAGACCTGGGCACTCAGCTTTAAGCCCTTCCCCAGCCAGCCCACCAGGCCTTTGAAATTCCACTGGGACACAAATGTGGCTTCTGTGGCTTCCCTGGGCATCCCCGGAATGCTCCGCAGATGCCTCCCAGACCTGGCGCTCACCAGCTCACGTGCATCAGCACCACTTTTAACTTACACGATGGGAGGGACAGGCGGGGGGCTGAATGGTTAACATTCGTGCTCACTGTGCCTTAGACTGGGTGATTCTTGCCTGCTCCCCAGCACCTCCCGCAGGGCACTCTGGGTTCCCTGGTCGTCAGGAGTCGGACGCTGGGCTCTGAAGAACAGACGGACTGAGAGGCATTTGGGTTCTTCAGACCCAGGCTTGTGCTTAGGCTGCCTGGCTCTCAGGACACCTAGGAACCGAGGTGCTTTTGCCAGTAAGTTGCAGGTGACGTTTGGCAGGACTGCTGTGCCGTCCCATCTAAGCTAAACTTGGAGACTCACTGATTCCTTAAGGAGCAGTAGCTCACGAGCTGCATCACACCTGGTCCTGTAGGCGAGTGTCGGTCCCCGGGAGAGCCCGCCCTTCCGTTTTGCTGCTCAAGCTCTCCTGTGAGGACAGTGGCTAGGGCCCGGGTCCTCCCATCACAGCCAGCCAGCCGCAGAAGCCCAAGGGCTTGCAGGGCACCAGGTGAGCCGGCGTGGTGTGTGATGCTGGTCTTTGTTAAGAGAACCAGGGACGCTCAGGTTCCGAGTCGGCAGGGAGGAGGTGCTGGTGCTAGAGCGGTGCATCTTCAGGGCCAGTTGCTCGTTGGAAAGTAGCGCAGGGCCTCTGACAAGCTCCCTGCCCTGGGTGATGAGGTGGATGTGGGGAGAGAATTGGGGTGTGTTGTTTACCTGAAGACACATTCAGTTCATTTTTAGCAAAAGGGGGTTCATCCTGTTTCATAACCCTTTCAGTGTCTAGTAACCCCGTCTGTTGGGGACTCTGTCACGACCAGCTCCACGTATCAAGTGTCCTTCAGGAGTTTCGTCCTCACTACTGGACGGGGCAGGATGAAGTGGGCAAGCAGGGCGGCACCGGGGTGCGGGGGCAGGTGCTCCTCTTGGGCACATCCCCAGGTCTCGAGCTAAGCATAGTCACAGCCTTGTGAGGACCCCTGCTACTGGGACCCAGCGAGCGGGGAGGCCCCCCTGGGAGTCACAGCTTGTCACATCCCCTGGGACACACCAACCAGAGGGGCTTTGCCTGGAACAGGTGGATGCCAGGCGAAGTGGTTGGCAGGCCTAGTCTGCACAGCTGGAACCCTGAACCCTGAAGCCTGGAGCTGCTGGTGGACGGGAGTATACAGTGCTGGTCTGGTGTGGCCGGTCCCAGTGGAGCTCGGGTCCAGATCTGTGGCTGCAGCCCCCAGGGCAGCCTGGGACTCAGTGTTGAGGGAGTTGGTACACATGTTCACCCCAGGTGTTAAACTTGCTTCCTCTTTTATTTTTACAGGAACGGCAGAATCGGAACAAACAGTAAGGATGAGCTGGTTTCTGTTATGATCTAATGTTTGATTGAAAAGCCAAGTTTCAGAACGTGTGCTTGGTGCTGTGCCTGGGTCAGCCCAGCCGTCTTCCTGTGCAGGCCTTGTGCTGCCTCTCTGCGTTCTCTGTCGTTTGTTTTTGCCCAGGTGGCTCTTCACTCATGTGTATTTTTTCTGTGTATTATAGTATTGTAGAACTCACTAATAAAGAAAGATTTCGTCAGCTTATCAATCAGATTGACCTAATGCGAATATAAATATCTTTAAAAAAAAAAACCTAATGCACCCCCAAAGAATTTTTTTGGGGGGCAGGAATTATGTGCTTGTTCTTATATTCAAAGCCATCTAACATCTTTCTTTGAGATTATTTCTCACCCCTGTTGCCTCGTCTTGAATGTATCGAACCATGAGTTTTGTCATGTAGCATATATGTTAAATACTCTCTTCAAAGTGCAAGTGAGCAATCACCTGGTGGGGCTGGTTTGCCATTTTATGATCAGTTACCTGTGTAAGAAGCTACTCTGTCATCTGTTTTTTACTAGAGAAAGATAAATTTTAGTTTTCCAGATTTGGTTACGGCTGTGTTTCCTTGGGCCGCCCACCCTCTCCAACCCCGCACCGGAATAGCACTGTCCAGCGGGGTGACAGCAGGGCCCGGTGTGCGGAGGTTAGGGTCCAGGGTTCAGGCCCCCTCAGTGTGTGCAACTCATTGTAACCCTTTA
Organism: Myotis nattereri; assembly: GCF_964212035.1. Lineage (NCBI taxonomy): Eukaryota > Metazoa > Chordata > Mammalia > Chiroptera > Vespertilionidae > Myotis > Myotis nattereri. The sequence continues at coordinate 3,215,476 of NC_138083.1, forward strand.
TCTTCTCTTGAGAATCCTGATGCCATCTTACGTTTTTATACCAGTGATGCTGAGCTTGTATTGCTCTGCTCTGGTGGCAGACAGTGTCATGGATGGTGCTGCCCACTGTAAATCTCACCGCGTGGCTACTTTTCTTCTTCCCGTCAATTGGTTTTTAAAAAGAAAACAAAAAAACTTTAGACACTGAGTGTTCGGTCATGTTTTGTGGAGTGAGGGCTGTTGCCCTCCCTGTCACCTGGAGTTGAAGCATGGAAATGGTGCTTGTGCCCGCCACGCTCGCTCGCACACGCATCTACACGTGCCCCCTAGAGGACCTGCCGTGTAGAGAGCAGATCTAAAAACTATTTACTCTGAATGGCCCTCTGAGTTCAAGTGTAGGTAGGCTGTATTATTTAGACTTGTGTTTAGAATGTGTCCCTTTCTCTGAACTGTTACCACTTGGATGGAGTCATGGACAACATGGGACACTGTTACCTTGAGAAAAGTACAAGCCTTAATAAACAATCCTATTACCACGTCTGGTGTCCTCTCATTCTTCACCCTGCTTGACGGGCCTTTAAAGGGTGTCCCAAAATTCACGCAAGAAGTAATTTTGATAGAAAACACAGGTTTATAATTAAAAATTGTAAATTTTTTATTGATTCATAAAGTATACAGTATAGGGTTATGTATGGAATAGCATATTGGGTAAATGGCCTCTACGGCTTTGCTGGCACGTACGCACTCTTTTGTTGAAATTTTCCATGACCGTTTTGCATAAATGTGGCTGAGTTTCGATGAGGCTCATTTTCATCTTGATGGCTTGGTTAATCGACAAAATTGTCGCATTTGGGGTTCAGAAAATCCACGAGTGATTGTTGAGAAACAAATGCATCCACAACGTGTCACTGTTTGGTACAGATTTTGGGCTGGAGGCATCATCGGACCATTCTTCGAAAATGCGGCTGCTCAGGCAATAACAGTTAATGGTGCTCGCTATCGCGACATGATAACACAGTTTTTGGTGCCTAAATTGCAAGATATGGATGTGGACGACGTGGTTTCAACGAGACGGTGCCACATGCCATACAGCCCGAGAAACAATTCAATTACTGCATGAGTCATTTCCTGGTCGTGTAATTTCCCGTTTTGGTGATCAGAATTGGCCGCCCAGATCATGCGTATGTGCCAGCAAAGCCGTGGAGGCCATTTACCCGATATGCTATTCCATACATAACCCTATACTGTATACTTTATGAATCAATAAAAAATTTACAATTTTTAATTATAAACCTGTGTTTTCTATCAAAATTACTTGCATGAATTTTGGGACACCCTTTAGCTGCAAAGCCAGTTAAAGGGTCACCCACTGCCCTAAAGCCCACAGGTCTGTTGGGGAGCTGATGACCCCCTAAGCCCTTCCTCGCCCTTGTTAGTCTGTTGGATGTAGAGGAACTCGAAAGACCCGGTTCTAACTCTGAACAGTTCCCTGCATTTTGCCGTAAGCCTTTGAGAAAAGCAAAAGTACAGGGATTATGCTGTGAGGCCTGGGCCCACTGCCCCTCCAGCACTTAGCTCCTGACAGGGAGAGGTCCCCCTCATTCCCTCCTGTCCAACCGCAGAAGGGGTGCCCTCTAGAGAACTTGGTGTACAGTCAAGTTCGCCAGGTTTCCCCTTGGTTACAGCCTTGACAAGCATGACAAAGCCAGAGCATCAGTGTCATCCCAGAGAACTCCTCCCCTGCACCCAGGCAGGGATGGTCCTGGGTGGAAGGGGATGCGGAACGTCCAGGACACGCCACTTGGAGGGTGTCCCCCGCCTGAGGACCGAGCTGCCAGGAGACGTGCAGCTTTGCCTTTGCTCAGAGGTGCTTCTCTGGCTTTATTTTGGAAAGAGTGTCAGACCTGGAGTGTCAGCCCCTCGCCTGCCGTTTCTCGGTTTGGTCAGTGAACATGACGTGGTCCCTGACTTGTGAAGTGGTGTGCTGGGGGTGCTGCAGTTGCAGTGATGTGGCCCTCTGTGTTGGGGGCTTCTGGGGTGGGCATGGGAGGAGACTGTGGCTGGTGACCAGGGAGCACAGGCCTTGACAACACCTCGGTCTGACAGGATCAGTTACTGACTGGCTGTGTGTTGAGTCCTTAAAAGTCACCCGCTCCGAAGGCTTCCTCCAAACCCTTGGAGCTGCCTTGCAGCATTCCTGGCACTCCGGGGTGCCTGGCCTGGTGTGGAGGGTTCGAGGGATGTCATAATGTTCATGTGCACCAGATGCTGCCAGTAGCACATCCCTCCAAAGCAAACTGGGTCGGCCTTTCCCGTGTCCCACCCCAAGCACGCCCTGCGGGGACTCCCAGTTCCACCACGAGTGCTCTCCGTCCCTCTGGCTCAGGATTTCCTCACAGGGTCTGACGATAGGTGCACAGGCAGCATCCTTGCAGGCCATCTGGTGTGTCACTGTCGCTGGCCCGGCTCACGGGCCCCTGTGTCTGTGGCAGGGAACCATGGGAAGGAACTGGCTCAGCGGCTGGCTTTTCAGCCAGGATCCTGTCCCTTAGGTTTCTTGCCATCCAGGATTGAGGAGGTTTTACTCTGATAGGATGGAGGCAGGTCACTCGCCTCTGTCCTGGCTCTCACCTGGTCCTCATTGTGCCTGTCAGTAGCCAGGGGCCAGCAGCAGTTTTGTTTTACAGCGGCAAGTGCCCTGACTTACTCCTGCACTCCCAGCACCGCGCCCCCCTGCATGCGCTCCCTGCACCTCCTCTGCAGGAGCCCTCCTATGCCCTCCTATGGTCCCTGTCCCCTCCCTGCACCTTCCTACGTTCCCTCCCGCCCCTATGCCCTCAATGCATGAACCCTATACTCCACAAAATCCCTTCTTTGCAGCCTGCAGTTGCTTTTGCGATTTGTGAGTTGAATTATTTTTTAAAAAGCAACGTGTTAGAAAAGGCATTTGCACAGCTATCCTGTACCACAGTTTTACTGTAATCATTTTGTGGATGAGAGTCACATGGTGAAATTTTTGCGCTAAAAGAACACCCAGTAGACTGTTTCTTCTCAGAGTTCATCTTTATTTACTGGGAAGGACCCAAGAAGAGGGTCTGGATGAAGGGAGACTGCCTTCTAAACAGGAAGCAGAATGGCTTGCCCCTAGGGCAGGGGTGGGCAACCTTTTTGTGAGTGCCTGCCAAAACCAGCAAAATCTGACTCAAAATTCTTCTGCATGCCAACCCTAATTTTTTGAGAACGTTACGCCTACTTGGTATCTCTTAAGGTGTACATATGTGAAGAACCTCGAAGAAATAATAAAATTCATTCGAGCGACAAAAACACAGTATATGATGATGAAAAAATACATTTATTTTTTAATGTATACATGTACACTGATAGTCCGACAGAAAACTTTATGACTCCGTTTGACATTATCAGTGGGACTTTTGCTGCTGCATCACTGATGACAGAGATTTTACATCAGGTTTATATTTCGTGACCTTCAGAGATATGCACGAGCTACTACTTTCATCCGTCAGGCTACTCCTATTACGAGACTTAACAAAATTCATCACTGAGAACAAAGATTCACAAGCGTATGTGGATGAAACCAAAACACTGGTCGGATCTAGGAAGGCAGGGAGAGTTAAGGCAGAGGCATAGAAATTGCTCTTCCCCTCTCTCGTCAATCCATGTCTATGGTCTTTAAGATAACTTGTTATGTAAAATTATTTATTTATCTAAGATGCACCTACACTGAATTTATCTGAAAAATAAAAAAGTCGATATTAAGAAAAAACATTTAAATGGAAGATTATGAGAGGGTTTCGCGTGCCAGCAAAAGTTACTGGCGTTCCATGTTTGGCACGCATGCCAGGGGTTGCCCACCCCTGCCCTAGGGTTTCTGCACAGCTCTGGTGTGAAGTGGTTTGGAGATGTGAGTGAGGTGCCAAGACTGGTCTCCCTGACATTTTGGAGGATTGTGGGGAAACTGGAGACTGCCCAAGTGTCGGCTGGGTCTGGGGCTTCTTAGATCCTGATGGCTGGGGGCCTTCATGGCTTGGGGAGAGCTCTCCTCATGTGGGGCTGGGAACCTGATATCACACCGCAGCTATCTTACTGAGCACCCCACACTTACTAAACTCTCATCTCCGCCTTTCCTGCGCCTTCAGCATGTGGTCACCTTCTTAGGAGCACACGGGTCTTCTGAATGACCACAGTTCCAGTGGGTCTGCATCTTCCATTCCGCTTCAAGTAACTGAAAATAGGTCCCCATCCTGTGAGAGTGATGGTGTTCATGGTGATGGTGATCATGGTGGTGATGGTGATGATGGTGGTGATGGTGATGATGGTGGTGATGGTAATGATGGTGGTGATGGTGATGATGATGGTGGTGATGGTGATGATGGTGTTGATGGTGATGGTAATGGTGGTGATGATGATGGTGATGGTAATGCTGGTGTTCATGGTGATGGTAATGATGGTGGTGATGGTGATGATGATGATGGTGATGGTGATGATGGTGGTGATGGTGATGGTGATGGTGGTGATGGTAATGATGGAGATGGTGATGGTGATGATGGTGGTGATGGTGATGGTGGTGCTGGTAATGATGGAGATGGTGATGGTGATGATGGTGGTGATGGTGATGGTAATGACGGTGTTGATGGTGATGGTAATGATGGTGGCGATGGTGATGGTAATGATGGTGTTGATGGTGATGGTAATGATGATGGTGATGGTGGTGATGGTGATGATGGTGGTGATGGTGATGATGATGATGATGATGGTGATGATGGTGATGGTAATGATGGTGATGGTGGTGATGGTGATGATGGTGGTGACGGTGTTAATGGTGATGGTAATGATAGTGATGATGATGGTAATGATTATGATGATGGTGGTGGTGGTGATTATGATGATGATGGTAGAGATGGTGATGATAACTGCTCACATGTACTGAATGAACATGTCTTAACTCACTCTGCAGCCCGAGATGAGGAAACCAAGGCGCAGGGAGCTGCGGCCCAATGGCTTGAGGGAGGAGGGTACCTTCTGCCTGCTGTTGTCAAGAGGCACCTGCTCTGTCCCAGACTCAGTTCCAGCCGGGTCCCTGGGCAGAATGCAGGAACCTGTTACCCTCTCTGCCCATCAGGGTCTCATCCCCAGCAGGCTTGCCCTGACCTCAGTGGCACTTGTGAGAGACTCAGAAATATTTGTTGAATGAATGAAGAGCATTTAAGTGTGCAGGGGTCTCTTGTGTGGGCCTGGGTGTCCCTCCTTCCCTCGGAGTCAGGGCAGTGGGCAGTCTCCCAGGAGGAGGGGGTCTGCCTCTGCTGTCACTCTCACAAGAGATGACCTTGGGGGCTGGTCTCTGCTGTCCCTGCAGTGCTCAGGTCCCCACTGGTCCTGTCCAGGTGCACAATCCTGCAGCGGCTTGGAGGCACCCTCGTCTGGTGAGCACTGGCACCTGCAGGAGGCAGGTGCAGAGTCAGGTCCTCACAGATGAGCCGGAAGGGAGGGTCTGTGGGCTGGCTGTACTCAGACTCCACCTGGGCTTGGTGTGTGTGCTTTGTGGAGCAGCCCATCCTGACCCCACACAGACAACACCTGCTGCAGACTGTTGACCATTTGCACATTTTGACCATGGCAGCGCACAGCCGGGGCAGGGAGTGTCCTGGCCTGGTCTTGTTGCTCATCCATTCCTGTGGGTGCAGAGAGCTCACAGGGCCTACTTCCCAGGCTTGGTCCCAGGTTGGGGCTCTCAGGAGGTTCCAGAGCCGTCACACAAGAGGACAGCTAGGTGGGCTGCAGGCTGGATCCCCAGTGGTGGGTGTGCAGGAGGCAGCCGATCAATGATTCTCTCTCAACACAGATGTTTCTCTCTCTCCCTCTCCCTTCTTCACTGAAATAAATAAATATACACACACACACACACACACACATACAGCCAGGTGCTTGCCCAAGCCTGGAGGCCCTGGCATAAACCCACGTGGAGGTGCAAGCCTGCTGAGGTCACTGGACTCTGGGGCCAGAGTGGTGTCCCCACTGTGTGTGATCCTGGGGTCAGGTCCTGCCAGGAGGCTGTGTTCCCTTGGGGGAAGGAGTCATGGAAGGGGGGAGCTGCAGGGACCACAGGCATCTTAGGGCAGCCTGACCAACCTGCAGCCTGTGGCTGGGGACCTGCTCTCTCTATTAGAGGGGCTGTGCCTTTCCATCTTGCTCAGTTTCCTACTCGGCCCCGGGGAGTGGCTCAGTGGCCATTGTCTTCTCTCAGGACCCACGCCCATCAGTGTCTGCAGCAATGGCTTGTAGAGGGGCCTCTTCTGAATCATTTCTGGCTCCCATTCCCCAGTGCAGGTGTGATTCCTGCCCCTGCCTTCCTGCTGTGAGCTCTCCGGGTGGTGGGGGTGCGGGGATCAGCCTGGCCAGCTGGGGTGGGAGTAGACCTGGAGAGAGGAGGTGTGTGCCCATCTCTGTAGCCATTCTTGTCTTGGCCGCTGCTGACTCCCCACAAGACAGCCTTGGTGGTCTGTACGGGTCGCCTCTGCGGGGACAAGGACAGCTGTAGGAATGGAGGTGAGGTGTCCGTGCCCATGTGTCCTTTCCGGGCTCTTCCTGACACGGGCCCCAGGGCGGTCAGCCCTGGCCTCCTCTTGCTTGGGCAGCCTCTCTGGCCCACCCCTGGGAGCTGCACGGGTGTTTTCTTTCCTCTGTGCAGAGAAACAAGTTCCACAGGGAGTGGGATGCTGAGAAGGGAGGTGGGCCAGTATCCAGGTGGGGTGAGGACATGCAGCTCCTGGCCCAAGGGCAGGGAGGGGGTGAGGAGGGTGGCTCCTGCTTCCCAGATTCCACAGCCAGTTCTATGCCCCGCTACAGGGGTGAGGAGGTGCACAAGTGTGCACCTCTCCCTTCCTTTGTCACCTCCAGGTGAAATACTGGCCGTCCTTTCTCCCTCTGACGAGCTGGGGAACAACACCTCACCATTTTTATTTCTTCAGTTTGAGTTACCTCCAAACATTCTTACCCCACTAGCTGCTGGGAGCCCAGAGGTGCAGGTTGGGCTGCAAGGGTCTGACTTCTCAGGGTCACCCACCACCAGTGTCCAGGCTTATATCCCGAGCCAGAGGTTGCTGGGGCAGCAGACAGCCTGGAGAGCCCAGTTCCCAGCCTGGGGCCTGGACTTGAGGGGCCTTGTCTGGAAGGTGAGCCAGGAGGGTGGGGTGTGTGGTTGCCTGGTGCTGGCTGACCCCTACCTGGCCCTGTAGCATTTCCCTCTCTGCTGCTGTGTCCAGGGGACACCTGGAGGAGTTGTGGAGGCGGCTACGGGCAGCTGGCTCCAGCCTTGACTGTTTATTAGGTTTTATTCAGAGCAGAGAGGCCCTGGGCAGGGTCAAGATGGGGGGCATAGTCATCTACTTGTGTCTCCCTCCCTGGCCCCACACTGGAGGGGGCCCCCTCTGGACAGCCCTGGGCTGGGCCTCAGGTCAGTGAGCAGCTGGGGTTCAGGGATGTTCGGCATACTCGTTCAAGCGTGCTGCCCTCAGCATGCCTCCCACACACACCTCTGCGGGGTGTGTTGGTGGACCAGGCCCTGGTCAGGAGCTCTGGGGCAGTGAGCACTGGGCAGGGCACCCAGCCATGCCTCTGGAGGGGGTCAGTGGTCTGAGCATGGGTGTGTGTGGAGCATGTGACTGCAGGAGGGAGGGAGGCTGAGCATGGACACGCGGGGCTGCATTGGGTACTGAGCGCAGGTCCTGGGCTCAGCCATGAGGTCTGGGCATGTAGCCCTGCCCGCACTGCGGCAGTTTTCCAGCGAGGCCTGCTCAGGGGAGCCCAGGAACCCTGGGGCAGGGTGCAGTGACTTTAGGCCTTCCTTGGGGGAGGGTTCTAGGAGGAGGGTGTTCCCAAACTTGTTCCAGGGGGAACCCTAATCAGAGACTAACCAGCCCAGGACAGTGCCCGGGGCCCTCAGTTCCAGGTGTCCTCCTCCCGCCTGGCTAACCACTCAGAAGGCTCATCTGGTCAGGAGCCAAGCCCCATGAAGGGAGGTGGGCAAGCATGAAGCCCAGAGAGCCAGGGGAGCAGGGGCCAGCTTCCCTCAGCGGGAGGGTCCATAATGGGGTTCAGGGAGGTTCTGAGCAGCCCCAAGAGAAAGCTCAGACTGGACAAAAGCCTGGCTCCTTCCACAACAGCAGGGACATCAGACCCAGGGCTTCCCCCAGTCTCCCTCCACACACCGGACCGGAGGTGCCTCTGGGTGCTGTTCACCCCTCACAGAGGAAGGACTGGGGAGAGGCCACCATGCCCAAGGCCAGTGCTGTGGGGCCAGCTCTGCCTCTCCGTGGTCAGGCCCAGGCTTGCTGGGGCGTCCTTGCCACTTCCCTGTGCTCCACGGGGGCAGGAGATGGAGGGACAGGGGCCTGGCTCAGGGTGGGCACAGGAACATGGGGGCCCTGGCTTCTGCTCATGTCTGCAGCTGTTTCAGGGAGGGGCTGGAGGTCTGGGCTGAGGAGTGGGGGAGGCTTTAGGAGGGGAAGGGGCCAGGCCTGACACCTAAGTGGTCCTCTCTGTGCTGGTTTTCTGTTCCAGGCCTGGGGTTCAGGGGCTGGGGAATTTGGAGGGAACCAAGGCCCTACTTGGCCAGAGGGGCTCATCCCAGCTGCCATTAAGAGGGAAAACTGCGCAACTGCAAAGCAGGGTTGAGGACTTGCTGGAGGGGGAGGGTGGGCACCTTCCTGTGCCTTTGCCACTGAACTTCGCCAGAGTGGCCTGTCTGCACCAAGGTAGCCCAGTAAGACCCCAGGAGCAGTCAGGGAACTGGCTGGGGGCAGGAAGGCAGGAGCCAGCGGGCAGAGCGCGTGCCACGTTACCAGCAGGTGGCGCTGGCTCCCCAGGACAGAAAAAAATGCCTGCAGCAAACCCGAGTGGGTGTCACTGCGGCTGCTGAGGGCGGAGGAGGGGTTTGACACCTTCCCCCTCGGCTGCGGAGCCTCCCGTGCCCGAGTCCCGCATAGTCCAGAGCCAGGTCTGGGGCGCGATGCCGTCAGGCGCATGCACCTGCCCTTGTTTGCACCCTGGACACGTGTAGACTTGTCCTCGCCCCTCCCCACTTGAACCTCGTCCTCCAGGCTCAGGGCAGTTGCGGGGTCTCAGTGAGGGCCACCCCCACCCCGCGGCCCAGCCCACTGAGGGAGAACAGACTTTGCAGTGACCTCAGACCCTACTCCCTCCCTCGTTGTCATAGCAACAGTCCTGCGGTTTGGGCAAGTGGCCCTCGGGGCACAATTGGCCTCGCGCCCGTGGTGCTCCTGTCCTGTGAGGCCGCCCCACCGCCAGCACCGCGGTCAGCTCCCGGACCCGCCAGCAAGGTGGCCGGACCTCCCCAAACCCAGCCTCCCAGCCACCCATTACCCAGCGCATGGCGCCCCCAGCCCTCCGCGGCTCCCACCCCCGCTCCGCTGCTCCCCGAGGACCCTCCCTTTGTTTCCCGGTCCCCGCGCTTTCCTGGACGCCCTCCCGGTCTCCGGCGCCCGCTGCAGGCTCTTCAGCGCTCGGTGCTGCAGACCCACGTGGCCGAGGGCCGAGGCCGGGTGGCCGCAGGCTTCCCTCTCCGTCGCCCCCGCCCGCCTGCGACGCCTTTGTGTCCCGCGGCCAGGTCCCCGGCCCGCAGCTGGGCCGCCCTCCGGGAGGACGCATTGTTCGCCGGATTTATCCGCGGCGCGCAAGGGGCCGCCGGGGGCCAGGCTCGCTTTCCTCCCGCGGGAGGGGCGCCGCGGGCTGGCCTCGCGGGCCATTTCCATGAGAAAGAAGCGGCGAGGCGCCTCTCTTGGCATTCACCGCGTGCCTTAATTGTATGGACATTAAATCAAGGTCCGCTGTGAACACGCAGAGGGGCCCTCATGGCTGCGCGGGCGACTGGGCGGGCCGGGTCGGGGCTGCGGCCGTGACTCCGACTCGCGTGGAGTCCTCGCGCGAAGGGCGCCAACGCTCCGGCGTCTTCGCCGCGGGCGGGCGGGCGGGGCGGGGCGCTGCGCCACGCCGACGGTGCTGCTCGGCCTCCAGCCCGGGCCCGCCCCCAGCTCCGAGGACCCCGTCCTCGCCCCCTTCTCATCGGGGAGGGGCCCAGCAAGCCCCTCCAGGCGGCCCGGCGCCCTGCGGGATCGCGGCGAGGAGGCGCCGGAGCCGAGGTGGGCGAGGGAGGGGTGAGCGGGCGTGTGCGGCCGCCCCGAGGTGCAGAGCCGAGCCTCCGGGCAGCGCGAGCGCCCCCTGCGGCGCCCCTCTCCACCCGACCCACGAGCGCGCAGCCAATGCGGTAAGGAAAGAATTTCGATGCTCACAGATGAACACCGGTGTCTTTTCACAACCCAGCGAGCTCGCTCTCCCCGTGCACGGGGCGGCAAGAAGGCGCTCGAGCTGTAGGTGGTGAGAAAGACGGGGAGACCCGGAGGAACCGCTCCCGGGCTCGCCCCAGCCCGGCCCGAACAGTTACCCGTCGCGGGCGGGAGCTGTCGCCGCCGCCTCCGCTCCCAGCGCCGCCTCCGCTCCTAGCGCAGCCCGTTCCGCCGCCTCCTCGGTGCCCATGAGCCTCCCGGACGCCACTGCCCCGGGTGGAGGAGGGCGGGGGACGCCGCCAAAGGAGCTGGGCGAGTCCTCGGAGTCACGGCTTCGGCGCCCGGCTCCTGCTCGCCGGCCCCGGGGCGCCGCTGTCCCCCGCCGCCTCCGCCGCCGCAGCTGCCTCCGTGCGTTTCCGAGCGCGGCTCGGGCACCGAGAGATTATCACTGGGGCGCGCGGTGACGTCACCGGACACCGCTCTGCCGCCGCCTCTCGAGGTGTCCTTGAGAACTGCGGAGGGCCGTGCACACGCGCGCACGCGCACACACGCGCGCACACACGCACTGCGCGGGCGCCTCCCTCGCACCCTCGCGGGTCCCACCCTGGGTGCTCCTCTGCTCACACGGACACCCTGAGCGCCCAGGACCGAGCCCGGTGCCCGGCGCCCGCACATACGGCCATGGAAACGCCTGTTTCTCTCACACTCTCACGCACACTGGAACCCTCCTGAGTCCCACCCGCGCCCACAAGAATGCGGCTCCTGCAGGCCACCAGCGACAGCCCCTCCGGGAGCCCATCGACACCCACAGCCACACCAGGCCGGCAGCAGGCCTGGCCCCACTGAGGACACCTCCACACTCAGGCTGTACCTGCCCCGCTGAGCTCCCGGTCACTCCCCGGGGGCCCTCTGGCCCCCAGGAAGGGACCTGCAGAGGAAGCACATGGCTCCTGCCCAGGCCTCCCCGCTGTAGGCCCTGCCCTGGTGGTGACACCGAGAAGGGAGATGGTGACCCAGTGAAACACTGCTCCCCCGTTTCTTTGTGTTGACGGGGGTAGGAGTTCTTGCCCCGATATCAAGGGAGCATGGCCACACCTGGTGGCCCGGCTGCCCAGACAGTGTGCCCTCTGCGACTGACCCCGATTGGGCCCTCGAGGGCCAAGGACCCGCAGTTTCCCTAAGCTACCGACCTCACGTCTCCATCGGCTTTTGTCCCGCACAGACGGAAGGAGCTGCAGGCCCAGGCCCGGCCAGCAGGCCTCTGCCTCCCTCCTTCCCTTCAGGCCACCAGCCCCTGTACCATCTGCCCTGAGTGGAGCCTGCTGACCTTCCCTCCTCCAGCGGGCGCACCAGCCTGCTTCTTTCCTCAGCTCTCCAGCCCCTGGGACCCTGAAGAGCGCCCCTGGGAGGGGCTGGGACTCTGCCCTTGAAACCCTCCCCCTTTGGTGGGCTTCGGTCTGACCCTACCAGCCCACATTCCCTGCCGGTGTCAGGCATGCCCTTTTCTCTGGCAGGGGATTTGCAGGCCCCCCACTCCTCCGCACAGACGCGAAATCACCACCCACTCTCAGGCCAGAGCCTGACCCCCAGCCTGCAGGGTTGGCAGCCACAGCCTCACACAGGCCGGATGCTGGCACTGGTGGGGGTGGAGGGCAGGGGACACTGGGCAGCCCAGTTCCAGCTTCATCGGAGTGTGTCCCTATCTGCCTCTGCCCCGGAGGGGAGGTGGATGTGGGAGGGTCCCCAGACAGTGGGGTCCGCTGTCCATGGTGTTGAATCCCAACCCTGAACCCTAGTCTCATTTTTCTCCCGCCTCCCGCTGGACTTGTTGCCTAGTCCTGTCCCTTGAAGGGCCAGGGTCTCAGTGTAACGGGCCGATACTCCCTCCCCCCGGAGAGGGCCAGGCCTGCTCTGGCGTCCAGCTCCCTGGACCTGGTTTGCATTGGAAGGGGAGGTCTCCTCAGGTGTACAGACCCCAGTCTCTCTTCAGATGCCCTTTCCGGGGCCACGGGAAGGTCTTCACAGACCTGTTCCCTCTTCTGGCCCAGCACCTACACTCTGCCTCCCTCACCACCGGCAGCGCCCTCCACAGGCGGGCAGGGGTGGGCACGCCTACCCTGGATCAGACCAGCTTTGGGCACATCCCCGGCCCGGCCTGTAGGCATTTTCTTTCCCCATTTTTATCTCTCAGAGTCTTGGCATCAATGGGGCCAGAGCTCACCCCTTCCAATCCCAGGGACCCTCCGCCCCAACGCTAGCTCCCTGGCCCCGGGGAGAAAGAGCTGCCCTGGGCCTGGGGGTGGAGCTGACTGGTGGGCGCTGCATGGGAAAGGGGGCCACCGCCAGCCTCGGCCTGTCCGCCCTCTGTGCCAGCTGGGGGCCTCCCGGTGGCCCTGGAGCATCTGTAGGTGCCATAAAGGTCAACTTCCTGCTGCAGGCCCAGCGAGTGACCGCTCTGGTGGCTCAGGGGGTACCCAGCGTCACCCTCCCGGCCTTCTTCCCGGCACACCGGAGTGTGTGTTTGTGGGTTTATTTATTTGCCAGCTCCCAGCATGTGGGGAGGGGGATCCTGGCTTGAGTGAAAGGCGCAGGAACTGGCAGCTCAGGGCTCCCAGTTCCAGGCAACGGCCTCTGTGTGCACAAAGCCCTTCGTGCAGGCCAGCAACTTGGGTACAGGTCAGGCGGCTCCCTGGAGCCGGGTGGAGAGAAGGAAGGGAGGGACTTGTCCGGGACCCCACCCCTCCCTTCCTCCAGCGTGAAAGCCTGCGAATAGTGTATAGTGTATAGTGAATAGTGTATAGTGTATAGTGAATAGTGTATAGTGAATAGCGTGGGGTGAAACAAAGCCACAGAAACCCGTGAAGAGCCCCGCCCTTTCTGCTCCTGCTTCCTAGTCACACCGCTGCTCCCTCCTGGGCACCAGACCTGTCATTCCTCCAAATAGGGGCGGGGCCATGGACACATCTGGGAACCGCTGGCTCTTGGCCTCAAGACCCTGCCCTCCATCCAGGGTGAAGGAAAAGTGGGGCAGGGTCTGGCTGTAGGCCAGTGGCAGGGCCTGCAGTGGACGTGTGAGGGGAGGGGGAGGGCTTTGGGAGAAGGGGCAGTGCTGGCATGGACACAGGGCTCCAGGCCCAACCTCTGCTCTGGGTCCCTATCGCCTCAAAATGCCCCGCAGCTTCCAAGCGTGGGTGTGGGTGGTGCCGCAGCTCAGAACCCCCACCACAGGCTTGTTGTGCAGGAGGCCTGGCCACGTCCCCCTGTGTGGCTGGGGTGGGTGTGCCAACACAGCACAGCTTGCTCCAGGCTCAGAGGACAGGTCTCTGCAGGAGGCACCCTTCTCACCTGGCTCTCCGACCCTGGTTGGGGGAGGGAGTTCCTCCCCTCTCCTCTGATCAGGTGGGGCTGGGACCCCTGCCACGCTTCAGTGCTGAATCTCCTAAGACCACCACAAAGGTGGCCATTGTGCGCCTAGCAGGGGGCGGGGCGCTCAGAGGACAGGGGGTTCTGCAGGGAAATGAGGTTGTCAAGACCCCTTGCTCCCTCCTCCCTGCCTAGCCTGGCCTAGCCCAGCCCCACAAGGAGGGACAGATGACTCAGGGTCCAACATCCCCAGAGGTGCAACTGCCCCATCTGGTCCGCCACCTCTGCCTCTGGGCTAATTCCTCCTGCTTTTCCAGTTCAGGATTTTCTTCCACAGCTCATCTCCACACCACTGTCTCTCACTCCTTGGCTCTCTCCTACTGACCCATTTCTCCTTCCCTTTCTCCTCCCTCCTCCCACCCCATCTCTGCTTCTCTCCCCTCCACCTTCCTCCACCTCTGAGAGCCTCTGGCTTCCTAACCCACACCTTCCTCCAGGGTCCTTGCCATCTGCTTCTGGGTCATTCCAACAGGAAAAGGAAAGGGGGGGGGTCCTTGGAGAGGCCCCAGGAGCTTCTCAGACTTGTCTGCTTGTAGGGACAGGGACAGGGACATGGAGTTGAATGTATCTGCTGGGCAGGAGTGGAGCACATGTCCACTTGGACGAGCTCCGGTCACGGCCCCTTTGGCCTCTGGGACTACTTCATAGAGCTCTGCTTTTCGGCCTCTCCAAGCCTTCTTTCTCCTACCACTTCCTTTGGAAAGTGTCTCAGATACCAATTCTCACTAAGGTGTGAATGACTGTCAAGATTTGCTGTTTCCCTTCCAGTGTGCAGCCATCAGTCTTCCTCTCTATGCTGCAGTCGGCTGTGATGTGCTCCCTCTGTGGGCTCTGTGCCTCTGACTGCCCTTGGCTTTGGCTGTGGGAGGTGCCTGCAGACCTGCAGGAGGAGGGAGTTAGTGTCACCTCAGCCGCCTTGCAGGATGCATTACTCGCCTCCAGGGTTCCAATGGGCTTCACTGGGAAGGACAGAATGAATGACAGGCTTTCCTGCCCCCAAACCAGAGCAAGAGACTCTGGGCCCCAAGAGGCCTCCCAGACCCCCCGCCCCCCATGACCAGGAGGGAGAGACAAGCCTGATGCTCAGAGCGGATGGGAGGAAAGGGGGTACCATGGGAGCAAGCTCGGGGAGCCCCAGGAGGGAGTGGGTGGTTGCTGAAGTGAGGAGGAACCCCGATGGTGCCTCTGGTCCTTCCTAAGCCCCATCTGACAGGGGTGGCTGGGCCTCCGGGTGGGAGTGTGGTGCTGCAGGGGGAGGGTGGCTGGGGCTGAGCACCCCATCTGGACACCCCGCCATGCTGACGGTGACGGTGAAAGCTCAGGGCTGACCCAGACATGCAGGGAGGGGACCCCTGTGCCTGCCAGCTCCTCTCCCGTCCAGCCCACCCTCGGGGCAGGGGGCAGTAATGACAGCTAAGTAATCCCTAATCCGAAGAGCCAGCTCCCCAGCCCACACCCCATCTGCGAGGTGGGGAGTAGGGGAGAAGGACAAGGTGCTCAGGGCTGAGGGCTGAGGCCCCACTGCACTGCCTGGCTGTGCCTGGAAGGGAGTCAAATTGCTCCCCATTCGGTGTCTGGAACCAGCTGCTGGGGAGTCGGGGCAGGCAAGGGGCTGGGGGCACTGAGCCTGCTGCCTGGGCGAGCCGAGCCTCTGCCAGCCACTGACACCGTGGCTTTGCCTTGAAGAGGGTGGAGGGCTCCTGGCCCATGTCCTGTCTCCTGGACACTCTCCTGCAGGGCCACCTGGGTGACCATTTTCTCTCTTTCCAAAGGCGACAAACCGCATGGTCACGCTGCTGGTCTCCCCTGACCTGGCCCCATGGAGCTGCCCTGGCCCCAGGCCAGGCCCAGGCACCTCCCAGGCCACACCACAGCCCTTGCGCCCCTGGTTACAGGGAGCAGGAATGCATAGGCTCCCCACGTCCCCGAGAACAGGTCAGAGGTGGGCGGGCGGCAGCAGGGAGGGCACAAGGCTGTGCTCTGCACTGACGGGCCGGGTTTGCCCGGGTCCCCTTGGCTGTCAGACCCGGACAAGGCGCTGCGGGACCCCACACAACTCTCACCACATCCCCCCTATCCTCCACCCAGAGGTGACGCAGAGCAGGCCACACCGCGCCCGGCGTGCCGCCACTGTGCCCAGCCCCCCACAGGGACCGGGCTCTCAGAGAACACCGGGCTGCTGGCAGGCCCAGGCTAACGTTACTAAGATTAGTGAAACCATCAGCTCCAATGACTGCTACCGCCCAGACAGGAGGACACCCTGCACTGCTGCCTCCTTGTGCTGGTGAACCATTCTTGAAAGTGGAAGGTCCTGCTGGGAGGGGCTCCTGCCTCTCCCCACTCTCCCCGCCCTCCCCGGCCCCTCCCTCTGCTGTCACTTTACTCCCCTGATACCTTTTGCTCGCCCGGGGTCCTTCCTGCAAGGGCCTGGCCTTGCTCTTGCGCCCCTGGAATTTGGCCAACTGAGAGGGGTGTGGCCTCCAGCAGGGGGGCAGCTGGGCTGCGATTCTCCCTGGGGACAGTCCCTGTCACCTGTGCTGCCCATAAACCCAGCCAGTGTCCTGTGGCCCGAGTGTGGGTCCCGGGAGCCAGCCGGAGATGCGCCTCGGACGGAGCAGCACCTGCGCCCCTGCGGAGAGGACAGGGAGGACGCCCCGCCGTTTCGGTGGAAGTGAGATTTTCAGGAAAATGGACACGTGGGAAGCTTTGTGCACTCAGAACCGCATTCCCTCCCACCTTGAGGGGCCCCACTTATATAAGAGTCTGGGTGTCCACCAGGACTGGGTGAGGGACAAGGGCGAAGGAGGTGCCCCAACTGGGCCAACGGGGTGGCCTGGCAGCTTCAGGACGTGAGGACAGGGGTGCAGGACGTGGGGTGGCTGCTGCTTTCTCCCACCCCTGCCCCTGGCAGGACACCCTGGGTCGCCGGGTGAACCGAGATGCTGGTGGCCCCCCCGGCTCAGGAGGGGCACAGGGACCCCCAGAAGGTGCACCCAGCACTCTGCCCTGCTGGGGGTGGGCCGGGGCTCTGTCTGGGAGCTGTCGAGGTGCTGCCCAGGGGCCAGAGCATCCATGGGCCCTGGGCCCCAGCAGTGCGGTGACAGACGTGTCAGGCCCCTCCCCCTGGAGAGTGGAGCTGGGGCTGGGGGTCAGGCCCGGATGGGATAGTGGAACGGACATATCTAGTGGTGAACATGCAAAGGGCTGTGAGGTGCTGGGCGATTCAGCCGAGGCCCCGGAGCCCTCCCCCGTCTCCTGGTCAGCGGCTCACCTGGCCACCTCCAGACCTGGATGGAGCCCACACCACAGGGAAGGAGCCGGCTCCCGAGTGGCCCCCGGGGGCACCAGTCAAAGTGTACCTGGGCCCAAGGGAAAGGGAGACGGGAGGGACCAGACGCGGAGCCCTGTCCTCTGTGGGCCACTGAGGACCTGCTCTTAGAAAACGTCCTGCGGGGCTCGCCCTGGCCCGCCCACAGCTGCTGGTCGCTGCTCCCGGGGCGCGTGACCCTTGCCCAGACCTGCTTTCTGAGGGCTGGGCTGAGACAGGAGCTGGGGCTCTGGGAAGACGGTGACATTGGCGCGGCTGGCTAAGGCCTGTCACTGCGCTGCCGCCTCCCCTGTCTGAGCAAAGAGCCAGGGAGGGAGTGAATGGTTGGATGTGTCCGATGGGAACCCCACTGCGCCAGTGCTTGGCTCCTGGTGGGAACGTGAGTCCTGTGGGGGGACTGGGGCCACTGCAGGGTGGCGGGGACACCCTGGGTCCGGGTGGGGACTGGCAGGAGCAAGGAGTCTGACCGTGTAGAGCAAGCGTGTCAAACGCTCGGCCGAGGGCGCATGCCTCGTTTATTTGGCTTGTGTCAGCCTCTGAATTTGACCTGCTTGGTGCAGAGCACTCCCAGCTCGGTGGGAGCAGCATGCCTGCCCTGGGCCAAGGTTAAACATGGTGACCGAGCCCAGCTGGTGTGGCTCAGAGGTTGAGCGTCGACGTATGAACCAGGAGGTCAGTGTTAGATTCCAGTCAGGGCACAGGCCTGGGTTGCAGGCTCCATCTCCATGTGGGGCGTGCAGGCAACAGCCAATCAATGATTCTCTCTCATCATTGATGTCGCTCTCTCCCTCTCCCTTCCTCTCTGAAATCAATAAAAAAATATATTTTTTTTTAAATAAAGAAAAACAGTGAATAAATCTGGGAAAAATCGAGCCTCCAAGTTGTTAATTGGCTTTGCCTCAATCAGCCTAATGAATATTCATGAGGTGTGCTGTCCTCATCTGCTTTGATCCGCAGCCTGCCACCAGGAGCTGATGCCTGCCTCACACCCCTCCTCCTGCGCTGACTGACAGTAGCCCACACTCTGCTCTGATTGGCCCAGCTGTTCTCAGGAATGCCATAGCAACCCCTGGCTGGTTGCCTAGCAATTCTTCCCTTTCTTCCTTTTCCCCCTAAAGCTCAAGCCAAAAATCCATAGGGTGGAAAATGTCTGTGCCATGGCGTGCGTGTGCACACGGTGGGTGTTCACACACAGGGGTACAGTTACCTGTGCAAAGAAAGAACTGGAAGGGGATGTCCCTCCCCCAGCAGATCCCAGGGACTCGGGGTGCTCTGTGCCCCAAACTGCCCTGGCTCGCCTGCCCAAACTGTCTGAGTGCACCCCTTGCTTGGGAGAATGGAGGGGACACGGGCTGATGGCCCAGGGGGATGTCCTTGGGTGCCTGCTGCATCCCCCACCAGCACCACCCACACCCGCACCCCCACAGGCAGGCAGCACCAGGCAGACCTTCAGGCCCCGCTCCTCACTGGGGAAGGAGAGGAGCCCGACGCCTGGCTCTGCCCAGTGGTTGTGCGGGCCTCAGACCGGCGTGTCAGGCTCACGGCGCTAGGGTGCGTGAAGGTGCTGGTGCCCGTCGCCTGGTGGCATCAGAAGCGCCCGCTTGGCTCGGCTAATCCCAGAGGAGGTGGCACCTAGTGCCATTGAGGGACTAGCCCCGTGGTCGGCAAACTGCGGCTCGCGAGCCACATGCGGCTCTTTGGCCCCTTGAGTGTGGCTCTTCCTAAGCCTTGGGAGTACCCTAATTAAGGTAATAACAATGTACCTACCTGTATAGTTTAAGTGTAAAACTTTGGCTCTCAAAAGAAATTTCAATCGTTGTACTGTTGATATTTGGCTCTGTTGACTAATGAGTTTGCCGACCCCTGGACTAGCCCCTTGGGAAGAAAGTGGTGGCCTTGGTATTTCCACTTATTTTTTGCTTAGAGAAGGTTTAAGGCACAGTTCAGACCAGGGAAGCTAGCAATGGCACCTCGGTGCACCTCCGAGTCCAGACCCCGGGTTGCAGAGGCGAGCCGGGCGCCCGCTGCCCTCGGAGGCCACCCAGCGGCTTGTTCTGGGCGACCTCCAGGATGTGGGATGAGGTGCCTGGCCACCAGCACCAGCCCCCTGCCCCTGACATGGGGACACCCATGCCTGGGGGAGGACCAATGCAGGCGGCAGGCAGGTCGTCAGGGACGAGGGCCCCCGTTTGCTCTGCCCAGGCCAGGCCAGGAGAGCAGGGCCTGAGCGGGCAGCCCACGGACCAGGGGCTCCTGGCCACGGACTATGCTGGTGGGCGGCTGGTTCTTGTTTTCAAAAAGAAGTGGGGAGGGTAGCTATTTTTCTCCTGGCAGGGGGAGGGGGAGCA
This sequence comes from Myotis nattereri, assembly GCF_964212035.1. Taxonomy (NCBI): domain Eukaryota; kingdom Metazoa; phylum Chordata; class Mammalia; order Chiroptera; family Vespertilionidae; genus Myotis; species Myotis nattereri. The sequence goes on from NC_138083.1 coordinate 3,234,873, forward strand.
AACGCAGCCCACGCCATGGGGCTCCTTATATTTCCTTTGTCTCAGGATATCGAAGAGCCGCTATGGCACTTGGTGACCAGCAGAAGCCAAATCACGAGCCCACATTGATCCTGTCCACCTCCCCGTTCAACAGACGGCATCTCCAGTGAACAGCTGCCCTGACTTCATCTCCATCAGTGGCTGGGGAGGGAGTCAGCCCCCCGGGGCCTGGGGCCGGAGCGCAGCTGTTCCGGACGTGGAGCCGGGGTGCAGGGGTGGGGTGGGGAGCACCCCCCTCCACGCTGATTGAATAGCGTGGCACCTTCTTGGGGCAGGAGGGAGCCCTGGTCAGTTCCTGGTCCAGTGCCTCGTCCTCCCAATGTCTTTCCAGACCCCCCCGCCCGGGTGCAGGGGCAGCCGGAGAGGGGTTTCTGGCCAGTCAGCACAGCACGGCCAGGTGCCGGGTCCAGGTGTGAGGAAGGAGCTGGGCGGAAGGAAGCGTGGGCGCCATGGAGACACGCGTGGTGGGAGCCTGGGTTAGCAGCCCCCAAGAGGGCCTGACCGTCTTCCCCTCCTCCTGAGGCACAGAGCCCCCCTCAGGGGTGGAGACGGTGGCCAGCAGCTGGCCAACCCCCAAGAGGGGAGCAGGTCCTGGCGGTGTGACTCGGTTGAGCGTTGTCCTGTGCAGAAGGTCACAGGCTCAGTTCTCAGGCTGTGAGTTCAAACACAGTCAATGGGTGTGTTTTTTTCTCTCTCTCTTCCTCTCCCTCTTCCTCTCTCTCTAAAATCAATAAAAAACATTTATTTTAAAAAAAGAGGACAGACGGGTTGCAGAGGGCCAGCTAGTCACCTAGAGTGTCCGGTTCTCCAAAGGCCTCCAGGGAGGGAGGGGCGCCCAGGACCAGGGTGGACGTTGTGGTGCCTGGGAGGGACGCTGCCTGGGGTGAGGCCCCACCCCACACAGCGGGTGAGTTCAGGGTGGCCAGCCTCTGGGAGGGGAGGCCCAGCTGGCGGTCACTTCAGCCCGCCTCGTGTGCTGGGCCTGGCCAGGCCCCAGCGGTGTGGTGTGGAAACTGAGGGAAAGAAGCATCGAAACGAGGTGTGTTCGGAAGAGAAACCTGGGCATCCGCCCTCTCTGGACGGAGTGTGTTGTTGCACAGGTGGGTGCTCTTTCTCCAGCCAGACTAACCTTCCCCCCGAAGCCTGGGGTCCCGGAGCCCCGCGCCGCCCCAGGGGTGCCCACAGCTGACGGGTCTGGGGGAGCTCTGGGCGGAGTCCTCCATGGTCCTGTAAGCCACCAAGGCACAGAAGTTCTGAATCTCCCGAAGGGACCCAGGAGAGGGCTGCAGCCAGCACCTGCGGGTCTTTCCTGCCGAGGGGGGCACGGCTGGGTGCTCACTTTGGCCTGGGCTCCCGGAGGCATGTGCCTGGGGGCAGCCCGCCGGCCTGGCAGCCAGCAGGGTGGAGGCTGGAGTCAGTGATCCCTGTGGTCCTCATGGAATCCCTCCTGCTCCCCTGGGGCCGACAGCACACAGATAGCACCCGCAGGCTTTGTCTTTGGAAATCAATCCAGCTCCGAGCGGGACTAACCCGACATCCCTTCAGAGAACAGTGCCCAAGGTCAAGGGGACCAGGACTCACAGTGGCCAGCGGGGAGGCCAGAGCCCTGACATTCTGTAAATAGGGCCCAAGAGCTGCGGTCGCTGTGCGGCAGGCACTGGGGGTGGGTGGGGAGGGAGATGCTGAAGAGGCCTTGGGGGCAGAAGGGGGAAGGGAGACTAGAGAAGAGGGTGGGCTGCAGGGAAGGGTGGGGGTCACAGGTATCCTCACCTGAAGCCATGGGACCCCCAACATCTCACAGCCCCCACTCCTCCCTGTGCAGGCAGCACATGGAGGTGCTGCAGCCATAGACGAGGCCACGCTCCCCCCAAGCCCTGCATCTTCCAGCCACCCCAAGACCCACGGTCCCAGCCAGCTCTTCTCCATGGCCACCCACAGCCTAGACACGTGCAGTCCAGCCAGCCAGAGGGCAGACACGAGGGGGGGGGACAGCCTCTTCCCACACGCTCCCCCGCTCCCCCATCCTCCTTCCTCTCCTTCCCTCCCCACTGGTCTCCCCCATCCTTCGTGGTCCAGCTGCAGGAGGGAGCAGCCTTGGGCAGGTGTGTCCCCGGCTGTGGCTGTGCAGGTCCCCCACCCCCACGGGTGCCAGAGGAGCCTGTTAGGACAACTGGATCTCGGCAAGAGGGCATTCGCCTGCTGAGGGGACCGGCCTTCCACAGGGGAGGGTGCGACAGTGACGTCACAGATCCTCACGCTGTCCTTGCTCGTTTTCTTCGGTGGATTGAAGATGTGGGACGCGTTGGCTGCGACAGAGCCTTTACGTAACCCAGCGCCTCCCCAACGAGCACTGGAGAGTCACCTTTAACGCAGGCACAGGCCTCGCACCTCCCAGGGCCTCCCCCCCTCCGCCTTTATTACCATGTCAATTTAGAAAACAGGCCACGGGAAATGAAATCGCTTAAAATAGGTCACCAATTATAACTGCACTCGGGTAAATGGGAGCCTCTGAAACCTGCATTAGTGTGTCGGCACTAGAGGCGAACTCCTCAGTCACCACGGCCTCCGGGCGGCCTCACTCCGCCCAGCACGAGTGGCATCTTGGTCATAGTCTCTGGGAATCACTTTGTGGTCCAAGTGCCAGCAGGACAGAGGGCAAATGAGCAATAAACATTCCTTAACCATTAATAGAAACAAGACGAAGTTTCAGCCACTAGCAAACTGGGATTCCCACCCTGACTACATTCGGGCCTGAAAACACCGGCCTCCAGAGCGTCTGCCTGGCCTTCCTTCCCGGACGAAGGTCATGGTGGCCCCCGGGCAGGGTCCGGGACGTCCGAAGCAGACCCGACTCCGGCCGCCTGCAGCACCAGCTTCCCGCGCTTGGTGTCATGTGAGCTCACCTGAAAACACTTCTCCGGGTGACCTATGGTTTCCTCACTTGCAGACAGGAGACTGAGGCACGAGAGGCTGAGGATCGTGCCCAAGGTCACACAGCAAGTGTGCCCCCCCCCCCCCCCCAGGCCCCAGCACACCTTCTCCCAGGGGGCAGAGGATCGGGTAGGCTCTGCTACCTCTCAGCTGTTTTCCATCCTGGACGAGTTACCCACACACTTGCTGCGCGACATCGGACAAGTCCCGTAGCCTCTCTGCATCAGCGTCTTAGCTGGGCACTTCCTGCTGTGGTTGTGATTAGCTTTCCTGGTTTTGCCACAGTCTGCAGCCCAAACTCGTTCAGGTCACACGGAATGCTGGTTAATCCCTGTTAACGGTGACGGCACTGAAAAATCCAGCAGCCAGAGGGACCCAGTGGGAGAGTACATAGAAATCTTCTAAGAGGAATCCATTCTGTGCTCGGCAGAGGCCCGAGCCTGGCGAGCAGAGGGCGTCCCAACAGCGTCCTGGGAAAGGAATTCTGGAGGACCTGGGGGTGTGTTAGTCATTTTCCATTGAGGGTGCCCCTCAGCCCATCTAATTGACCTCTGAAGTCTCATAGTTACTGTTATTGCAAAACAATCACTTTGCACTTTAATTCTGAAAAAGGGGTGCTGTGCCAAGTTGGCTGTGCTGGAGGACCACACTGTTTTTATTGCAGTTCACCTACGTCCCCAGGATCTGAGTTAGAAGCACGCTCTAAAATGTCTCTGTACACTTGCCCTCACATCGCGTCCCTGGTGCGGTGCTGTGCGGTTGTTCTGGCCGGGGCAGACCTGACCAGGATGCCACGCCCACCTCCCAGCACGTCAAGGCCTCCCGCGGGCCATCGAGGCCAAGCACATGGGATCCCATCCATCCCTCCTGCTGAGCGTGTGGCTCTCAGGAGCCAGCTGGAGCATCAGAGGCCTGGAGAGTGGGGTGCTGCAGGAGCCCCCAGGAATCATGGTTCTGCCCTGGAATCTTGGCCAGATGGGGTGTGGCTGGCCGGGCACAGGCGATCTGGCCGTGGCCCACCCGCTGGAGGCTCCCCTGCATTCCCTCAGGTGTGCTTGGGGCTAGCCACACCCAGGTGGGTCCAGGTGCTAGTTTAAGACCTGCTTCAGCAGCAGCTGGAGCAGCTGCCTGGTGGGCCTCGACCTGGGGACACTGGGAGCAGGGAGAGCAGGGGGGGAGGGCACCCGGTCGTGTTCCAGACGCAGAGTGGGAAGCTCAGGTCAACCCGGAGGAACGAGGCGGCGGGCAGCTGCCGCTGGCTCAGGGCCACTGCCTGGGTGTTTCCTCGTACGCCTGCAGCTGCAGGACCTGGGAGCAGTGATGTAACTCCCCACCTTGGTCTCCTCATCTGACAAGTGAGCCGTGAGTCGGGGAGACGAGGCTGGATATGTGACACATAGTAGGTCCCCAGTTAACGTTGCCCATTCTTTCGTCAAACAGACCAGACTTTCTCAAATGGGTCTCAGAACACAGTGGTGGATGGGCCTCGTGTCCCACCTAGAAGGAGCAGCTCCCACTGGGAAGCGGACACAGCCTAGGAGACGGGCTTCCAGGCCCAGCCGCAGGCAGCGCAGGGCTGCGTCCCTGGGGAGTGGCCAGAGGGGAGGGCCAGGTCTGCCCTGCCTGCTCCCTGGGTCAGGCCCCAAGAGGTTGGAGGGAACAGGATGGGAAGCGTTTGCAGGCAAACAATGAGCATGAGAGAGCTGCTGTGGCTACACTAACACCGAACAGGGAGCATCGCCAGAGATAGGATGGCAAGAGCTCGCTTCGTCCAGAGCACATGTCACCAGCACGGAGCGCCGATAACAGCTCCGAGCGTGTGAAGCAGAGCCGCGTGACTCACGGAGAAGCAGGCTGGCCCGCAGTCACCATGGAGACGCACACCTTCTGTCTCTCAGGCTTGGGTAGAGCAAGCAGACGACATCAACGACATAGGTAACAAGTTGTTACCGACACTGACCTGATCGATGGGAATGGAACATTCCACCAAACAAGGGCAGAGTTCACACTCTTTCAAGTACTTCGCAGCATTTTGTGCGGCAGAGAAGTGCTGGGCCTAGAGGAAGCCTAGACACACTTCCAAAGGTTGTGCTCTCTGAGTATTCCTGCCCCGGCTGCTGTTTCTTAGTGGTTAGAGCATCGGTCTGCACACCGAAGGTTTGAAGGTTCGATTCCCAGTCAAGGGCATGCACATGGGTTGCATGTTTGATCCCCACCTCTGGTTGGGGTGTGTATAGGAGGCAACCAGTCGATGTGTCTCTCACATCTCTCTCTCTCTCTCTCTCTCTCCCTCCCTCCCCTCCCTTCCACTCTCTCTGGAAAACAATGGAAAAAATATCTTTAGGTGAGGATTAACAAAAGAAAAAACTATTTTTATTATTATGATGAAATTAAATGACAGAGCTATATGATATTCAGAAAAGCCAATATGTGGAAATGGAGCAATACATTCTAAATCTCCCATGGGGTCCAAGAAGAGATTTTAAAGAAAACCAGGAGGTATTTCTAGTGAAATGAAAAAAAAAATACGGCATAACAGCATTTTTGGGATGCTGCTACAGTAGTGCTCCAGGAAGCTTCAAGTGCTCACAGGAGCAAAGCAGGTGGATCTCAATATCTACACTACACCCAGGACTACAGGAACGCTGGAACAAATTAAATCCAAAACCAGTGGAAGGAAGAGTATAATGTGATAAGAAGCGAAACAAAACAGGCAAACAGTGGAGAACATTGACAATGCCTAGAATCAGCTCTTTGAAAAGATTAAAACAAGAGTGATGGAGGCGGGGGAACCCACACATCTTCAACAGCCGGAATAGTATTAGAAACATTAAAAGAATAATAAGGGACATTAGGAGTGATTTTGTTCCAATAAGTTGGATAATGCAGATGAAATGGAAAAATGCCTTGAAAAACACAACTAACCAAAACTCACACATGAAGAAATAGAAAGTATAAAGAGTCCTACATGTATGAAAGAATTGAATTCATAATTTTATTTTTTTAAATATATTTTATTGATTTTAGAGAGGAAGGAAAAGGGAGAGGGAGATAGAAACATCAATGATGAGAGAGAATCACTGATTGGCTGCCTCCTGCATGCCCTCCACTGGGGATCGAGCCCACAACACAGGCACTGCCCCTGGCCAGAATCGAACCTGGGACCCTTCAGTCTGCAGGCTGACGCTCTATCCATTGAGCCAAACCAGCCAGGGCTGAATTCATAATTTTAAAAAGCCCTCACCACAGAGAAGCCTGCGGGCCCTGCTGGTGTCCCTGATTAATTCTGACAAACACTTAAGAAAGAAATATTGTAAATCTGACAAAAACTCTTTCAGAAAATAGGCAATAAGGAAAAACAATTTTACTTGTGAGGTTAGCCAGCGGTTTGCTGGTAAATGTTCGGCAACCAGCTCTCTGAGAGGGATGTCTGATTTGTAGTGTTTGCCGAGTTCTGTAATGTTACACACATCTGAGTCTGATTCCAGGCTAGCGGCAGGACGTGCCTGTGCTGGGGGACGTGTGTGTGCTGAGGGACCATAAGCACACAGCAGGCGCTCCGTTTCCGCACACCACAGACCAGCGCAACCCTGATGCCAAAGCCAGAAGCAGTCAGCAGACCAAATATCTCTTTTCTTAGTTTCTTTTCAATTGCAGTTGACATTCAATATTACTTTGTATTAGTTTCAGGTGTACAGCATAGTGGCTAGACCAGGGGTGGGCAAACTACGGCCCGCGGGCCGGATCCGGCCCGTTTGAAATGAATAAAACTTAAAAAAAAAAAGACCGTACCCTTTTATGTAATGATGTCTACTTTGAATTTATATTAGTTCACACAAACACTCCATCCATGCTTTTGTCCCGGCCCTCCGGTCCAGTTTAAGAGCCCATTGTGGCCCTCGAGTCAAAAAGTTTGCCCACCCCTGGGCTAGACAATTGTGTACGTTACAGGGTGTTCCCCCGATGTTTCCAGGCCCCACCGCACGCCTTACATAGGTATCACAATCTTATTGATTCCATTCCCTATGCTATAACAAGCCAAATATTTTCTGTAAACAGAGATGCAAAATTGCCTCACAAAGTATTAGTGTGTTGATTCTAGCAATATAATAAAGGGACAATGCATATGGCCAAGCTAGGTTTATCCTCAGATTGCAAAGTCAAATTCTAAAATCAATTTATTTTACCGTCTTAACAAAGCAGAGAGAAACCCATATCAGCTGCGATGGTCCCGAAAGCCGCAGCGTGGAGCCAGGGCCTGGAGTCCAGACCCCCTGCTCCTGGCCCAGGACTGAGCTGTGTGTGCATGTGCGTGTGCTGGCTGGGCATGTGCATTTATGCATGCGTGTGTGCAGTCACGTTTGCGCACAGGCCCCAGTGAGCTCCTCTGCCGTCAGGGTGGCCCCATGCAGACAGGCACCGGGGCACTGACCTGGACCCCGGGTCTCCCTGGGACGGATGAGCCTGTGCATCCGCAGGCCCTTCAGAGGAGGAGCTGACAGGCCTTACTGTACGGCCGGGCCAGAGGAGCCGGCCCAGCCGGGAGTGGGTTAGCACCACGGCACATGGCAGGTTACAAGCAACTCATCTTGACAAAGGGCAGAATGAAATGTCTGATGCTATCTGTAATAATCTATCATAATAAAAGCTTAATATGAAAATTGGCCGAACGGCCGAACAGTAAGACCTGTCACAATGACCATCCGACGGCCACACTATGACGCGCACTGGCACCAGGCCAGCCAAGGAAAGTATGATGCGATTGGTCGGGGGCCTGCCATTGCCCCACGGTCGCCCCACAGAGGGAGGCCCAGGCCACTGGCTAGCAGGGTGATCAATCGGGAGGCTCTGCAATTGTCCCACAGAGGGTGGCCTCAATCGGGGGTGGGGGGGGGAATGCTTCACGGAACCAGGGAACCAGGGGTGTGTGGTGGCGAATGTGGGCAGCGCCAAGCCAAGGCGGGTGCAGGCGGGGACTGGGGCTGCAAAGCAGCTGGGGCTGCAAAGGCCTACCCTTACATGAATTTCGTGCATCAGGCCTCTAGTCTCTATATATAAAAGGCTAAGTGACTGACTGTCCGATTCACCAACCGGCTGGTACAGTTGACATGAACTGGCAATTTAAAAATAAACACTGACTCACACATGCATGATACTTATGAAGCTCTCGCTGGTGCCAATGGCATGCATGTTTTAATTTTATAATATTATATTATATGTACTATTATGACATGTAATTTTTTGCAGTAATGTAAGTACCACACAAATCTTTCTTCTAATTAATTTCCTTTCAATGTGCATGAATTGGTGTACCCAGCCACTAGTTTTTTTGTTTTTTTTTTTAAAGCATTTGGTATTTTATTTTATTTTATTTTATTTTTTATTATTAGTTAAGGTATTACAAATGAGTCCTCATCCCCCCCTTTAACCCCCAACCTCCCCCCCACACACAAACTCATGCTCCCATCCCCCCGTTGTCCATGTCCATTGGTTTGGCTTATATACATGTATACAAGTCCTTCTGTTGATCTCTTCCCCTTACCCCCGCCCTCCCCTACTTTCCTTCTGGGGATTGATAGCCTGATCGCTGTTTCTCAGTCTTTGGGTCTGTCCTTTTTCATCAGTCTATGTTGTTCTCTATAATCCACAAATGAGTGAGATCATGTGGTATTTATCTTTCTCTGACTGGCTTATTTCACTTAGCATAATGCTCTCCAGTTCCATCCATGCTGTTGCAAAAGGCAAGAGTTCCTTTTTTTTTTTACCGCAGCATAGTATTCCATTGTGTAGATGTACCACAGTTTTCTAATCCACTCATCTGCTGATGGGCACTTAGGCTGTTTCCAAATCTTAGCTATGGTGAATTGTGCTGCTATGAACATAGGGGTGCATATATCCTTTCTAATTGGCGTTTCTGGTTTCTTGGGATATATTCCTAGGAGTGGGATCACAGGGTCAAATGGGAGTTCCATTTTTACCCAGCCACTAGTTTTTAATAAAGAGAACAAATTAGGCTTAACTACATTTTTAAATGCTGGTTACTGCTCCCTGTGGTTAGCCGGGGGTGACATCAGGGGTCGGGGCCCATTTACTCCCAAGACACCACTGATGCCTGGTGGCCTCATCCACAGCTGGAACAGGGACCTGGTGAGGGCATCATCCTACCAGGTGACACGCAGCACAGGGCTAGACTGGATGACATGGATGACATGGATGACACGCAGGACAAGGAGAGCACCATCCTCACCAGGTGACACAGCACAGGGAGAGCACTGTCCTCACCAGGTGACACGGGTGACACACAGCACAGGGAGAGCATTGGGCAAGTGGAAGACTTTGCCTTTGTCTGTATTTCTACGCAGAGAAGCCCTTCCGGTGATGCTGGCCTGCTAGTGGAGTGACCTGGCAGCCCGCCACCAGCCCGTGTCCACCGGGTGCCCGGTGCCGGGGGTATTGCCGCGCTGTAGCATCATGAATAGGGAGAGTCGGTCCCAGCATGGGAGCAACGCTCACCTGGGATGTGAGTGGTGGCTAATAAAACAGACCTTGGGGTTACTTTTTTCCAAAATAGATGGTGAAGATGTCAAGAGAGACTGGGCTGTGTGGCTCCCCCACCTTTGGGTTTATGTGATGTGTAGCCGCTGCCCTCAGTCCTGGGGGTGGGGCTCCAGCCAGCGCCCCCGGGAGTCCTTCCTCTGGTCCCCTGGCCAGAGAGGCACAGCAAGGCTCCATCCTGCAGGGCCCTCCCTCTCTTGGTGGGGGTGTGGTCCTTATTTTGCATTTCAATGGGCTGTTATTAATCCACCAGCACACCCACAAGAACCCTCTGGGCTGTGATTAACCCACCTGCACACGCACAAGGACCCTCTGGGCTGTGATTAACCCACCTGCACACGCACAGGAACCCTCTGGGCTGTGATTCACCCACCTGCACACTCACAAGGACGCTCTGGGCTGTGATTAACCCACCTGCACACGCACAAGGACCCTCTGGGCTGTGATTAACCCACCTGCACACTCACAAGGACCCTCTGGGCTGTGATTAACCCACCTGCACACGCACAGGAACCCTCTGGGCTGTGATTCACCCACCTGCACACGCACAACCACCCTCTGGGCTGTGATTAAGCCACCTGCACACTCACAAGGACCCTCTGGGCTGTGATTAACCCACCTGCACACGCACAACCACCCTCTGGGCTGTGATTAAGCCACCTGCACACTCACAAGGACCCTCTGGGCTGTGATTAACCCACCTGCACAGGCACAACCACCCTCTGGGCTGTGATTAAGCCACCTGTACACGCACAAGAACCCTCTGGGCTGTGATTAACCCACCTGCACACACGCACAAGGACCCTCTGGGCTGTGATTAACCCACCTGCACACACACAAGGACCCTCTGGGCTGTGATTAACCCACCTGCACACTCACAAGGACCCTCTGGGCTGTGATTAACCCACCTGCACACGCACAGGAACCCTCTGGGCTGTGATTAACCCACCTGCACACTCACAAGGACCCTCTGGGCTGTGATTAACCCACCTGCACACTCACAAGGACCCTCTGGGCTGTGATTAACCCACCTGCACACGCATAACCACCCTCTGGGCTGTGATTAAGCCACCTGCACACGCATAACCACCCTCTGGGCTGTGATTAACCCACCTGCACAGGCACAACCACCCTCTGGGCTGTGATTAAGCCACCTGTACACGCACAAGAACCCTCTGGGCTGTGATTAACCCACCTGCACACGCATAACCACCCTCTGGGCTGTGATTAACCCACCTGCACACACACAAGGACCCTCTGGGCTGTGATTAACCCACCTGCACACACGCACAAGGACCCTCTGGGCTGTGATTAACCCACCTGCACACGCACAGGAACCCTCTGGGCTGTGATTAACCCACCTGCACACTCACAAGGACCCTCTGGGCTGTGATTAACCCACCTGCACACTCACAAGGACCCTCTGGGCTGTGATTAACCCACCTGCACACGCATAACCACCCTCTGGGCTGTGATTAAGCCACCTGCACACTCACAAGGACCCTCTGGGCTGTGATTAACCCACCTGCACAGGCACAACCACCCTCTGGGCTGTGATTAACCCACCTGCACACGCATAACCACCCTCTGGGCTGTGATTAACCCACCTGCACACGCATAACCACCCTCTGGGCTGTGATTAACCCACCTGCACACACACAAGGACCCTCTGGGCTGTGATTAACCCACCTGCACACGCACAGGAACCCTCTGGGCTGTGATTAACCCACCTGCACACTCACAAGGACCCTCTGGGCTGTGATTAACCCACCTGCACACTCACAAGGACCCTCTGGGCTGTGATTAACCCACCTGCACACGCACAGGAACCCTCTCGGCTGTGATTAACCCACCTGCACATGCACAACGACCCTCTCGGCTGTGATTAACCCACCTGCACACGCACAAGGACCCTCTTGGTGCTGCAGGGAGTCATTCACGTGCTTTGGAAAGAAGAGCCGGGGCTGTGTTGCCAGCCTGGGGCAGGTGCTCTGCCCGTCTCCCTGCTGTCCAGTCAGTGGCGCAGCGAGTAGGACGGTCTCCTCACCTCTCCAGCCTTTGCGTCCGGGGACAGCAGGCTATAATCCTCACAGTGGGGCAGTGATCCCCTCCACCCACCCTAGAGTCTTGGCACCGACAATGAAGGAAGCATAGTGGCGGCGGGTGAGGGGGCGGGCATGGGGAGAGGAAGCAGGCCCGAGGAGGGAGAGCCCTAGGGGGGCGACAGGCCCTGTTGACCAGGGCAGTCACCCGGGGAGGCAGTGACCTTGGCTGCCTCTGATGGTGCTGGGACTAGACCTGGCTCTGATGGAGCAGATGCCCGAATGGCGAGAAGGGTCACCGTGCCTCCTCCCGGGGTCCCAGGCCCCAAGCCGGCTTCGGGGGCCCACCCACCTCCCACTGCCCAGGGGCGTCAGGGCCGCAGCCACCGACCTCAAGGGTGAACAGAAGGATGGGCAGCATGCTCACGACAGGAGCTTCAGTCAACAATGGGCAGAGAAAACGCAGGTCACAGAATAACACCGAGAGGCATTCCATTTACCCAGAGTTTGAAATGGGCAGGATTTTTAAATATTTTATTTAGGCGGCATATGAACATGCTTACACCACAAAGCAAGTGGGGACCCAGCCATTCCCCTTCTGGGCTTTGTCCACAATGATTGAAAGTGGGGCCTCAGAGGCCCCTCGTCCCCCGAGAGGCGACACCGCCTCAGGCGCCAGCGCCGTGAGTGGCCCAGCAGACCCCGCGAGGGATGGGAAAGGGCATTCCGGGCATGAAGGGACCTCGAGGACATTGTGCTCAGGGCAGTAAACAAGTCGCAAAGGAGAAACACCGTGTGGTTCCTGAGAAGGACCAGAGGTGTCACATTCAGAGACAGGAAGGAGACGGCGGTGCGGGCCGGGGAGGGCGCAGGGCACTGTGGTTATGGGGACAGTGTCAGTTTGGGACAAAGATGAGAACGTTCTTGAGATGGATGAGGGGATGGCTGTGCAGCAGTGTGAACGTGCCATCACTGAACTGTATGCTTAACATGCTGACGGTGGTAATGCTACGTCATGTGTCTTAAAAGGGAGAAGAGACAGTGAGGAATAATGATTAAAAAAAACAGTTGGAGGTTTGCTCTGGAGGGAGGGACAGACGGGGGCGACGCGAAGGCTGGCAGGTGCTGCTTCTGTCCTGGGCATCTGACTCATGATCACGTGACAGGACATGCTTTTCTGTGCTCTTTTGTGATGTGGAATTTCATGATAAAACAGGGAAAACTACCGCCAGCGCAGTGCTCCCCGGCCACGGCAGGCTGTGCTTTTGTGAATTCAGCTGCCCTGACTTCTCCAGGGAATGCCCCCTGGCGGAGGGGGTGGCCTCTGGGAGGGAGCTCCGCGCCCGGAATGGCAGCCCGAGCGCTTGCTGTGTTCTTGGAATCTTGGGAGTGGAAATTTTGCTAATTTCTCACATTTTCCACTTGAAGAAATATTTCTCCGAGGCCATGGCAGGCCTGAGGCCCAGGCCTGGCTGTGTGAGGTACAGTCTTCGTGGTTTTTCAGGGGCAGATGAGAAGACTGGTGGCCGTGCTGGGCACAGGCCTGAGGATGCCGCTCTGCCTGTCGGCACGACGTCACTGCTGCACTGTCTCCGGGCTTTTTATTCTGTCGCCCACGGTCTTACTGCTGAGGGCAGTCCTGAGTGCTCGGAATAGCGGAGCAGGAAGAGCCAGGTCCACACCCCCGGCCCCGCGGTCACACTCCGCGCTCCCCCGGTGCTGTGGCAGCTGATGAGCCAGTGTGGATGCATTGTTGTCACTGGGGCCCACGGTGTGCACTGGGTCACTCGGTGTGGAACGGTCTATGGTTTGGACAAATGTGTAATGCCATGTGTCCCCCTTGACACTGTCACACCGGGCAGTTTCATGGCCCTAAAGTCGTCTGTGCTCCCCCTGCCCATCTCTCCGACTCAATTACCCAGTGTGTGATGGGGTTCTGTCTCACCTGTGTGTGATGGGGGATCTGTCTCACCTGTGTGTGATGGGGGTCTATGTCTCACCTGTGTGTGATGGGGGGTCTGTCTCACCTGTGTGTGATGGGGGATCTGTCTCACCTGTGTGTGATGGGGGCTCTATGTCTCACCTGTGTGTGATGGGGGTCTATGTCTCACCTGTGTGTGATGGGGGATCTGTCTCACCTGTGTGTGATGGGGGATCTGTCTCTCCTGTGTGTGATGGGGGATCTGTCTCACCTGTGTGTGATGAGGGGTCTATGTCTCACCTGTGTGTGATGGGGGCTCTGTGTCACCTGTGTGTGATGGGGCTCTATGTCTCACCTGTGTGTGATGGGGGATCTGTCTCACCTGTGTGTGATGGGGGTCTGTCTCACCTGTGTGTGATGGGGGTCTATGTCTCACCTGTGTGTGATGGGGGTCTGTCTCACCTGTGTGTGATGGGGCTATATGTCTCACCTGTGTGTGATGGGGGTCTATGTCTCACCTGTGTGTATTGGGGGTCTATGTCTCACCTGTGTGTGATGGGGGCTCTGTCTCACCTGTGTGTGATGGGAGTCTGTCTCACCTGTGTGTGATGGGGCTCTGTCTAACCTGTGTGGGATGGGGGTCTGTCTCACCTGTGTGTGATGGGGGATCTGTCTCACCTGTGTGTGATGGGGATCTGTCTCACCTGTGTGTGAAGGGGCTCTATGTCTCACCTGTGTGTGATGGGGGTCTGTCTCACCTGTGTGTGATGGGGGCTCTGTCTCACCTGTGTGTGATGGGGCTCTATGTCTCACCTGTGTGTGATGGGGGATCTGTCTCACCTGTGTGTGATGGGGGATCTGTCTCACCTGTGTGTGATGGGGGCTCTGTCTCACCTGTGTGTGATGGGGCTCTGTCTCACCTGTGTGTGATGGGAGTCTGTCTCACCTGTGTGTGATGGGGCTCTGTCTAACCTGTGTGTGATGGGGGTCTGTCTCACCTGTGTGTGATGGGGCTCTGTCTCACCTGTGTGTGATGGGGCTCTGTCTAACCTGTGTGTGATGGGGGGTCTATGTCTCACCTGTGTGTGATGGGGTCTATGTCTCACCTGTGTGTGATGGGGCTCTATGTCTCACCTGTGTGTATTGGGGGTCTATGTCTCACCTGTGTGTGATGGGGGCTCTGTCTCACCTGTGTGTGATGGGGCTCTGTCTCACCTGTGTGTGATGGGAGTCTGTCTCACCTGTGTGTGAAGGGGCTCTATGTCTCACCTGTGTGTGATGGGGGTCTATGTCTCACCTGTGTGTGATGGGGCTCTATGTCTCACCTGTGTGTATTGGGGGTCTATGTCTCACCTGTGTGTGATGGGGGCTCTGTCTCACCTGTGTGTGATGGGAGTCTGTCTCACCTGTGTGTGATGAGGGATCTGTCTCACCTGTGTGTGATGGGGGTCTGTCTCACCTGTGTGTGATGGGGGATCTGTCTCACCTGTGTGTGATGGGGGCTCTGTCTCACCTGTGTGTGATGGGGCTCTGTCTCACCTGTGTGTGATGGGAGTCTGTCTCACCTGTGTGTGATGGGGCTCTGTCTAACCTGTGTGTGATGGGGGTCTGTCTCACCTGTGTGTGATGGGGCTCTGTCTCACCTGTGTGTGATGGGGGCTCTGTCTCACCTGTGTGTGATGGGGCTCTGTCTCACCTGTGTGTGATGGGGCTCTGTCTCACCTGTGTGTGATGGGGAGTCTATGTCTCACCTGTGTGTGATGGGGTCTATGTCTCACCTGTGTGTGATGGGGCTCTATGTCTCACCTGTGTGTATTGGGGGTCTATGTCTCACCTGTGTGTGATGGGGGCTCTGTCTCACCTGTGTGTGATGGGGCTCTGTCTCACCTGTGTGTGATGGGAGTCTGTCTCACCTGTGTGTGAAGGGGCTCTATGTCTCACCTGTGTGTGATGGGGGTCTATGTCTCACCTGTGTGTGATGGGGCTCTATGTCTCACCTGTGTGTATTGGGGGTCTATGTCTCACCTGTGTGTGATGGGGGCTCTGTCTCACCTGTGTGTGATGGGAGTCTGTCTCACCTGTGTGTGATGAGGGATCTGTCTCACCTGTGTGTGATGGGGGTCTGTCTCACCTGTGTGTGATGGGGGATCTGTCTCACCTGTGTGTGATGGGGATCTGTCTCACCTGTGTGTGAAGGGGCTCTATGTCTCACCTGTGTGTGATAGGGGTCTGTCTCATCTGTGTGTGATGGGGGCTCTGTCTCACCTGTGTGTGATGGGGCTCTATGTCTCACCTGTGTGTGATGGGGGATCTGTCTCACCTGTGTGTGATGGGGGATCTGTCTCACCTGTGTGTGATGGGGGCTCTGTCTCACCTGTGTGTGATGGGGCTCTGTCTCACCTGTGTGTGATGGGAGTCTGTCTCACCTGTGTGTGATGGGGCTCTGTCTAACCTGTGTGTGATGGGGGTCTGTCTCACCTGTGTGTGATGGGGCTCTGTCTCACCTGTGTGTGATGGGGGTCTGTCTCACCTGTGTGTGATGGGGCTCTATGTCTCACCTGTGTGTGATGGGGCTCTATGTCTCACCTGTGTGTGATGGGGCTCTGTCTCACCTGTGTGTGATGGGGGTCTATGTCTCACCTGTGTGTTATGGGGCTCTATGTCTCACCTGTGTGTGATGAGGGTCTATGTCTCACCTGTGTGTGATGGGGCTCTATGTCTCACCTGTGTGTGATGGGGGTCTGTCTCACCTGTGTGTGATGGGGGATCTGTCTCACCTGTGTGTGATGGGGCTCTATGTCTCACCTGTGTGTGATGGGGCTCTGTCTCACCTGTGTGTGATGGGGATCTGTCTCACCTGTGTGTGATGGGGCTTTGTCTCACCTGTGTGTGATGGGGCTCTGTCTCACCTGTGTGTGATGGGGCTTTGTCTCACCTGTGTGTGATGGGGGCTCTGTCTCACCTGTGTGTGATGTGGGCTCTGTCTCACCTGTGTGTGATGGGGGTTCTGTCTCACCTGTGTGTGATGGGGGCTCTGTCTCACCTGTGTGTGGAGGGGTCTGTCTCACCTGTGTGTGATGGGGGATCTGTCTCACCTGTGTGTGATGGGGCTCTATGTCTCACCTGTGTGTGATGGTGGGTCTGTCTCACCTGTGTGTGATGGGGGCTCTGTCTCACCTGTGTGATGGGGGGTCTGTCTCACCAGTGTGTGATGGGGGCTCTGTCTCACCTGTGTGTGATGGTGGGTCTGTCTCACCTCTGTGTGATGGGGCTCTGTCTCACCTGTGTGTGATTGGGGTCTGTCTCACCTGTGTGTGATGGGGCTCTGTCTCACCTGTGTGTGATTGGGGTCTGTCTCACCTGTGTGTGATGGGGGCTCTGTCTCACCTGTGTGTGATGTGGGCTCTGTCTCACCTGTGTGTGATGGGGGTTCTGTCTCACCTGTGTGTGATGGGGGCTCTGTCTCACCTGTGTGTGGAGGGGTCTGTCTCACCTGTGTGTGATGGGGGATCTGTCTCACCTGTGTGTGATGGGGCTCTATGTCTCACCTGTGTGTGATGGTGGGTCTGTCTCACCTGTGTGTGATGGGGGCTCTGTCTGACCTGTGTGATGGGGGGTCTGTCTCACCAGTGTGTGATGGGGGCTCTGTCTCACCTGTGTGTGATGGTGGGTCTGTCTCACCTCTGTGTGATGGGGCTCTGTCTCACCTGTGTGTGATTGGGGTCTGTCTCACCTGTGTGTGATGGGGCTCTGTCTCACCTGTGTGTGATTGGGGTCTGTCTCACTCTGCGAGGGGCTCTGATGAGATGAACTAATTTGGATGCTCAGGCTCTTTGGAGGCACTGAGGACCCCTCTTGGTGTTTTGTGCTCTTCGTGCTCATCTCATTTCTCCCATTGGTCCCATGAGCCCAGCACCCTGTCCCTCCTCCCTGACTTGGGCAGGTGGGGTCACCCGGCCGTGGGATATGTTTGCTGTGCCCATCTCTTTGTCAGTGCACACCTGGACACTGAACACAGCCCTCCCACACCTGCGGTGGGTCTCTCTCCCTCACCTTTCACAGGCCCATTGCGTTCTCACCAGCACACTAGCCCGTATTCATTAAATGTAGAGCTGACTTCCCGGCAGAGGGCTGGCTGCGAGGGTGATGATGTCTCTTCATTTCAGAGAATTGTTCCTCTCTCAGGGGGCAGCGCGTGTGTAAGCGCCAAGTGCAGTAGCGTTGAGACACCATTTCCATGATCATGTGTTGGAGGAGGGAGCCACCTCCAGGGGACCAGCTGGGAGAGGCCAGGTGCCAGGCTGTCCTGTCCCGTGTGCGGACCGGGCTGGGCTTGGGGAATGACACTGCGCGAGGTCCTGGTGGGACTGCGCTGGAACCCCACTCACCGGGTGGCCCAGGGCGCCCCTTTCCTCTCCCAGCCCGGCCCCCAGCCAGCAGACAGGGAAGGCCGAGCTGTCTTGGCGGGGGGCAGGGACCTTGTGGGGTGGAAACACCTTCCCCGCTGAGCTGAGCGTGGCCGCTGCCTGAAGCCCACCTCCCTCGCCTTTTCCTGCAGAAGCCCGCATGCTGCCTGCTGCCTTCAGTGCTGGGTGGGCGACGGCTGCCCGGGAGGCAACGCGTTCGGGTGGCGGGCTGGCTCCCACGGTGCGGCCTCGTCACGGGCCCTCTCTCCCCCTGGAGCTGGGCCGCCGTGTGTGCCCCCGTTTCTCCACGGCTTGTGTCCCGTTCGCGGAGCTGCCCGACTTCAGTGGCAGTGAGGCTGGCACGGCGGGCATCCTTACGGGCACCCACCGTGTGCTCGCTGCTCCGTCCTGAGGCGGCGGCGGTGCCTGGTTTGTGGGCAGAGCCGCCGTGGCCCAGCCTGGAGCCTCGGCAGGGAGTGTGGTGAGGCAGCGCGGGCTCCGCCTTCCTCTGTGGCCTCCAGGCTTACATTTCTGGGGCAGGACAGGCCCACCCTCACTCCCCTTGGAGGGTCCGTGATTCGTCCCTGTGAGAACCCCCGTGCCCAGCTCTGCCCGCCCACCTCACAGGCTGCTGAGGGGACCTTGGGTGGGCACAGTCACGGCCATAAATGGAGTGAAATGACTTCATGTGGAGCAGGAGGAGGCCCATGGAGGCGGAGCAGGGGCCGTCAGAGTGTCCTGTTTCAGCTCCGTGCGCAGGGCAGCGGCATGGTCGCCACGTCAGGCTGCCCGCGCAATATTTGGGGGCACTCTACTAGAACGTGTGCGCTGTATGTGCACATGTGTGCGCATGTGTGCGCATGAGTGTGCGTGTGTGCGCATGAGTGTACATGTGTGCGCATGAGTGTGCATGTGTGCATGTGTGTGCGAGACTAGGAAGGCGAGGACCCTGGTGGTAAAGCAGAACCAGGCCCATCCCAAGGCTCACCCAGCCGGCTGCCTGCCCTCCCGTCTGAGCCCGTGTGCAGGCCCCTGGGCCCTGTGCCTTGACCAGGTGCCCCAGGAGGCATCTCCGCAGGCCTTCTTCATACATGAGCGACATATGGGACACCAGGCGGTCCTCTCGGCTGCTACCAGTGGCCCTGCAGGAGGGAGGGTGGTGGTGGCCAGGCAGGGCTGCATCCCAGGCCCAGGCCCCACCTCTATGGCACCCCGTCAGGCCCCTAATGACTGAGTGCTGGGGGACTCCTCAGGTGATGGCTGGTTACACGTTTCCAGCCGACAGGAGTGCCGCCAGCGGGTGTCTGTGGGTTAATCTACGCCACAGCACAGGCTGACTTTGGAGGGAGATGCTGGACCATAAACCTGGGCCAGACTTCTATTTGCTTCCAATCCATCCCCTTTCATGTCCCCTCCATTCCACAAACATCAAAACAGCCCTCATTCCCATTATCAAAACCAGGCCTCCCTGTCCGATGCCTTTAACAGGCCTGTGGACGGACACACAGGGCACCCGGGTGATGTGCACACACATGCTCATGTACACATGCCTGTGAACACAGAAGCTGCCTGTGTCCACACCTTCACGCAGGCAAATCACACCCATGGCAGGCGCGCACACAGCACATGTGTCTGCACACCTTGTGCCCTGTATGTGCCCCTGGGGGCTTCCAGGCGTGTGCAGCCCGCCCGCCCCCTTACCTGTAATTAGTCTCTGACTGACGGTTGTGGTCAAAATAAGGTGAAAACGAAAGATCATGTTTTTATCACCAGCCGGGACGACAGACAGCGTCACGGGGGGCGAGCCGTGAGTCGCCACGAATCAGCCCTCCCCGGTGGTGACAGCGCGGCCGTGGGGGCGCCGAGGCCTCTGTGGGGAGTGGCTGAGGCGGTGCCTTCACTAAAATGAAACCTGGGTTCTGGGGGTGAGGTGGGTGATTGCTTTCCCCTCCAGGGTGGCATGTTTGCTGGGGATGACCTTGTGCAGGGCACAGGCTGATGAGCTCGCCTCATTAGCACACATGGGCCCAGAAATGCCCCCGCCCCACCCTGCCTCACGTGACTAACACAGGACCGCCCAGCGCTGTCACGCTTCAGACCCACGTGTTCAGGCCCCGCAGGCACGTCACAGCACTGTTCCCCCAACAGCAGCTCCCGCAGCCCCACAGCAATGGAGCCGAACACACCTCTCTCTGGGGTTTTGTGTGCAAGTGCTCGCTACACACATGACACATGAGCTCATGTACATGTGTGCACACATGCCATGCCGTTAGCTATTGGAGAGCTTCCTGAAAGAGACAAAAGCCACCACAGCCCGAAACACGGCTCCGAGAAGGGCTGTGAAGGCCAAGCACAACCACAGCCCGTGCCGGAGCCCCCGCCCTCAGCAGTCACTCTCCAAGACCTGTCGGTGCTGAGCAGGGGGACCCGCTCCGGCCCCATGTTCCGTCCTGGTCCCCCCAGGTCCCAGGGGCACCACCGATGTGCAGGCTCAGCCCTTGTCTGTGGACACGGAGGCTCGGTCACCGGGAGGTCAGGGGAGTGGGGGAGGGCTAAGATCAGCAGTGCCTGCGGACTGCTCTCAGGGTTGGGGGCCGGGGCTGCTGGACGGTTTTCCCCTGGTGACCTGGCCCAAAGGGCCAAAGGCCTGTCTGTAGTGTTGCCCGCCCCCCTCTGAGGTCCCCAGGGGGACCGGCCGGACCTGGGGTTGAGGAATGGTCTCTGCTCACGGCGGCTGCATCCCCTTCCATGGCTCCTGCCCATCTCCAGTTCAAGGTGTCAGGGGAGATGGGGAGGGACTCGTGCCTCCACCCCAGGCGGGTACGATGGGGCACCGGAGATGGAGACACAGTGGCAGGGCCTCGGGCAGGGCGGGCTCCTGGCGTCTCTTGAAGGAGACAGCGCAGCGGACTCTGCACCGAGTACAAAGATGCGTTTACCGCGGCTGTCGCCCCCCCGCACAGCGGCTCCCAGGCCCCTGCCCCTGCCAGCCGCCTCACGAGGCCCGTGCAACCGAGTCCCCGGGGCTGCACCCACTCTCCTGGGTAGGGGGGGGCACAGGGTGTCGGTCCAGGATGGGGCACCTGAGAGAGGTCAGAGGAAGAGGGAGCCGAGGAGGCTTAGGGAGAGGCCAGTCCCTCCCAGCAGCCAGGATGATGGCCAACATGGGTTAAGACATTCCCCCTGACCACTGGCTCTCCCTGGGGCAGTGTGCACAAGGATTTCAGCAACAGAGAGGGTGCCAGGGGAGATGGGCAAGGCTGGCACACAGGAGTCAGGGTGGGTCAGTGCTGGGCTCCTGCAGGCCACCTGGGCAGCTGACCTCAGCACAGACTACAATATCCTAGGGGCCACGACCCCCACTGCACCCCCAACGGTTTCTCCAGACTCGGGGTCTGCAGGGCAACACAAGGAAGTCAGGGGCGGGGGTTCGGCGTGTGCAGAGCAACACAGATAGGCACCGTGGCCCTGAGCCAGGGGAGGCTAATGACCAGGACCAGGGTCTCCGTGGGTGGGGCAGAGATGACTGACAGCAGAACTGGGATCGGGCTCAGTGAGGACTGTTCTGGGGTGTGGCCAACGGGGCGAGCACTGAGCTGGCGCCGGGTGCAGCTGGGATGAAAATGCGAGGTGCTGTGTCCGGCTTCGGCTGTGCGGGGGAAGCCAGAGCGGCACTAGAGGCAGGCGGTGGAGGAGAGTGGGGCAGGCAGGGGCAGGTTCCCAGGCCCTGCGTCCCCCACAGCCAGGCCGGCCGAGGGGCTGGCCTCTGGTCCTCTCCCCTGTCTCCACCCTTAGGGCAGCCAGGGAGGCACCGCGGGGCGGCTGTGAGGAGGCCGGAGGGGCGGCCGTGTGGTGCCGTCCATTGCTGCTGTCACTGGGACCTGCTGCTCACGCTCATTGGCCTCAGGTCCTTTCTCTGCCTTCGTGTCTGCCGGGCGCTGACCTGGAGAGTCCCGCCTGGTCTGTGAAAACTCCATCACCAACACGTCAGGGCCTCTGCCCTAAGCCTGTCTTGGGGCAGCGCCAACCGAGGCTCCAAGGGGACCCAGAGATCGGAGACCTTCAGGTTCTCGCTGCACCTACTTGCAGGAGGCGGCAGAGGGCTGAGCCGCCACAGAGCCCAGCCCCAGGGAGGCTGGAGGAGGCACCCCGCTCGTTAGCTCTGGGCCCAGCCTTCGAGGAGGAGTGACCCAAGGAGCTTGCTCTTTTTAATTACTCTGTGAATTGTTATAAAACAGAAGGATGCAGATTAGTTGCATATAATTAACAAATGAATTCTTAGCAATTACAGACTTAACAGTGATCAGCTTCCAGGGCGAAGGTCAGGCTTATTGACTAGTTTCCTTGAGGCAGCCATTTAGGAGGTGGTAGGGCTGGGGCCCAGCAGAACAGGAGAGGCGGGCGGACCAGGACACCTCCCCGACCTTTGCCTCCTGGGTGTCTCCAAAGCCCCTGCCGGGTGGGGGTGATGGAGATGCCGCGGTGCCCACGAGGTGAACGAACACTCAGCAATCCTGGGTGCTGTGGGATGGAGCGACCCTCCACCGGCTGGCCTGAGGGCTGCCTGCTCTCGATTTGTGGGTCTCGGTCTGGTGAAAAGTTGGTAACCTCAATTTAAATTGGATTCTCCCCCGCCCCCAAAGCAGGGAGCACCCACCCGGCAGCCTGCGGCCTGCTCTGGGGCTGCCCGCAGGGGGGACAGCGCCCTGGGTGGGCTGACGGCTGGTAGCAGAGCTCGGCGAGGAGCAGAGATGCCGCAGGCTCTCGGCGCCCTCCCTGAGCCCCAGCACCCAGCTTCCCAGGTGGTTTACCCAGGATTTGAGTCCACCCTCCCCTGTGGCTGACTGCCCGGCACCCTCTCAGGAGAGAATGGGCTGAATTTGTAAGGAGGTCCCCCTGTGATGAGCACAGGGCGGGAGGACACTTCCGTCCATACACGGAGAGTGACTGACAAGGCACCAGCATTGAGGCAGGACCACAAGGTCCCTGCTGTGTGAGGATGCTCACCAGAGACCCCGGGCCTGCACCGCCCACCGTCTGCTGCCCCTGGTGCCCATTCCCTGGCTGTTCTCACCTGGGGCTGGGGCCCTGGGGGACATCTACTGTCCCATCCAGCCCCTGAGAGTGGCTGGGAGCTGGGGAGAGGACACTGTGCCAGGTTTGCAGGTGACAAATAGGCCACTGAACTCTCTGAGCCCTAACATTCTATGGTGGCATGTGGTCCCCCGAGACAAGAACCCAGGCTTCTCCCAGTCCCCTCTGCAAGGTATTTGAGTTTTTAAAGTTCCCAAGCAGGAGGCCCGGTGGGAGGCCTGTGTCTCTGAGGGGAAAGGGAGGCGGGAGGAAGACGACCCTCCCAGTCCTTCCCAGGACGCCACCTCCTGATGGACAGGGTCGCTCCTCTCCCTTCCCACTCACCTCTCCCTGGGCCCTGGCTCCTCTCCTGAGACTCAATGCTGACTCCAGCCACAGCCTGGCGGCCCCTCACTTCCCGCACCCAGGCCTCTGCCGGGAGGTACACCGCCCGGACTTGGGTGGGCGGCTCTGGGTGACAGCTGGTTGCTGAAGGGCAGGCAGGTCCCTCAGAGGGCAGCTCATTCTGGGAGAGGCCTCACTAGCTGCCCTGCCATCAAGCCTGAGATCCCTTCACCGGAGGGCTGGGGCTGGGTCTTAGCCACAAACTCCCAGCTGAATTTGAACATGAGTGGGGTGTATCCTTCTCCCCTTGGTGTTGTTATGGAAACAAAGGGGCAGGGTCCCCAGCGTCCCTGGGACCAGCAGGGAGAGGGCCGTCATCCTCACAGGCACCCTGCCAGCTCTCCCGCCCCAGGAGCTGTGCTCTGCGTTTGGGCACCGGCCATTGCGTGTACACACCTGGGATGGTGTGGATCATGGCGCTCAGCCCTTTCCCCAGGGGTGGGTGTCCATCTATAGAGCCTGGACGGGGGCAGCCTCACTTTGTGCTTTGGGCAGCTGTGGCCTCTCCGTGTCTGACCAAGAGCCCCTCCCACTGGACCTGCCCCAGGCCCTCCATGTCGGACTCTTCATCCTCCCTCAGGCTCCTCCTCTAACGAGGGCCAGGGTCAGGTGCCCAGAGAATGCAACGTCTGCACAGCAAGCTGCTGCCCACCCTGCCCTGCCCTGCCCACTGTCCCCTGCCCCCGTCTGCCCGGGTCGTCTGGCACTGGACCTCACACATGGAACCCGGAGGCTGGAGGGGGGCGAGGGGACGAAGAGGACGGGAATGCATCTCTGGTTCCTTTCGTTCTCTTTGTCCTGGGGGTGGCGACGGGGACTCACAGGGAATGCAGAGCTCGCTGGCCCCGAAGAAAGACGCACGTGGGAGGGAGCCCGCCAGGGCCACAGTCCTGGGCCTGAGAGAGACAGAGCGGTGGAGAGAGAAACAGAGGGAGAGATAAACGGAGAGAGAGAAACAGAGGGAGTGGGAGGTAGAGAGGGAGTGTCCTTCCTACCTTCCGCTTTGCCCCAGGGGGGCTGGCTCTGAGAACCCCTCTTTAACTGGAAGCTCCCAAGCACACAGGCCCTGGAACCAGCAGCTCAGGACCCTCCACCTCCACTCAGCCTCTTTCCCAGCATGGCTCTGACCCCATCTAACCCATCCCCATGTGCCCTGCCCCCACACCAGTGCACCCCCCCACCCGGGTGAACCAGCAGGGTAGGGCCCAGTGGACACATCACTGTGGCCACAGCTGTGTCTAGAGAGATGCCCTAGGCAGGAGGAAGAGTGAGGACCACTAATCTCGGAGGGAGCAGTGGGCTGAGTGGTGGCCCCCAAAAGCTTTGTCCCCATCCCAACCCCCAGAACTGTAAATGGGACCTTAGTTGGAAAAGACTCTTTCTAGATGCGATCACCCCAAGTTTAGGGTGAGCCCCACACCCAGTGACGGTGTCCTAACAAGAGAAAAGGAGATTTGAGACACAGACACAGATAGAAGGCCACGTGAAGACGAAGGCAGAGATGGGGGTGAGATGTCTACAAACCAAGGGTGGCCCTAACCATCAGAAACTGGAGGAGCCTAGAGCAGATTCCCCTGCGATTCTCCAGAGGGAACCAGCCCTGCCCACACGCTGATCTTGGACTTCCGGCCTCCAGAACTGAGACAATAAGTTTCTGTTGTTTTCAGCCACCAGTTGGTGATCCTTGTCACAGCAGCCATGGAAACCTAAGCTGGGAGCGGTGCACAGGGCTGGCTCCCGTTCATACCCCGCTCCCCACCCCCTGCCTGGGCGTGCTTGCTGGGGGCCAGTCGTGGAGGTAGTGCTGGGGACTGTCACACTGCGAGCATGGATGGCCCTTTGGCTAGACGCCACTTCTTTGCCTCAAGGTCATCTCCCTGTGAAAATTACCAGCCATTGTGAGCTCTTCCTAAAACGCTTCAACGCTCTCTACCATCTACACGCAAGCGCATCGTAGCCGGCAGCCAAAGGCAGTTTTCTCCAGCCGTGTGAAGCACAGTTAGCTACCCTCTTAGGACACTTGTGGTTGGTCAAATGCCCAACCCCCTCAGAGATCCAAACAACTATAGGTTTGTTTACCTTTCTCTTTTTTCATTTAAGTTGAATTCAGTCTGGCGCCATGCAAGCTGGATTACAGGAAGGGAATTCTTGCTCTTTCATTCCATTGGTTCCTACTATGTGCCTGCAGCGTGCCAGCTTGGAGATACAAGGATGAAGGGACAGCTTGGCTGTAGACACTGGGAAAAAGCAGGTTGCTGGCCAGGGAGATAGAGCAGATGCCAGAAAGTGAGTCAGAGCAGGTGACAAACCAGGACTATCCTCAGGTGGGAACTTATCCCAGAGAAGCTGGTGGTGAGCCGGAGCTGGAGCCCGTTCCTGTTCAGACCTGGATGCTTCGAGGGGACAAAGCAGATGTGCTGGCCCCAGAAAAGCTGCAGCCATGCTGGCTTTGTGCAACCCCTCCCCCATCTCTAATCCTGGGACCCTCAAGAAAACAGCAAGCCGGGTAGGCTGGGCTGTGAGGACCTAGTCCTAGGACCGGCGGGCGCTGTCCGAGGTGCTGGACCACGCCTCTCGGACTCCCCGCCCTCCGCTGGCCAGACCCTTGGCCATCCCTGTCTGTGCATGAGTGTGCATGAGTGTGCATGTGTGTGTAAAGGAAGAAGGCTCAATCCATCTGGCATTGCCAAGATGCTGAGTAAAATGTTCCTGCCCGGCATTATCGCCAAGCGCCTCACCCTTGATTCTATTTATTTATTTATTTATTTTTAAAATATATTTTATTGATTTTTCAACAGAGAGGAAGGGAGAGGGATAGAGAGCCAGAAACATCGATGAGAGAGAAACATCGATCAGCTGCCTCCTGCACACCCCCCACAGAGGATGTGCCCACAACCAAGGCACATGCCCCCGACCGGAATCGAACCCGGGACCCTTGAGTCCGCAGGCCAACGCTCTATCCACTGAGCCAAACCGGTTAGGGCCACCCTTGATTCTAGAGCTCTGTGTGGGAGTGTTGTTCAGAGAATGTGTGATCACGTGCAAAACTAAAGCAGATCGCTTGCTCCTCACCCATGCTACGTTAGTGCCCTTGGGACAGTTACCGGAAGCAAACATCAGAGCTGCACCTCGTCCTCCTCAGAGCATCCTGATGCCTATGATAAAGGTCAAATGGGCCAGGAAGAGGCAACCAGAGTCCCCACAAGGGCAGGAACCCGAGTCTGCCTGTGGCACCGCCCACAACACCTCCGGAAGCTGTGTGTGTCACTGAAGGAGAGGTGAGGCCCACTGACTCTCCCAGTGGCTACGCTGAGGGACAGAAGTGCTCTGAAAGCTGCGAGTGCTGGGAATGTGCCGCGGGCTTCGCATAGCACAGCAGGCACCACCTCCTCGGCCACCACCTGCCTGATGCCCCCTGGCTGCTCTGGGTCCCTCGGCTGGAGGCCTTTCTCCAACACTGCCCAGACGGGCGGCCGCGCTGAGCATGACGGGAGGACTCAGGGTGAAGGCAATGCGGCTCTCTCAGCCCCGGGTGGGAACTCTGCAGGACATGGTTTATGCTGTCCCCTGAACACGCCAAATCACGGATGGCTCACACCAAACCCCTTGTTGACCCCCCACTTCCCACACCCACTCGGGTTTCCTCAGGTTAACCCCCACATAAATGTGTGAGGGCACGTGTCTGTGTGTGTACACATAGAAACATCAATGTGAGAGAGAAATATCGATCAGTTGCCTCCTGTGCAGCCCTGAGCAGAAATTGAACCCAAAACCTTTTGGTGTACAGGACGATGCTCCAACCCACTGAGCGACACTGGCCATGGAGAAAATATCTATCTTTATTTTATTTTTTCCCCTTTATTGAATAAGATATTACAAATGTGTCCTTATCCCCCCAATGCCCCCTCATCCCCCCAGTCCTGCCCTCACCCTCACCCCCTGTTGTCCACATCCATCACTTATGCTTATCTGCATGCATACGAGTCCTGTGGTTGGTCTCGCCCCCTCACCCCACCCTCCCCTGCCTTCCCTCCGGGTTTGAGCATCTGATCGATGCTTCTCTGTCTCTACATCTGTTTTCGTTCATCGGTTTACGTTGTTCATTATAATCCACAAATGAGTGAGAGCATATGATACTTATCCTTCTCTGACTGACTTATTTCACTTAGCATAATGCTCCCCAGCTCCATCCATGCTGTTGTGAATGGTGGGAGTTCCTTCCTTTTTACAGCAGCGTAGTACTCCATCGTGTAGCTGTGCCAAAGTTTTTTAATCCATTCATCTGCTGATGGGCACTTAGGCTGATTCCAAATCTTAGCTAGAAAATATCTATCTTTAAAAGCATTCATAGAGGTCTTGGCTGGGTAGCTCAGTTGGTTAGAGAATCATCCTGATACGCCAAGGTTGTGGGTTTGATGCCCAGTCAGGGCACATACAATGAGTGCATAAATAAGTAAAACAACACCTCTCTCTCTCTCTCTCTCTCTCTCTCTCTCTCTCTCTCTCTCCCCCTTCCTCTCTCTCAAATCAATCAATAAAAAAAATTAAAAAGCATCCCATATAATAAAAGCCTAATAGGCAAATTGTTCAACCAGGAGTTTGACCCCTCGCTATGACATGCGCTGACCACTAGAGGGTGGTGCAGAACATGCTGGCAGTTGGCAGCAGTGGAGGTGCTGCTGGCCCTGATGAGCCACGACGAGAGCAGGACCATGGCAGGATGGTGGAGCAGGTGAGCAGATGGCTCCAGGCCAAGGCGGGTGCGAGTGGGGGCCTGATTGCCCTGCAGACTGAGACCAGCAGCGGTGGCAGGGGGCAGGGCTGCCGCCCAGCTCCCAGGTGCTGAGGGAGTGAGGAGGAGAGGGGAGGGGAGAGGGGAGGGGAGGGCCCCCCAGCCTGATCAATCACCCTGCAGGTGGGATGGTGGAGCAGGTGAGGGGGTGGTGCCAGGCCATGGCAGGGTGCCAGGTGGGGCTGTGGGGCTGTGAGGCTGGGGGTGTGAGAGGGGCCTGATCCCAGCAGGCCACCCCGAGGAACCCCACCCATGCACAAATTCATGCACCGGGCCTCTAGTTTCATAGAAAATAGGAAAGTTAACCAGATAATTTTATGAGGCTGGGATTCTTGATTTCAAAACAGGATAAAGACCAAAGAAAATGCTAGCGAATCAAATGCATCAGTGTGTTAACAGCACGTCCTTCCCAGGAAGGCAGAGCTGGTTCAATCTCAGGAAGCCTTCCCTAAGCTGGCCACAAACCACTGGCTTCACACAGCCCACAGAGCCCAGCCTTCACTCCACGCTCAGCAGCTAGGGGTACGATGGGGAACCGCACAGCCTCTTTCAGCAGCTCAGGGAAATATGCACCTAAACCCTGAGAGCAGGCGGGGTCCCAGGCCGGGCGCAGCGATGCTGGTGAGGGGCAGCGAGGGAGGAGAGGCCTGGGTGGCAGCTGCAGGGCGCAGGGCCGCTGGGTAATCCTGCCATTCCAGCCGTGGCGCTGCCAGATCAAGGAAAAGGGGATTTGCATCATTTAAAATTGAGGAAAATCTCTAACACTTTAATTTTGATAGTAACTGTTTCCACGGATGACGTGTGTCTACGCCTATAATTTCGGTTGATAAATTGCTGTGATTTCTCCTCCATTTCGTGTTCTTTTGAACATTAATTGTCAGTTGCAGACTCAGACACTGTGGCAAGAATAAAGCCACGCCTCCGCGCATGCGCACCTCCAAAGGGTGATGCTGCGGAGCTCCCAGATGCCGGATGGGCTGGGCTCGCACACCCTTCTCTGTAGGAGACCTGCTGGGAGCGCTGACGGCTGAGGTCCGACGCTGCAGCTGCTTCCATGTGGGGACACACACTCACACACACACATAGACGGACTCACACACGCGCACTCACTCTCACTGGGGTATGTGTACGTGAGCAAAAGAAACAGTGTGTGTCTAGCTGGAGACGCCCTGCTTGGCCCAATCTGGGGATGGCGGTGGTGAGGACAGGGAACAGTGGACAGTGGGTGCCTTCCACCCACACCCCTGGGAGAGCCACAGCTGCTTGCTGCTCTTTGGTGGAGTTGGGGGCCCTGGTCTCCTGGCCCTCGGCCTTATCCACGGAGAGGCTGCTTTTCACACCTGCAGGCCTGCGCTGTCCCTGTGAGTCCTGGGGAGGACCCGAGCAGGCCACACCTTGGCGCTCAGTCCTCAGGCCAGCCTTTCCAGCAAGCATCCCCCCACCGCACCCCCCCCCCAAGCCTCCTGGGGTCCTGCTAGCTTCACTCAGCCTCAGCGTCAGCTCAGACACAAACGGGAGTTGCCTGCACACTCCATGTGCAGGGTCCCTCTGCCTCCAAGGCCAACCTCACAGCACACCTCCACCTTCCCGGGCAGCACCTGCCTTGGCCGTAGTTGATGGACCCCAGAGGGGACACCTGCTCCAAGCTAAGCCGTCGTCTTTGGACTCAGCAAGACAGCCACATGCGTGTCCTTGTGACAGGCCTTCCTGGGGCTCCTGGGGGCCATTTCCACCACAGGCAGGGAAGCGGGGCCTGGCCTGCTGGTGTCCGGAGCAGCAGAGTCCTGCCCTGGGCCAGGGAAGTCCGCTGGCCCCGCCATTAGTTCCCTGTGCTCAGGCAGGCCGTTTCTCCAGGTCTGTGATCACCAAAAAGCGCCTGCTTTCTGCAAAGAGAGAAAAGCATTAGGGAAATGTTGGGGGGTGGGAATCATGAAATGCACGCCCCTCCTCGGGATGGCGTGGCCTGGGACTCAGGCCGAAAGCTCCTCCCAGTGTTTGTGTGGGACACAAGGAACTGGCCAGGCTGGGCTAAGGAGGCAGCCCAAGCCTTGCCTGGTCGGTTCAAGAGTTCCTCAGCATTCGGTCCTGAGCCCCACCTTCCACCCACGACGGGCCTGTGAGCCCTTCGTCCCTGCAGACACCTGGCCCCTGCACGCCTGTCCTGCAGTCCGCAATCTGCCAACGGCCCTCTGCCCTCTGGCCGGACAGCCCCGCTCTCCGCCCACACCCATCTCCTCCTCCCCATACTGCTACAACAACGCCCCCTCTTACCCGGATATCACATGGCACCACCAAATTATTCTATTAATTTACTCTTCATGATGAACTCACTCTAATAACCTTTCCCATGCTACTGATTTCTGAAGACCCCTCCCTCAGCTGTTCCTGGCGAGAGCCCGCCTGTTCTTAGCAAAGTGCATGTGGCACAGGCTGAGTTTCAGGATAGGCTTCCGGAGGGGGCAGGACGGGCGAGGGTGGAGGTGGGTGCTGGTGCCCCTCCAACCTGTGAATGGGGTCCGAAGGTCAGGGGTCCTTCTTCTCACCAGGGTGCTTGACCTACCACAGGTGCTACGGGTCTGGCTTCCGGTCTGGGGGCCGGGTTTAGCAAACGGAAACAGGATGCCGGTCCAACTGCGATTTCAGAGAAGCGATGAACCGTATTTCAGTCGAAGTAAATATAGCAGAACCACGTGATTGTGCTGAGCTCCTGGGCTCCGGGGTGTGGGAAACTGTTTATTGCCTTCACTATCTGATAAGCATAGACAGAGAACCCCCCCCCCCCAAGGCTGGGTGCCTTTGAAGCCCTCCCAAAGCTCGGAGCTAGGCGCCAACTCTGTTTGTCCAGACAGTGGTAGCTGAAACTGCTCCCCCATTTATTATTATGTAAATCCTTGCTGATGGGCTAGTCTGCCTGTTACTGGGGGTCACCTGCCTAGGGCTATGCTATGGGTGCATCCCAGATGAATAAAAGCTTGGTGAGGCCTGAGCACAGGGAGAAGAAGTCCTTCGGGACTTGCCGCCTGGTCCCCCAATATTGCAAAGTTATCTTGTGTCTTTTTCTCTCATTTGCTGTGCGGCTCCTCTTTCAGATACCGAACCCTACTCCACGCGAGTCGTGGAAGGAAACACACTCAATACCGGGGCACCCTCAGGGCCCCTTTCTTACAGCCGTGGAGTGGAGATGAGCTTCCCCATCAGAGAGATGGGGACTCCATGTTGCCCTGCAGCCCTGGGGGCCGAGAGCTGTGCACACCGTCCCTGAGGGGTGACCAATGAATGGGCCCGAACAGCAGCTGCGGCAGGGCCTGCCGTTCAGTCGCTCAGACGCCCCTGTGCGCTGGGGACATGGTTTCCCTCCAGGCACCTGCCTCTGAGCCCAACCTTGGACCTTGACCTCAGACAGGTTACCAGGAGGCCATGGGCGGTTGGGAACGGGCTCTGAACCCACCCAGCGCCTTCTTTCCGACAGGTCCCTGGCTCCCAGCCCTTGCGTTGATTTAACCACGCGGTTGGGCTCAGCGCCCTCCGTTCCAGGAGCAGTTTCGGGTTCTATTAATGTCCCTCTGACCCCAGGGCCCCGCAGCCCAGCCTGGACCCGGTCTGATTTGCCACCCCCTGCTCTTCCTGAGTAAAGCAGACAAGTGGGAGGATGTGATTTGCTGTCTGCTCTGAGTGCAGGTTTATTTCCTGATGAAGCCAAGCCGGAGGGCAAGGGTGTTGTGGTAAGCCATGCGGCGCGTGAAGGTGCCCTTCCCGCTGCCAGCAGCTTGTCCATGTCCCGGAGTCCTCCCGAAAGGGTGCGCGGAGGGCGGCCACCCAGCCCAGGCACGGCTCCCCCGTGCAGCAGCTCCACAGTATTCCAAACAGAAGTCCAGGAGAGCTCCGGTGTGTCCACCTGCCTGGGGAACAGGCATCCCGGTGCCCGCAGGGTCCCCTCCCCCAATCCACAGCTTTTCCTGAGGAAGTGCCTTCAGATTCCTTACGAGTGTCTGCGGATTTTGTCCCCTGCCACTCACATGCTGCAGCCCCTGAGCTCGTCCTGGGGCTCGACACGTGGCTGAGTGCAGCATGTAAGGAGCCTTTCCCGGGGACAGAGCCGCCCCAGTTCGCTCCCTCGTGCTAGGTTCAGTAAGAAATGATCATTTTTTTAAAAATACGAAAAATACAAAAAAAAAAAAAAACACAGAAAAAAAAGAAATAATAATTAATTTATTTTTCACTGAGGCAAAGCTATTTTTAAATTGTACACCTGATGAATTTACAAAATGTTAGACAATTAACAGTCCTCTTTTTAATTTTCTCATGTCCTTTAAAATGTATATTGGGGCCTGACCTGTTTGGCTCAATGGCTAGATCATCAGCCTGTGGACTGAAGGGTCCCAGGTTCGATTCCGGTCAAGGGCATGTACCTTGGTTGCGGGCACATCCCCAGTGGGGAGTGTGCAGGAGGCAGCTGATCGATGTTTCTCTCTCATCGATGTTTCTAACTCTCTATTCCTCTCCCTTCCTCTCTGTAAAAAAATCAATAAAATCTATTTTTATAGAAATAAAATATATATTGACCCTAGACGATTTGGCTCAGTGGCAAGAGCATCGGCCTGCAGATTAAAGGGTCCCGGGTTCGATGCCAGTCAAGGGCATGTACCTTGGTTGCGGGCTCCTCTCCCGCCCGGTACCTGGTCGGGGCTTGTGCAGGAGGCCGCCGATCGATGTCTCTCACATCGATGTTTCTCTGTCTTTCCCTCTCTCTTCTACTCTTCCTAAAAATCAATGGAAAAATATCCTCGGGTGAGGATTAACAGCAACAACAAAAAATGCGTATTGAATTTCGTTTCGGCCACGTGTCCTCACTGTTAGCATAACGGGCTGAGGCGGAGGCAGGGCGGCGCTGGGGAAGCCCGCTGGCCTGGCTGCTCTCTGTTCAGCATCAGCTCGAGTTCAAGGGAAAATCCTGTTTGCCTTCCCACCTCCCTCTCCTCTGCGTCCGCCCTCGCTTCTGCTTCCGAAGCTGCTCCTCACCAAACTCCCGTCTCTCGCCCGCCCGCAGGCCACTCCCCTGGGGCAGGGAGTGGAGGACGAGGGGCCTCGGCCCTGGCTCTGTCTGCTGGGGGCAAGGCCAGCCAGGGAGCTTAGGGGGCTCAGACCAGCTGACCCTCGGGCACCATTTGCTGCAGGGCCTGAGGGAGCCCAGAGCCAGGTGGGCTCCACTCCCCCTCGGCCTTCGTCTTAACAGGACACTTGTCATTGGACCCAGGGCCGCCCTAATCCAGGGCCGTCTCATCTCGAGACCCCCAATTCTATCTACAAAGACCCTTTTACCACGGAAAGTCCCCTTCCTGGGTTCTAGGTGGACATACCTTTTGGGGCCACCATTCAACCCACTACGGTCCGAATTTGGGGATTCAAGCAAACACCACTATGGACCAGAAATTACGGTAAATATGGTAAGAGCACTGGAAATGCGAACAAGAAATAACCAAACAGGACTCAGCCCGAGAGGAGGCGGCTGGGACACGGGGAGCCACCTTCATCAGCTGGGACCTGCTCCATGCGGGGGACTTCTGCACACCCCATGGTCTGCTCAGCACCCTCCCCAGAAACCACGGAAAAGTGGGGAAAGCTGAGGAATAACGCGATACAGTGTGAGCAGAAGGCGGGGTAGCAGCAATCTGGACAGGGCCCACGCCTGTGCCTGCTGTTCACCTGAGGCAAGCATGTCACACTCGCGCTAGTGGGCTGTGGAGACAGAAGGTGGAGCGATGGTGACACCCTGTGTGGTGGGCACTGCGCCTGCTGGCTGGGTCGTGAGAGCGGAACCCCCCAGCCGACCTCGGAGCATGGGGAGGATGTGCCCTCCCACCCCCGGGGGCTGCCGAGGTGCCCGGGTGTCTTCATATTCTCCTGAAGGGATAACTCCGACTTTTAAACCTCAGCCATTCAAAAATAATCTGTAAGGTAAAATTCACACGACATAACATTAGCTATGTTAGGGTGTGCAATTCAGTGGCATTTAACACATCCGGGAGGTTGTGTAGTGGCCACCACTATGCAGTTCCCCAAAGTGGGACCCACCCCACGAGCACTAACCACCACCCCGGCTGGCGGCTCGAAACCTCTCCGAGGGCTAATTTGCCCCAGAGCCAAAGTGCGTGCCCTCGGGGTGATTTCCTGAGCCCACCTGCTTTCACTGCCCCCACCCCAGCAAGAAGCCGACCTTTTCCAGTTTTTCCTGCTGCTAAATGGCCAGCCCCTCGCCTGTGGCCCTGACATAAAGGAGGCCGTTGCTCTAAGTGGGAACAATCCTGACCTTTTCCTCGCGCCCTCTCTGTGGAGATTAAATCACAGGCGCGCTGGGCATGCCTTTCGTGGCGTGGCCGCCCTCCTTCCTGTTCCGAGTTCAATGGGGGAGCAGCCCCACTGCTCCGGACCCAGGAGAGAGCGTGTGGACCCCTGATGTGGGTCTGTTGAGGGGCAGAGGGAGGAGAGCTGCCCGGGGACGATGCCCCAGCTGCTCAGAGAGGAAAGGGGCTGCAGGAGGTGGCGCAGGCCCAGGGCGGGTGGAGATGAAGAGGTGAGGCCGGCCCAGCTCGCACCCAGAGCCCTATGAACGCCCAGACGGAAGGCGGTGGCTGAGCCAGAGGCCTCTGGGCTAAGAGGGGCTGCGGGCCTGCTGGTCCTAAGGGCCTCTGTGGAGCACCAACCCCCCGGGGTCATCGGACCAGAGAAAGCGAGGAGGTGCAAGCATTTGTCAGGGTCCCGGTGGCCAGCTCACAGCTGGCTCAGAGCACTGCTGGTCCTGGCCTTCAATACAGTTAATGGATTTAAAGTGCCAGAGTGCATTAGCAATGGCTTAACTAGTTGGTCAAACCTGTGATCCCTAATAGTCGTCTTCTCAGTTCCCCGAAGCCAGTGGTTCAGCCGACAGCACTGTGGCCCTGAGCAGAGCCGCCCAGTGTCCCATCAGGGCCGGTCTCCTGGTCTCAGCGGGAACCACCACCTCTGCCCCAGTAGGATGAAAGCCACCTCAGACGTCAGTGACAGGATGCCTGTGTGCCAATAAAACTTTATTTGTAGCCTGGCCAGTGTGGTTCAGTGGTTGAGCACCGACCTATAAACCGAGAGGTCACGGTTCAATTCCTGGCCAGGGCACATGCCGGGGTTGTGGGCTTGATCCTTGGTAGGGGGCGTGCAGCGACCAATGATTCTCTCATCATTGACGTTTCTCTCTCTCTTCTTCTCTGAAACCAATAAAAATATATTCTATAAAAAGAAAACACCACTGTGTGTAAAGCAGGCAGTGGGCTAGGGGTCCCGAGGCCCTCCCTGCCCCGCTCGGGAAGCTTGCAGGTCCATTCACTGATCGGTGTTCTGTGCTCTGGCCTGTCAATCAGCTTCTCAGTTATAACCCAGGTGAAAGCCTTGGAGAGAGGACCGGCCCTGATGGAATTAGCCCCTCAGCAGGGTGCAGGGGGCAGTGCCCAAGCTCACCGGACATCCGCAACAGCGGGCCATGGTGCGGGCGGCCAGCAGGACACAGGGGTGCAGGACAGCTGAGTGGGATTGAACTTCAGGCCCCGTAAGCGCACATGTTACATCTCTAATCAAAAAGCTTCCTCTCCCGCCCTCTGATGAAATCACAGGGACCGCACAGAAGCTCACGTGGCCAAGCCTGGCCTGCGCGCCCTCCCCCAGCAGGCAGTGGTATCATCTGTCCCCCTGTGAGCCCACTGTCTGGGGAGGCGGTGACAGGTGTTAGCGTCTCCAGGAAATGGAGCTGCCCACGGCTCATTAGACATGTGAGCAGAACAGGCTCCTCCCCCAGACATAGAACCCATAAATGTGGCAAAATTCGGCCTCTGAGCCAGCCCTGGAAGACCGGGCTCCTCATTCCTGCTGTAGGGGAGGAACAGAACTCACTAGGTAACACTCACTCCTGTTATGCTCAGGACACTCACTCCTGTTATGCTCAGGACACTCACTCCCATTATGCACCTGAAGATGCACAGCCTTCTCCTTGGCACCCCTGCACCCTTGGGTGGTACGCAGAGGGGCCCCAGGGCTACACTTGGGTCCTTCGTGGCTGTCTGGGGGGGCATCATCGCTGAGCCTGATGCCTCATTCTGGTGTGAGCCAGCTGCAGAAGCACCCCCTGATGAAGTTTCCCCTGGGCAGTGGGTGAGGCACTGGGTACGCTGGGAAGAGCTACACCACAGAAGAGAGCCCTGCAGCAAGATGCTGTCCCAGCAGGCGAGGGCAGTAAGCAGGGCCTTCGTGTCTCCGGCCTCAGTGTCCTGACACAGACAGGGAAGGAAAGAGCACTGCCTGCTTGGGACGGGCCGACAACGGCACCCGCTGCCTGGAAGGGTCCCTGCTGCTCAGTGCACGCGGCGAGGGCCTGCTGAGCAGACGGGGAGGGGGTGCAGGCATTTCCTGGGGCTACAGGGAGGTGCAGCCACAGAGCTTCAGACAAGGGGACCTGAGAGCCACGAAGTTGTAGGTCGGTGCCTGGTGCCCGGGTTCTAGTGAATGGCAACTTCTGGGCTGGCTCTTCTTGTGATCATTGTCACCCTGAAGAAGGCGGCTTGGCAGAAATGCCCACCTTGGTGGGCGTTAGGAGCAGACCGCGAAGCGTGCCCTCCGGCTTTCGGCCGAGCTTGTGGCCTCAAGGTTTTCTGCTTTCTTTAAAGTAACAGGGTGAGTCGTTAGTTTCGCTGGCACCTGCCGCATGTTGTTGGTTTCTCCTCCTTGTCTGTGATTTCTTTGTCTGAAGCAGGAAAGACTGAGAAAATGCTTGAGGCTTTAATAGTCCTTTGAGTTCCTCTTGCTTTTGCAGATGAAGCAAATAGGTAACGAGTCATTTTAATTTTGGTTTAAGCCGGGTGCTCTCAAATGCCAGCCATGACCCCAGGCACTGGCCAACGCTGAGATGTGGCAGTTCCACCCTGCTGGGATCCATGTGGCTGGTTTGGGGGCCTCCTGTGCAGAAGACCAGGCTTCCGAGCCTACCCTTATGAGTTTAAATGCACATAGGGACACCCCAATTCAGGTGGGGACTGCACATCACCAAGTCCCCCACTCAGGTGGGACTGCAACTGGGGGGCCTCTCCACTAGACCTGGTGGTGTTCCGTGACCCCCACCTTCAGCCCCCAGACAGGAGCCTCCAGCAGCTGGGAGTGAAGGCCCATACCCCCTATATCTCATGGGCCTGCCAAGGGTGCCTGCACCTCAGTCCCTGCTATAGCCCTTCCTCCCAGCTACCGGGATCCCAGGGGCCATCAGGTGGTCCTTGGCTCCAGCCAAGGAAAGACCAGTGGGGGGAGCCCTGGCTCCGGGAGAGTGAGTGTGGCCTGAGGTTGTTATCATTATGCTGCTAATTCATTCCCAGCTCATTGCATTTCCTGCGGCTCATTTGTGCTCTGGCTAATTTGATTAAACTCATCCCTATGCTAATAAACGTGTTTCCATTTGTCTTAGTGGCTGAAGGAAAAGGGTTTGATGTTTACATATTTTGACGTTTACCAGAGAGATCAGAGCATCCGAAGTAATTCCGCTCTTGTTTGTGAGTTTGTGGAAAGGACCCTGGATCAGGCTTTTCCTGCAGGTGGCCCTTCCTCCAGGGGCCCTGAGCCTTGCCCAGTGTGGGGGTCTCCACCTGGCACAGCCTCCTGGGCAGGTCCTCCGCCTCCCTCGCTCTGAGGGGAGTCTCAGTGCCCACGCCTGTCTCTGCTGACAAGTGCGTTTCTAGTAACAGGACAACCCCAGCTTTCATACCCCCCGACCCTGGGCATGGGGTAAGGAGGCCCAGCACTATTTCCCTTAAGCCAACCTCATCTTGACTTCTATCTCATCACCCCAAGCTCTCTCCGAAAATGCGCAAATATCGTTTCATTATATGGGATAGGCTCTGCCTCCTGGGATTCCAATTCTCAGCCTGAACTCAGTGTCAGACCCATTAATAGGCCACAGAATGCAGGCCTCCTCCTCGAGTCTGTATTTTGGGGTTACAGGTGCCCAGGCACATCTGTTCTGTCCACCTGCCTGAACCCCAACTTTCAGGATTAGGAGGAGCTGGACATTTTCAAATCATCTCCTCCAGGCGCCAAGCAGAGGCGGGGTTCCTCGGCTCCCTCAGGTCATTGCTGTGAGGAGGTGGGCAAGAGGGAGGAAGGAAGGCGAGGGAGGTGGAACGCGGGGAGAAGGCTCAAGCTCTGACTGAGGTTAAGAAAGAGACTTTTGTTCCCAGAGACCCGCGGGAGAGCCATAGCCTGAGACGGTTGGAGGGAGGCCCCGTGGAGCTGGTGTTTGTGGACGCCGGGAAGGTGGGCCAGGCTGGGGTTTCGCCTTCAGGACCTTGGAGAGCGCGCGGCCCAGCGCGAGTCTGGCTGGGTCCTAGCACCATGGACAGCGGGCCAGGCCTGCTCAGCACCGGGACTGTGGGGAGGGGCCCGGCGCGCCCCAGGCGGAGGGGCGTGGGAGGTGGCGGCGGGTATTGCCCACAGCCGGGCAGAGCAGGGCCTGTGCCCCCTCCGCAGCGCTTCTGAGCAGTGCCCCTGCCCTGCTGAGAGACCACAGCTCAGCTCCCGTGGGGTTAGCAGGAGCCTCCCAGGTCAGGCGTTTTAATTGGCTTCTAACTAGCAGGTTTTTTGTTTTGTTCTTTGTTAATCCTCGTCCGAGGATATTTTTCCATTGATTTTGAGGGACAGTGGGAGAGAGAGGGAAAGACAGAGGGAAACGTTGATGTGAGAGAAACACATCAATTGGTTGCCTCCTGCACAAGCCCCAACCAGAGCCCAGGCCAGGGAGCAGCCTGCAACTGAGGTACATATATGCCCTTGACCGGAATCGAACCCCGGACCCTTTGGTCCACAGGCCGACACTCTATTCCCTGAGCCAAACTGGCTAGAGCTGTGTTGTTTTTAAAAAATAAACTTTTGTTGATTTCAAAGAGGAAAGGAGAGGGAAAGGGAGATAGAAACATCAATAATGAGAGAATCATTGATCGGTTGCCTTCCGAACACCCCACACTGGGGATTGAGCCCACAACCAGGCATGTGCCCTGGCTGGGAATTGGACCTCCTGGTTCATAGGTCAACGCTCAACCACTGAGCCATGCCGACCGGGCTAAGCAGCAGTTTTTAAAAGCCAGCGCTCCTGGCCAGAAGCAGACCAGCTGGCCACAGAAGCTGGGGTGGATGCAGCGGCGGCTCCACCAGGTGGCAGGGGCCTGGCCTCCATATTGACTCACATCTGACGCCTAAGAGGATGTCGGCTCTGCACCCCAGGAGCCGGAAGAGGTGGCACCATGTGGTTGTGGCTGAGTGTGGAGGTTTCCTTCATATCTTATCACTGTGATCTCTGTGCCCAGCTATCCATCACAGCTACCCACCGAGGTCCCCACCTTTATGTTTTATGAATCCCAGCGTGGCTTGGCCACCTCCAGGCTCCGTGCCTGGAGACCTGGGAACAAATCTCACCTGCTCCTCTGGTCGCTTTCCTCTCCTGGTTCACCTGAAAAAGAAATCAGCTCAAACACCACCTGTCCCTGGAAGGAAGGGAGCCGTGATGTGCCTGTGCCTGACCCCAAACGGGCCCACCCCTTGCTGCCCTCAGGGCTCCTCCCATTCTCTCTCAGCCTCCTCTCAGCAATACCAGGTGCTCCATCTGCAGTCCAACCCCCGCTCTCTCCACCCCCTGACCCCTAAGAAACTCCCCAGTGGGTGCGTTCCAGGAGGGAGGAGTGTGCGGATCACCCGGGGAAGGAAGGGTTAAGGCGCTAGTGTACCGTTTCTGAGGAAATGTCTCCTTCCCGTCTCT
This sequence comes from Myotis nattereri, assembly GCF_964212035.1. Lineage (NCBI taxonomy): Eukaryota > Metazoa > Chordata > Mammalia > Chiroptera > Vespertilionidae > Myotis > Myotis nattereri. The sequence goes on from NC_138083.1 coordinate 3,274,852, forward strand.
GGGCTCCAGGAAGGCAGATGGCTTCAGTGGCGGGAAGTGGGGTCCAGATCCTGGGAGCTGGGCATCTCCCCTCGTCCTGGGCACCACAGGCCGCTCCCTGCCCTTGTGCCTCCTCAGCCTTTGCACCAGGCAGCAGGGGAGCTGAAGGGGAGGGCGGGGAGCTAGGCTGGGGCCCTGGACACTCCTGTGCCGCCTCTGTCTGGGCCTGCCCGGCCCCCACTCCTGGCTGTTGATGCTAGAGTCACCTTCCCTAATGTGTGTGGGGGTGCAGGGAAGGGGCAGGTGAAGGAATGGACAGACATGAGGAGGGGATGTGGACAAAAGAACATGAGTCAGCATCAGAACCAGTTGGCACTTCTGTCCTGGGCCCCACACACACCACCCGGCTCCACGGCCCCAGCAATCGGTCAAGGGTGCTGACGGACAATTCATATCGTGCCCTCCCAACCCCCCACCCAAGTCAAGCCAGTAGGTTCAAGGAATAAATGAGTGGAGTGAGTGGGTAGGTGGATGGATGGGGACAGAGGTCAGGATGTGGGAGTGAGGCACTGGGGACTCAGCGTGAACATGGAGCTGCCTGCTCTGCCACTGCCCCCGGATCTTTCCAGATTGGAGCCCAGCACCGGAGCAGGTGATGATGGCAAGACCCCAGGGCTCCCTGCTCCCGGCCGCCATGCTCCTCCCCTCGGCCCACCTCATCCCCACTGGCAACACAGTGGCCGTTCCCTTGAGCACCCCCCTCACCTGCCTTAAGTCCTGCGAGAAGGGCCAGCAAGGGTCCGCTTCATGCCAGGGCCCACTTGTTCAAGGCTCGTCTGCTAGGCGGGGGGTGGTGGGGGTCGGTGAGTGGGTGAACCTGCAGAACGAGCAGCCCACACACACAGAGCAGTCTCCCCACCACCCGGGTCCTGCCAGGTCCCCTCTGACCCGCAGGACAGACATCAGTGACTCGCCAGTGCTTCGGGCCTTCTCAGGACAGTGAAGATCCACCTGCTGCTTCTTTTTCTTTTTTATAAATATATTTTATGGATTTTTTTACAAAGAGGAAGGGAGAGAGATAGTTAGAAACATCGATGAGAGAGAAACATCGATCAGCTGCCTCCCGCACATCTCCTACTGGGGATGTGCCCGCAACCCAGGTACATGCCCTTGACCGGAATCGAACCTGGGACCTTTCAGTCTGCAGGCCAACGCTCTATCCACTGAGCCACCGGTTTCGGCAACCTGCTGCTTCTTTACATCTTATACAAACTCTGGAGACCTCAATCCTGGAGGTGTGGTCACACTTGGTCCACAAGGTCGTGGCACATGAGGTCAAAGCCGTCCCCTACCTAAGGGACACCCGGGGACCCTGTGTTCCCAAAGCAAAGCAACAGGTGCGTCCACCGGCACCACAGCGTGGGGGCCTTGGCCTGCGGGTGCCTGGCAAGCGGCAGGAGAGTTACATGCCCCGGGAGCAGCACCTGTCGAGCGGCAGGATTTCACTCTTGCACGTCACAACAGCATCATCCAACCCGCGCCCAAAACGTCAACTGAAAATGGCCTTGACGCTGAGCAGGCCTCGCTTCAGGCAGCAGAGCCGAGCAGCGCTCAGGGGGAGCTGACCCACTTCCCCCAGCATTCCACGCCGTGTGGCTCGCCCGTGTGACCGGAGGGCTGCTTCTGCAACGGGGGCCTCGGCTGCAAGGACCTGACAGCCCGGGGCGACCACACCGCCACAGGGCAGAACGCAGCGAGGTGGCCCTCCTCGTGCAGGGCGGGCACCGTCAGGGCCAGGTCCCAGGCACGCGGTGACCAGGAACTGCCCAGGTGCCGCTGCCTCCGGGGACAGCGCTGTGGACGCGGCCACCCTTGCTGAGCCTCTGCCCCCTCCCCTGGCGCATGGCTGTCCCCAACCCAAGGCCAGGCCTGAGGGCACAGCTGCTGCAAGCCCGTGGGCAGCGCTGCCCCAAAACCTGTCAGCAAGAGAGGAGGGAGCAACGGGCGTTTGAACAGACACATCGGCTCGGCGATGAGGAGGCGCAGGGGCTCCCCTCATAAGGAAGGGCGTCGGGAGGTAAAGCTGACCCGGCCAGGGGCTACAACAGAGCCTGAGGTCGGGGCAGGGGGTGGGGGACGTGCCCCCGCCTAACCCCAGAGACGCACAGTCCAGACAAGGGCGCGGGAGCGAAGCCCCGAGGCGGCGGGCGGGAGTGGGAAGCACCTGGCGTCCGGGCGGAGGACCAGAGGGAAGCTGGGAAGGAGAGCCCGCCGTGTGCCCACGCGCGTGTGGTCCAGACAACGCTGCCCAGCCCACGGCCCGGGGCTACACCTCACTACTGGTCAGGCCCAAAGAAAGCCTCCAAGTCCCCACACGGGTGTGCAGTCGAGGCCGGGCAGCTGCTGGGGAAGGCGGGTGCCTGTGCAGCGACCGGGGTGCCCGGCCACCACGTGGAGAACGCCTGCTGGGTCCATCCCAGCCATCCCTGCAGTGGAGCTATTTTAGCATCTCTGACCATGGTGCAGGCTTGCTTCTAACTAGGAAGAGCCAAGCTTGCTTGGACAGTAGCTTCTGAAATTATTTCCATTCCGACAGTTTGGGGAAGCGCTGACTCCTTGGCAGAAGACACAAAGATCCTCATTTTCTTGTCTTCCCTTCAGGCCAGTCATGATGATCACCCCAGAGACACCCACGGGGCCGCAGGGGCCAGGCTGGGCCCTGTCCACTCCCGAGGGCGGAGCGGAATGCATGCCGGGAAGCAGTTCAGCAGCAAGACCGAGAGGGGGTGCTCACGCACGTGCAGGGCACGGGTGGACATGCCGCAGACGGCAGGAAGAGGCCTCATCTAGCACAGACCAAAACATGGGCCAGACTTCAAAGCTGCCGACTACCTGCCCCGGCCCCCAGGTCCTGCCAAGCCTGGGGCCAGCGAGGGACCCTCCTGCTCCCGCGGCTCCGCCCGCACATCTGGGAGCTGATGTGGACGTTTGCAGGTTATTCCCACTGAATAGCTTCATCACTGCCCTCGAATCATCCTTCCTAAATGACTGTTTTAATTCTCACAAACTGCTTGTGCCTCCCCTGGTGACCCAGGCCCTGCTTCCTGGGCAGGGGGTTGGGGAGGGGCGGGGGGGGGGGGGGGCGCCAGGCACACAGGGCGTATACAGAAGGCCTACGGCTGGTTTCTAAACCAGATCTGATCTGGAAACTGTTTCTGGATGGAACCTGATCAGGAAATGACTCAGGTCCCACATTTGGGGAAACACGTGACAGTATTTAAACCTGTTGTGCCCACGCTTCAGCCCCACCCCAGGTGCCGTCAGGAAAGCAGTCCCACTTTGTGCCACCTGCCCAGGACCCGCTGTGGCCTCAGGTGACCTCACTGAACCCTCTGAGAGCCAACCCCCCACAAAGGATGCAGTTGCCATACAGGGTGCTGGGCCCAGCCTTCCCGTTCCAGGGCACAGGGACAAATGGGGTCTCTGCCCAGTGGGTAGTGGAAGCCACATAAGAGTTGAAGATGGAGCTGAAGACCTCACAAGCCAACGAGGGCGACAGGCACCTGGGGGTCCCCATGCCCCCACCCGCCCTTTCCCAGGACGCTGCCAGCACAGCCTGGGGTTCACCTGACCGCGCGTCCGAGCTGCAGCTGCTGAGTGAGCCGCGAGGCGGCCGATGAGGAGCGCGACCAGGAGCAAACCCGCAGGCGCCTGGCCATCTCAGCCTCACCAAGTCAGGGGCCTTCTGAGGCCCTGCCGAGCCAGCACCCAGAGGGCCTGGCTGCTAATCCACCTGGAGCCCAGAACCCAGGCCAGGGGCAAACCGTGACAGCCCGGACCCCGAGAGGGAGAGAGACCCAGGCCAGTGAGGTCGACCCAGGTGCAGGGAGGCTGAGCTTTGTTCATCCACCCTGCTCCCCATCAGTGCTGCCGGGGCGGGGCCTGCCCAGCCCCCTGCACCCTGCCCGGCGCTGCTGGCACCCCCAGCCCGGGCCTGTGCTCGGCAGGGGCTGCCAGAGCTTCTCCCCGCCGGGTGCTGGGCCCAGCGCAGGCCCCGCCCCGCAGCACCGCGGTGAACGGCGCACAGCAGTTTGGAAGCTGCTTCTTCCTTCCTCCGGCATTGTCTTTCCTTTCTTCAGGGATGAATTCCTTAAATACTTTATCTTACTTGTAGTTAAGATGTCAGATTAACCACAGGCAGGGGTGGGGCGACTTAAAAAAAGAAATGCCGGAGAGGCTAGGCTAGACTAGAGTGTCCCCACCTGAGAGAACAGGAGATACTGTGGGGGTGGCAGCAGGCCCCTGGCCCCTGGGGGCCCTGAGTCCTGGCTCAGACCAAAGGGCAGTGCCCTGGAGAGAAAGGCCCCCCACCCTGTGTGTAAAAGAGGGAACAAATGGCCAGATGAGCCCTGGAATGAGGGGACGAGTGCCTGGGGCCCGGGGGGTCATGCTCAGCAGGGCCATCAGCAGCTGCAGCTGATGCAGCCTCCAGCCCTGGGGTATGGACATCTCCAGCCAAAGCTGAGGGCCTGCGGGTCATAAGGGTGGACCTGCCCTGTGGACACACCCGCTAATGGCTGTCCCCCGCCTGCTGCTCTCTGCAGGGCATTGGCCTCCAGCCTTCGGGAGAAACGTGGAGACCCCAAAAGGCGGAGCCCATATCCAGCAAGGTCCACCCACTCTGCCCCGCTGAGTGCCAGCCCGCCGCTGCCCTCTGCTGGCGGTGCCCATTCACTGCGCTTCTGGCTGGGAGAGGGAAGAGAGGGGACTGAAGGCAAATTGGGATGGTGTCAGCTTGTCAGCAGGTTGCCATGGCAACGAGAGGGTGGGCGTGGAGGGGCTGCTGCCAGAGCCTCTGGAAAGCAGGGAATGTGCCATCTTCTGGCTGGAGCCAAATTCCTCATGCTCTGCCTCCACAGTGCAGCCCACTGACCACACAGCCCCACCGGGGGAGGCAGGGGAGCCAAGCGGGCTGGGCCCACTGCCAGCCTGGCTCTGCTTGGGACAGCAGCAGCACACTCCCTCCTCGCTGGGTGGTACTCCCCGATGGCCATGGCAGGCCACACTCCCTCCATCCAGACCTGGAGGACACGGTGATCACCTGCAGCCATCACTTGGGGGAGGGGGAGACTCAGCCAAAAGCAGAGGCTGGGAGGCCAACACAGAGCAGGGCCCCCCGAATTCCAAGCTGGGCACCCGGTCTCTTCCAGAGGCTGCTTGCAAGCCACCCATCAGGGAGGATGGCAGTGACCGCACCTGGACCGGAGCAGCTGCAGTGTGTGAGGGCAGCACCATTAGTATACAGCTCACGGCCCTGGGGCGGGACCACAGGCACCGGGCCAACCTGCAGCCTCAGGGCCTCGCTGACCCCAAGCCCACCCGTCACAGAGCAGGGTGTTCAGCCAAGCTGGGGTGGCCCAGGAAGCCCCTGGCCCTGGGTGCCACCCAGAGCATCGTTGTCCCCAGGTGTCTCTTCAACAGGAGATGATGCCCAGCTCTCCAGTTATCATGTAAACAGACAGGATTTGCTGGTTCTAAACGAAGGTATTTATGTAAATTAATATATCATATTCTATCCTGTAACAGAATGGTTTGCCTCTGGAGGTATCATGTTAGACATGGCATAAGGTATAAGTGTGTCATTTGCATATGCAGATATACCTAACTAGAAGCCCAGTGCATGACATTCGTGCACTGGGGGGGGGGGGGGCGGGGACCCTTAGCCCCGCCCGAGCCCTCTCGCAGTCTGGGACCCCTCAGGAATGTCTGAGTGGGAATGGGCCTAAGCCGGCAGTCAGACATCCCCAAGGGGTCCTTAGCGTTGCTGCGGAGGCAGGAGAGGCTCCTGCCACCCTGTGGGAATGCATTGACCACCAGGGAGCAGCTCCTGCATTGAGCATCTGCCCCCTGGTGGTCAATATGCATCATAGCGACCAGTCGTTCTGCTGTTTGGTCAATTTGCATAATAGGGATTTATTATATAGGATTATGCAATCCACAATTAAAGGTTTATGTGTCAGCCTTAGCTGGTTTGGCTCAGTGGATAGAGTGTCGGCCTGCAAACTGAGGGGTCCCGGGTTCAATTCCGGCCAAGGGCAAGTGCCTGGGTTGTGGGCTTGATCTCAGTGGGGGATGTGCAGGAGGCAGCCGATCGATGATTCTCTCTCGTCGTTGATTTTTCTATCTCTCTCTCCCTCTCCCTTCCTCTCTGAAATCAATAAAAATAAAAATAAAATTTAAAAAAAAAGTTTATGTGTCAGCAAATGTGACTAATTAGATACATTTATCTATGACAATCAGCTCTTTACAAACAAAATAGATCCCCCTTTGCTTCCTTCGCAGGGAAGTGGTCCGGGGTGCTGGCCAGTGGCGGAGGAAGGGGCCTAGTTGGAGGTGACTGGGGGGGCTTGCAGCGCCCTCTGCTGCATCTGGTCTGGTGCACAGACCTGCCCACTGCACTGTCCTGGCCACAGAGGGTGTCCCAGGATGCAGTGCAAACACAGGCAGAAAGTAGAATTCCCTGCAGGGAGGCAGCAGTAAGGGCAGCCTCTAGGCCAGACAAGGTTGGGGAAAGTCCAGAGAGATGCTGAGCCCAGGGAGGGCTCTGTCCCCCGGAGGGAAAGGCAGGTGAGTCCCCACAGGGAGGGTAGAGGCTGGCATGCAGGGGCGCAGTGCGCATGACTCCTGGGTTCTGTGACCTCACGCTGGGTTGTGTCACAGGTGCTGGCTTTGATTCCTGAGATCTTTCTGGATTCAGGGGACAGTCCCTCTCGAGAGGCCAACAAAACACTGGGACCAAAAATCCCCGACCCCCTGCTTCCAGTCCCCACGTCATGAGTGGGGGAACATTGAACAGCACCCACCTGCATTACAGAGCAGACTGGAGCTGCCCCCCCAAAATCAGTCACTGCACACCTCATCCCACCTACGCAGACCCCTTCCCTTCCTCCCACCTCACCCCTGGTTCCCACCTCCCTCCCTCCGAGCCACCTGTCTGTCTTCTTACTGTGGGCCAGGCCCCATCTGGGGACGCTGACACCTAGAAACACAGTAAATCAACAGAACAGGGCACAGGCTAGGAAAGCGGCCCTTTGGGCCCGAGCTCAGGTGCATAGGTGACCAGCACGGCTGAGGCTCTGCAAGGCTGTCTCCAGTATCAGGTGGTGAGTTCTGCCTCTTTGCAAACCGCCCAGGTTCAAAGCTCAGCCCAGGCTGCTTCAGATGCGGAGCCGCCACAGCAGGTCCCCCTGGGGTGACAGTCACCTAATTCGGTAGCGGCCTGGCACCAATGCCCTGATCTCCCCATGCTGAGGCGTGTGAGTGCCTCTTCCCTGCTGGGGCTCCCAGGCCCCCGGCCTGGCACCCTTCTTGTTTACCAAGCCCACCTGTGGTCGTGCCAAATATGATGCCACTGAAACCCCTAATTGCTTTCAGAACCCCTGATTAATTCAACATCAAGAACGACGCTTACAGTGAGCCTGGTGTGAGCAAACCAAGCCCTCCCTGCCTTTGCACCCAGGACAGAGGTGCTGCGCTTGGGACAGCAAAGCCCATCACGCAAACGGCATCACTGGGTAAAGCAGCAGGGGCATGGCTGCCGGGCAGCACTGAACACACAGCCCCTGCCTGGTCAGCAGCTCTGCCTCCAGGGGCTCCATCTGCCTTGGTGCACTGATGATGGTGATGATGATGGTGATGACAGTGATGATGGTGATGATGATGGTGATGGATATGATGGTGGTGATGGTGACAATGATGGTGATGATGGTGATGGTGATGACAGTGATGATGATGATGATGGTGATGAGAGTGATGATGATGGTGATGATGATGGTGATGGTGATGACAGTGATGATGGTGATGATGATGGTGATGGATATGATGGTGGTGATGGTGACAATGATGGTGATGACAGTGATGATGATGATGATGATGGTGATGAGAGTGATGATGATGGTGATGATGATGGTGATGGTGATGACAGTGATGATGGTGATGATGATGGTGATGACAGTGATGATGATGATGATGATGGTGATGATGATGGTGATGGATATGATGGTGGTGATGGTGACAGTAATGGTGATGACAGTGATGATGATGATGATGGTAATGATGATGGTGATGACAGTGATGACAGTGATGATGGTGATGATGATGATGGTGATGATGATGACAGTGATGATGGTGATGATGATGGTGATGATGATGGTGATGAGAGTGATGATGATGGTGATGATGATGGTGATGGTGATGACAGTGATGATGGTGATGATGATGGTGATGAGAGTGATGATGATGGTGATGATGATGGTGATGACAGTGATGATGGTGATGATGATGGTGATGACAGTGATGATGATGATGATGGTGATGATGATGGTGATGGATATGACGGTGGTGATGGTGACAATGATGGTGATGATGGTGATGGTGATGACAGTGATGATGATGATGGTGACAGTGATGGTGATGATGATAGTGATGATGGTGATGATGGATATGATGGTGGTGATGGTGACAGTGATGATGGTGATGATGATGGTGATGACAGTGATAATGGTGATGATGGTGATGGATATGATGGTGGTGATGGTGACAGTGATGATGGTGATGGTGACAGTGATGGTGGTGATGGTGACAGTGATGATGGTGATGGTGACAGTGATGGTGGTGATGATATGGTGATGACAGTGATGATGATGGGGATGACAGTGATGATGATGGGGATGATGGTGATGGATATGATGGTGGTGATGGTGACAGTGATGGTGATGATGGTGATGGTGATGATAGTGATGATGATGGGGATGATGGTGGAGACACCTGCATCAGTCAGGGCCAATTGGGAGGACAGAACCCAGGTCCAAGTGTTTAATTAGGGTACAGTGACCTCAGAGCTGGAAGAGCTTTGGAGACAAATGGGGGGTGGGGTGGGAGAGGCGGAGGAGCCACAGAATGCCAGCCCCCACCCCAGGGCTGAGGGCCAGGAACACTGGCTTCCGTGGTGAGTAGCCTCCTTTGGGGCAACCCCTCGGCCCTCAACTTCTGGAGCTCCTGGTAGGGGCCATGCCTGGGCTCCTCGTCCTTAGCTCAGAAGAGACCGCCCCAGGCAGGGGAACTGAGGCGAGAAGGGGCACACCTCAGTGGGCAGGCGGCCGAGGCTGCTGTGCTGGCCTGCCCATGTCCTCGTCCTCCTTGGAGGGCGGTGCTGGGAGCCCTGGGGGTCCTGGTTTGGCACACAGGGCTGAGAGGACCTCTGGGGGTAGTGCCATCTTTTAGGGTCCATTTGGAAGCCATGCACATGGAGGTGCTGGCAGACAGCTGGAGGGAGCCCACATGGGACGCCCCCAGGTCAAGAGTGAGAGAGTGAGGGGCCGGTCCCCAGCAGGGATGAGCCAAAGAGGCAGGGCCTGGTCAAACTTCAGAGCCTGTGTGGTCAGTGCTGTGTGGTCTGGACTGGACCTTCCGCTGGTCAACAAAGAGGAAGCCACAGGCCTGGGGAGAGAGGCAGGGAAACCACCAGCCATACCCCATCACTGCTTGTCCAGCTGAGGCTCCTGGCCCCACACAGCCCTTCCCCAGGGACCAGGACGGTGGACATCACGGCGGGTCTGGGTTCGGCTTGCAGCCTCACCTCTGCTGGTCCTGCATGCAGACATATCTATGTCCTGCTCATGGTGACCCGTGACCCAGGGCGTGTCCCATGGGAAAGAACCCCGTGCCTGCATGTGTCAGGCCACTGCCTGTCGCCCTCAAGGACCTTGCTCTGGTGTCAGGGGCTGTCAGCCTTTCTCCAGCTTCAGTGTTTTGTTTCTTTCTCTTGTTTCATTTCTAATTGTAGAATTTTACTTTCATAACAAAAGACGCTCAATATCTTGCCAGGCACAATTGCATAAAATCCAGGACTTTGCCTCACACCCCACCCCACATAGCTCTCGGATTCCACTTCTTTTTTTTTTTTTAATATATTTTTATTGATTTTTTACAGAGAGGAAAGGAGAGGGATAGAGAGCTAGAAACATCGATGAGAAAGAAACATCGATCAGCTGCCTCCTGCACACCCCCGACTGGGGATGTGCCCGCAACCCAGGTACATGCCCTTGGCCGGAACCCGGGACCCTTCAGTCCGCAGGCCGACGCTCTATCCACTGAGCCAAACCGGTCAGGGCTCGGATTCCACTCCTGAGCTTTATGTTTGCCTACCCGGGTCCACGTGCAGGAGCGTGTGAGGCTGCTCACGCAGTGGGGCATCGCTGTCCAGCCTCCCTGACCCCGCCCAGCCACAGAGAGGGCGGCTGGGGGTGGGGAATGAGAGCGTTTACTTTGCCTTCTCCAGCCACTGACTACATTCAAATATAAACTTACAAACCACGTTTGCACTTCCCACTGCGATGCTTGTGCTGATTATTCAACGCTTCACAAACAGTAATGTGACATTTCACGACCGGGCGTCTGATGACCTGCCATTCTTAGCAGCTGAGGTAGCTGGAGGCTGAAAAACCCCTCGGGACCAGGAGTCGGGGCCCCCAAATGAGTGCCGCTCAGCCAGGGGAGCCTCCCCAGGCCACAGTCTGAGGCCCCAAAGCGCCCACCCGGCCACACCGTGGCCCGCCTGCCCGATGGACAGCGTGGCCGGCCCAGGAGCATCAGAGGAACCAGGCGGCCCCAACGCCCTCATCTCGCAGGGCCAGCGCCTCCTGCACACCCCCTTCCCCAGGGGACAGCGGGTCTGCCCTTCCCTGTGCAGGGCACAAGGGCCATGCCCCTGGGCGCCCCCACAGCCTCTGCCCCAGGTCCCCACGGGCTCCACGGCCCAGCCACGCGGGAGCCCGCCTGCAGTGACCCAGAGAGACCGGCCAAGCCAGGCGGCCTCCGTCTGGCCACTGCCCCTGGTCTGGAGTCTCAGTGACAGCACAGAGAACCTTCACACACACTGAGCGCCTGCCGCTAGCCAACACGTACAGAGGGGTTCGTTCTCCTGTGATGCGGGACGACTGCCTCCCTCTCCCTCCCCCCTCCCCCATGAAGACAAGAGACCCAGGCTCAGCGAGGGGCTGCCAGCTGCCCAGGGAGCTCGGACAGGACGGAGCTAGAGGGCCAGGCTCCACTGCTGGCACAGGACTGGGGAGCCTCTCTCGTGCACCACCCGATCCACCAATGGGGTCCTGCCCTCCTCCAGCCTCTTCACATTGTTCTAGGAGAGGGACCAGCACCCCCACCACCAGGTCAGCAGTCACCAACCCCCACCCGGCTCAAGGGCCACCTCCTGTGGGAGTCCCCTGGCTCCCTGACCAGTTAGGCCCCACTGGTCTGCTCCTGGACGCCCAGCTTCTCCCCAGCACTGGTCATATTGCCAATGGACCTCTGGTGGCAGGAGGCCTCTGGCTGTCAGGGGCTGTGACCCTGAAGAGGGGGAAAATTGGGCAGCAGATGCCAGGTGGCTGGCCCTCTGAGCATGGGCTTTAGTAACATGGCAAGGAGCTGTGGCCGTGCCCGAACCAGCTGGGAGGTCTGACAAGATCTGGGACTCAGCCTAAAAGCCCCAGGCCCTGAGGCCTGCCAGGCTGAGGGCACCCACACCAGGCTGAGGGCACCCACGCCAGGCTGAGGGCACCCACGCCGGGCGGGAAGCCAGCGCTCAGCCGCGAGGACTCTGCCTGTGTGCGGTGAAGCCCTTCTGGGGGCCTGGGCCCCTGGAAAAGCTGCTCTGGGCACTCACATCTCCGTGGTGTTTCCCAGGCCCGTGGGCCGGAGGCGCAGGCCGCGCAGGGGCTGCAGCCCAGACCCCGTCCAGTGCCCTCCTCAGCCTGCAGCCCTCACCACTAGCGGCCAGGGCAAGCTCCTGGGCTACATCCCAGCCCAATTCAGCCATGACCCAGGCTGCTCCCAGCACAGCTGCACGCTCACAGCCGGAGATCTCACCCTGAAAGGAGGAGGAAAACATCTGTTTGGTGGGAAACCTGCGCTTAGTTGCGGGTGTAGCTCTTTACTTTCCTCCCTCGCTGGCCCGACCATGAAATACTTGTTTTTCCTCGTCAGGCCTCTGTGCGGAAGCCGCTTCAGACCAGTTCCCCGCGGGGCCACAGCGGGAATCGTTCGTCAGTGGCCTCACACAAGAGGCCAGGGAGGCACTGGAGCAGGTGTGTTTGCCCAGACAGCCCCCCAAAAACAACCTCAGGACGCTGCCCCTGGGGCACCGTGTCCAGTGAACATGTGTGGGGACGAAATTTGAATGTGTCCTCGGGCCAGCTGTCAAGCCCAAGCAGAGAGGTCAATGTCGGGGGAAGGCAGGGCGGGTAGGTGTGCGGGCGCCTGCGGCCTGGCCTGGGCCTGGGGAATGAGTCCCGAAAGCCTTGGGGGGCGGATGTGAAGCAGCAGCCGGGAGGCCTGAAGGGTTCGGAGCCTTCACCAGAGACAGTCGAGATCGTCACAAGCAAAGAAAGAGCCCGGTCTCCACGGGCTCCTGCCCAGGTCTCCTGGGAGCTCAGCGGGATGGCTTCTCGTGCTGTGTTGGGGTCCAGCCCCAACAGGTCCAGGGGTCCCCAAAGGTGTGGACGGAGTCGGCGGAGAAGGAATGACACGGAGACAGCGTTCAGTTGATCAGCAGCCTAGCCAGGATCTCTAGCCAGGATCTCCAGCCAAGTTCTGGTCAGAATCTCCAGCGAAGTTCTGGTTAGGATCTCCAGCCAGGTTCTGTGTCCATGTTCTCTTGCTAGGTTCTCCAGCCAGGTTCTCCAGGTTCTCCAGCCAGGTTCTGTAGCCACGTTCCCTCGCTAAGTTCTCCAGCCAGGTTCTCCAGGTTCTCCATGTTCTCTCCAGCAAAGTTCTTCTGTCTCTAGGTTCTGTGTAGGTTCTGTGTCTAGGTTCTGTGTCTAGGTTCTGTGGCCAGTTTCTGTCCAGGATCTTTTTCCATGTTCTGTCTCTAGGTTCTTCTCTAGGTTCTGTATGTAGGTTCTGTCTTCTAAGTTCTGTCTCTTGCTGTCTTGTTACATCTGTATTTATACCAGTTGATTCAATCCTATCAATCTCTATTACAAAGGTTAGGGCGTTTCTTATCTCCATTCCAGGGAGTATATGTAGCTTAAGCATGATTGTTCGTAGTTAAAGTGATTAATTACCTGCCTGGCACTTAGTTGAGGGGTTTTATTCCCTCCCTAACTTTAGGGGAAAATCCCTACCTGGGGAAACAGAGAGGAGACCTTGGTTAAAACACATAGTGCCAAGAAGGTGAGCAAACATATTAAGAACAGTATGCCATATATGCCAGGTCCCTTGAAACAGCAAGGATGGACCGGCTCCCGGCAGTGCTGTACAGGTGCCCCATCTATTCTGAGAATTGAGCTAAAAGATGCAGAAGTCGATTTTTATAAAAGATTTCTAATTGATTTTCAAAGAGAAACATCTATGTGAGCACAAAACACTGACTGCTGCCTCCCACAGGCCCCACCACGTGGACATATGCCCGGACCAGGAATTGAACCAGTGACCCCTTGGTGCACAAGACAACACCCAACCAACTGAGCTGAGGAAACTGGCCTTGCAAGGAGTGTCAGGCCATAAAAACTGTGAACAATGAACTGCCCAGGGGGGGGGGGGGTCTTTATCTCTGGCCCCAGGACAGATCATCAACACCTGGGGGCCTTGCTGCAGGGCCATGAAGGGGGCAGAACCGTATCTGCAAGACAGTGACCCCAGCGGGATATATACAGACCAGCTCTCTGCGTGTTACTCACTCTGATTTGGAAATTATTCCCGGAGCCCCCTAGTGTTAATAAACGGGGTCCCTCCCTTTCTCCAGGAAGCGTGCTTGGTATTTCTTTGCTCGTCTGTAACAGAGCCACACTGGCCAGGCCCAGAAGTCTTTTTTAAAAGGAGGGCATCCCAAAAGCGGGGGAGGGTGGGTGGGAGGTAATCAGCCAAGGACCTTGTATGCGTATGTGCAGGGCCCATGGACATGGACAATGGGGCAATGAGGGCCTGGGGCGGTGGGAGGGGCAGGCTGAAGGGGGTCAGTTGGGGATTAGAGGGGACACATGTAATACTTCCAACAATAAAGAATTATTAAAAATAAATAAGAGGAGAACTGTGCACAGAGTGGCTGGGAAGCACTGCGTGTTTTCTGGGCAAGCAGGGGAGGCAACCATCGCGCCTCCCTCAGGCCGGGCCCACACCCCCCACTCCAGGACCTCCTGGTCCCTGCATCGGCCCTGAGCTCTGCTGTCCCCACCCCGCACCTGGCAGGCATCTGGGACCTTGGAAAAGGGGTGCCAGAGCAGAGCACCTGGGGGAGAAACTGCAGGAGATTTGGGCCATGAGCTGCACGTGGGAGCCTCTGTCCAGTGACAGGGGCCAGGGAAGGATGGCGACCGTGGCTCAGCCAGGGGACAGGACAGCTCCAGAGAGCTGGAGGGAGGCGGTCTGCCCGACTCCTGCCCCATCTGAAGACTGCATAGGAGTCTAGGAAGGAGAACAAGGGACATTCTGCCGGCAGCAACGCTGCCTTTGATTTCGTGCCACGTGAGTGTGACCTGGTGGCTGAGCCCGGACAGGGGGTGTGCTTGGGGGTGCGGAGTGCTGGCTATGCCAGTGCCCTCCACTGATGGCAACTCCAGATCCCACGCTTTCCGGCCAATTCAATCTCTCCACGGGCCCCACCGGTCTCCCCCAGACCTCCATGTGCGTCCCTCGCCAAAGGGGAATGAACAATGGGCCTCGAAAGGACTGACTCCACCCACTCCCTCGCCCTCCATCTGAACCATAGGCACTCCATCCTGTTCCCATAGCCTCCATTTTATGAGAACTGCCGTTTAAAGTTTTCCACTAAACACAGATGGTCCTTTGTTCTGTTAATTCCAGGAAGTGACTCCGCTACTTTCTAGCTTCTATAAGCATGCTTGCTCGAATAATGGGGAAAATGAGACATTTCGGGGGGGGGGAGGGGATTAGCAATCTGAATCTGTGCCGATAACCTAATGTACATTCTCATCAGCCTATAGTCCAGTCACTGCTCCCTCTTAATTATCTGGCCCTGCAAGCCGTTCTGTTCTGCCGCGTGGGGGTCTGGTCCGTCCTCTGGTTATCTGAGCTGTGCTCAAGGCTGCAAACTTTCTGCAAAGTATCTGCTAAGCACAGCCTCCCCCTTTGTTCTAACCGGATGTGTTTTGCCTTTAGAAGATCCCCTAAGCTCATTAGGGGCCTCGAGGTTTGGAGAGGCATGAGCCCTTCGCGGCTGCCAGCGGCTGCAATAAAGACTCCAAATTCGGCTCTCTGACGTGGCGTCTTCTGGTTAGCTCGCTGAATTCCAACCAAACAGAAGCAGGAGTCCCGGTGGGGAGGGTGCAATCCAGTGCACATCGTGAAATTAGGAAAAGCCATGTGCACAATCCTCCCCCAGAAACGACCCTCCTGCCTCAAAAGGAAAAGGTGGGGTGCCCGGTGGTGTCCATTAGTGTCGCCAGGCAGTCACTGAGTCAACTTCCGCATTCACAACTGCTGGGTGGGGCAGAGGCCGGAGTCCTCCATGGGGGGGAGGGGGGGCGAGGCCTGGGGCTGACTGATGCTGATGGTTTGATTTTAGGGGAAAATGTGGAGGCTGCTCTAGGGTGTGCTGTCCAGACACAAAAGGTCACGTGGTTTAGGTTCCACACATATGAAGTGTCCCAAACAGGACAGTCCAGAGGCAGAGAATGGATGGGGGCGGGTGCAGGGGCTGGGGCTGGGCAGTGACTGCTAACAGGGGTGTGTCTGCTTTGGGGGTGATGAAAAGGTTCTGGAAATGATGGGAGGGTGGTTGCATAATGTCTGGACATGCTGAATTGCACTTTAAAATGGATGACTTGTGCCTGGCTAGTGTGGCTCAGTGGACTGAGCATCATCCCATGTACCAAGAGGTCACTGGTTTGATTCCCGATCAAGGCTGACCAATGTCTCTATCTCTCCCTCTCCCTATCCCTTCCTTTCTCTAAAATCAATAAAAACATTTCTTTAAAAAAAACAACACTTAAAATATAAATAAAATGGGTGACTTGTGCAGAATGTGAATTATATTTCAACTAGAAGCCCAGTGCACGAAATTCATGCACGGGTGGGGTCCCTAGAGGCTGCCATCTGCCGGCTGGGGCCTCCCTTCCCCGCAGCCAGCCCCGACCCCTGGTCAAACTCCCAGTCAAGGCGGAAATTTGCATGTTAGGCTTTTATTTTATAGGATAAAGCTGCGCACACACAGCTGTGCAATGCGGGAGACTGAGGGGAGAGCCATCCCTCCAGGGCAAGCATGTCAAACTCGCAGTCCTCGGGCTGCATGCGGCCCACAGAGAATATTTTTGCCATCCAGCCAATATAACGGTATGTAAGAAACGTTTCAATACAAATGTTGTAACTTAATTTTTACAATATCCTGTTATACATAATTATTAATAACAAATTACAATGTTCACTAATGACGGATTACTATCATCGTGTTGCATTCATTTCCCTTACGTGCCTTATGGCAGGCGCACCATTTCTCTCCACTAATACTAGCAACGAATTTTTAGCAGCTGATGGCCACGGCATTAGTCTTGTTGGTGTGCACTGACTTGTTGGTGTGCACAACAGGAAATATTTCATTTTCAGAGAGAACAATAGGTTTATTTGCATTACACTTATTAATTTGTGCAGTTATTCATTGTCTGGTAAGTTAATGTTCAAGAAAAAATATTAGTTTTTATTAAAATGTTCTATTATTTTATGTTAACGAGGACTCATTTATTTCAGCCCTTTGTAGTCAGCATGTCTCTATCGAAATAAACCTACGTCTCTATGAAAATCGAAGCAGCCCACATACATTTACACCTGGTTTACTTGCCCCGTGTTAGCCTTTGAGTTTGACATGGTTGCCCAGGGGCTCACGGCAGCGTCTGTGCTCTGCCTGCATGGAAGTCTGCGCAGGCAGCTGGCTGTCTCCCTGTTGTGGTAAAGATTCCGCAGACATTACGGTGTAAAAGACCTTTTCCTTGACCAGGCTGCTCTGAGCTCCCGCTGGACCAGGCTGCAACCTGGGCTTCTGGGTCCTGGTAGGATCCAGTTCTAGATGCAACACTCACATCCCCCACCACCACCCCCTACACACATGCACACAGAGTCATGGCCAAGGGACTTGGGCTGTCATTCCACACCCTGTGCTCAAGGGTTAATGGATTAATTATTAGTAATGTTAGCACAAGAGGCTCTGCACTTTATTTTGCATTAATTAACATCTCCATGATGCACTAATTTTCACATCTTTCTATAGCCACACCTTACACAGAAAACATGAAAAATTCTGTTGTCCAGCCCTAGCCTATTTGGCTCAGTGAATAGAGCACAGGCCTGCAGACCAAAGGGTCCCGGATTCGATTCCGGTCAAGGGCACATGCCTTGGTTGCAGGCTCCTCTCCAGCCCAGGCCTGGGCCCTGGTCAGGGCTCGTGCAGGAGGCAACCAATCGATGTGTTTCTCTCACATCAATGTTTCTCTCTGTCTTTCCCTCTCCCATCCACTCTCCTTAAAAGTTCAATGGAGCCCTAGCTGATTTGACTCAGTGGATAGAGCATTGACCTGCAGACTGAAGGGTCTTGGTTTGATTCTGGTCAAGGGTACGTACCTCGGTTGCAGGCTCCTGGCCCTGGTGGGAGGCATGCCAGAGGCAACCAATCGATGTGTCTCTCTCACATCGGTGTTTCTCTCTGTCTCTCCCTCTCCCTTCCACTCTCTCTAAAAATCAATGGAAAAAATATCCTTGGGTGAGGATTTTTGAAAAAATTCTGTGGTCCACACTGTTTTCAATTTTTTAAATTCTTACCCAAGGTATTTTTTCCATTGATTTCTAGAGAGAGAGAGAAACATCGATATTGATGTGAGAGAGACACAGTTATTGGTTGCCTCCTACACAGGTCTGGGGAACCTGCAACAGAGGTATGTGCCTTTTTTTATATAATTTTACTAGAGGTCCGGTGCACAAAAATTTGTGCACTCGGCGGGTGGGGGTGTCCCTCAGCCCGGCCTGTGCCCTCTCGCAGTCTGGGACCCCTCGGGAGATGTCCACCAGCTGGCGTAGGCCCGCTTCCCAGGGGATTGGGCCTAAGCTGGCAGTCAGACATCCCTCTGGCAGCCCGGGAGCCCTGGGGGGATGTCCACTTGCCAGCGGGGAGCAGGGCTAAGCTGCAGTCGGACATCCTTAGCGCTGTTGAGGAGGCAGGAGAGGCTCCCACCACCACCACTGCTGTACTGGCAGCCATCAGCCTGGCTTGTGGCTGAGCAGAGCTCCCCCTGTGGGAGCGCACTGACCGCCAGGGGGCAGCTCCTGCATTGAGCATTTGCCCCCTGGTTGTCAGTGTGTGTCATAGTGACCAGTCATTCCCAGTCATTCTGCTGTTAGGGTCAGTTTGCATATTACCCTTTTATTATATAGGATTGATTTCAGAGCAGAAGGGGGAGAGATAGAAACATCAGTGATGAGAGAGAATTACTGATCAGTTGCCTCCTGCTAATTGATTTCAGAGTGGAAGGGAGGGAGGGAGGGAGGGAGGGAGAGAGAGAGAGAGAGAGAGAGAGAGAGAGAGAGAGAGAGAAACATCAATGATGAGAGAGAATCACTGATCAGCTGCCTCCTGCTAATTAGGGGATTTTTAATGATCCCCACACTGGGGATCAAGCCTGCAACCTGGGCATGTATCCTGACCGGGAATCGAACCGTGACCTCCTGGTTCATAGGTTGATGCTCAACCACTGAGCCAAGCTGGCCGGGTAGTGCCCTTGACCAGGAATCGAACCCGATGCTCTAACCACTGAGGAGCCCGCCAGGGCCAACCTGCTTTTAAAAGTCACTACATGTGCCCAATTTGGAAACCGGGGGCAGAGTCTGCTGTAACTGTCTTCCATGCCCATCAGGTGGCGCCACCATGGTGAGCTGCCCTGGCCTCCTTGGGGCCTGGAAGCCCAGCTGGGACCCTGCTGACCCAGGGCTACCCTCTGCACCTCATCCTGGTTGCCCTGCCGGCTACACATGGGAAGGTGGGTCGTCTTGTGCACACACACCTGCGGCCCTCATTTTCTCAATCTTGGCTTGTCTTTCCCTCCTAATTGAGCAGAACTTGGGTTGACAGTAAAAGTGTTTGTCTGGTCCTAACCGGTTTGGCTCAGTGGGTTGAGCATCGGCCTGCGGACTCAAGGGTCCCAGGTTCGATTCCGGTCAAGGGCATGTACCTTGGTTGCGGGCACATCCCCAGTGGGGAGTGTGCAGGAGGCAGCTGATCAATGTTTCTCTCTCATCAATGTTTCTAACTCTCTATCCCTCTCCCTTCCTCTCTGTAAAAAAAAATCAATAAAATATATTTAAAAAAAAAAAAGTGTTTGTCTGGTTGACCCTGTCCCTTTCCCTAGGATGGGCCAAGGAAAAGGCAGTCACAATGGAAAGTCCCAAGTGCCAGCTGGATGGAGGCTAAAGAAGGTGGCATTGAGCCCAGACCCCTAGTGGAGCTCAGCCCAACCCAGTACTGGAGGCAGCACAGCAGGGGAGGGAGCAGGGAGTGTGCTGCCCTCGGGACAGAGCGCTACAGGAGTGGCAGAGCACATGCACCCAGGTGAACACCACCTCCCGCCTCTGCCAGGCCCAGCAGGAGATGGGGACGAACCTATGCAGCTCTGGTCCCGAGGAAGTGGGAGAGATGGAAGCAAGGCAGTCCTCTGCCCAAATGCAACCTCCAATGCCACCCAATGCAGCCTCCACCCGGAAGCCTTCCGGGAACTAGCCCAGCTAAGCACCTCTCTGGTCTGAGGGGCCTGCAGGGTCTGAAGGAGGGAGAGGAGGAACCCACAAGTAGCTTGGGGGAGCTCTAGGGACCAGCCTTCCTGGCAGCCTCAGCACAGGCCCAGGTCTGGCACCTACTGGACTAGATCAGCCTGGCCTTTTGCGGGAGGTGGAGGAGGTTCTGATGCCAGGGTGCCCGTCCCTCGAGTGGGATGGCAGCCACCCAAACCACAAGGAACAAGAGTGGAGAATTTCCAGGGCAAGAGAGTGCAGGTGCTGGGAGGGAAATGAGGTTCCTGCTTCCTCTGGGGGCGCTGAGCTGGGAAGACATGCATCTGCGTCGCTCTGGGGCCACAGCTGCCTGAGAGTAAAGTCAGCACAGAGCAGAGCAGAGCTGAGAGCCGGAGGCGAGGCCATCACCCAGGCGCCTAGATCCAACTGTGCCTGAAGGCATCAGTGGTTCTCACAACAGGAGACTCTAGAGCAGGGGTGGGCAAACTTTTTGACTCGAAGGCCACAACGGGTTCTTAAACTGGACCGGAGGGCCGGAACAAAAGCATGGATGGAGTGTTTGTGTGAACTAATATAAATTCAAAGTAAACATCATTACATAAAAGGGTACGGTCTTTTTTTTTTTTTTTTAGTTTTATTCATTTCAAACCCAGCCCACGGGCCGTAGTTTGCCCACGGCTGCTCTAGAGGTTTTTTCTTCTAAACCAGTTTGACTTAGGATTCCTTCAGCCGCAAGGGATCCCAGCAGGTCGTGGCTCAAAGGGAAGCCATATAGTGCCAGGAACCAATTCCAGCATGTCATAATTTCAAGAGTTTCATCAAAAGGTTGATGAGACTTGGGGACTCAACAGGGTTGAGTCACACATGTAGTCACCTGTTGGGAATGGCTGAAGGCATTTCCCCAAACCTGAATAGGAAACTGATTGTGGCTGCCAGACAGTTAAAGGGCGTCTTAATCACATGTTATTGCCTCCTACTGGCCAAACACCTGAACAGCCATAGGCTATTCCCCAAACTGACAATGCTTCTGTACCCTTGGAAACCTTACCCTTTGGAGTGTATCATCTCCACCTTGCCTTAGGACAAATTGTGTTAATAAAAGCAGGGTCCTAGACAAGGAGGGGTCTTCAGTTCCTTTAGCTGAAGGTCCTCTGACCCCCAATGCCTTTCAAAATTATATCTCGTCTCCGGACTCATTCGTCTCTGGATTTCTATGTCATCTACGCACAGCCCCTTCTCCAGATTCTTGAACCCTTCTTGATGCTGGGACAAGAACCCCGGCAGCATAGGGATGGAGTCGGCGCTGGGAAGCTGAGGGGTGGTGGGCCCTGGTAGAGGCCGAACCCTTTGTATACTTGACCCTGATCAATAGCAAACACCCATTTGGTCTCCTTGCCTCCAGCAGGGGCGTCTCCACACCCTCGACTCCAGCCGACACATTTGTTCCTGACCAGGGTCACTCATGCCTTTCTAACAGCGCCATAGGCCACTGTGTAGTGCCTGGACCTCTCCTTTTTAAATTTTATATGTATCAATATTTAATCTCAACCAAGCACCCAATCATTGGTGCAAGAACGTGGAAGCCAAGGAAATAAGAACCAGTAACAGGTTCCATCTGCTCCAGGCACTCACGGGTGGCACGCAACCTCCCAGCCAGCCAGCAGGTGGCGGCATCTGACCAAAGAACGATGAACGATGCCGCTCCGAGTTCTCAGGATCCGTGCCTGGTTCCCCAGCACCAGCCCAGAGCGCCCACACCCACCCCTTCTCTGGGCTGGTGAAGGTTCTTGGTTACCTGGCCGTTGGGAAACTGGCCCAGAGTTTAGACATTCCCACAGCCAGGCCCGCCCACACAGGAGGTCTCTGAGCGGAGACCCACAGATTGGCTTTAATTTAATCTCCCCAGAACTCTGCTCCGGCCGGGTATTGAAAGCCAATCTCATCAAGCCTCTGGCTTCAACTGACGCCGCAGCTAACAGCTCCAACCCCCGCAAATGCCTGCCGGACCTCCTGGGGGTCCACAGCATACCCCCCCCCCTCCACCTGGTCCCTGACGCAGTCCGGAATCCGCAAGGTAAGAAGTCATTGGGCCCCAGCCCCCATCAGCCACACCGCTCACGGTGGCCTCAGGGTACCTGTGGCGTTGGCCTGCCGGTCTCTACCAGTGTGTCCCCTTTCACTCCCCCCAACTCTGCCAGACCTGGGGGGACAGTCAGCCAAGAGGAAGCACCCCAAGACCCTCACCACAGCACTGGAAAGGCTTCCCTCAGCGCCTCCCGCGGCTGCCTGCAGACTGCCAGGAGCGCAGTTCGCCCCTCGGTGCTTGGCTGTGCAACACCGGGCGCCCCAGGCCCCGGAGGTGGGCCCCGGGGGGGGGGGGGACTCCACCCCTGGTGCCCGGCGGCCCGGCGTCCTCCGTGCGCTGTGCGTTCCCTGCTTTGACCTCCGCGCGATGCCAGAGGCGGCTCAGCCAAGAGGGACCAGGGCCAAACGGATGGAGCGGGTGTCCACACGGGATGCGAGCGCTTAATGGTGGCCACGCCAGGGGGTGGCGGGAGGCAGCAGCCGGAGACGTAACCGAGAAGCCGGGAAAGCGCTCGTGGTCCCGCCGCCTCCACCATCTCCATTCAGCCCGCCAGCCCTCCGTCCCCGCCTCCCTTGCCTGCCTGTGGCCCTGCGCCTCCGGGAGCCGGGCGCGGGAAGAGGCGCTCGCCAGGTCCGCTCGGATTGGACGACCGCGAAGTCCCGCGGGCACCTCCGCGCCTCCAAGCAGGAGTGAGGCGAGGACGGGGAGCTGGGGACGGAGAGCTGGGGACGGAGAGCTGGGGACGGAGAGAGGGGCGGGGCCGGAGAGAGGGGCGGGGCCGTGACAGAAGGCGGGGCCGAAGCGGGCCTGGGCGGCTCTGAGCGCGGAGGCTCCGGGACCCACAGACAGCCCGACGGACGCGCGGAGCCCGGAGCAGCAAGGCGGCGGCAGCGGCGGTGCGGCCATGGCCGAGCTCAGGTCTCTGTCGGGGGACGCGTACCTGGCGCTGAGCCGTGGCTACGCGGCGGCGGCTGGCCTCGCCCTCGGGGCAGCCCTGGGGCCCGAGGCGGGCCGTGGCTACGGCGCACCGGACCTGGGCGGCGACCTCCCCGCGGCGCCCGCGCCCTGCACCCGGGTTGCGGAGGCCGAGAGTAGCGACGAGCAGAGTGGCGACGAGGACGACGCCTTCGAGCGGCGGCGGCGGCGCGGGCCGGGGGGCGCGGCGGGCGGGCGGAGGCGGCCCCGGGAGCAGCGCTCGCTGCGGCTCAGCATCAACGCGCGGGAGCGGCGGCGCATGCACGACCTGAACGACGCGCTGGACGGGCTGCGCGCCGTCCTCCCCTACGCGCACGGCCCGTCGGTGCGCAAGCTCTCCAAGATCGCCACGCTGCTGCTCGCCAGGAACCACATCCTCATGCAGGCGCAGGCCCTGGACGCGATGCGGCGCCTCGTGGCCTGCCTCCACCAGGGCCAGGGCCTCGCCGCGCCCCTGCCGCCCTTCAGCCAGGCCGCGGTGTACCCCTTCTCTGCGGGCGGCGAGCTGCCCTGCCCGGACCAGCGCGCTGCCTGCCCCGGGCCGCCCTCGGCGCTCTGTGAGCACTGTAATGAGAAGCTGTAAGGGCACCTCCCCCCCCAACACACACACACGCTCGCGTCAGCCGTTTCCACATTGTCCACGATGACTGTCCCCGCCCCACCGGACCCTGGCCTCGCTGCCTGCCCCTGTGGCCGAACCACGGGACACTCAGAGCCCGTCGGACGGGAGCTGAGCTCCGAGTGGGGCGCTGGAAGCCACGCCGGGAGTTGAAGCGTCCATTGGGCACTTGCCAACACCGGCCAGGGGCCTGGGGACGGTGGAGGGGACTCGCAGGGCTTCCCTCCTAAGGAAGCCAGGCCGCAGCGGCAGAGCTGGCGCGATGGTGCTTCCCGGCTACAGCCCAGGGCGCGCAGCGCGCGGCGCAGGGAGGGAGTGCACCCTGCTCAGCGGGCGGGGCCCTCGTCAGGGCCCGTCCTCCACTGCCGGCTGCCGGCTGCGCTCTGGCACCTCCTGCTTCTGCCGGCCCCACCACCCCACGCCCCGGCAACCAGTGCGCCCGCAACTGTCGTTTGCAAAGGAGCTGGACTTCGAACGCAAGAAGAACCGGGTAGTGGCTTCTCGGCTTTCCCAAGTCTGAGTTTGTCCTCTTGCCCAGCTGGAGGTGCTAACCTCTAGAGGTGAGTGGACACCAAGGCCGCTGCCCTCCAGCCTGCAGAATTTGTCCCCTGAACAGCCCCTGGACTCCCCAGGGGCGGCCCTGCTGGAGTTGGATGGAGACTGTCCTGCGCCCTCTGCTTCAGGCGGCTGCATGGAAGAGGAGGAGTCCGCACGGCCTGCGCCCCACTTGCCGTAGGGTGTGAAGGGTGACCCGGCAAAGGCCCCTCCCCGCCAACCCCGTCAAGCTTTTGGGGGAGGAGGCCGGCGACGGGTGAGTACGCTAATGGGGCCGCGCCTGACCTGTGCAAACGGTGAGGAGCGTCTGTCCCCTTTACGTGGGTGTGCAGCTCAGAATTCTGCCGCCATCGGGGTCCACGCGCGGCACACAGCCCCGCCGGTGCCCCGGGGACTGAGCTGTCTGCCCAGTTTGTGCCGAGTGGCTCAGCTACAATATCTGGCTTTATTAACCCAATTTTCTCTGCTGTCCGTAATGCTATGCTAATGGGAGAGGACTGCCGCCCTGCAGAGCGGCCTGTCTATAGCATTTCGCTTTACTTAATACATTTCAAAGGCCCTTTTATATTTGCAACACGAAGTGTGGATAAGTCGTATTCATAGACATATGCTTAATACCGGTTTCTGCTCATTTCCATTTTCATTTTTCACTGTCTTCCCCAACAGCCTAGTTTATCAGTGCTGCGCATTCGTAGAGCTAAGCGTTGGGGACTGGGTTTCAAATTCCCTCTCGGTAACTGGAGACAGCACAGCTGCAACTCAAGGTCATTCATGCTGGGGACATTTCTGAGGGACCCTGGTCAGCTCTGCAAGTCACTTTTCATCTGAAACAGTTGCTTATTCTGGCTAAGACCACAGATGTTTAGTCCATCGTTTGTATTCAGAATCAAGTATTTGATTTCAACGTGTTTAAATGATTAAATTTTAATATCAAAGTAGTGTTCATTTGTGACAACTCATACTTTCAAAATCAGAGTCTAAAACGTCTCTGAGGCGTGGACACTGATCTGTCAGCAACAAACAGGTGAAATAATCAGCAAAGGTGAAGGGGAAGATGTCTCTGGTGAAAAATAACAATTTTAAGAGAACCATTTAACTAGTCATAAACCCTGTTAATAACTTCATTTAAGTAAAAGTTAAATCAAATTAAAAGTTTTTAAATTGCAAAGCTGTTTATCTGCTGTCCCCACTGGCAGCATGCCTTTCACGGGGGTTGAACGGATGGTTTCTCAACATTGCCACCAGTCAAGCCAGCTGTTCCCCGAAATAAGTGTCATTTGGCCCCTCCCAAGTTTGCTCCGCAAACTCCCCACCTAAAGCAGCCCAGACACTGGGGACCTTTCTCAGCACAGGCCCGGCCTCCACCGTCCACTGGCCGCACACACAAGGCCTCGGGAACATCGGCTGGGGCTCTGCTGCCCGCTGGAGGCCCGTGCTCCTGCAGGGGTGGTGGCCATGCCATGGGTCAGTTTGAAGGGACTCGCCAGCACCTGCCCGCCCCCCTGAGCCCCACTTCTCCATCACTGCCCAAGGGGTGACAGAGACCTGCCCGCCCCCCTGAGCCCCACTTCTCCATCACTGCCCAAGGGGTGACAGAGCGCTTCGTGTGCACCCCCGGTTTGAAGCAGCCTTTTCATGGTGCTCGTCCTTGGATCCGTCTGAGGTAAGGCAGGTGCGCCTGCTGCCATGGGGACAAGTCCCGGGACCGAGGGATTTACAGCCGCCCTCCAACCAGCATGTCCCGGCATGGAGAGCGCCTGCTGTGGGGGGAATTTTACATGTTCTAGTGCTGAGCTAAATAGAATTAATTAAGTAAAGTTAAAAAATTAACTTCAACTATTCATTCTAATGATAATTTCTACTTGTCCCAACCTAGTGTCAACATGTCAGCATTTTAAAATTCTTAGGGAGATAATTCACTCCTTTTTCATATGAGTCTTCGAAGTGCAGTGTGTCTTGCGCATTAGAGCCAGCCCCGTGGCAGCAGACATTGCAGCTCTGCCTGAAAATGCAAATATGTGAAGGGCCTGTGTTTCCTTTGCTTCAATAAAAATGAACTGATTCAGGGAATAAATTCTAGAGCTGGACAAACAGGAAAGGCTTGTGCTTGTGCCTCTTTAACCTTGGCCCACGGAGTCCCCAGGGCCGGGGCAGTGAGAGGAGCCGCAGCTGTTTTCTACCCAGCAGCGGTGGCCGTATGCCCACCTGGCCACTGGTTCCATCCAGCCGCACGCTGGCCAGCCACACCCGAGCCGGGGCCAGTGCAGGACAGCTCTGGTGCTTCTGCTCTGGCGAGGGGCTGTCTTGAACCAGCACGGCCTTCCTCCTCAATTACCCCCTCAAGCCAAGGGCTTGGCCACACTGACTGCTGCTCGAGCACCTCACACACCAAGCCTCGCTCAAGCCCAGGTTAGGAGCCCGGGAAGCCAGGTTTGTGGGTGCTTGGGGCCGGTGACTCCAGAGGGGTCCCTTGCGAGGTCAGGAGAGGCTAGCAGCCTAGCCAAGGCACCCAGCTTCATTAACTGTTGGGCGTGCCTGCTGACCCCAGAGCACCCACAGCTTGCCAGGTGGAAACGGGACACAGATGCTAAACAAGGTGGTTAAGTAACGATGGGCCCAGGACAGGCACAGCGCCCTTTCCCCCTCTCTTTAAAACAACGCCTGCAGACAGATTCTCCCATACCCTGGGTTTGATGCCCTGTGGTCAGGGAGGCCCTCAGCCTGCTGCTCTGCTTGCACAAAGCCAAACTGTGTGCTTGATTTTTCACCCGCCGGTGAGGCTCGGTTCCAGTGCTGCCCTAGATCCTTAGCGCAGGGATCTGCGCTTTCCCCCGGGTGGAAATTCGCTCCCCTAAAACCACACCCCTGGTTCTCTGTAACAGGATTTGGAACCAACCTCAGGGGCACAACTCCCCAAACCTGGCTCTGCGCCGGTGTCGGCGTCACACCACGCAGCCAGCCCCAGGTCACAGCAGCCACAGCGCCTCCAGCACGTGCTCCTGTTGGTTTCACCCCACGTCGGGTTCCCTCTGCACTGACAGGTGTCAGCAGCACCCTCGGGAGCTGGGCTGTGCCGGACGTGGAAGCCAGTGAGCATCCCAGTCCAGATGCTTGCTTTGCCAAATAGGTGTCTCCTTCCTTCCCTTGCAGCTGGGACATTAAAGGGAGCGGCACCTGCTGGGGGAGCCTGGCTTCCCCCTCCCCACCCCCTCAGCCCCCCACCCCCGCTCGCCAACTGAGGGGAGGGCGGCTAGAAACCCAGCCGAGGCCCCTGAGCCCGGGGTTAATCCAGCTGAGTGATTACAGCAATTTATCATGTGAATTCGCTTGTGATAGGTTTTTAGCATCCCATTCTAATAGATGGAAGCAGAGAGATTTACAATGTATTCAGCTATTTCTGCAACAATTACCTCAGTGGGCTCCGAACTCCTGATGTTGTCACCCTTCCCCAGGGAAGTCTGCTCCATAAAATCAGGAAGTAGCGCACATTTGCAAACTTAACCCAAAGGGGCAAACTGCATGTTACCACAGACGCAGAAAGGCCCAATGGATTAGCAAAGTTAGCCCTGATGGCAGGGTTTTGCCTGTTTGAAAAGGGGTCTGTGCCAGCCGGCCTGGGTGCCAGGCAGATGTCTTTACACCGTGCAAAGGCTGCATCGCAGCGCAGCTCTGAGTGGGAGGGCGGCCGAGTGTCCAGCCAGGTGGCGAGCAGGGTAGCCTTGGAAGACACATGTGGAAGGGTCCGAATGAACTGAGGTTTCTGTCCTCCTATTGCTGGTCGGCTTGTGGTCAGGATGCAGTGGCCTCCGCCATTTCCAGGAGGCACAGTCCTCAGTGTGGGCCTGGCCAATGTTCTCTGTTCCCCACGACATTCAGGGCCTCCTGGGGTGCCTCCCACCTAGTGCTGGCCCGGGACGGGGGCAGGATCCTAGCAGGAGGGTTTCACAGAGCAGCCCGCCTGCACCGGGAACACAGTGCCCTCCCAGCCGCCCAGCTTCGCCTCCAGGCCCCATGCCGTCTGGAGCGATGAGCCACACTTGGTTGCGCTTCCAGAGGCCCTGATGTGGCCTGACGGGCGCCCAGTCTGCCCTGTCCCACGTGGACGGCCCTTGAGGCCCTAACAAGACCTTGGCCAGTCTGGGAACTTGGACACAAACCCTGAGACTCAAGATGGAACCGCACGCTCTGAGGGCCCCAAGGCCACTGATACCGTCATTCTGTTGCCGTCGTTGCCCTGAGCCCGGCTGGCTCTCTGCACCGGGAGCTGCAAGCCCCCGCCCTCCCCGCGTTCCTGCTGTCTGACCCCAGCGGCACCACAGGTGCCGACCCCTGGGAACGACAGGTCTCGCCTCTCGCTCGGGACAGAGCCTCCCATTACAGCCCTGGCACTGGGCAAACGTCCGCGGCCCGTGCAGCCTGTATGTGCCCAGGGGCTCCGACAGGCTCACAACCAGCAGGAGCAGCAGCTGGGGTGGCTGGGTCTACAGTGCAAGGAAAGCCAGGCCCGGGGAGACTCCGTGCGGAGCATATGGTAAGGGGCGCTCCGGGCGGGCTGTGCGTCGGTGGCCCTGGGCCCGGGACGGAACCGAACGCTGTGGGAGAAGTCATCGGCTCCAGCTCATTACTCACCAGCCCGCCAGGCAGGGCCGGCCACCCGCCTCCCCTCTGCTTGTGAATTCCCTGAGGATGGCGC
Source organism: Myotis nattereri (assembly GCF_964212035.1). Taxonomy (NCBI): domain Eukaryota; kingdom Metazoa; phylum Chordata; class Mammalia; order Chiroptera; family Vespertilionidae; genus Myotis; species Myotis nattereri. The sequence continues at coordinate 3,303,541 of NC_138083.1, forward strand.
CTTCATTCCAAACATCACTGACAGTGGGAGTTGTTTACTTCATATCCGGGAATCTGGGATTCCAACGTAAATAAAAAGCCGTTTACCAACTGCCTGGACTCAAAAGAACTGCTTTTCCCCTCCCCCTCGGAGCTCCCTTCCGGGTGGGGTCGCACCCGCGGTCAGAGTGAGCGGCTTCCTCCTGAGCTTCCCCCAGCAATTCCCGCCTCCTCAGCGCCTTGGTCCAGGCGGGCGGCGGCACCCCGCCCTCCAGTGCACACAACCACTGCTCCGCCCTGCTCTCCGTCCCCCACACAGCTTTTGGGAAGAAAGACCAGCCTGCAGTCCCCTCTCTGGTGGCCCCCAGGTGCTGCTTGAGTCCGGCTGGTCTGTGAAGGAAGGTGACCCAGGAGCGCCGCTGGCCAGCACCTTCAGCCCAGTTGGGGTCAGGGGGACACTTGGCAAGAACAGGCTGCGGCCACTGCTCTCTCTGCCCAAAAGTGTCACCTGAACTCACGTGTGTGCACATGTGTGTGCATGTGTACACATGAGTGTGCTATGTGTATTGTGTACGTGTATGGGTGTGTACATAAGTGAGCACACAGGTACACATATGTGCATTAATGTGTGGGAGTACTGTGTGTTTGCATGTGTGTGCGTGTGAGTACGCGTACTCATGCCTGTGTGCACCCATGTGAGCACGTGAGCACGTGTGTGCATGCATTTTTGCGTGTGCATGTGTGTCAGGCTATATACAGTTTCATCCCCTGAGCAGGTTCTAGATCAGCCGTGGGCAAACTACGGCCCGCGGGCCGGATCCAGCCCGTTTGAAATGAATAAAACTAAAAAAAAAAAAAGACCATACCCTTTTATGTAATGATGTTTACTGTGAATTTATATTAGTTCACACAAACACTCCATCCATGCTTTTGTTCCGGCCTCCGGTCCAGTTTAAGAACCCATTGTGGCCCTCGAGTCAAAAAGTTTGCCCACCCCTGCTCTAGATCCTCAACCACAGTGAGGACCAGAACAGCCTGGGTCTGCAGGAGCCCACAGCAGCCTTTCTCCCCGCCCCACCGCTGTGCTAAGACATCTCGGAGCCCCTCCCCTGTCCTCGTCTGGCCTTGCGTATCTGACTGCGCTTGATGAGACGACTTGCCTCCATTTAAAACCTGGACAGCCCTGGGCAAATGGCCGACTTGGTCTCCAGGGCTGAGGTGTCAACCCTTTCAGAAAACAGAAGGTGGGGTCAGCAGGATAAACACGGGCAGCGGGAACCTTCTCCCAGGTCCTGTCTCCCGGGGGCTCCCTGCACCCCAGCCCAAGCCTAAACCCATGACACGGTGGCACCCTAGGGAGGGGCTTCCTCTCAGCCTCAGGGATGTCCTCCCGCCAGAGCTACAAGAAGCAAGGACAGCAAATGTGGCCACAGTCGGGAGTGACTCTGGAGAGAGGAGAGAGCTGGACAGGAGGAGAGGGAGGTCTAATTTCTGAGCTGTGGTCACTTCCTGGCTCCCAATTTCTCGCCCCAAGGTACCTGCTCAGCCTGGCTGGTGCAGCACCGAACCCCGAGCCCATCTGGTTGTTGAGGGGCAGTGGGGAGGCCCTCCTCACAGGGGACACGTCTCCAGGAGGCACGGGAACTGGCGGAGCTGAGGGCCATCAGCCGCCACTGGACATGGACAGGGGTGCAGACAGGGGTCGGCGCCCCTAATGAGCACGTTGTCCAGAGATTTTGTTCTCATTTTCTACTTAATGAGGCTGGTTTAAAAGTAATTTTGAGGGGATGCACCTCCCCTAAACCTGTTCGTTATCCTGCAGGCCTCTGGGCCACTGCAGGGGACAGCGTGGGAACGTGGGAACGTAGCTTGCTGAGGGATGAGGGGCATGGGGAACTTTCAAGGACACAGGCTTCGTTAGCCACCTCGTTAACGCCTGCAACTGCTACGGGAGTCATTTAAAAGGGATCTGAAGCTGCAGCCATTCCTCCCGCCTCCACCCACCACACAGGTGAACAGAGTGTTTCCAAAATAATTACAAATGAACACCAGGGCAGAGGCACCCCCAGGCCCTGACAGCCTCAGCGGAGCACAGGCCCAGCCGTGGAGAGCGCTCTGAGCGGCCGCAGCGGGGCGCAGGCTGTGCGGTCCCGAGGGTCCTGAGGGCCGGAGAGGGCCTGACCAGCCCCACACCTGTAGCACTTTGTCCCTTCGCTCTGCCAGTGAGGCCCGCGGGCTGTGCAGGTGACAGCTGGTCCCTCGGTGCCTGGAGCACCTCCCGGAGGCGGTGCAGGGGAGCCACGCCTCTTTTCACAAGGTGACTGCTCCCCCTTTGTTTTTATTGAGGTAAAACTAGCTTAACATAAAACGTACCGTTTTTTGCCATTTTTCAATGTAGAATTCAGCGGCATGAAGTCCACCTACAATGTTGTGCAGCCGCCTGCTTCCAGGGCTTTGCCGCCCACAATTTGAGTTTTAAGTCGGGCTGTTGGGGAATAACTTACACGCTGTCAAACGCACCCGCCTCACCTGCCTGTCCCGGGGCGCGGAGTGCAGAGGCCCGCGCTGAGGTACCAACCCCCCCCCCCCCCCCCCCCCCGCCAGGGCCCAGCCCAGCGCTCGGCCTGCCATCTGCCCTGGGGCTTTGCCTTTTCCGAAAAATCCTCCATGGGGAGTGTTCGAGGTTGGTCTCTTCTCAGCGCAGCTATTTGCAGCTGGAAGATACCGCTCTGCCCACGCCTCACCGTCAGTGAAGTGGGCGTTCACCCTGCGGCACATGAGATGTGGGCTCCCACCCTGGGTGCCCATGCACTTCTGAGGGGCGTCGCCACCTTGACGTTTGCAGGGCTGCCCTGCGTGGCGCTCTGTGGCATGGAGTGGGCTCTCGGGCGACTTGAGCAGTCCAGACTCACTCTTTCTGGAAAGACCCGATGAGCGTGGGTCGGGATTTCCCAAGAGGCTGCTGCCTGCAGTTCCGGGCACAGCGGCCAGGACTCATGGAGACTCCACAGCCTGTCCCTGCCAACACCTGGGACCAGTGCGACTGTCTCCCATGCTTCTCCTGCAAACACGTCCTCTCGGGGCAGATGAGCGAGCACTGGTCTGGCTGTCCGTGCTGGGCTCCCTGGCAGGTGAGAGGCGGTGAGGGTGTGGGCGCGCCAGCCTTGGAGCTGGAGCTGGAGCTGCCTGCGGCCCAGGCGTCCTCCCTACGGGGCCGGGACAGGGCCTGCGTGCGGTGTGCCCTTTGAGCACTGATTAAGTCAAAATGATGGCAGTTGACTAAGTGTTTCCCTCCACATCCTGCGTGGTTCAGGGTTCGGGTCTGGAAGAGGAGCCGCACAACAAATGAAAAAGAAAAGACAGGAGATAATTTGGGAATACTGGGGGACCACGCGGCAAGTCCAACTCGAGAGGAAGGACTTCCCTGTGCTCAGCCTCACCAAGCTTTTTATAGTGAGCGGTAAACAAGGCAGTGGTTACCAAAGTGACACTGTTCTTGTGAGTTTCCCTTGTTTACACCATGGTTACACTTCCTGCACTTCCTCAGCCCCTTAGCTTCCCAGATAAGATCTGGGAGTGTTATAAGGTCAAGCCTAATTATGCTAAGAGGACTGTGCCCTCTAAGCTAGGACTTGTTTGTGACTTTGCCAGCAGGTCAGTCCGAGGCTTAACCCTATATCAGTTTCCCACAGGCAGTGGTCAGTGCGGGGCCGGGGGAGGGCCAGGCAGGGAGATGCCCCCATGATGTCACTTTTCCATAAGCTCAGAGGCCCGGCTGTGATAAGCAGCTTGTAGTTAGCGTTAACCTGGGGACTCAGGCTGAGAACCTGCGGACGATGAACCCATCGTGAGGAGCCGTCCAAGAATCTCGCAATGAAACAGGAAATACTCACAGCAGTGAGAGAGGACGCAGACTAGTGGAGGCCATGAGGCCGCAGCTGGGGAGAGAAACAGGCCAGGAGGTGGTCTGCAGCTACTTCACGTCTGTAAAATTAAGATGTGACAGAGGCCTTTTCCTCTTTGAATCTTGTCTCTACTTTTTACTCCTGTTTTGCTTTCTTTCTTTTGTTTTTTAAATCTTTGCCCGAGGGTATGCCCATTGATTTTTTTTAATTAAATCTTTATTGTTCAGATTATTACAGTTGTTCCTCTTTTTCCCCCCCATAGCTCCCCTCCTCCCAGTTCCCACCCCACCCTCTGCCCTTACCCCCACCCCCACTGTCCTCATCCATAGGTGCACGATTTTTGTTCAGTCCCTTCCCCCACCCCCCACACCCCTTTCCCCCTCCAGAGTAGTCAGTCCACTCCCTTTCTATGCCCCTGCTTCTATTATAATCACCAGTTTATTCTGTTCATCAGATTATTTATTCACTTGATTTTTAGATTTACTTGTTGATAGATGTGTATTTGAGGTTCATAATTTGTATCTTTACCTTTTTCTTCTTCTTCCTCTTCTTAAAGGATACCTTTCAGCATTTCATATAATACTGGTTTGGCTGTGATGAACTCCTTTAGCTTTTTCTTATCTGTGAAGCTCTTTATCTGACCTTCAATTCTGAATGATAGCTTTGCTGGGTAGAGTAATCTTGGTTGTAGGTTCTTGGTATTCATCACTTTGAATATTTCTTGCCACTCCCTTCTGGCCTGCATAGTTTCTGTTGAGAAATCAGCTGCCAGTCGTATGGGTATTCCCTTGTAGGTAACTGAGTTTCTTTCTCTTGCTGCTTTTAAGATTCTCTCTTTGTCTTTTGCTCTTGGCATTTTAATTATGATGTGTCTTGGTGTGGTCCTCTTTGGATTCCTTTTGTTTGGGGTTCTCTGCGCTTCCTGGACTTGTAAGTCTATTTCTTTCACCAGGTAGGGGAAGTTTTCTGTCATTATTTCTTCAAATAGGTTTTCAATATTTTGCTCTCTCTCTTCTTCTGGCATCCCCATAATTCGGATGTTGGTACGCTTGAGGCTGTCCCAGAGGCTCCTTACACTATCTTCGTATTTTTGGATTCTTTTTTCATTTTGCTTTTCTGGTTGGGTGTTTTTTGCTTCTTCGTATTTCAAATCGTTGACTTGATTCTTGCGATCCTCTAGTCTGCTGTTGGGAGTCTGTATAATATCCTTTATTTCAGTCAGTGTGTGCTTAATTTCTAGTTGGTCGTTTTTCATAACCTCGAGGGTCTCACTAGATTTCTTGAGGGTCTCACTAAATTTATCAGTGGTTTCACTAGACTTATTGAGGGTCTTACTAAATTTATTGGCGGTTTCTAGAAAATTCTTGAAAAACCTTATAAGTGTGGTTTTGAACTCTATATCCAGTCGTTTGCTTTCCTCCATTTCTGTCATTTGTGACTGGTTTCTTTGTCTGCATTTTTTCTGCTTCGCTGTGTTGATAGAGTGGCTTTCTGTGCTAGGTGTCCTATACGGCCCAGTGGCTCAGCCTCCCCAATTACCTGAGGTGGACACTCTTGGTGCACCCCTTTGTGGGCTGTGTGCACAGTCTTGTTGTAGTTAAGCCTTGATTGTTGTAGGTATCACTGGGAGGAATTGACCTCCCGGCTAATTGGCTGTGAGAATCAGTTGTGTCTGCAGTGGGAGAACTTCTGTGCTGGAGACACCCTTCTGGGGCAAGACTTGCTTCAGTGGGGCTTTGGTGCTCACTGAGTCTGCCCCCTGAGTGTGTCCCTTATGGATCTGAGGAGTTGTAATCTGGATGGTCCCACTCTGACCACTGGGTACACTGGCTCTTGGATCTAAGGAGGTGCTAATTTAACCTCTGCCTGAGGCTACCCAGCAGGAGCTATGGAGAGATCTGCAGATTCCTCTTCTATGTTTGGGGTTTGGAGGTGCCCAGATGAGGCCCAGCTGTGAAGCAATGCAAGCTGCTGTGGGGCCTTGGACCTTCTTTTGGAAGTTCTGAGTCTCTCTGACCCAGCTGCAGTTTGTTAGGTCATTTTCAGATTGCAAAGGGCCAGGCCTTTCATATGCAAAAGCCTCTGCCATAGCTTGGGTGGGGCAGGGTCTCGGGATCAACAGGGTGGAGCAAGCAGCTATGGATGCTCCTCAGTCCTACCCTCAGAGGCCCCACGTCTCAGTGTCCCGGTAATCACTGCAAGCACCTCTGAGAGAGAGCGGCCCTCAAGTTCTGCCCGATGCCAGACAGTCCAGTTTCTCCCCATATGAGTCTGGGTCCCCAGAGACTCACCCTGAACTGGAGTTCAGAGATGTCGGGAGCTTGTGTCTCCCTCCCAATTGAAAAAGACAGCCGCGTCCTCAGTTGCCAGCCCTTTCCACGTGCACCTCCATACCTCTGCACTTTACTTCTGCACCTCCTCTGAGTCTCAGTGTGCTTTTCTCTTTCCTTCTAGTTGTAGAATTTCCACTCAGCCAGCCTTCCTGTGGTTCGGGATGATGTTCGTTTTGTCTTTTAGTTGTATTTTTGTTTTTGTTTTTTTGTTGTTGTTTTTTGTTTTTTTGGGTTTTTTTTATTGATTGCAGAGAGAAAAGGAGAGGGAGAGAGGGATAGAAACATCAATGATGAGAGAGAACCCATTGATTGGCTGCCTCCTGCAGGCCCCCACTGTGGATGGAGCCCAAAACCGAGCATGTGCCCTGACTGGGAATGGAACCATGACCTCCTGATTCATAGGTCAATGCTCCACCACTGAGCCACACCGGCCGGGCTCAAGGCTCTTTGACTTGAGTTTGAGATGATGGTGAGTCATAAAGTAGAGATATTATGCAGCTAATTGGGTTTGTGAACCTGGGTTATGGTGGAGATGCTGGACAGAAATGTGAAAAGAAGCAGCTTGGATGACATCACCTGAGAGTAAAACAGAGAAAAGAAGAAAGTGAGGACTGAGCCTTGGAACACAGCAACATTTAAAGACTGAGTCAAAGGAGAGAAATCAGGGATTTTGAAAAGAAGACCTGTTACCGATTCAGGTTACTGGCTGGGATCGTGATTCTCATGGATGCAGAAAAAATTTTAAGGTCAATGAAAATGAAAGTAAAGCAAAGTGGGATTTATTGAAGAGACACTCAAAGTGAGGAGCGGGCCAGTTGAGGTGCTACCAGGACACAGAGGAGACCCCAGTTCTTGTCTTCTTGAGGGCAAGATTTCCATCAAGAGACATGGTGTAGAAAAGCAAGCCAGAACTTACTGGCTGTAGCAAAAACATGCTTAGGGCAGTGAAACTAGGAAGGACATAGAAGCAGCAGCAGGAGAGCCTCGGCTGGGCTGTGTTGGCTCACTGGGAGGTCAGAGAAAAGGGGGAACGTGGGTGGGGCCTTGGAGACAGGTTCAGGGGCTTCGCCCAGGACAAGCTGCCACTGCCCATTGCTCCCCTCTTTTAGTTGTATTTGTGAAGTGGTTGTGCGAGGCAGCAATTTCCAGTGTTTACCTATGCCGCCATCTTGGTTTCTCTCCCCCATTGATTTTTAGAGAGAGCAAAAGGGGAAGAGCGAGCAAGAGAGAGAGAGAAACAACGATGAGAGAGAACATCAATTGGTTGCCTCCTGTATGTGCCCCAAACCTGCAGCCTAGGTATGGGCCTGGTCAGGAGTGGCAGCGGCAGCCTTTCTGCGCGGGCAATGCTTCGCCCTGAACTGTCCTGCAGGGCTGCTTTGTGTCCTTGATGGAGGAAAGCATGGGGGTGTCTTTAACAAGTGGAGGCTGTCCTCGGGGAAGCCACCAATGTTATGGGTGGGTGGCCGCTGCGTGTGTGCAACCTAAGTGCCCAGTCAGAGCCCGGGCACTGTGCCCATCATCCCCGGTGCCCAGCTGCCGGCTGCAGAGCGGTCTCCATGTCCAGGAGATGGCCTTAATCCCTGGTGGCAGCTAAATGACCTCATCCGAGGGAACACATGGATGAGGCTGTAATTACATTTCCTCTGGGACCAGCCTAAGTAAATCTTTGCAGTGTTCATTTTGCAGAGATTTAATATAGATCTCCAGCCCTGTTGTTGGTTCCCTTTCCATCTAAACTTGCTCATTAAGGGGAGCCCAGCGGACATGGGTGTGTGAGGCCTGTGGGCTGGACTGCAGACTGGACGCCCCAGAGCGCAGTCCAGATGGACATGCTGGCCTCGTCCTCTGATAGGCACTAAGCTGAAACCTGCCCGCTTTTCTGCACATCACACATATTAAAGCCACCAAAATTCCTGGAATGGCCAGGCCCATGGACACTCTCCCCAGATGCCTTCGGACCAAGTCTGCCTGGGGGGCACGAGACGACCCTGACCCCTCCTGTATCTCCACACGGAAGCTGCCACTCCCGGGGTCTGCTGCAGCCACATTGTCCCGGGCTGGGCCTGGCGGTGCCCACTGACAAATCCCACCTGGAAACCCCACCTGCCTGGCAGACACCCCCGCTGGTATTTCCAGATTAAAAAAAAAAAAAAAAGTAATCTTCAGTAGGGCTCTGCCCCAAATATTGCAAAGGACACACTTGTACTGGAAGTGTGTTTGTTTGCCTGAAATTCAAATTTAACTCAGCATCCAATGTTGCCATTTGCTGCCTCTGGCCACCATCCCTAGTCCTGCACCCTTGGCCCCAAGCGTCACCCGTCCTGTTTGCTCGGTCAGTCCCGTGGCTGCAGGCCCCGCCCTGGCAACCCTTCATCCAAAAACCCAGGGGCTTCCAGGTGCAGGACTGACCAGAGGACTTGCAGTCCCAAAGCAGAATGAGAATGTGGGCCCTCATTCAAAATGACTACGAATCGCAGGAGGTGACAGCACAGCGTTCACCCACGGCAGGCCTCCCGAGCGCAGGGCAGGGCAGCTGCTCAGACCATGGCCCGTGAAGCAGGTGGGGAGACGGGCAGAGCCTGCAAACGGCACCTGCTGGGACAGACAGGAAACCGAAACCGCTGTGAATCTATCAGGAAACTTAAACTCAGTGGATACAAAGCGTAGCCTCTCCTGGCAGTTTCCATGTCCTCGAAAACTCCTCACTGTAGTGTCCAGGGCGCCCAGCCTGCCTGTCCCCAGGTTCCATTTCTGCTGGGGGCCGTCAAGTCTTCTCAGAGTGTATTTTCCCAGAGCAGCGGTCGGCAAACTCATTGGTCAACAGAGCCGAATATCAACAGTACAACGATTGAAATTTCTTTTGAGAACCAAATTTCTTAAACGTAAACTATATAGGTAGGTACATTGCTATTAATTTAATTAGGGTACTCCTAAGCTGGTCTTTGCTAAAAACGCCCTCAGTCTGATTGAGGTACGTTCGCTGAGGTCGACCCCTTCCAACTCTCCCACCCACACTCGTCTTGTATCCTTATTTCCTCTGTCTCCTTTCGTTCATCCTCTCTATATGTCCACCCCCCACTTCTTCTAGCACCACTTCTTCAAAATAGACTCGCCCGGGCCGAAAACGGACTTCTGCGCATGGGCCACGAAGTTTCAATCGCACTGTACGTGCGCGCCCGCACGTGGTATTTTGTGGAAGAGCCACACTCAAGGGGCCAAAGAGTCGCATGTGGCTCGCGAACCGCGGTTTGCCGACCATGGTCCTAGGGGACACAGGAAAGGGTCCCCTCGCAGAGACCAGGCGTAGCTGGAGGGCGATGGCTTCCGGCTTCAGGCCCACCTGGTCCTGGTTTGGCTTCCTGCAACGGTCTTGGGGTCTCGCATGCCTGCTCAGGGCAGTGCGGCGAGGCTCAGTGCAGGCAGCCTGGGGTCTGGCCGCCAGCGAGGTCCCGATGCAGCCGGGAGCTGGCCATGTGGGAGCGAAACCGTCCTGCCCCCCGAACAGCACTGCCACTGGGACAGTCGTGCGCACGTTGGTTTCTGAGAACCCGCTCCTTCACGTGCTGTCAAGGGAACCCAAGTGGGTCACCTGTAGGAGGTGCTACAGCCCCGTGTCTGCCAAGCCCAGAGGGGCCCGAAAGCAGAGAGTCTTAACACCCACGCCACAGACCAGGACACCGAGGCTTGTCCAGGCCTCTGGCCTCTCTGTCTTTTGGGGGCTTCCCCGATCTCCCCACGAGCCCGCCCCCTGCAAAGCAGGTGGAGGTCCAGGGTCTGAGTGCCTTTCCAGTCCCCAAGGGCAGCTCGGGTTTGAGACTCCAGCACCCCCTTAGAATGTTCTGGCACAGCCTCTGCTCCATTTCAGAACAGTGGAAACTTAGATACCAGAGGAAATTTTATTGTTGCAGTTTTCATATGGGGCCCAGAATGGCCACTCCTGTGATTGCTGTTAAACCAAGTCATTATTGCTGTTAAACCCGTCCCCTGCACTAGCATGAGCACTTATTAGAGACAATAGCGGGGGCTGATAGAGCCCGTGCACCTGCATGCTCCTCTCCTAGTGCTTGGGCAGGGCACTGGCGACAGGGCTCCGTGGGGATGACCGGGGACCCTGTAGGGGACCCGGTGAGATACCCCACCGAAAGCTGGGAAGGGCGGCCATACCCACATACCGAGCGCCTCTCACACCGGGCACCACCCAGCACTGAAGAAGGGGCGAAGGGGACAGACATGGCCCAGAGGCCAGAGGTCACTGCCTCCCAGGACAGTCAGCGACGCCCCGCAGAGGGAGGAAAGCGTGGCTCCCGGGAAGGAGGCTCCCTGCACGAGACCCTGGGGGACCCTGGCGTCCCACTGCCGAGATCAAGGCTGGATGCTCTCCTGGCAGACACAAGCTCTGAAGGCTGGACTCAGCCCCTGCCATAGCTTGCGGGCACTTCCACATGTAGGGGGTCTGGGTGACGCAGGGGGTTAGATATAAGTGAGCCCAGGCTTTCTGCCGATTCCCACGCGTTCTGCTGGCCTGTCCTCAGCTCGTATCCCCCCACTACTCACCCCTCAGCCTGGGGAGAGCCTGCCTTCAGGTGGGGCCTGGCCGGAGTCTCCCTCTGCCCAGGAGGGGACCGTGGCCTCTCTGGGTCCCTGTCTGTGTCTCGGATGCGTCTGCGGCTTCAGGAGGCAGAGTTTGCCAGGAAACAGATTCCAGTAACCAAAGCAAGGAGCCGAGGCTGCTGTCCTCCCTGTGAGCGCCGGCCCGCCATGAATACTGATGGCGCGTGCTTCGTGACCAGCCCCCTCTCAGGGCTGCTGCAGAGCAGCGCTGCTCAGGGATCGGATGGACACAGCGACAGATGGGCGCCCCTCAAACCTCTGCGCCGGCTGCCCGCACCACACAAAGGAGCGGGTGTTTTCACATCCCTCCCTTGCTCCGGGCTCCTCAGGCGTGCACCGTGCTCTGGCTCTTTATCAGTCAAATGCCGTGAGCACTTTGTCAACTTGGACATCTGGCTGAACATTTAAAAATGTTTCATTTGCTAAACTATTTAATAGCATGGCGAGGGCTTTGCTGGATGTTCAGGCACAATGCACAGTGGACACCAGCCACTCCCCAGAGCCACAACGGGCACTCACCAGGCTCCGTCCCGCCTGTCCTGTCCTGCCCCGTCCTGTCCTGCCCAGTCCCGTCCTGTCCCGTCCCGTCCTGTCCTGCCCAGTCCCGTCCTGTCCCGTCCCGTCCTGTCCTGCCCCGTCCTGTCCTGCCCAGTCCCGTCCTGTCCCGTCCCGTCCTGTCCGTCCTGGCTGCGGCGTTAGAATCTGCTCACTCTGGCGGGTGAACGTGTGCTGGGACCCGCCCTGGACAGGAGCAGCGGAAGGCTGAGGGAGGGTGTGTGAACTCCAGCAGAGCCTCCTGTGCCGCCCGCACGGCTGCTCGGCACGTTCATTCCAAAAAGGAGCCAAGCGAGGGAATCAACCCGGAAGCCATCAGCTGATGGCGGAGCGACACACTTGGGTCCGTCGCACACTGCCACGTTACCAAGCGAGAGAAGACGCGAGGTGCTGGCCTGGCCACGCCACGGAGGAGCCTTGAAAAGGGTCAGAGCGGGGGGTCTCTGGTGAAGGCCTCGGGCTTCCAGGTGGGGCTTTGAGCCCAAGCCTGGTCCAAACTCCCGTCTGGGCTTCGATGAGCCCCTCCGAATGGAGGGGAAGGCAGTGGCCTGTCAGGTGCACTGAGGACCCTGGGGACAGCCCCAGGTGGCCCCACAACAGGTTGGCTAGGGCACCCCTGGATCCATCCCCAACCCTGGTGCCAGGACTTTCTAAGAGCTGGAGGAGTAGAGTCAGGAGATTCCGGACCTTCCATGCAGCCCACAGGCCTGACACTCACTCCCAGGCCCGCACCGAGGTGTCCGCCTGCAGCCCACACTGCTGGTCCCGGAGCCCAAGTGCCCCTCATCGCCTCTTCCTGCCTTGCCCACCAGGCCCAGCAGATGCCACCTCCTCCAAAGCCACCCTGACTTCCCCCAGCCCAGCCCATTTCTCCGTCCGCACGGCTCCAGGCCGGCTTCAGGAGCTGGGCCTCAGGCAGGGCCCAGGGCCAGAGCCCAGCAAGGGTGCGAGCAGGGTCAGGCAGCATTACCCCAACTCCCAGGGGAGACCACAGCCAGCCGTGACTTCCTGTCCACGGAGGGGTGGCCCCACTTGGCCAGGCCAGAGGGAGGGCAGGGAGCCAGCCCGGGAGCACACCATCACCGCCAGGCAGCCCACACCATCCAGCAAGATGCTGTGTCCTGTCAGCTCTTCAAAGAGGACGTTGGTCTCCTCTCAAGGAGACCGACTCCCCTCCCCGTCCTCCGCATGAGCTTTCGCATCCTACAGAGGCGCCGAGTCCCCTGGATCGTGCCGCCCGCCACCCGTCTCCCCGCTCTCCGACGGCTGTGTCTCAGCCTGGCCTGTCACTCACCGCTCCCCCCCCCCCCCGACCTGTCTTCCTGCCTCCGTGTTTGTGCCCCATCCCAGGGGACCCCAGTGGGTCCGGGTCCCAAGGCCCTGGCTGGCGGTCTGGACTCTGCTGTTACTCTTACCTTTAGATGCTCAGCAGCATGAATATTCTTATTTTTTATTTAAAACTAATTTGGACTTCTCACTCTCTAAGGGGCTTCTAATCGCCAAAAAGCGCCTACGGCAAGAGTTGATTGACAGGCCACGGTGGCCACTTCTGAAGAACAAGTTGGCCATTGGCAGTGCCACAGACAAAGGGGAAAGCCGGCTGGTGATTGGTGGGCTGTTCGGAAATGCGACTAGCATCTGCCTCCCACTGGCAAGCACCTGTCAGACATCAGGAGATGGTGAACTCGCCCGTTTAATAGTTACTTTGTTCAAAAAGTCATTAAAATTGAATGTCAGCTGAAACAGGAAAACATTTACTCTTCAAACGCCTTTCAGTCTTGCTGGTGAGCTCTGCCCGTGGACAAAGACATTAGTTTGTAAACAAGGAGGTGCCGCCCCAGACAGAGCAAGAAGCAAGGAAGAAAGGCCTGGCCAGGCCGACCGCTTGGGCCTGCGCTGGGAGGTGGCCGTCCCCACTCGGGCAGCCGGCTGGACAGGGCTCGCCAGGCCCTCTCTCCGCTCTCCGCTTTTCTGCAAATGAACTGAATGCTCTCACTAAGCTGGAGAGCAGCCTGTCCCAAAGGGCTGGTCAGGGGCCGGGCCCACCCCCCCAGGGTCCTCCCCGCATGCTGACTGCAGACCAGGCCCTCTCCGCCTGGTGCTCATCCTGCCGAGAACTGCTGGGAAGCCACCGATTAGGGGTGATTCTGGAGAGAATCCGTGACAGGAGCCCACAGGCCAGATGGGCTACAGCAGAGTGCTAACTAGGGAGTCAGAGCAGGGCCGGCCCCTCCCAGGGGTCTCCTGCTTCCCAAGTCCCAGGCACAGAAACTGTCCTGAGGCCACGTGCTGCCCAACGTCCTGACTCGGTAGGGACGGAACATTGGAGACGAGGTGCACTGGGGGTGGCGGCAGGAAGCCCCCCACTGGACGGAAGGGCTGTATCTGGCTGGCCAGAGGCACATCCCTGACTGTCCCTGGACGGAGGGGAAGGACAGGGCCAGGGTTTCAAACTCAGGTCAGGCACAGGTGGAAACAGGGGAGCCACGGCCCCTGAGGAGCCACCTGGGAGGGATCAGCAGGGTTGGCCCCAGGCCCGCCCTTCCTCTGTCCCCCTTCTTTCCACGGTGTCCAGCCTCCAGCCCTCCCCCACACACAACCTGGTGGTGACTCCCCCACCATCGCCCGTGCGGTGCTCTGAGCTGTCCCGCCTCCCACCCATTCCCTCCCTGTGGAGAGAGGAACATCAGCTCCCACTGAGGGGGCAGCTGCCACGGGTGCTGGAGGAGTCTGGGAACAGGAACTGGGGCAAGAGTGGGCACAGCCCTGTCCGACAGCACCCTCTGTCGGCCAGCTGTGGGGTGACAACAGCCGTGCCCTCCTGAGGCGCCTCCTGGTGGTGGGCTGTGCAGGTTACATACGCCTAGTTCCAGGTGGCGAGCCCCTCCTTCGGGAGCTAAGGGACAGGCAGGGTTGGGCATGGTGTTGGGACCCTGCCAGAGGTGGGGACATGTCTGACTTGACTGCACCAGATAGCACTGGGCGCCCTCCCACCGAGGGACCACGCCGCTGTTATCAGCACCCTCCCTGCCCGCAAACACTCCCCCCGACTCCATGGAGCTCTCTGTGCTGGGGTCCAACGTCAGCCTGGGGAGGGTTAAGGAGACCCCACCCAAGGATTAGGGTGACATTCTGGACCAGAACCGTCTCTGAGGGGAGGAGGCTGGGCCCACCTGCTGTACTGGGCCCTGCACCCCCAAACCCCACACGCGGCCTCGGCCTCTGTCTTGTGAGGAGTGGCAGAACTGTGACCAGCCCCAGCACCAGGAGGCCCGTGAGCACCCGTTCCAGGGTGCCTGGGGCTCCCCTTCGGCACAGAGCCACCGTCACCGCCTGGACCCTGGCTCCCGTGGGGAGGGCCGCCTCTCAGAGTTTATAGCTTGTGATGGATTAAAAACACAGGTGTTCACCGCACCCTGGTTCACAGCTGCATGTTCACAACAGCCAGGAGGGAGGAGCAACCCAGGCGCCCACAGACGAATGGATGCGCACAGCACAGTTGTGGGCCCTATCCAGCGTTCACGCCAAGAGCGCAGAAGCAAGAGCACAGCGATCTCACGCACGCACAGCGCGCCCTTCTGCAACGCAGAGACGGAGGCCTCACGCGGCAGGAAGCCTCTTTTGTCTGCGTTGGTGTGAAGTATGTTGCTGACCAGCGTGCGTGCTGCTCGTTGGGGCGACTGCGTTTGCGTAGCTCCTATGTTGGAGGCCGCTTTGCAGGAAAGACGTATTATTGACGAGCCGGGTGCGGCTGCTGCCTCAGCGACTGCTTTGAAGAACTGTTTTGACTGATGGCTCCTTGTTAGCCATGGCTACTTGGGCTACAATAAAGACTCTCTCTACGCCCGTGACTTCTCATGTCTTCTCTGTCCGATACCCAGTGTACAAGGAGGCCCAGTTCCTGGCAGAGGGACTCAGGCCCGACAGTCGGCGTCGTCAGACGGGAGGAAGGGTGAGCATGCCCAGCAGTGGCCCATCCACACAGGACGGAAAGAGGAAGGAAGCCCGACACCTGCTCCACACGGGGAGCCTGGGGGCATTATGCTGAGTGGGCAAGTCAGTCACTAGAGACAAATGGTCCATGGTTCCACTTATACGAGGTGCTTAGAGTCGTCAGAACCACAGACTAGAAGGGTGGGTGCCAGTGTCTGGGCCGGGGAGTGAGTGTTTAATGGGGACAGAGTGTCAGTTCACAGGATGAAAATGTTCTGGAGATGGTGGTGGCGGCTGCACAGTAGGGCGAATGCACTCCTGTCGCTGAGCTGCCGCTCACATGCGGTTGCCACGGTGGCCCTCCTGTTGTGTCCTGGGAGCTGCCTCAGGACAGCGGGCCACAGAAGTGGGTCTACTTGAGGTTGCTCATGAAACCCCAGCCGAGCAAACCCAAGGCCTTTATGGGACATTCGCGTTCTCCCTGCACCTCTGCAAACAGGCCCAGCCCACCCGCCAGACTCACTTTGTGACCAAGAATCTCTCAGATTCAACCTGGCCGGTTTGGCTCAGTGGATAGAGTGTCGGCCTGCGGACCAAAGGGTGCTGGTTCGATTCCAGTTAAGGGCACATACCTGGGTTTTGGGCTAGATCCCCAGTGGGGGGCGTGCAGGAGGCAGCCAATCCATGATTCTCTCTCATCATTGATGTTTCTGTCTCTCTCCCTCTCCCTTCCTTTCTGAAATTAATAAAAATATTTTTTTAAAAAAAGAATCTCTCAGATTCTTTCTAATTAAAAGTGGGGAGACTAGCCCTAGGCCAGTTTTCTCAGTGGATAGAGCGTCGGTCTGCAGAATGAAGGGTCCCGGGTTCGATTCCAGTCAAGGGCACGTACCTCAGTTGCAGGCTCCTCCCTGGGGCACATGCAGGAGGCAACCAATCGATATGTTCTTCTCACATTGATATTTCTCTCTGTCTTTCCCTCTCTCTTCCACTCTCTCTAAAAATCAATGGAAAAATATCTTCAGGTGAGGATTAAAAAAAAAAGTGGGGAGACGGTGGGGGAAGTTTGTGCTGAAATAGGAACCAACAGATGTCCCTGCACAGTTGGCCTGGGCTGTGTGACTGTGGGCGGGGCTGCTGGGCTCTGTGGGGAGCTGATAGCAGTGCCCCTGTCCCTGACACCAGCCGTGGGGTCACGCAGCACCTCGCCCCATGCAGTGCCCTGGCTACCCCTGGGTCTGTTTTTGGGGCTCTCCTTTGACCTGTTTGTAACACTTTACTGGTTTCCTCATGAATGAGTTCAAAAAATATTTTACAAGTATTTATTCTTTTAACAATGTGCTTTAAAATAACAGTCTTCTTTTAAATAAATGAATAGTCATTTAAATAAGGCTTTGGTACGTTCCCCACATTTTATATTTCTTTTCTCTCCATATACATCTGGCGACACCTATTATTCATGAGTGATGGCTCCTCTGTCGTAAACCGGAAGGCAGGGTCGCCTGGTTCTGGGGAACGGCTTGGGCAGGAGAGGGTGCCAGGTTCCCACACAATGGCACCGGGTGCCAGGGAAGCAGAGCGCATTGCTAGTGTCTGGGGATCCACGGAGGGAGACCTTGGGGTTGGGTCCAAAGACAGCCAAAGGGCTGGAGCTCACTGCCCCCCACCCAAGCCGGGGGACACTTGGTGACATCAGGAGACAGTGTTGGGGGCCAAGGATGCTGCTCAATCCCCCATAGTACACAGGATGCCCCCCCCCCCCCCAGAGAATGATCCGGCCCCGAGTGCCAAGAAACAAAGCAAAGCAGTGTTGGGGACGGAGTGCAGTCCAGGCCCTGTGCCAGCCACTGCTCCCAGGCGGCTGAGGGCAGGGGCACACCTGGCTCTACACTGACTCCAGTCACCGGTGACAGGCCCACCAGTGCTGAGTAGGGCACGCACCCCGTGGCAGAGGGGATACTGAGGCCCCACTCCTGCTCCACCGAGGCTCACTCTCCGAGGTCCCATGTTTGCAGTCAAGAGGAGAGGCTCTTAAATGAAGCCACTCGCCCAAGGCTGATGGACGGGCCTTGGGGTGGGGGGCGGACAGCTAGAGGTCCTCCTGCCTGGGGCTCAGGTCCACCCTCTGGGCCTTTCCGAACATCAGGAAGGTGCACAGCCCCAGGCTGCTGACCGCGGCCACCAGGTTGAACACGGACGTCCAGGAGCCCGTGGTCTCGATCAGGTAACCACCCAGGCCCACACCCACAACACCTGCACCCAAGAGAGGGGACAGCAGGGTGAGTGACAGGCAGTCCCAGGCAGTCTGGGTGAGAGGAGCTGTTGCGGGGGGGGGGGGGGGGGGGGCGGTGCCTGGAGGAAAGGGGCCTGAAGCGAGAGCCAAATTCGGTGTCTGAAGGCCGGCCAGTCTCAGGGGGCAGAGGCCTCCCAGGCCCTGCAGGAGACAGGCCGCCTCTGTGCCTCCAGCGGGGCTGGGGCGGTGGGAGGGCCGTGTTCTGTCATCCAGGCACTTGACCCATGGGGACCCGGGACCTTGGGGATTTGACTCACATTTGAAGGGCAGGTGAACCCTACAGTGCGGGGGAGGTGAACCCTGCAGAACGCAACTCTGTTCTCTCTCTGGACAGCGTGGAGGTGTGCCCCCACCACACTGATCTGACACTGCTGGACCCCCCTGAAGGGTGCCACACCCCACCCTGCATGGCCAGAGGGTGGTGGGAGGACACGGGGTGGGGAGCCAGGGGGTGTCCCGGGCACCGCCGGCAGGGGACCCCCGCCCGCTTCTCACCTGCCAAGGCCCCAGCTGTGTTGGCCACACCTGCGGACAGGGCAGAGAGGAAGACCATCAGAGGGGTCCCACTGTGACCCTCCCAGGCAGCCCACCTGGGAGCAGCTGCCGAGGCTCCGGGCAGGGGCCAGGGTCCTCACCAAAGAGCACACCAGCGCAGGACGGGGCCAGGTCCTGAATGTTAACAGAAATGCCGCTGTGGGGAGGAGAGCACGTGGCAGGTGACCACGGGCAGCCACCATCCACGGAACTAACGGCAGGCCTCTGAGCACCTGGAGACCATTGGGGGCTCAGGGCAGCCCAGCAGGTGCTTCCGGGCCGTGCCCAGACGCTCGGCCACGCGTGGGCCATCTGAGCTCCCAGCTCCCCGTATGGGTAGTGACACAGCGAGGGCCCCACTCCCAGGATGAAACAAACAAGAAGGCCAGCTTGCCGAATGTACACTCCTTTGCGGTCCATAAATCTGAAAAATGACAATTCCCGAAACGACTCCCCGTGAAGTCCCTCTGATTAAACGGGGCTGATGCTGGGCACTGGAAGGACTGGCACCGGCCGCGGATGGGCATGGACTGGATGAACTGCTCCTCCCGGTGGACAAGACGCTGCCTGGAGATGCCGCCTCCCCCAAGCCCTCCCCCAAACCCTCCCCCAGCACAGTGTTTGTTTCTTCAAATGGCCCAGGTCCACGCCCACTGATACCAGACAACCGTTTGCGTCTGTGGCTCGTGCGTGGACCTGCCATGGCCCGCCCTCCACACGGCCTGAGCCAGGCGGCTGCCCCTGCGCACCAGGCTGCAGTGCTGAAGGCCGAGGGCAGATGGGCGTCTCTGGTGGGCAGGGCGTGGGCCCTTACCTGTGGTTGAAGGTCTGCAGGCCGATGGAGGCTGATGCAAAGAACACAGACTTACAAAAGCTGGAGGTGTGACCCAAACACAGGGCAAATACGCTGGACAGGCCCAGGCCCATCACCTGCGGACAGACACTAGGGTCAGGCGGGGCTGTGCCAGCAAAGGGCCAGGGGTACCCCTCCCAAGCATGGGCCGCCCCAGCGGGGGGGCAGGTGTGTGGGGTGAGCTATCCCTGCTGGTTGAACCTCAAGTGGACAGACGCCATTAGATGTGAGCAAATGCAGGCCCTGAATGGGTGCTGGGGCTCAAAAGGGCACAGAGAGCCGCACACACAGTTCCGAGGAGGGGGGGCCACACCGGCCCCAGCACGACCAGGGCACCCTCCAATGGCCCTGCTACACCAGCCGCCTTCTGGGTCAGGGGGTTTGGGGACACAACCCTCGTGTCCCAGGAGTAAACAGGATGCCCAAAGACAGCCATCTCACGGCCTCCATACCTGCATGAACTTCCGCACGGTGATGGTTCTATAACCTGGACAGAGGGGAGACCAGGATGCGTTCCCACGGCACCGTTTGCATTGACCCCTCCCTCCGACAGCACCCACAGTGGAACCCCTCCCCCCGCCCGCCCCCGGCAGAGCTGCAGGAGGGAGCAGGGAGAGGCCCCAGGCTCAAGCCGCGATATTCTGTGTCGTGGGAGAGGCATGTGCACACTCGTGTGTGTGCTGTGGTGCATCCACTCTGAGGTTCGTCTGCGCTCCCAGGACCCGAGGCTGAGGCCGGGCAGGTGCGTGGAAGGAAGGCCACTCTGACGGTTAAAATGTGCCTTCGGGCCCGATCACACCTGATTTCGACTCTGACCCCACCAGGTGCCCTTTCCACCTCTGAAGAGGGTGGGGGCTGCAACCAGCCCTTGGGAGGGAACTTCACTCACAGGGGGACTCGGATCCTCTCGCTGCACCCCAAGTCCACTCTTAACTGAGGTGGGGGTCACCCGCTGCCTCTGAAGGGCTGGGGTCTCACTCTCCCAGCTTGGTCCTCAGGGGCCATGGCCTCTTCCCATCGCTGTGGCTGCCCTCCCAGGAGGGGCGCCTCCCCCTCCCACAGCGGGGTGAGTCCAGGCATGGCTCCCCCAATTCCCATCCCCAGGGCTCACCCTGACTGATGAGATGGTCAGAGAGAAACCCGCTGAACAGACTGGCGGGAATCGCCACCAGCCAGGGCACCACGTTGAAGACCCAGCCCTGTGGAGAGGGAGGCGGGTCTCAGAGGCAGCCAGGCTGGCACCAGCCCCCACCCTCATCCTCACCCTGGGGTTGGGCCTCCCTAACCCATCCCCACGGGGCTAGACCCCGGCACAGTCTCCCCTGCTGCCGAATCTCCCAGGGCAGAGCAGGGGGTGGGGGGAGTTGGGGGAGGAGGGTACCGCTCAGGGGGTCCTGGCCACCAGGACCGGGAGGTGACATCCCCGTTCGCATCAGGCCCCTGCTGGGCCCTCCTCAGAAATGACCGTCACAGATGGCAGGCCCAGTCACAGGCCTGGGCTGAGTGTGGCGTTGCGGGGTCAGGGGTCAGGACCGCGTGGGCGGGACGGCAGGGCCCTCTGCACACGGGCGTGGCGCTGGCCATGCGGTGCGGCTTCGCCCTGCGGAGCCCAGGCGGCCCACCCACCTTGGAGCTGGGAAAGGTCTCCTTAAAGAAGGTCGGCAGCCAGGACAGCAGGATGAAGAAGGAGCAGGCAGCTGAGAGCTGGGAGAAGACGGCCGCCCTGCAGGGGGGGTGCCTCTCAGGTCCATGGTCCCCAGCCCCCAGGGCGGCCAGAGACCGTGGGAGACCCTGGCTCTGTGACCAGTCAGTGCTAAGGACACCCAGTGTCCCCACCCTCTGCCCCTGCCCCACCAGGTGACCCCGCCCAGCCAGCTCACCAAACAGAAGGCTTCCGGAAGAGCTGTCTCCAGGGAACCCTGGTGTGCCTGGCCATCGGCAGGCCTTGCGCCAAAACGCCCAAGGCCAGAATGCGATCTGGAGGGAGCAAGGGGTGCCTGTGTGAAAGCTGCTTGGAATCAGGGGACGGCGGCTGCTCTGCTCTTAAGACCCATTGATGGGGCGGGGGGTAGGGGGTCCCTCCCACTGTGTCCAGTGCCTTCGAGGGTCCACTTTTCTGATCATCCCCCCTCCCCCAGCCCTGAGCCCCCATCCCCTCTTCTGCCATCTGACACGCAGCTGAGGGGGTGGGGGAGGTGGGGCAGGTAGCGCAGGCATGTTTTCTGAGGTGCTCGTCTGGGGCTGAGCTGCAGCCCCTGGTCCCCTGAGCTGGGGCTGCTCTGTGATCTTCACATTTGGTGGCGGCCAGCGGGGCCCGGGCTCCAGGCCCTCACCCTTCCTGGGCGGCCGAATTTGCAGGCTGTGCCTACACGGCCGCAGTTACCTTGTTTGCTCAGCAGGTACCTGTACACGTAACACACCCACAGCAGGGTGAGGCCACCGGAGAGGTAGAAGACGCTCTGCCAGCCGCACCAGTCCAGGAGCAGGGAGCCCACTGCCCCCGTCACCAGCGTCCTGGAGCAAGAGGACAGTGGCCATGACTCGGCTTCACCCAGGCAAGGAGGCGCCTGGACCCGCCCAGCCCTGTGGCTGAGGCAGGGCACAGGGGCGCTGTGGTACTTGAATGTCTTGTTCCGCGGCCCATAAGGGGGCCTGAGCTCGGCCGGCCTGGCTCAGTGGTTGAGAATCAACCTATGAACCAGGAGGTCGTGGTTCAATTCCTAGTCAGGGCACATGTCTAGGTTGCAGGCTCCATCCCCAGGGTGGGGCCTGCAGGAGGCAGCCAATCCATGATTCTCTCTCATCATTGATGTTTCTCTCTCTCTCTCTCTCTCTCTCTCTCTCTCTCTCTCTCTCCCTTCCTCCCTCTCCCTTCCTCTTTGAAATTAATACCAATATATTTTTTAAATAAATAAATAAATAAATAAATAAATAAATAAAAAGAAGGAGTTCTGAAACTGCGGTGTGGGTCTCTCTAAACCAAAACCCCCAACCCCTGGGGCCTCAACCCCCAAACATCACTGTTCAGGGGCTGCTTCTCCACCACCCCATCTGCCAAGGTTTGGCCAGGAGATAGTAAAGGAGAAAAAAAGCTGGGCTCAGACTGAGGCCACTGGGCCTGCGGGGGTCGCTTCCTCTCTAAGCCTCCATTTCCCTGCCCCCCGCCATGGGCCGGGGACACCCAGGGAAGCGGGATTCCAGATAAATGCGGAGTGTTGTCCTGTATTGCTTCTCTGAACATCACACTGCACTGGGCACCCTGGGTTCTTATTTGGGCTGCCCCAGCCCACCCAGGGGCGCCCCTTGCCCCTCTAAATTCTGCGTGGACCTTGGGGTCAGGAAGCCCATCAGGACAGGGAGCTGTCCTTCCACACAGAGCCGGGGGGCAGGGCACAGGTTCTCACTTCCAGATGTGACGTGTGCCGGCCAGGACGAGTGCAGGCCACCTCCCATCGGAGGCCACTCCCCACATCTGGCTCCACCAGCACATGTGAAAGGGAGCTTGACAAAGTGCTGCTGCCCTGGCCCACGAGCACAGCCCAGCCACTCGCCTGCCGCCAGCACCTGTGCACAGCGCTGCCTGGAGCACAGAACCAGCCGGACCCAGTCACTTGGAGCCACAGAGGCACCCACGTGGCCTGTTCCACCACCGACGGGGCTTTGCTGGGGCCACGCACTTTGTCTCCCCCACCCCCCCACCCCCAGAGGCTCGGACTTACCCGAACTGGGAGCCGGCCCCCACGGTGCTATAGGTGAAGGCTCGCTCACTCTCCCGGACCTTCTGCGACAGCAGGCTGGTCAGTGCAGGGAAGTAAACCCCTGGAGAAGCAGAGAGTGCAGCCGCCGAGGGTGAGGCCGGCTGGGAAGTTCCCCGTCGGGGATTATTCAAGCTTGGGGTGTCCTTCAAGCTCGCATCGCCCCAAGGAGCCAGCAGCAACACTTGGCTAAGGAGATGCTCAGCTTGGATGAGAGGCGCTGGCGGGAAAGACTTCTGCCACCTTCACCCTGGCTTCCACACCAGCTCTACAGTCCTGGCACATGCATGTGGCGTGTCCACCTGCACACACACCCACTGGTTCACACTAGCACATGCTATCTCACACACACACACGCACGCTGCACATACAACAGGTGAGACCCGATGGCCTGTGGAACCACAGTGCTGGGTCCGGGTGTGATGCTTCCCTGTAGCTACTTGAGATGTCACCACAGGAGGCGGGCGAGAGCACAGAACTTCCCATATGTTTCTCTGCAACTTCCTGTGAATCTATAATTACTTAAAAATCTCGAGTTTAAACAACTGCATTGGAAACTTCAGCTCTTGCCTGTCATGCTGTAAGAGGCTGGGGACCAGAGTAGGACTTGGTTCCCCTCAGAGCACTGGCCCTGCCCACCAGAGTGCCAGCCACCCAGGGTGACAGCTGCCCCGGAGCCTGGTCTGTCCCCCATAATGGGCCATAGACCAGCACATAAGAAAAGCCCCTTGGCCTCCCAGGATGGGGAGAAACAACCTGAGCTGCGGGCCACCCGACAGCCCAGCTCCGGGACCTGGGTCGGCAGGACCCTGAGCACCAGCCCTGAGCCACAGGGGGACCATCTGGGCCGGGCTCACGGGAGCACAGAGACCAGACGGGTGGGGCTGGCTGGTCAGAAATAGGCACAGGCCAGCTCCAGGAGAACAGGGGTCCTAGGGCCCATGCCCATGCCCTGCCAGGCTCTGAGGGGGTGCCGGGGGTCCCTTCTGGAGCAGGTGGGGCGATGTGGTGAGGAAGGGCCCAGAACCCACGCCTTCGGGGGAACCCAGGAGATGGACGCTACAGGGCTGGTGCTCAGAGGCCGTCCCTTCCCCGGAGCGGGGGCTGGGCGCCACCTGCTCACTTGGGCCACGGGGGTCTTTGGGGACTCTCCCCAGAAGTCCAGTGTGACCGGGGCATGGGAGCCCATGTCCCCACCATGCCTGTCAGCCTCATGGTGTTGATGGCTGTTAGACAGCAACTTGGCTGCCACCCAGGAGTAGCCATTTTGGCAGGAGAACGTCTGACATTAGAATGTGCCAGACTCTGAAATGCTTCTATTTATTTCATTGCTGTTGTTAATTCTCACTCGAGGATATTTTTGCCATTGATTTTTAGAGAGTGGAGGAAAGTTGGAGGGGGAAAGAGAAACATTGATTGGTTGCCTCCCACATGTCCCTGACCTGGGGACCGGGGATCAAGCCTGCAACCCAGGTACGTGCCTTTGACAGGAAATCGAACCCAAGACCCTTCAGTCCGAGGCCCAATGCTCTAACCACTGAACAGACCAGCCAGGACAGAAATGCTTCTAGAAACGGAAATTACTTAGGCGCCAAGACATCGTCGGGCCAAGCAGCCCACCCATCACACACAGGAGCACACAGGAGCACACACATGCACACACAGTGCACCGCCTGCATGAACACACACGTGCACACACATGCTCCGTGCGAGTCTGACACCAGTGAGGGAAGCCCCTGAAGCGTGCCTACCTTGGAGCAAGCCCGTGAGGACGCGCGAGAAGGTCAGGAGGGCCAGGTGGGCGCTGCCCAGGTGCGCGAGCAGGGGCGTGGCGGCGGTGAGGAAGCCCCAGGCGGAGGCTGACAGCAGGATGACCTTCTCACCCCCGATCCTGGAGGGGCCGAGAGGGCAGTGATGGGGAAGCTGCGGGGCCAGCCATCCTGCCGTGGAGACAGCCAGGTGGGGTCAGGCCACCCCTCCGCGGAGCCGTTCTCCAGGGTCATGCTGAGCCACACCCCTCTGCGGAGGGGGCCCCGGTGAGAGCACAGGGGCCAGTCCGTCCATCCCTCCCGCCTGCCCCAGGAGCTCTCACTAGGATGCTGAGCACCCAAAGGGTAGCTGTGCCCCCAACCCCCTGGGCTCAGGTCTCCCAGCTCCCAGTCGGCCTTCCCCCAAGCACTCTCCAGCCTAGCACGGGAGCGGGGAGCGGGCAGTTACCGGTCCCCCAGGTGGCCACCCAGGATCTGGGTCAGGCAGTAGCCCCAGAAGAAGCTGCTGAGCACAATGCCGGCTTCTTTCTTGTTCCAGCCGAAGTCCTGGCTCATGGAGACGGTGCAGATGGGCATGCTGACGCGGGCGCAGTACAGCAGGCACGTGCCCAGCAGCAGCGTCCCCGTCCATGCCTGGCACTCAGGCCTGCGGGAGAGGAAGGGTCAGGCCCCGAGGGGCAGAGTCTGACAAAGACACACGGCCTCCCGAACGTCTGAATGCCGCCTGCTGACTCCCAGGAGGAGACGGCCTCCAGGATCGTTGCGAACAGAGGCTCACAGCACCGCATGCGGCTGTGGCGGCTTAAGCGCACCGTGGTCGGGCTGCTGCCCGGGACTGCAGACCAAGGGGCCCAAGAAGGCAGCCAGGCGGAGTGACAGCTAGTACCTGCCAAGGGGGCGGTGAGCTGGCAAGAGGACCCCTGGGAGGCAGAGAGGGAGGGTCCCGAGGCTGGGATGGGACCAACCACAGGTTCGGGGCAGGACAGTGGGTCCTGCAGGGTCCCCAGAAAAGCTGGGTCCGCCCAGCAGAGGACCTTGGGCAGGCGGTGCTGGGCGGCCCCTTGGAAGAACCTGGGCAGGGGTGAGGCTGCCCGGCTGCTGGGAAGGTTGTCAGACAATGCCCACATGGGGAGTATCCACAAAGCTCCTGGCCGGTGCTTTCAGCTGTCCGTCACCAAAACCAAGGGCCGCAGGTGGAGGCGCCCAGGAGACCCGCCCCGAGGACCCAGTGCCGGTGGGAGCCCCATGGATCCTGGGACACAGAGAGCTCCAGAGGCCTGAACGCACTGTGGACTTTGGTTTGTAACTGTGTCAACACCAGCTCACTGCCCATGACAAACACGGGACACTGACCTCAGTGTGACCAAGGGCACCAGTGCGGAGCTCAGGGCGTGCTGTGCCACCTTGCCAGCAATCCTGCACATCTACAGCTTTTCTAAAGACGAAGTGCACTTGTGTGGGTGGGAGACGGGGGCGGGCAGGAGGCACCCTGCTGACTTGAATGTCCTGTGCTGTGGGGGACATCCCTGAGAGTGTGGTGGCGGTTGGAGGCAGCTGGTCTGGACAGTGGCAATGCCCTAAAGCTGGGGGTTCAGGGTCCTGTCTGCACCTGGACTCGCCCGCCTGCCTGGAGCTTGGGTCCTCCCTGGGTGGGAATGGCAGAGGGGGAAGCTCAGGCTGTGGGAAAGGCCAGGCAGATGAAGGGGCCAGAGGTGTTAGTGCTATGAAGCTTCGAGGAGGTTGCAGGGGAGGAGAGGGTCACAGGTGAGAGGCCTGGCTGCTGGATCGATGGGCCCTGTGGACATCAAAGTCATCCAGGAAAATGGCAGGACTCAGGGAAAGGAAGGCAGGGGCCAGGAGCCAGGAACCAAAAAGGGTTCCTGGAGGCCAGGCGGGGGCAGCAGGGGCTTCAGGGGCAGTTGTCAGAGCAGAATAGGGAAGGATGCCTATGAGGAAGGACAGTGGACTGTCCCCTCACTCCCAACCCCCCAGATTCGGACCTGTCGGGACCTGGCAGGGGGCAGGGGCTGGGGGTGGGGGGCCGCGTCTGCCAGAAACCAAGTGGGGTCCGGGCGGCAGACATGGGGCTTGATCTGCAGGGACCCAGAGCCGGTTTCCCACCTGCCAGCTCCCCCCCAGGCTCGAGCTGCACAGACAATGGGGGAGGACGGCCCAGGGTGAGGCCAAGATCACCCCAGGACGGCTGGAGCCCCGTCTGGCTGCGGACAAGGCTGGGGGGACGAGGACCTGGGACAAGTGGCCTCCTCAAGCCTCAGTTTCCCCAACGAAGAAGAGCCCATGATGTCTGCCTCCTTCACGAGCCAGTACACAGCAAGGTGCCCCACAAGTTCCAGGTGCTCCCACAAGGAGCCACTGTGACTGGCCCAGAGGGAGGCATGGCAGCCATGTCCCTCTCCTCTGCCGCCTGCCCCCCCCCCCCCCCGGGCTGCTGTGCTTCTCTGCAGAGGGGAGGGAGACAGGAGGGTACAGCACCCTCCCTGCTGCCCACAGAGGCTGCTGTGCCCCACAAGCAGAGACAGCTGATTCCAGGCTCGAGACCACCGTGCAAGGGTTTTGGGATGAATGAATCTACGTTCCAAACCGCCAGCCTACTGCCCCCAGCATGTCCATGTTTGCAGACCAGGTCCCGTCTGGAGCTGGGAAGCTCCTGCTGGCTTCTGTGGTCTGGTGCACGCCCGACATGACTTGGAAAGCCCGTCTCTTCCCTGAGCCTCAGTTTCCCCATGTGTGCAGTGAAGAGGTTGCATTTCAAGCTGGTTCTGCGGGTGCTCAGCGGGGTGCCACAGGCTGAGGCCCCAGGGTACCCTCTGCCGCTACCTGCTTCACATATTGGAACTTCCTCCCAGAGCCCCTGGGAAATAGGTCCTACGCTGAACGTGGAGCCCCGCCTGGCCGCACCTCCCCAGAGGCCAGGGCAGGTGCTGTACTTGGAAACGGCCCAGTGACCCCTCAGTGTCTACTGGGGGGGGACCCTGGCCGCCATGCCCGGGCCCTACTTCCTGGTTCTTAAAATGCTACTCAGAAGCCTAGACAAAAACTGTCTCGTGGTGGCAGATGCGGCAGGTCTCAGTGGAGGCCAAGGTGGAGGGGGCACTCCCACCAACTCGCCCTCCGGGGTTCACAGAACGAAGAAGGCGTTGGGTCAGGCCAGGCACCTGCAAGGCCCCAGAGCTCCCAGCAGTGCTTGCTCCCTGCCCGCCTCCATGTCTGACATGGGACCCAGGAGGGTCAGGGCTGCAGGCTCCATGTGGGGTTCTGCCACCTGGGCTCTGAGCCTGAGGCGCTGGCATGCGCACTCCTCCGGGAGGTGTAAGGTGCTGTCTGCTTTCCCCCTAGGCCAGGGGTGGGCAACCCCTGGCATGCGTGCCAAACATGGAACGCCAGTAACTTTTGCTGGCACATGAAACCCCCTCTTATAATCCTCCATTTACAATTTTTTTCTTAATATCAACTTTTTTATTTTTCAGATAAATTCAGTGTAGGTGCATCTTAGATAAATAAATAATTTTACATAACAAGTTATCTTAAAGACCATAGACATGGATTGACGAGAGAGGGGAAGAGCAATTTCTATGCCTCTGCCTTAACTCTCCCTGCCTTCCTAGATCCGACCAGTGTTTTGGTTTCATCCACATACGCTTGTGAATCTTTGTTCAGTGATGAATTTTGTTAAGTCTCGTAATAGGAGTAGCCTGACGGATGAAAGTAGTAGCTCGTGCATATCTCTGAAGGTCACGAAATATAAACCTGATGTAAAATCTCTGTCATCAGTGATGCAGCAGCAAAAGTCCCACTGATAATATCAAACGGAGTCATAAAGTTTTCTGTCGGACTATCAGTGTACATGTATACATTAAAAAATAAATGTATTTTTCATTATCATATACTGTGTTTTTGTCGTTCGAATGAATTTTATTATTTCTTCGAGGTTCTTCACATATGTACACCTTAAGAGATACCAAGTAGGCGTAACATGTTCTCAAAAAATTAGGGTTGGCATGCAGAATAATTTTGAGTCAGAGATTTTGCTGGTTTTGGTACGCACTCACAAAAAGGTTGCCCACCCCTGCCCTAGGCCCTGGAGGCCTCCACAGCCCCGTCCCTCAGCTGGCGGGCAATGTTGGCCAAGTGAGCAAAGGGATGTCCCTAAGCTGCTGGGGACACAGAACAAGGATGTCTGGTTGGAAGGGGTGACCCAGACCCAGAATGCTCAGCCCTGCGTGGCAAGACCGGTCAGGAGAGGCTGAGACTGAGCCCCGCCTACTCTGACCAGCCCTGAGCCTCAAGCTTGAGTCCAAGTCATCAGATGCCTCCTGTGAAGCAACTAGGAACGCTTCCTGCAATGGCCCTGTGCCAGCAGCATCTGCGCACACAAACACGTGGCCACATGGCCCCTTGACTCAGAAACGGGAACTATGCAGGCGCCGTAGGCCAGGAGGGCAGCAAGCCGGAGAGCACACGTGGGTCCACGGCAGCTGGTCGCCCCCTCACCTGGAATGTGGCTGGAGAGCGGCCCTGCCTCCTGGGTCGCTGTGAGCACAAGACGTGGCAGTCCAAGCAGAGGGCACACAGAGCCAGCAGCGTCAACAGTAGCACTTATTATTATTATTATCCAGTCATTGGTGTGAACAACCTGCTCCCCACTGAGCACGACTCCATCCAGCACCCACAGGCGGTCCGGGATACCGCCGTCCTGACTGTCTGCCCTGGGACTCAAGTGCTGCTTTTGCACCGGGTGGAGGAAAGCAGCTACAGCAAAGCCAGCCCAGGCTACTAAACTGTCGCAAGAGAGAAGTTTGCAGACTGTTCCATAGCCCTGGGCACAACCTTCTGCCCAACTGGCTGCCAAGTGGGCCTGCCACCTGGCTCCCTCCATAACCAGCAGGTTGTGGAGGGAGGAAGTGAGGGAGAGGCTGGCCAAAAGCACCCCTGGTCCAGGCACACCGCTAACAGTCCCCAGTCCAACCTGGGAGACACCAGAGCTGTGCCTGGGCTTTGGGTCACACTCCCTGCTCCCTGGCCATCCCCAGGAGCCTCCTGGCTTTGGATGGCTTCTTACAAACGCCAGCTTCTCCCTCTTCCTCAGCAGCTTTGCCTTCATCTTGACCCCAACACTGGGGACTGTCCCTTCAGGTCTTCCCGCAGCCCTCTGCTGGGGCAGAGGCAGGAGGGGGCCATTATTCTGCCCACAACAGGGAGGCCCCGAGAGCAGATTCACTGGGGACCCAAACCTGGAGGTGGGCAAGCTCTGGAATTTCAGGGCCTGACTTTGGGCCCGGGGTCCAGCTGGCTGGTCCTCAGCCCACAGAACCAGAGCCAGCGCTGAGCCTCGGTGGCCTGGGGGCTTTTCTGGGGGCTCCCGACTCCTTCCTGTCTACACAGTAGTGGAAACAGATATGAAAAGGAGTGGGTAACCTGCCTGGGCCCTTCCTCTCCTACTGCCAAGTTCTCCTCCTCCGACCCCCTCGGGGACCTGGCCCACATCACACACATGCATGTGGTGGCAGGCCTCGGTCACGCCGAAGGCTCCCGCCTGTGGCCCTCTGCCCAGCCCCTGACTGCCCCATGGGGTGACTGAACCGCTCCTCTATGCTCTCCGTGTGGTCCTACCTGGCAGGGTCAGTTCCAGCATGTGAGGCCAGGCCAGTGAGCGCCGGCTCATCCCCAACCAGGAAGATGCCCCTGTCCCAGCCAGGCCTCACAGACCCCCCCTCTCCCGCCTGCCCGCATGACCTCCTGGGCCCCAGCAGCCTGGAGTGGGCGAGGGGGCACTTGCCGCCGCCCGGGCTGGATGGAAGGGAGGAGGGTCCCGCGGTTGGAGTTACTTGTGCACTCCACTCCTTCCTCCCCAGGGTGGTGCCTGCCCCCCATGAGGTGCAAGAGGCCTCCCCCAGGATCCTCTCCCCACAGGATGCGCCGCCCCCTCCCCTGATCCCCGCCCACGCCCCTCCTCCTCACCTGGACCACTGGGCGTCCCCAGCTGTGTCCTGGTGGGCCTTGTCCGGGGGCGGCTGCATCAGGAGCGGACAGCCACGGTGCTCACTGAGTCCCGAGACCGGCTCCCGCGGCCCACAGCGCCGCCCAAGTCCACGTGTCAGTCCCAGCAGCGCTTCCGTCCGGCGCTCCCAGGACGTGTCGCCCCAGACGGCCACCCCGCGGGGTGGGGGAGGGCAACCGCAGCAGGCGGGGCCTCCCCTCCTCCCGCCCCGCCCCGCTGGTGTCTGTCCCCGAGGCTTTCAGCACGCCTCCCTGTTTCAGGCGCTCGCGCCATCTGCCCTGCTCCCTGAGCTCCTGGAGCGCCAGCACAGGCTGCCATCAGCCCCCCACCCCTGGCGGTGGCATGGGCTCCCCTGCAGCTTTGTAGGGGCTGGGCCAGGTGGCCATTGCTGAGCCAGGAGCCTGCTGCCCCATCTATAAGTGGAGATGGCTGGTCTGCACCTCACAGGACTCTGTGCCAACAAATGAAAGTCAGGGGAGTCTTACCTGGATGCAGGGACAGTAAGACTCAAGTGTAACCACACTTTTTTTTTTTTTAAGTTATTTTTATTGATTTCAGAGAGGAAGGGAGAGGGAGAGAGAGATAGAAACATCAGTGGTGAGAGAGAATCATGGATTGGCTGCCTCCTGCATACCCACCACTGGGGATTGAGCCCACAACCAGGCATGTGCCTTGACCGGAATCGAACCGTTCCCTTCAGTCCTCAGGCTGATGCTCTATCCACTGAGCCAAACTGGCCAGGTCAAGTGCAACCAACTTTTCAAATAAATCTTTGAGAGTGGGCTCCAGCCTGAGACCTTGAACCAGGTGCAGTGCTGGGGTAGTCAGTGCCCACATGCCCACCGAGCAGGTCTCACTGAAGGGGCTGAGTTCTGCAAGAAGTTGTTCTGGGCTTGGACCACATGCCCGGCCGGCGCTGGAGCCAGAGCTGAGACCCAGGGCCCTCACCAGAGAAACCTCTGCAGCGGGTCTCACGCCCACGTGAGAGATACAGTGAGAACAGGGAGGAGAGGCCTGAACGCTGGGATGCGATGGCAGTGACTGTGTTTCTGGCCACATTCTGCTTTTTTCAGGAGCTGCCACCTGCTCACACTCCATCTCTCACCTCAGTCTGTATCCACAGCAGCCTAGGGACTGGCCAAGTCCCACCACGCTGAGCCCCCCAGAAGCTCCTCCTGCATTTAGGACGAAGCCTAAACTGTCCCTCCACCACAGAGCGGCCCTCCCAACCCTCCTTCCCTTTCGTGCCCTCCCTTTCATGCCCTCCCTTTTGTGCCTTGAACAGTGTGCCCCTGGTGACCTTGCACCTCTGCCCTAGGGCTTCGCACCTGGCTTCATTCATGCTTGCTGACGAATGGCTACTCTTCCATCCACGGGACAGAGGTGGTATGATTTATTCCCTCAAGGAGCCCTAGCCCACAGCTGAGAAATCTGGTGCTAAATTCAGTACCAACAGTTTCCCGTTCTCTGCCTGGTAGGTCAGCTTTGTCCATTGCACCAGACTCTCTGATCATCATCTATAATAATAAAAGTATAATATGCTAATTAGACCAGACATCCTTCTGGACAAAGCCGGGGCTGCGACGGAAGCCTGGGTCCCAGGTGCCTGCCTGCGGCCGGAGGGAAGCCCGGGTGCCAGTTGCCAGAGGGAAGCTGGTGCCAGCAGCCAGGGGAAGGAAGGCCTACTCTTGCATGAATTTCGTGCATTGGGCCTCTAGTTTTCTATAAAGACCTAGAGCAGCCGTGGGCAAACTACGGCCCGCGGGCTGGATCTGGCCTGTTTGAAATGAATAAAACTAAAAAAAAAATAAAGACCGTACCCTTTTATGTAATGATGTTTACTTTGAATTCATATTAGTTCACACAAACACTCCATCCATGCTTTTGTTCCGGCCTCCGGTCCAGTTTAAGAACCCATTGTGGCCCTCGAGTCAAAAAGTTTGCCCACCCCTGACCTAGAACCACATTGTCATGGCTGTTGGTTATTTGACTACTCAAAGTTCCTTTCCTCCTGGAGCTGATGTTCTGGGCGGGGAGAGAAAACACAGGAAGAATAAGGGGGTGGGGGTGGGAAGGGTTGTTTCTGGAAGTATGGGTTGGGCAGTTCCTGAAAAGTGTGCCTGAAAACTTCAAATGAAGGAGGAAATATGCAGGTAGGGGCCAGAGGGCTCTGCGGGTGGGAGCCATCAGAGTGGTATGGATCACCTGGTGGGCTGCTCAGAGTATGGACAGCTCAGGAAGGCCAGGGTGGAGGCAGGGAGGCCAAGGCCACTGCCTTACTCAGGGCTGAGGATGGGGGCGCCAGCCAGGGTGGAACAGTGGGCTGAGAGGAGCTGAGTGCAAGCAAGGGTGGGTGGGGTGTGATGGAGAGAAGGCTCAAGGCGAGCATCTGACACTTTCAACACCCTGAGCTTGTCAGGGCCTCCTGTCCTAAGGCAGGAGGTCTGGCTGGCAGCCAGCACTGCTAGACAAAGTGTCACAGTCCAAAGGGAGCCTAGAAACACTGTCGCTGCCAGACTGGGGTGGACACCCACTCTCCAGGCTCCTAGCGGATCCCAGGAGTACCCCATACCAAACTGCCCTTGAGGATGAGGTGGCGAGCGACTAGGGGGAAGCATGGAGAGAATTCCAGGAGATGGTTTAGCACCTGGAGTGCACAGGAGGGCAGAGGGGGGTGACGAGCAGTCCTAGCAGGGGATGGTTCCGCCTCCTTCTTTGGGGCCCTTCCTTTACTTTCTGCTGCCTGGAGACAAGCCATAAAGGTTTATGGCTAAGTCAAGCCTTATTATAACTGCCTTCCCAGGCTCCAGGGCCACAACCTGGAGCTTTTTGTAAAATTCAGACTCAGCAGACCAGAGCCTGTGTCTCCCCCATGCCCTTCCCCCCACGTCACCTCTGTCCCCTGTGCAGCCGAACGGGCACAGTACCTCCTGAAGGTAACATATGACATTTCTCCACACTGTGGACAGGTAAAAGGAAGCAGTGAAGAATTGGCTCCAGACACAATTTGAGTGAACCAAGGGGGCACCCTGCTTTCGAGCTGAGGATCAAGAACAGAATTGTGTACAATTTCACCAGCAACCAGAAAGACAAAGTTTATGGTGAGACATGGTGAGTGTGGTACGGGTCCTCCATGAGGGAGTGGAGGAGGCCTGCTGCAGCTCATTCTGAGAGCTGGCGAGGCATTGCTTCCTGATTGTTCCTAGCACTGCTGTTCGACACTTGTTTCATCCCAAGAATATGACCGCAATGTGAGATTGAAGACGCGTCACTTTCTGAGTGTGGCCAGGTGGGTCCTGCACTGTCCCTCACCCTACTCCCTCCCAGGTCCTCCTGCCCTGGCATGGGAATCTGGGAATCCTCACTGGCTGTGTGGCTTGCTTCACTTTCTTTTTAAATTTGTTTAAAATATATTTTTATTGGTTTCAGAGAAGAAGGGAGAGAGATAGAAACATCAATGATGAGAGAGAATCATTGATCAGCTGCCTCCTGCATGCCCCCTATTGGAGATCGAGCCTGAAACCTGGGCCTGTGCCCTTGACCAGAATCGAACCCTGGACCCTTCGGTCTGCAGGCCGACTATCCACTGAGCCAAACCAGCCAAGGAACTTGCTTCACTTTCAAAAACCAGTTAGGGATTTTTTTTTTTTTTCAAAATTGACTGGTTGGGTCCTGTCACTGCATAGCTGACCCATTTCCTCCCATCTTTTTGATACTTTTACATCTGGAGATTTTCATATTTCTCTAAGATCTTCTAGCTAAATACTGAAGCCTGGGTCTTTCTTACAATCTAGCTCTTTGGTGTTTTTTTCTCTCTCCTGCAACTCAGCAACATGAGTGTGGATTTGGCTTATCCCCAAAGCCCGCCCTGCTCTGCATCATCCAATTCTGGGGAGCCTTCAGCAGTGCCCGGACCTATCAGCCTGAAGAAAACTCTGCATCCTTGCAAATGTCATCTGCTGAGACGCTCCACAGAGACTGCAGTCTCTTCTCTTCCTTCCTCCATGGACCAGCTTATTCAGACCAGCCCTGCTTCTCCCACCAGTCCCAGCGCAACACTACCCACCTCTGTACAGAACAGGACAGGGAAGGAGGAGAAAGCCCAGGTCAAGAAACAGAAGATCCGAACCGTCTGCTCACAGACCCAGCTCTGTGGACTCAATGAGAGATTTCAGACAGAAACATCTTAGCCTCCAGCAGAGGCAAGAACGTTCCAACATCCCGGACCTTAGCTACAAACAGAATAAGACCTGGTTCCAGAACTGGAGAACGAAATGTAGGAGGTGGCAGAAATACAACTGGCCAAAGAATAGCCACCGTGTGATCCCGTGAGCTCAGCAACTACAGACTACCCGGGCCTCTCCTCCTGCCAGCGGGGATGCCTGGCGAACGCTTCTGGAAACCTTTCCGTGTGGAGCAACCATTCCTGGGCCAGCCCATCTTGGAACTACCCTGCCTGGAACAGTCAGACCTGGTGTCCCCAGGCCTGGAACAACCACTTCCTTAGTTATGGAGAGGAATCCCTGCAGCCCCAGATCCAGTTCCGGCAAAATCCTTCAGTGATTTGGAGGCCTCCTTGGAAATTGCTGGGGAAACCTATGATGCAATACTACAAGCTCCTAAATATTATGGTGCCCAGCAATCCGCGGGTTCATTCCCAGATTATTCCATGAGCATTTCGCCTGAGTCCACGAACATATAGCCATGAACAGAATGTGATGATGGGTGTATCACTCAATCTCAGTTTGGGCAGTGGCTGTATTACCTCTCCTAGGATTTTTCTACGTATCTCTGCCTTGATGTGCTGCTTCTCATTATGCCTTCTGTGCCAATTTGGAGGGTGGGGGTCTGGTATGATTGGATGATTAGAGTCTAAGTAAAGAGGCTTTGTAGTCTTGCTGCTTTTAGACAAATGATAAAAGATGCCTCTGGCTATAGATAATTAGATATAATCCTAGATCTAGTATTTGGATAACTCTAGATCTAGAACAGCCGTGGGCAAACTACGGCCCGCGGGCCGGATCCGGCCCGTTTGAAATGAATAAAACTAAAAAAAAAAAAAAAAAAAGACCGTACCCTTTTATGTAATGATGTTTACTTTGAATTCATATTAGTTCACACAAACACTCCATCCATGCTTTTGTTCCGGCCCTCCGGTCCAGTTTAAGAACCCATTGTGGCCCTCGAGTCAAAAAGTTTGCCCACCCCTGATCTAGAATCTTAACCTCAAAAATAGAAAGTAAAAGTACAAAGGTGTGTGATAAAGGATTACTCATGTTTTCTGGGATTGGGAGGCTTGTTAAAATCCTCAATTCAGGTGCATGGTTAAGCTACAAT
The DNA here is from genome assembly GCF_964212035.1 of Myotis nattereri. NCBI lineage: Eukaryota > Metazoa > Chordata > Mammalia > Chiroptera > Vespertilionidae > Myotis > Myotis nattereri. The sequence continues at coordinate 3,339,419 of NC_138083.1, forward strand.
ATGCTTCACTGATTTCCTCTGCCCCTTCTGCTGTTTTACTACAACCTTTAATTTGTTTATTACTCAAGTATTTGTAGATGTTTTTTGTATTTTGCTGTCATGACAATAGTACCAGTTTGGCTGGTTGGTTTATAAGTTTACATACAAATAAATAAAACATCTACTTTACCATAAAAAAAAAAGCCAGCTGGGAAAATGATTATCAGACGCTGTGGTCTGTGGACAGAAAACCTTGCTTATGTGAGCAAATCCTGCTGACGTGCCTGCAGAGTGAGACATCACAGCCAGGCGGTGACACGGCGACCGGCAGGGGCTGTCACTTCCCCCTGGTGACTAGTTCCTGTGGGACACAGAGGGGAGGCTCTCCTGTGCTCTGCACTAGTCCCGCAAGCTGTGCGTCTGGGCGTCTGCCCTCCACAGCGCCCGCTCCAGCCAGAGCCCTCACTTCTGCACTTCCCTGGAAGGCACTGGAAGTGGTCAACCTAGGGTTTTTTAAAATACATTTTTATTGATTGTAGAGAGGAAGGGAGAGGGAGAGAGAGCGAAACATCAATGAGAGAGAATCATGGATCAGCTGTCTCCAGCACGACCTCCACTGGGGATCAAGCCCATAACCCGAGCATGTGCCCTTGACCGGAATCGAACCTGGGACCCTTCAGTCCGCAGGCCGATGCTCTATCCACTGAGCCAAACCAGCCAGAGCCACCCTAGGTTTTTTCAGGCGTCCACAGCTGCCTTCACCTGGGAAGGTGCAGTTGACCCCAGGGGACATGGGCATGAGCACCACAATGAGAAGGTCCTGGGACTGGCTGCAGCCACCCTGGTATTTAAATGTTTGGAAATTTCATAAGTAAAAAACTTACTTGGGATATTCCAATTCAGCTTAAAATTATGCAGTGGGCTAGCCAAACAGTTCTTCTTCCTTCACAAAAATGAAACTTATGGTAAGTGCCAGAACTCTAGAGAACAGAGGACAGGTTCCAAACAAGACACACAGGCATGCACAGACGAGACACATGCAGACACCCACAGACAAGACACACACACACACACAGATACACACAGATGAGACAAGATACAGGGCTGCTCCGAGTGGGGGCAGAGCAGCAGCCAAACAGAAAGGCTGTGGAACTCCACTTTCCTCCCAGCCTTCCCACCACGTCTCACTAGATCAGACTGCACTTAATTCTTATTCTTAGTAGAATAACTTTATGAAAGAAAGAAAGCTTTCGGATGACCACTCTGAGAAAAACGTAAAAAAATTTTACTACAAAATTGATGAGGCAGTAAAAGCAACCTATTCTGCATTTTTCAAAAGGTGCTGGGCATCGCCCGGCCAGTGTGGCTCAGTGGTTAAGTGTCAACCTATGAACCAGGAAGTCATGGTTTGATTCCTGGTCAGGGCACATGCCCAGGTTGCAGACTCCCAGTGGGAGGTGTGCAGGAGGCAGTCGATTGATGATTCTCATCATTGATGTTTCTCTCTCTCTCCTTCTCCCTTCCTCTCTGAAATCAAGAAAAATATATATTTTGGAAAATTTTTTAAAAAATTGTACTGGGTGTGGACATGCCTGCAGAAACAAAATGGAACTTCAGAATCACATGTAGAGTGCCACGGAAGGTGACGGCTTATCCAGTTTACATGACCAATGTGACAGCACAATCTGAGTTTATGGGTAATTACTACGGTCAGGACTTCCATTGCCCCACACCTTGGCCCTCACACGCAAAGACACCGTCAGATTTAACGATGTAGTAACTGCGCACGTGAGCGATCTTATGCAGCATACACTAATAAGAAAAGGTGATGAAGCCCTAACCGGTTTGGCTCAGTGGATAGAGCATCAGCCTGCAGATTGAAGGATCCCAGGTTCGATTCCAATCAAGGGCATGTAGTTGCTGGCACATCCCCAGTAGGGGGTGTGCAGGAGGCAGCTGATCAATGTTTCTCTCTCATGGATGTTTCTCTCTATCCCTCTCCCTTCCTCTCTGTAAAAAAATCAATAAAATAAATATTTTTTTTAAAAAAGAAAAGGTGAAGACTATGCTGCGTTACTGGTGCATCCCTAAAAATGTAGTTTCCTCTCCATCTCTCTCCTAGCGTTTGCCTTCTAGCTTCTGCTGTAGTTAAGTATCAACGACCTGAATGTGAAACCCTCTCCCCTCACATTTTTTTGTCCTCCAACCTCAGAGGAAATGACCCAAGGTCACACCTGAGGTGACTACTGAAGCGGTCAGAGTGGAAACGTCACGGGTGGCATGTGGGTGTGGCAGAGGCTAGGACGTCCATGGTGACTGTGCATTTGACCTCCGTGTCTGTGACTGACTTACAGAACCACCAGGATGCCCACACTGCCCACTGCTCTACCCACTGGGGACCTCAGCCTCTCGGGGAAGCTGTTTGTTCCGAATCCCATGGCACTCATGTGTCCCCAACTACACAGGCTGCCACTTCCAAGCTCTCCACCCTTGGGCAGAAGACAAACGTGAGCACAGAACTGATAAGCCTACAGAACCAGCTTGTGTGAGCCGATGAAACCATGAGGCTGAAGTGCGAGACCTCCAGGCCAGCCGCATGCCCCAGCCTAAGCCTCCACCTTGTCAGGGCACGGTGTCCCCCTCACAGTGCTGGGCAAGTGGCCCTCCAGCTGCAGGACCAGAGGAAAGCATTGCCATCACCAAGCCCTGAAAACAAAAGGTTTGCAATGATGATTAAAACTTTTTTAGAGGCATTTTGGTCATTCCTGAAATCAAAGCATAACCTTTATTTTCAATAGAACTGCGCAGAAGAGATGGTTTGTTAATCCACCAGGAAAGAGTCTCTGACCACAGACAGCACCAAAATATATATTTGAAAAATTAAAAAACACACAGCCACCCCTCACACACACGTGTCCCCAAAGCCACACAACCCAGACCGAAGGGAAAACAAGCCGAACTCGATGCCCTCACACACAGAAGTCTTTGAGTTAGGGTTGGCAAGTCATATCGTCTCTGTCATGAAAAAAACAAACACAGGCCAGGTGAAAGGGCAACTGGTGCGCGGAGGCAGGAGAATGAAGACCGCGTGTCGTCTGCCCACAGCCCTCAGAACGCAGGACAATGACCAGTGCTTCCCGTAGACTCTGGGGGCCTGGAGGGCCACTGGTGTCCGTAACAGGACAGTGCAGTGGCCAGGGAACCCTTCAGGAGCAGGACACCTCAAGCGCCAGGGGCCACTGCCACTACCTTCAGGATGTGCCACATGCGGTCGGCACCAGGCTTCCGAAGACAAGGTGTCATTCACTGCAAGCTTTCCAGCGCTCAAAAGGGCCATTATTCCTTTAGAAAAGGTGCTGGGCTCCCCAAAAGGAAAGGGGGGAAAGAGTCTCTACTGCAGTAAAAATCTCCCAGTCAAGCCGGACATGCCAGCGAGTCCGTGCGATGACACACGGGGTCCCCACACAGGTCTACTTGGGCTCCTCGATGACGCCTTTGCTGAGATCTGTCATTTTGGGGTACTTTACTTTCTTCTGGTCCAGCTCATTCTGAGCCCAAAGGAGCAATTTCAGTAACTTGGCCAGTTTGGGCGTTGACTCCCGGTTCTCATAATCCAGGACAGCCTGGTTCACTTCGCTCCACACCTGGAAAAGACACGTCCAATCAGCCAGCCACACGCAGGCGGCCAGAGTGTGTGTTACAGCACGCATTTTATCCATCTGCAGAAGCCTATAACCACTGACACACATGAGGCCCCTGCATGACACACACACACATTCCTGCCCACAGGGAGCTCACAGTCCAGTTGGCAAATGTCACACCAGGCCTAGATGGCAGTTCAATGCCATGAGCCAGCCTGGAGGGAACTGCAAAAGAGGAAGGAGCAGGCAGGGGTGACAAGCTCCATCCTCAAAGCCTCAGGGAGCCTGCTGTGGCCTGAAGGACAGTGGAGGGGCCATGGGAGGACAGGCAGCTGTACTTGGGGCAATGACTGATGAAATGTTGGCTGGAATACAGAACCAGCAGTGAGGATAGGAAGCTTCAGAAACAAGTCTGGGATTTTAAATAAAAAATACTTAGGATCCCTATTTGTAAGAGGCTCCAAATACACAGGAGGACGGCTAAGATAAATGAGAAAAATTGGCAGAGCTTGGATACAGCTGACCCTTGAACACCACCATACGTGGATTTTTCGATGAGCACAGTTGGCCCTCCATACCCAAAGGTGGGTTGTGCCTCCACTATTGGGATCCGTGGAGGTGAGGGGCAGCTGCATGCACTGTCACACCATTTTATACAAGGGACTTGAGCCTCCAGAGATTCTGGTACCCACTGGGGGTGTGTCCTGAAACTAACCCCGCCGTGGTTATGGAGGAACGACTGCAGTTAGGTTCCACAGGAGTCAAAGTCATACACGTGCCCAGAAACCCCACATTGTTCAGGTTGCTGTGCTGCTGGGGAAGGTCACAGCACGCTGCGCCTAGCTCCACACGACGAAGAACGGAACACCAGGAGAACTGGTGCTACCGTACCAGTGCCACACACACGCCCAGCACGATGTGTCCCTCACCCAGTCACCCCATGTGGGTGCTATACCTTCTGCCTCTGCATCATATTCAGAAGATCTCCAAAGGGCGAGTCCTCGGGATTATCGAAGGCCAGCAGGGCCAGCGTGCGCTCCATCTCTGTCAGGCACTCCCTGCTCTCCTCCCCCTGCTCCGCCAGCTGCGTCTGCGCGAACTCCAGCGCCGCCTCGGTCTCCCGCTGGCGGATCAGCTCGATCAGGTGCTGTTGCTAGTCAGGGGCCAAGGCGCATAGACTTACACACCGCACCTGGGCCAGCAGCCCCTAGCGGCACCAGGCTACTCTCTAGTCAAAAGGACAACTTAAAGGACACTTTTCTAGCACCTGAGTTATTAAATTTGCATTTTAAAATCAAGAAACCACTTCTGAAATACACAACACAACAGCTAACTCAAACCCCTTCCCCACGTAAATTAAACGATGTTCTATTAACACAGATTCACCCGACACTTCTGAATCATTACAAGTCACCTATCAGGGGTCCACAGAGCAGATAACTTTCAACCAAAACTCACCTGCAGGTGGAAGTAAAGGTAGCGGTTGGTGTCCAGCAGTTCTGGGTGGAGGCTGTTGATCAAGGCGATTGCCTCCTGAATCTGCCCCTTTAGGATCATCTCACGGATTTTGATCCGCTCATCAAGGGTTTCTAGATCCACACTAGGCTCAATCCCGGACTCCATGCGAAACTTCTCCGCGGCTTCCTTAAAGCCCTCTGGAAATGCAAACTGGCCTCAGTGCTGAGAAAGTCAGCAAGACATTAAACACAAAGCCTCTTCATCGCTGTCTGCCCCATCGCCTCGAGTAAATCACCCCCACATGAGCCGTACTTCCTCAGGGACTGGGTGTTAGTATCTTTGTGAATTCCTGGGTAGGCCTTGATATACAGAAAGTGAAGCCAGACATACTGGCGTGGGCTCCCTGAAGGAGGCTGCAACCCAGATCCAGTTGCAGAGCAGCTGCAGGCTTGTTCCAGGTGAGACAATAACTCACAGCCTCAAGGACCCGGCCACTCCCTCCTCTCCACTGAGTCCACAGCCCCGCCTCTGAAGCAGCCTGTTTGCCCTTCTCTATATACACACACAGCCACAAGCTCACATTTCCTCCTCACCTGTCAAAAAGTCTCAGCAGAGGCCAGTGGGGAAGGGGCACTCAGAACTACCAGGAAGGAGACTCCTCCCTTGTGGAGACATCTGGGCTCCCCACCAATGCAGAACCCCCTTTCCTTTCCACTATCCCAGAGGACGGCAGGTCAGCCACAGACCACTTGCTTCCCTCATGCTCTGCCCTCCCTGTCTCCTTTGAGTTGAGCACCTTCTAGAAACAGTGCGATATAATGTACCAGGCTGGTCAGGGGCCATCACTCAGGCTTCAAATGTACTTTAGAACATTCTTAATGATCTTGATTAACTGCAAAAATGTCAAAAGCCAAAAAAATTCATTTTTGCCTCAGGTACTATTATTTCAGAGACAGAAATAATGACCTCCTAGCCAAGAGAGGATATCTTTAACGTGATAATATACAAATCTGGTATGCTCACACTGGGTTTTATAATGCCAGAACAAACTAAACTGCACGCAGCACTTCGGTAGTAAACTCTGCGTGTGTCCACAAAAGGGAGCATCTGTAGCATCCTGACTGCAGGCTGTTACCTGTGACTAGGTAGTTCATGATGAGGCGATTCATGTCTGCTCGCTGCACGTGTAAGTTGTTGAGCTTTTCCATCCATTCATCTTTTGTGATTTCATCAGGTTTTTCTGTATAACTCATTCTGCTTTATTTCTACAGGGGAAAAACATTTTAGAAATTGGTGAAGAATTCTCCAACAATTGTAATCGTTTCAGAAATAACACAGTGATATAGTAAGAAGCAATAGAGTGGGAAGATGCTTCAACTCTGGAGAACAGCAATGCAAAGGGCCTCTGACCCCAGCACAGTGTCAGGGACCAGGAAGAAGACTTGGTGTTCAGAAGGCCGCTTTCATGAATGCAAGAAAGAGCCAGGGATCAAAGAACCAAGAGGTCATCTGAGGTGGGACTGAGCCAGGCTGAGGAGGGAGTTTAGATAGCGTCTCTCCGAAGTGCAAAGGGCAGCTGCCAGAGGTATGAGCCAAAGCGTTACATATGACATCCACACTCGAGGAACTGGCCGTCGACCACCGACCAACACAAACTAAGAAGTGACACCACCAGCGCCACAGAGACCCAGCGCTGTCCCGAGCGCTCCCTGCCGCCAGAGCAGCGCAGCTATGAAAAATGTGTCCGCCCTCATGAGGCCAAACACAAGGGCTCCTACAGCCCGAGACGCTACGCCCGCCACACCAGACTCGAAAACTCACCCCCCTCCCCAGACATACAAGCCTGTCCACAGAAACACTGCTCCAGACGGCAGGAACACAGAAGCCACACGCCACACGTCCAACCACCAGCAGCATGGACCAGCAACGGTGTTCCCAGGACCACAACCCCAGGCTCCAAACCCTGGGGCGGGTGTGAGGATCCAGAACTTTTCAGACCACACAAAACCTACGTGACAGTCTACACCAGGGGTCCTCACACTTTCTAAACAGGGGGCCAGGTCACTGTCCCTCAGACCGCTGGAGGGCCGGACTATAGTTTAAAAAGAAACTATGAACAAATTCCTATGCACACTGCACATATCTTATTTTGAAGTAAAAAAACAAAACGGGAACAACTACAATATTTGTATTTGCATGTGGCCCGCGGGCCGTAGTTTGAGGACCCCTGGTCTACACTAAATGACATGGTGCCCTCTTGGGTTTGGGGCAGCACCCCATCATCGCACATCTCTTCTGTGCAATGGGTGAGTATTAGTGCTGAGGGGAATATAGGCCATTCAACAGCCTCCACCCCGAAGAGGTTAAAAACAAAAGCAAGCACTTGGTTTTCAGAGCTACTGGATTTAGTTTGCTGAGACGGGATTGTGAGCGAGGGCTCACATGGCAGAAGTTACCAAAGGGGTTGAAATGAATGAAGACAGCTCCATGGACTGCTCTTAGGAACGAGCTGATGAATATAGCGAACTGCGGCAGAGGCCCATGTGTGGCAGACAGTTTAGTAAAGAACAAAAGCAAGGCAAACTGCATAACATGTGCTTCAGCAGTAAACACACATGAAATGGGAAACTGAGGCGGTGCCACCAAGAAGGAGGGGTGGACAGGTGCCGCCCCGGGAGAACCACCCGGGCTTCTGAAGTGGGGGTGCCGCCACAGTCCACTTCCTTTTGATTTCTCGTCGCTGACAAACATACCCATTAGGAACACTGCTTTACAGACAGCAAAGTACATGCTCAGTGCTTCAATACGTTTTTTAAAATTTTAAGGTAGCCAATGTGGAGTGGTGGGAGTTGAGCAGAAAGACCACTAAGGAACCACCCAAACAAGAGGGACCAGGGCCAGCCGTGCCGGGCACACCGTGGGCTTGCTGCCGGGACGACTGGAAGGCTGGAGCTGCCCCTGCAGGGTGGCGCCACAGTGAGGCGGCGGGCGGGGCCCGGAACAGGTTTGGGGAGCGGGCCCAGTTCGGGCGTCAGACCGGCGGCTAGGCAGCTCCAGCAGGCGCCTGGATTACAGGCCCCGAGCCCCGCGCTGGGAACACTAATCAGGGGAACACCGCCAGGAAGTAGGGACAGATCACGCAGGGAGGCAGTGAGGTAGGGAAGCAGAGGGACACAAGACAAAGTCCTGGCCCGTGGGAGAGCCAACTCGGAGAGCACCGGAGACAAACCCGAGAGACGCTGTTCTTCGCACCGCCCCTCGCGGACGCGGCCCACGGCGAAACTCAGATCGAACTCTCACTCCCACTCGGGACAAAAAGACACCCGTCTCTGAGTTCTCAGGGGACAACCACACCGCCGGCACCGCTCCCGGACGGCGAGAGAGCCTTCCGACAGCGACCCCTTCGGAGAAGTCAGCGGCCGAACTCCAGCAGACACAACGGAACAGTCCGGCTCCGACGGGGGCACTCGCTCCCCGAGCAGCAGGCTCCGTTCTCGCCGGCTCGGTGTCTGCAGGAAGCGGTTGTTATGAACACCGATCTCCTGGCAAAGACGCCAGTGCCGTGTCTCAGTATTCTGCTTCCGAACGCCGAGCCGCCCCGCGGTATTCTCCCGGCAGGACCACAGCGCCGGGCAGCTTCGGCCGGAGCAACCGGCAGTTTGACTTGCAAATCCAGGGGGCGACGCCGCCGCCGCCCGAGAATAAGCCGCGACCCGACACCTGCTCGGACCTGGGACCCCTGAAGACCCAGCGCAGGTCCGACCCCTCTCCAGCCCCCTTTTTGCCACGCTGTGCTCCGCGGGGACGCTCGGCCCGCCCGCCGGGGCCCACCAGGGCCATCTTACCGTGTGGATCCCGCCTCCCGCGCTGCGCAGTCTCCGCGGCCGCTCTGGGGGCCGGGCCGGCGGGGAGGGGCGGCGGCGAGGGGCAGGGGGAAGCGGAAGCGGGGGCTGCGATAGAGGCGGGGCGGGAACGAGAGAGCCGACGCACCGGCAGCCGTCCCCTCAGCCTCTTCCCGCGAGATCGCGCAATCGCGAGCCGGCAGCCAATCAAGTGCTCCCGCGACAGGGCGTGGCGCGGCGGCTGCCCGGAAGCGCGGAACTGCAGCTTCCGTTCTGGCGCTGAACGCTCTAATCGGCGCCCTCGCTCTACGGGTTGGCGCGAGAGTCAAAAGGCGTCGTCCGCCTCTGGGCAAAATGGCCGCTGTGCGGGCGTCGCTGTCGGAGTACTTCGCGGGAGGAATGCAGCCGCTGCTAGACTGAGTCCGAGGCGAAGGTGCCAGCATCCCTTCCGTCGTTTGTGTGAGCCCGGAGGGCACGGGACGGGGGGGCACAGGAGCCGGGGCCCCGCGCCGAGGTTTCTCCGGACCAGCCGCACAGGCCCGGGAGGAGCCGCCTAAGCGCGGCCAGCAGGAGCTCCCCGTTCCGTTGTGGGGTTCCCGGCCGTGTCGGGAGCGCGCACCAGCTCGCTCCAGATGCGGCGGCGGGGTCCCAAGCGGCGCGGCGCGCACCTGGGGGACGCGGAGGCGCACGGACACCTTGGCCGGAGCTTGCGGGTCGCAGCCCGCCTGCTCTAGAAGATTGCCGGCTCCGAGCAGGGCCCGGCTTCCCCGTCGCGGGGGAGGGAGGTGGAGCGATGTCGAGCGCTTCGGGAAGGCAGCGGAGGCAGCCCCGTCGCGGCCCTTTGAACCCGAGGGAGCCTTTTATTACTAGGTGGTTCTGTACGGCCGAGCTGAACCGAGACCCCGGGAGGCATGGGGGTGGGGGGGTTGATCGGGTCACCCTCCCACTGTATCTTCACCTGCCTGTATTTCCTGTTATGGACGATGCCACGAAGTCCCAAGGCACTGGTTATGTCAGAAGTTTCTTGGCATGGGTAAAAGCTACAGTAGTATTTTAATGTGTAACTCCTGCTGATGTAACGTAGACTGTGTTCAGCCTAGTGCCACCTAGAACGACGGGGAGGCCTGGGGTCGGGCGGCAGCCCTGTGTGGCTCGAGCTGACTGCCCCTCAGACCTGCTGGTCGAGAGTTCGAAATACACAGACTGGTTTAGGAGTTGACCCTTCTTATTCTTTCCAATTTAAGTTAATATGTATCATCAATACACACGTATGTATCCATAAATGCACGCAGTATATATGTTCACGGCCACACCTGTAAATGCTTCAAGGTTCTTCTTGCCTGCCCCAGCTGTTGTAATCGGATGTTTGAATGAAGAAGGGACGTTTTTCAGTTGATGTCCACGTTTTCCTTTTTTAAAAAAAAAACACTTGCAAAAATTTGTTTTTGGCTTTGAAATCCTCTTACCTTCATGCTTCAAGTGCTTACTTTGTGTTGGAGGGAGAGGAATTTTGTGTCTGACAGGCTCCCAGGATTTCTCATTCCTCTGCACAACCATAAAAGGCAGTGGGCTGACCTTCCACCTTTATAGACAGAGTTGGGCGCTCTTGTTTTTCCTTGGGTTCCTACATTTTGGAAGCAGTTGGTTCAGTTCGGAGCTCAGAAATCTCCTGCTGTGGAAGGATGATTTATGGATGTTGATTTTGTTGAAATGCAGAGTAAGAACCTTTAGGGTATGCTTTCACAATCCCTAAGAGCTCAGCCGCTGTTGTTATTCTTGGTGTTTCCGCCCGAGACACCTTTCTCATTTTCACCGTTTTGTTTTAGTGAGCCCGGCTAGAGCAGGAATGAATTTATACAATATTTCTATTCTGGACATATTTTTAAACACTCTCACTTTTTACTTACTTTCATTTTGGAAAAAGAACAGTCTCACACTGCAGCCTGTACAATTGTAGCTGCCCCGCTGCCCTAGCCCCCTGAGGTCAGGGTCATGGCGAAGGCAGGCAGCTGCCTCGTCTGGGCGGCTACTCCTCACCCATGGAGGTTCCAGCTTTCCCTGATGCTCCCACCAGGTTCAGCGCAGAAGAGGTCTGTGGGCTCGGCTCTCGCTTCTCTGTTAGGCACTCCATCAGCCTGGAAGGCAGACTGCTGTGCTCCTAAACTGCTTTTCTGTTGGCGTCTGTGGACCACACTCATTTTCTTGGCTTTCTTATTTGCTGTGTTCCTTTAGACTTAGAGAGTGTTGAGATGAAACCTACCAGCAAGGGAATGCAGTTTTAATGCCTTGTGCTTACTAAGATGTTAATTTCTCCTGAAATTGACTTTATTTACTTTGCACTGAACTCACCGGGAAATGTAGACATTTCAGAGTTACAGGACCATCCAAAAGGTAGTGACTAGTGCTATTATATGTGCACAGCTCAACTTGTCTCAGTAGCAGAGCTAAGACGGGTCAGAGAGGCGAGAGGTAGAAATACTCCAGCTCTCTGGAGGGGCGGGAGCTGAGAACTCCTGATTTTCAGTGCCCTGAGTTCTGCGCAGTCCTTGCGCCTCCTTTAGATACTGGAATGACCCAGAGGCCATGTCCTGTTGCTTTCCTAAGTCAGTCTCACAGTGTCTTCAGGTGACGACACCATCCCTGATGGAGCAGCAGCTAGTCATTACAGAGAAGTCCCTTAGGCCGCAGTGGTCGGCAAACGGCGGCTCGGGAGCCACGTGCGGCTCTTTGGCCTCTTGAGTGTGGCTCTTCTACAAAATACCGACTTCTGCGCATGGGCCATGGAGTTTCAGTCGCACTGTACATGTGCGCCCGCACATGGTATTTTGTGGAAGAGCCACACTCAAGAGGCCAAAGAGCCGCATGTGGCTCCCGAGCCGCCGTTTGCCGACCACGGCCTTAGGGTGAACATGGCACTGTCCTCCCACCCTCCTCCCTCTCCTAATCTTTCATGGCTGTGCCTTCTTTGGTTTGAAGACAAAAGTTTGGCGCGGCTCTCATTTGCTCCTTGGAACATGTGGCACTGTCACACCCCACAGCTAACTTTCTATAGGTCTTCCATACTGGCCACACAGTTTAACTATCCCTCCTGTCTTTTCCTTGCATTACTTGTTTTTTTGTTTTGTTTTTACGTGACTTACCTCGCACCCTCAGTTCTTGAGCACTCTGCGTCTGGGACAGTTGGTCGCCCAGGAACAGCACCCAGTGCCTCTGCGGGTCGTGATTGGGGTGCAGGGGTGGGACGTGCCCTCCTGCGGGCCGAGGTCTGGGTAGCAGTGGTAGCCCAGTGCTTTGGCCCTTTTGCTTTGATTGTGAAACCTTACAGCTGTTAAACAAAAATTTAACTTCCACAGCTGAAGCCTTTCAAAAATAAAAGGTTTATTAGGCTACTGGTAGCAAAAAAAAGGGCAGCTAGTTTTGGGGTGCGGAGTCTAAACCACTTGTAGCCAGGCTAAGAGGGACAGACAGACCCGCCCATCTGTCCGGGGTTTTGCTGCCAGCTTTGTACATTAGGTGGGTGAGAGAGATGTCAGCCTCTGATAGGATTTATGTTAGCTTTGAGCAGGGTGGGGAAGGGGGGTGGGGCTAGTTCTGGGTGGGCCCTCCTGGGATTAGCTGTCGCTGCAGATTGGGAAATTCATGTGCTAATCAGAGCGGGAGGCTCCTGGGGTTCGAGGTGGCTGGCTATTCTCTTTTTTGGGTAATCACGAAATAGCCACCTGGAAATTAATTCTCAATTCTCACAGGTATGGAAGCAGACTTTCGTTAGAGCTGGTCCATAGCTATAAGTTAGCTGGCTTATATAAAATGTCAAAGTGGTAAAAATCAGGTTTTTAAAAAATAAAGTGATTGAAGCTTTTGTTAGCTATAAAAAATTACTAGATTTACCTGTTCCTAGGAATTTATATTCTAGCCGCAGGGAATGGTGGGTGTAACCTTTTCATTTTACATATTTTAATTCCACAAATGGTTAAGAGCACAGTCTCTGGGTATCTGGCACCCTGGGGCCCTGGAGTAGGGTGGGTGGGTTTATTGCCCCTTCCCTCCTCATGGTCCAGCCTGGGGCAGCCCAAGGATGACTGGGAAACATGGAAAGGCCGTAGTTCTCCACTGAAATGTGCCACTGCTTTCACTCCAGTAAGCCTTGGGCCAGGGTGTGTGTGAGGTCGGAGCCTTTCAGCCCATGACCCCTGAGTCAAAGGGCACCGGCAGGTTTTCCCAACTGCTAGTGGAGGTTAGGGAGGCCAAGGGAAGGGGTTCAAGGGGTCTGACCTTGGCCTCCCCCCCCCACCCCCCCAGGTTGCTGGGCTGCTCCAGGTCTCTGAATTCCAAATGAGAGTAACAATAAAACTATTTGTTGCTGCCTCGCTCGTTTTGAATTGTCCTTGGAAAGGGCCAGAACCACGGAGAGGGGATTGGGGCTCTCAAGGTTGCACTTGATCCCAACGGTGTTCTGCTTTAGGGTTTTCATTTGAGACCAGGACCCTGCTTTCCAATGGGCTTTAATTCAGGGTGAGAAGAGGCTGAAAGCCAGGAAGCGGTTTGTTGAAGGATTGATGAATCCCGGATCTTTTCTGCTTTGATAGACTTCCATGAGGTGTGGGGGTAGCAGGACCGGGTCTACACATATTGGTAATGCACTAATCATATTTTTCCCAAGACTCAAACCCCATTGAGGCATGGAAGCCTGTTAAGCTTCCTGTCCCCTCTGGCCCCCTGAGCCACTCCTGTTGCCAGGCCACAGGACTTGGGAGTTTTGTTATGCATTGGGGTTATCTAGGGAAGAATTTGAGACACTGGAGACTACTTTTAAATTTAGGTTAGTTATTAAAATAATTTTGTTAGGAGGAAGTATTCCTTCATTGGTAGAGGTCAACTAAAAAATGCCCAATCTACATCCCGGAAATGCCCTCTCACAGTGAGCAGCTGCTCCCTTGAGGAGGTGTAACAGGTGGGCTGGAGTTACCTGAAGAGGCCAGCGCGGGAGGTGGCCCTCAGCCCCAGACCCAGTCAGCCTGCTGGGAAGGGACTAAGGCAGAGCCCCGGGCTGTGAGGGTCACCTCCAACTACAGTGGGGCTTCCCTCTGTCCCCATGGTCTCCCTCAGGCTTCCTCAGGCTTCCTTGTCCACTCTCGGCCCTGCCCTTAAGTGCCTTTCACCCCTCCAAGCACCTGGCCTTATACTGTACCCCAAAGTTAAAATTTCAACTTGCAGAAAAACATTGCTGCTGGTTTGTGTTTTTTTGTTCTTTCATTTAAGGATCCTCAACTAAAGAGGCTGGGCAGGCAGGGTTCCCCCATTCTAACTCCCATTTAGGGGCCCTTTGTAGGGATGTTCATGTGATCTCCCTCAGTTCCCCAGCATGCCAGCCCCATTTTACAGACAACTTGCCCAGGATCAATCACCATGCTTGTTCAAACCAGTTTAAACTCGATCTGTTTGGTCTCTAACCTTCCCACTACACCTACCTGGGGGCAGACCTGAAGACACAAGATGGAAGAGCGTAGAGCCCATCCCTGCAAGATGCCACAGGCAGAAACTAGCTGCACTGTATTCCTTTGAAGAAAACTGACAGGCCTTGTGGTCCTTAGAGATGTCTATTAAAAAGCACTCCTCCTGACCCAGGCCCTGGTTCTCCTGCACGTGCCAGCATCTGGGAGACCCGGTAGTGTCAGAGGGCACCTTTCCGCTTTTCCCCTAGGGGTTCCGGCTTCCAAGGAACGTGGAAGTGGGGCTGTAAGGGCAAGTGATGGGAACAGAGGTCAAGAAGTTACTGCCCTTGGGGCAAATGTCCAGTGTCCACAGTGTTCCAGGTCAGCAGGAGTTCCTCCCTGAGGTCGACTGATTATTTGGGGACAGGCAGATGCTGGGGTGTCACTAGTCAGCCCTAAGTGAAGAAAATCTATGTGGAGGGTTGCGCATCGGCCAGAGCCTTTTCCCTTTCTGTACAGTAACTGCCTCACCTTTCCCTCCAACCCTGTGGACAGGTGTGCCCAGGTCGCTTGTTAGCTTGCGTGCGTGGGTGGGTGGGCGGCTCGCTGTTCTCCTTGGCCCCCTGGGCTGCAGTCCAGAAGAAACTGAAAACGCAGGCTGGTGGGAAAGGGGCCCTGCGCCTTGCTCTTTTGCCCTCAGGAGCCCGCCAACAGGAACCGGGCCACTGTGTGCCCCTAGGGGTGCGGGGGGTCTACCGTGAGCTCGCAGCCTGGGATTCCCGCCCTCCCCACCCCCACCACCGCTTTCGCCCCAGCTTTGGCCCTTGGGCTCGGCGCGCAGAGCGCATGCGCGCGGTGTGAAGCCTGTACCTGGCTTCCTTCCGTTTGCCGCACGGGGGCGCCGCTCAGGGCGCGGGTATCCTCTCTAGCTCCAGGCGTCTCGGTGGCCGGCGTCTTCCCGGCGCTTGGAGTGGCGGGCGGGCCCTCTAGCCCCCGCATCTCGGTGGCCGGCGCTGACCCCGCCCGCCCGCTTGTTCCGGGGCTCTCGGAGGAAATGGCAGCGAGATCCTAGGAGCCTGGGAGCGGAGGTGAGTGGCGTTCGCGTAGCGGGCGAAGGAGCTGGCCGCCGTGGGGCCGTGCTCTGGGGAGGGCGAGGGTGGCGGCTCTAGAGCCCGGCCCTCCCAGAGCTGCGGCGTTCGCGCCGGGCCTGCTCCCGCCGGAGAGGGAAGATGGCGGCGGCGGGGGAGGGGCGGGGGCGGCCCGCGAGCTGAGGGAGCCGAGTCCGGTCCCGGCGGGAGCGCACTGAAAGGGGAGAGAGCGAATGCGGTCCTGGGACCCAGGCACGTTCCCGGTGCGGCGAGCTGGCACGCAGAGACGCCTGTTCCAGTGGTCGTGGAGCTGGTGGGGTTGAGTTGTTTACACCGGACGTCTCGGTGGCGAAGTTTTGCTCCAGAGCCTGTTCAGGGTACGTTCTGTTGGCTTGCGTGTAACCGGCTGGTTTTGACGAGCGCCGACTCTTGCGAGGGTGACGCCGCGACGGCGCGGTGTGTGGTACGGAGAGACCCGCTCGCTTTCTCAGCGCCCGCGCCCGGCGGGAAGCGCGGTGTTGGGTTTTCTGGTGTCGCGGTGTGCCGTGCGGACTTTCGCTTCTGGCGCTCAGATCGTTAGCTTTCTCCTCGGTCCCCGCGCACCCCGCCCCCGGCCAGGCCTAGAGACAGGAAGTCAACCAGCGTTCCTGCTTGGGTCTGGCACCTCGTTGTGGGCGCCGGGAAGGGCGGCCTTAGGTGACAGCAGCGCGGTGACTTAAGCCGTAGCTGTTGAAGGTACCCTCATCCTTGCCCGGGCCGTCGGTAACCATGTCCTTGTCATTGGCACGCTGATGGAATGAGATTTGAGCCTCGTGTGCTAAGGGGCATATGTAGGAGAAAGGGGGTTTTAAGATCTTTTCAGTGTATTCACATACCTTGTATCTAGGTTGGTACGGGGGAAGCTGAGCCTCCCATTAGGAGTGTAACGGCTTGCATCGGGCACGAGTGCCAGCTCGTTTTGAGAAGAGTGCTTTGTGTGCAGCCTGACCTCCAGCCGCTGAAGTGCAGGATTGCACGGCTGGGCTCTGACAAATGGTGGTTCCCTGGTTTCCCGGAGCCACGTAGGCCCTGACTGAAACATGCTTCCAAGAAAGGTGCTTTCAGCTGCGCGTTTTAAGGAAATAAGATCTCTGATCTTTGGAACGATTCCTTGATTTATTCAGCGAATATTCATTGCATCCTGTGTGCCAGGCACCAGGACAGAAGCAGCGACCAGAAAGTTGGCCCTCCCAATCCTGTAGACAAGCCTAGCCGGGACATGCGAGGTCATCCCAGCTCCTTCATTGGGCTCTGCGTTGTCAACCCTGCACCCTGGAGCCTAGAGCCCGTTGCACGTGTCTCTGTGACTGATCCACATTATAAACACGGTATAGTCATCTCAGAAGACCCAGCGCTGGCCCGGTTATAAACGTTTCGCCTAATGCATTTCCTCAGCACCGTTTTCTGCTTACCTGTATTCTCCATGAGTTTAGGAATAACGTATCTTTTGTTTACTTCCGATTTTCCAAGAGCCTTTCCTTATTTTACTATTTGATTAAATGTAAGCTATTTCAAGCAAAGTGAGTTCTGTTCTCATAAGAAAAAGGGACACAAGTAAAAAGTTGTATAATTGGCTGCTCCTCTTTCTTCCTTACTGTTTGCTGGTACCCATGGTTACCAATTTCTTTCCTGGCAAAGGGTGGCTGTGAGCATCTGTGCTGTGAGCATCGCAATGGCTTGTTGCAGACGTGTCCCTGGGACTTAGAGATGGGCACACTTGGTGCTGCAGGTGGGCCTTGGTTCATGGGCTTGCTTTTACGTGGGGAGAGGGCTTTGGAGTGGGCACTTTGGCTCCCAGTGCAGCTTGTGGGTCCTGCTGTTGATACTGTAAGTACTAGGGGGTGCCTAATTTCCTAGGAGTTCCATCCCTGTAGCCCAGGGACTGGTTCTTTCTAGTACATGTTGGCAAGATGTTCCAGGACCTGATTTTTCTTCAGATGTCTGTCCCATGATACCAAGTGACTTCATTTGACTCTTAACAGAGCAAAGATTGTGTTCGCAGGCCAGCTCTCTGTTGTCCTTAGGTCCCTGAAGGGTGGCACTGTGTCCCCTTAGAGGTCTGATTTCTCATACCCCTCTTAGACTCAGCAAGGCCACTAAGAAAGCTTTTCCCTACAGTTTGACTTTTGCATTTTCTTTACTTAAGTGGTGAGGTCACTTACAGTGTATGGAAATATAATGTTATCCTTTTTATGGCCAGCGTTCAGTGACCTTGCTAATTCCATCACAGAGGTCTGTGATTGACAACTAATGGAAAGGCATCAGTCGGGAAGGAAGGGGCTAGAAACCATTGAATCGAGTTCACTTGGTCCAGTGCCCACCTGATTTGCAGAGTAGTGGCTCTTGCTTAGGCCTCGTTTTATTTTTTGAGTAAATTGTTACATGAAGTTGAATAGGTAATTGTATGTATTGTAATAAGAATGCCTGTAACCATGACTATAAAGTATACTTCAGCAGGTGGTGGTTACCTTGTGTGTAATTTATGAGGCAGATATTTCTCTCTTTGGGTATCAAACTTCGATGCTGTGGTTTTGTTTTTCATATGCTGATACAGACACTTGTCTGTAAACGGGGGCTTTTTTCCAATATAAAGATAGCTTTACTATGATTTGGGTTATAAAGATAAATACACATATAGAAAATTAAAGCAATATTTTTTAAAAAAAAGAAAGCAAAAACACCACTGAGCTACGCCATTTGGGCCTGACATTGTCATTTTAATAGGTGACTTCCATCATTCATTGCATGTTTGCCTGCTGTGAGCCCTGACCAGTCTTGACTTTGTATAATTTCAGATAACTTTTTAGGAAACTGTGAGGTCACAATTGTCCCCCATTTCCCAGGCAGGAAAGTGCAGCCCAGAGAGAGGTAACTTACTGTTAAGTTTGCAGCCAGAGACATCCTGATGTAAAAGCCATTGAGCCCCAGCCCCCAATCTGCTTATCAAGGACTTAGCCCACTTGTCAATGGAGGGGTGTCATGTTGCGGTCAGTAGGGGAGGGCACTGCTGGCTGCCTTTGTCAGGATCAAGAATGGTGAGTGGTCCCCCTGAGGTGCCACCCCACACCCCATAGAGAGACAGGGCTAGGTAGATGCTAGCCTTGGACTCTTGGGGTTTGTTGATTGTAATCTGAAGTTTTCCCTCTGATTGTAAGACAGCCTTCCTGGGCATGCCTCTCTGCCCGTGCAGCATTGAGATAAGCTCTGTGTGGGTCCATGAAAATTGACACAAAATCCTGTTATTTATTCTTTAACACCTTAATTTAAGCTTAGAACTTTCCCACTACCCCAGTGGTCAGCAAACCACGGATCGCGAGCCACATGTGGCTCTTTGGCCTCTTGAGTGTGGCTCTTCCACAAAATACCACGTGCAGGCGCACACGTACAGTGCGATTGGAAAGAAGAAGTGGGGGGTGTAGGTCGGTCGGGGGAGGGGAGACGCAGCGCAGGCGGGCCGCGGGATACGCAGCGCGGGGAGATACATTGGTTTGAGGTACGTTTGCTGAGGTCGACCCCTTCCAACTCTCCCATCCACATTCGTCTATCTGAAAAGTATACAAGACGAGTGTGGATGGGAGAGTTGGAAGGGGTCGACCTCAGCGAACGTACCTCAATCAGATTGAGTGCGTTTTTTTAGCAAAGGCCAGCTTAGGAGTACCCTAATTAAGTTAATAACAATGTACCTACCTATATAGTTTAAGTTTAAAAAATTTGGCTCTCTAAAGAAATTTCAGTCGTTGTACTGTTGATATTTGGCTCTGTTGACTAATGAGTTTGCCAACCACTGCACTACCCCAAAACCAAAACCAGACACTGGCCTCTGCTAATCTTGGGGAAGGAAAGGAAGATTCCAGCTGAAATACACAGTAATTCTTAACTTGTCTCCAACATCTCTAAGCATCATTTCTGCCCTAAGACCTGTATGGGATGCAGCTCTGCTCAGGAGACACAGGCCTGAGTATAGGCTTTTGTTTCTCCAGCCACCTTCTCTGAACTTAGGGGCAGTCAGTGTGAGCGCTGCAGTCTCCTAACTGGAATCAGCCCCTTCTCGGCAGTCATGTGAAGCTGGTTTAGGGAAGGCGGGAGTCTCCACAAAAGTCCACTGCTGAAGTGGTGCTGTCCCTGCCTTGCAGTCCTCCTGGCTGGAAGGTCACTGGGTTGCTTGTGGTCCAAAAGGCAGCAGCCCTTAGGGTTCCCCCGAGAGTCAAGTCTGTGCTCTGTCAGCCATTCCCAGAGGGTTTGAAGTCAGGACCTGACACACCTAAAATTATTGGGACCCAGGAGAGCTTTTGTTTAAGTTGTGTCTGTTGATATTTACCGTCTTTGGCATTTCCAATAGAGGCATTTACTTATTGTAAAACAATAAACCCTTGCATATTAACATGAATAACATTTTACTGAAACTATTTTCCAAGACAAAACCAACTTAAAGAGAAAGGTGGCATTGTTTTACCTTTTTTCTCTCTCTTATCTCTGGCTTAACTGGCAGCAGTTTGACTTTCACATTTGCTTCTAGAATACTGAGAGTGACCCATGAAAACGGAAACAATGTCTTAATGTTGTGTAAATAGTTTTACCTTGGAGACCTCGAAAAGCCTACAGACCACACTGAGAACCTTTGCTCTAGAATCTAGATAATGGTTAGGAGTGCTTACTTTTGAGAAGTGCAAGTTTTAAGAAATAGTTGACTCCCGACTTTAACATGGGAGGGGTGATGAATTACTTTTAGGAAGACAGGCAATGTCTTTGCATTTTACTTGCAACCACATTACTTGCTTTTTGGAAAAAGGTTGGTTTGTGGTCATGGGTGAAAGTGTTTCGGGGCATACCTCCCCTCCGCCTCCCAGTGGACTGCCTGAAGTGAGGCCAGGGTGCCTGCTGGAGGGGAGGGGGGGGGGACGGAGGAAGACTGCCTTTAGCTGTAGGGCACTCTGCCTTGCAGGTGAGATGCCTGAATGGGAGAGGCCCTTGGTTTTGTATGTTAAATGGCACTTGGCATTTGTTGTAGGACATCCTTTAATTATACACAGCCTCTGTAACAACACCACTTGCTGCAGTGAAAATGGGTTGAGAGTGGCCTGTATGGGGGACTGCGGATGACCCCAGGAGACTCCAGCAGGGCACTGGGATCTTGTAGCAGTGCACCCAAGAGGTGCCAGAAGTAAGTCCAGCACAGATGTAATTGGGGCCCAAACAGAAAGTGTGGATATAAAAGCAGTAGAGTGGCCATTTGTGGGGGGTCCTGGATTCTTTGTGTGTGTGCATTTATTCTTTTTTTTTATTATTGATTTCAGAAAGGGAGGAAGGGGGAGAGAGAGAGAAGCATCACTGATGAGAGAGAATTATTGATTGGCTGCCTCTGCACACCCTACACTGGGGATTGAGCCCACAACCCCGGGCACGTGCCCTGACCAGGTATAAAACCATGACCTGGTTCATAGGTCGATGCTTAATCACTGAGTCACGCTAGCTGTGCAGGTCCTGGATTCTTAATTAATAGCTACAGGACTTGGGATACTCAGGGAAAGGAGTCCTTGAAGTGCCCAACAGGGATAACTGGGAATTGATTGATTGATTGTTAGTTAATCCTCACCCACGTATTTGCTTTTCCATTGCATTTGGGCGGGGGGGGGGGGCGGGGGAGACATCAATTTGAGAAAGACATATCCACTTGTCGCCTCCTGCGCGTGCCCCAAGGGTATGCTCATGTTCTGTGGATGAACAGCGAGTGTTTGTGACTGCGGACCTATGGAGTAGATGAGGGTGGCTACCATCAATGCTTGAAAAATGGCACACACTCGGGACATCCTGCGTGGTTGGAATTTCTGGGTATATTCTCATTAGTGACCACCCCATTAATAGAAACTGAATTGTGTGACTCAGAATTAAAAAGTCTGCGTCACCAGAGTCCATAATGGCGAGGTTATGTTGTAGCTTTGGATGTAGTTTCTGACTGGCAGATCAGAATTGTTTCAGAATTTAAATGGTTAGTTGTGAATGTTGTTCTGGGGATGTGAGGTGTGGGCAAACATGGTTTAACCACCAGGTGGGACAGGTCAGCACTGGGTGGTCTCTTTGATAAGAAGTGGTTGTCATGCTGTGAGAGTAGGATCCACATCGTGGTTGGGCAGCATATTGTAAAGTAACTTAGGGACATGAGTCTCTTCACTGTATAGCACTGCACCACTCGAAACAGGCCTCCAGCGTGCTCTGTGGTCCTGGGGTCGGCCTTCAGCTCCACCATGGTCACAGTCACACCACTGACATTTGTATTTGTTTTGTAAGTAACACATAACATCTTAGAAAGGTATTTATCCTTTTTGTTTTTTATACTTTTTGGGGGGTATTTTTATTGATTTCAGAGAGGAAGGGAGAAGGGAGGGAGAGAGAAACATCAATGATGAAAAGAGAATCATTGATTGGCCGCCTCCTGCATGTCCTCACCAGGGCATTGCCTGCAACCTGGGCATGTGCCCTGACCAGGAATCGAACCTTGACCTTCTGGTTCATAGGTCAACAGTCAGCCCCTGAGCCACACCAACCTGGCTTTTTGCCTTTGATTTTAAGAAAGTCACTTCTGACAGCCTGACAGAGGGAGAATGGAGGGCAGAGTGAGGGTTGTTTTAGAACAGGTTTGGTGGAAGGCAGTGTTGGGTCCCTTCTGGTAATGAAGCCCACGTCTGTTAGTGCTGTGCACGGGCGCGGTGTGTTCTTACACGGATAGAAATACCTTGTCACAGGAGCCTGTCCTCAGTGTGTCCCTGAGCGTCTCCAAACCCTTCTGGGGATTAAGAGGTAAAAACTCTCCACTGTGACAGTAGACATTTTTTGCCTTCTTTGCTGAGTTAACTGGTCGTGGTGCCGAAGCAAATTCGATTGCTGACATCAAACCCTATAGTGTGCTCTCCACCTCTGCACCAGCCACTTAAAATGTGCCAGCCTGCCCAGCCAGCGTGGCTTGGTGTTTATGCGCTGACCTATGAACCAGGAGGTCATGGTTCAATTCCCCGTCAGGACACATGCCCTAGCTGCGGGCTCAATCCCCAGTGGGGGGGATGTGCAGGAGGCAGCCGATCAATGATTCTCATCATTGATGTTTCTATCTCTCCCCTTCTCACTTCCTCTCTGAAATCAATAAAAAAAATTTTTTTAATGTGCCAGTCTCCCTTACTGTCTTTGGTGAAGCAATAAAGACTATTTTATTAAATCTCAGCCGATAGTGTACATCTTCCTACCACTCCCTGTGACGAAGTGGCGAGGATGCAGTAGCACCTCTCCTCCACCCCAGATGGGAAGGGAGACTGTCTCCAGGAGGTGCCCCTGGGCCTTTTGGCACCTGAGCCATTTGTACTTGAAAGGACTACTGACAGGCAGCAAGTTTTCAGACTGGCATTTGGTGGGCATTTTCTTGAAGATGAAGAATGTGAGTCTTAAGGAAAGAACTGACATGTTTGTTCCTAACGATAAAATTCCAGGTTTCAAATGAGGGTTAGAATCTTGAAAAGCTTCTATCTGCCATTGTGAGCTTGATGGCTTCCCAGTGATTAAAGCTGTTTGACGAGACAGGTGCCAATATTACTAGCACGTGTGTGTTCTCCGTGTCATCTGATGGACCATGCTGCATTTGGACTTGCGTGAGTTGGTGATCCAGATGACCATATGGTTTCTGTTTCTGTGTTGCAACTAATGTTTATGACACTACTGCTTGTCTAGGCTTGGTATGGGGGTAGCAAAGAACACCCACAATTACCTGGAAAGTTTCTTGTTTTAATTTTGGAAATAACAGTGTATTTCACATAAACAAAAGCTCTTTGGGGTTTTCAGTTTTTAAGAGTGTGGAGAGGCCTTGGGACCAAAAAGTTGGAGAGTTGCCTTTCAAGGACCTTGATAGCGGCAGATCTTGTTCCTGGATCCCATTTAGCCATTGGGGTTGCCCTGTAGGTACACAGGCTCCTGGTGGATAGCAGCTGAGGTTTTTAAACCTAAGGTGTCAAAGAATTATGCCTACCTGAGCTTAGCAGGGAAGGGAGCAGTCTTCAGCTAAGAACAAAACTTGCGCCTATGATGGGTTCCCCGCCTCCCTCACTGTTTCAGGAATGCCCACATTTTTTCCTTTGGGAAAGTTGTATTACGATGATGTGAATGAAAGTTTATGACCTGTTTTCTTTGCGTGGTGTAAAGGGTTACACACAATTGTGTTAGGAACTTAGCACTTGACTATAGATGTAAATATGAAATATAAAAAAGTCCAGATAAATGAACCAAATTGTCTAAAATGTCGTGTGTTCTGAATAGAGTTTATCTCATTCCACTCCATAGCATAGAAATATTTGATTTTTTCTTTTCTGATGAATTTTTCAACACTTAAGTCAAATCCAGATATATGTTGGTCTTTCAGAGTAACATAAATTAAAAACATTTTCATTCCTGAGAACATCTTAAATTTTGTTCTTGGGTTTTGAAATATAAAAGTAAGGTTTATTTCCAGTTTCTTCTGAAAAGTAAAGTTTCTGAACCATTGTAGTCTCATTTTGAGACCGATTTGCCACAACATTTAAGAGATTTGGTGGCTGTGGTGACCTGTTTTGCTAATGGGGTGAAATGGTCACTGTTGCTTTAAAAGGAGGGGCATCAGAATGTTTGTCTTTGTTCTGAGTCACTAAGGAGACCACAGTTACAAGAGACAGTTGGAGTGAGGCTAGGAGGAAAGAGGTGAGGTGGGTCCCCTTGGTTGGGGTGAGACTGTGAAATGTGTCAAAGGTAATACTTAGGGTCCCTCAGGGAACTGAGGCGCGTTTAGTGGGGCTGAGACCAAGTGAGGCCGTTTCTTTGTTCATTCAAAAGAGGGTGTAGGAAGAGAGATGTTTTTAATATAATACATGACCTGTACCACTCTGATGCTCGATTATAAAGTCTTTCTCAGGTTTTTTAACTAAAATGATGGTGTAGATGTAGAATTAAGGATTTTTAAAAATATATCTTACTGATTTTTTACAGAGAGGAAAGGAGAGGGATAGAGAGTTAGAAACATCGATGAGAGAGAAACATCGGATCAGCTGCCTCCTGCACATCCCCTACTGGGGATGTGCCCGCAACCCAGGTACATGACCTTGACTGGAATCGAACCTGGGACCCTTGAGTCCGCAGGCCAACGCTCTATCCACTGAGCCAAACTGGTCAGGGCTAGAATTAAGGATTTTTAAATAATTATTTAATTTTGTTGTTCAGCCTTTTCATGTTTTGTTTGTTTCTCTCTCTGTTGGGTTTTATTGAGAACTAGGATTGATTGGGTATTAGCTGACACCTGATTACTGGTTGTGGAACCCACCACCCCACCCCACCAGGGCCTGTTTTCTCTTATAGCCAGCTCCACCCTCCACCCTTGTCTGGTCCCAATGTGGTCACAGTATTTTCTCTAGAAGTCCTTGAAGGAAGGGAACTGTGTGTGTTGGGGGGGGGGGGGGGGCTTGTTTTTTTAAAAAAAAATTTAATGTAGTTAAGACTTATAAACCATCTTCTTTCTTTTAGGAGCTCACTCGTGTGAATGGTCTCACGGTAATCTGTGTAGTCGTCAGTGAGCAGTGACTGGCGGCAGCAGTGTTTGAGGCCTGGCTGTTTGCTTAGACCAAGTGCTTGCAACGGTCAGGCTGGGTTTTTGAATTCAGGACTTCTGGAGGCGTCCCAGTGTTCAGTGTCTGGCGGGTAACGTATCATCAGTGTTAAATGTCAACAGCAAAACCTTAAAAGTTTTGAGTTGTGTTTTCTATTTCTAAAGTGGCATTATATGTAAAGAAGGTCATGCAATGTAACATTCATATATGTTTGAAACATTCTAAACTTTAGCTGAAAAGTTTTTAGGTGAATATGGAATGATGCTTAGAATTGTTCTTTTCACCTTTTCTAAACTTTTGTGTGCATTCAACTGAAAAAGATAACTTAGGTGTTTTGGTGCCCACATTCAGCTTATAAAAATGTAAAAGACTATTCACACACACACACACACACACAAAACAAT
This sequence comes from Myotis nattereri, assembly GCF_964212035.1. Classification (NCBI taxonomy): domain Eukaryota; kingdom Metazoa; phylum Chordata; class Mammalia; order Chiroptera; family Vespertilionidae; genus Myotis; species Myotis nattereri. Next base: position 3,364,913 of record NC_138083.1, read on the forward strand.
TAGCTCAAACTGGAAAAAATAACAATTTTATTCAGAGCAATTATTTTCCCATTGGTTATTTTATTAGTGCATAGAACTTGACGTCATGCGTTCTCTCTGTGGTGAAATGTACCTGCAGAGGAGATTTCCTCCTGCCGTGGGGATCGGGCTCCTTCCCCAGCCCTGCGGTAGCTTCATAGGCTCAGTCCCAGACCCTCTGAAATGGAGGGACTGTGGCTCCCTGCACTGCTTGTGGCCAAAGGCTGGTTCAGGCCCCTCACACTTTGCCTTGGGTAGGAATTGAGAATGGTGTATGAAATAAGGGCTTGATCCTCTTTTAAGGTGGCCCTTAGGTTTGCTACAAGTAGATTTGCAAGAGGAGAACACTTACCCAAAGGAGTCAGATTTCTAGGCCAGATGGGCAAACGGTTATAACTAGTGTGGTTAGTAACAGCTCTCACACGTACACGGAAGGATCACGGCCCTGTTCTTGGGAGCGTGAGTGCTGCTTCTCACATTGGAGCTCACAGCATTATGAGGTCAGCATTGCCTCCGGGATGCAGGCAGTTCACGTGACTGCTCAAGGTCACCAGCCAGAGCACTCTGTGTTGGAAGCTCCATAAGGACCTCACTTTAGTTCGGCTGTGACTAAAGAAGTGGTGTGGTCCTCCGTGGCACACATGCTAATGACACAGCCACTCCTGCAAGCTTCTGAGTGGTTGGGAGCATGAGGCCAGGTTCTAGGGTGAAGGGTGTGCGGAGCTGGATGGGAAATGGGGTGACAGCATTTAGTGGGAATAGAAAGGAGTCAGGTTGCATATTGAGTTTTGTGTATTTTATGTTTTGAAGGTCTTCATTCTATACCAGTCCTTCCCCTAGGATGGAACATGGTGTAAAGTCTGAGTCATCACTAGCATTTACATGTGACTGAAGCCTGGACAGCTCGGAAAATAATTCTTAAGGTACATACTGTGTTCTTTGGGTTTTATTATTTTCAAATAGGAGTAACGTTTTCACAAGCATGACCCTTCAGTAATCGTATTATAAGGAAAGGGAAAAGGAAGAATAGGGAAAAGAAACACACATTCAAAGTAGCCAAGGTTCAGTATTTCCTATGTGTCCTAGTCATCTGTTACGTAACAGCTAACCCTAGAACTCGTACTTTTGTAGCTACTAAGTCAGAGCTCAGCTGGGCTGTGGTGCAGGTCCAGCACACACCCTCTCTATGGGGTCTCTCCAGACAGGTGGTCGGACTTCTTATGTGACTGCTCAGGGCTCCAAAGCCCAGGACAGGAGCAGCCAGTATTCTCACCTACTGGGCCCGGGACTGGCACAGCGTCCCGTCCACTGTGCCCTGCAGGCAGAGTCCGCCTGACTCAGGGAGGGCAATGGCAGCCACCTCTCATCGCAGCAAACACTGTTCTGGTCATGTCCTTGCTGCCCGGGACTGTGGCTCAGTTGACATTTCCCCGCTACCTGTTTTATAAGACCTGGTCCTCACCAGTTAAATGGCAAAGTTACAGATTTGCTAGCTGTTTTTCTTTGTAATATTAGATGTATAACAACTAGGATTTTTTTCAAAAATCGCCTCAAATTATGACATGGCCTCACACTTGAAGAAGCACTGGTCACAATGACATTTTTTTACTTGTTTTAATGTCCACCTTCACTGTCCATGGGTAGGAAGCTGTTCCTTCCTGTGTGGTCCTGTGGGTGTCTCCCTCCTGTGGGGTGAAGGCCATGCTCCTCTAGCCCAGGGCCTCCCTGCTCACGCGCCAAGGAATGTGGCCTTATTAATGTTGGTTGTGGTTTGGTTGCATTTCCCCATTAGGTATGGATGAGAAAGGTGACCTGAGCCATGAGGAAGCCCCCAAGGTCATCAAACCCACCAGTAAAGAGTTTAGGAAAACGTGGGGGTTTCGAAGGACCACCATTGCTAAACGGGAGGGCGCTGGGGACACGGAGTTAGACTCTGTGGATCAGCAGCCCCAGCAGCAGCAGAGCCTTTCCTTGCGACGCAGTGGGCGGCAGCCAAAGCGGACTGAGAGGGTGGAGGAGTTTCTCACAACAGTCCGGCGCAGAGGGAGGAAGACGGTGCCTATCTCCCCTGAGGACCCCAGTGAGTCAACCTCTTGCCCAGTCACAGATGTCGAAACCGCTTCTGAGGGGAGCGTCGAGAGCTCCTCTGACAGTAAGAGTGGGCCCAAGGTTGGCCCCACAGGCAGTAAGGGACGACCAGCCTCATCTGCAAAGACCAAAGGAGATGATGGTGAGGACGACACCTCCGATAGTGATAGCGATGGGTTGACCTTGAAAGAACTTCAGAATCGCCTACGAAGAAAGCGTGAACAGGAGCCAGCTAATAGGGCCCTGAGGGTAGTCCAGAGTCGCCTGAGAAAGAAGCGTCGGGAAGAGGGCCCAGCAGAAGCCGTGGACGTGGAGGTGGCCGATGCCATGGAGAGCTCCCCACCCGGCCAGCAAGAGCCGGCAGATGAACAGGCAGCTAGTAGTGACAGAGAGGGGAAGTCAGAAGGGCGGACGACCCCAGGAGTCAAAGAGGAGGACCCTGGAAGCTCAGTCAAGCACAAGCCCGAGTGTGAGGTGTACGACCCCAATGCTCTGTATTGTATATGTCGTCAGCCTCACAACAACAGGTAGGTCATGGGCAAGGAGGTTGCTGGCTGCCCCGGGTTTTAGGGAAATCCATGTGAGAAAAGCAGTGGGATTTAGGGTTATAGAGCCGGGCTGAATGAGCAACTTGTGCATTGAAAAAGATGAACAAGTCATTGTCAGAAAGGGACTCTGGAGCCATACATTACATGTACTGTGGTCGCCGTAGGCCACTTGGGGCTCTTCACTGCCTTGGTCACACTAGCCACGTGCAGCCAGTGGCCAGAGTGCAAGGCGGCAAAGACACAACTACCCACCACCCACTGTCATCCCAGAGATCTCTCTGGGCTGGCGCTGCTCTGGTGGTGGTAGGGAGCTGTGGTCTGGTTCTTTAGGTGGGAGAAAGGCATTGTTGCTCTTTTGTGGAGACAGTACTGAGCTGGGGTGGGGGGATATTAGGAACCCTTTAGTTAACTTAAAATGCTCTACTCAAAACAAGATTGAGTGAACTTGCTTGAATGATGAGAGGGTATATGGTGTTTTTTATCCTGTCTCTACTTTTCTGTACGTTTGCATTTTTTTTTAACAATGTTGAAACCAATTTTTCTAAAATTGAGTGTGTATCTCTTTGTTTTCCATTCCTGGTTATTTTCCAATTTCAGGTTTATGATTTGCTGTGACCGATGTGAAGAATGGTTTCATGGCGATTGTGTGGGCATTTCTGAGGCTCGTGGAAGGCTCCTGGAGAGGAACGGGGAAGATTACATCTGCCCCAACTGCACCATTCTGCAGGTGCAGGACGAGCCTAACTCAGAAACCACCGACCAGCAGGAAGCGAGGCTGAGACCTGCAGACGCTGACAGCACTGACTGTACAAGTATCGGGACCATAGAGCAGAAATCCAGTGAAGACCAAGGAATAAAGGGGAGAATTGAGAAGGCTGCAAATCCAAGTGGCAAGAAAAAACTCAAGATATTCCAGCCTGTAAGTATTGCCTCCTAGGTCAGTGATGATCTGACTCCTGCTGACAAACATGAAGACAGGAGTTTGGTTCTTTTGGTTCCCAGAAGCAGTGTCATGTCTGATGAGGGTGGGCTGGTAGGAAAGCAGTTGTGTTTTGTGCTTTGTGAGCCTCCCCATTCCTGCTCCTGTGGGACTCCATGTCCAGCTCATAGACTATTACTGTTGACTCAACACTTTTCTTAACTGAACTGATGGACTGGCTTGTTAAAAATGAATCTTTCCGGAAGTGTTCTTTATGGAGTCTCATGTAACAAATCACAGTCGTCTTGGAGTTACTGAAGTGAGTGTGCCCTTGTCTCAACTGGCACCATCTTGATAGAACTTGCGGCCCCCCCCCCCCCCCCAAAAAAAAAGCACTTGTGAGCATTTAATGAACTTCCTTCTGTGTGGCTTCAAGGTAGCAGGACACAGCCTCTGCTGACACCCTTCGTTTTCTCCTCAGCTCTCCTGAAGCACTTGGCCTCCACTGTGACAGTTTTCTGTGGGAGCCTTCCCTTCCCCAGACTGTAGTAGTCTGATCGCACCACGTCAGTGATAGGAGCAGCTCCTGGCTTGTTTTTTGGCAGCATTTGTGTGTCTGCTCACTGATCAAGGTGCAGTTTACTAAGGTTGACAGTTGGGCAGAAGCGTGGGTTCTCTTTATGTGCTGATGCCTTGCACCTATTAGGTGATACTTGCCGAAATTGATCCTGTGATAATGCAAGCCACCTGCATTACCTCGGCCTCCTGGGTGCTTCCTGTGCTCACTGATGTGGCTGTGGCTCTCTTGGCCCCAAAGTTTTCAGGTCTTCCTCAGTCTGGATGGCATGCTGGTGGCTGAGATGCAAGAGAGCAAGAACTAGTGATCTTGAACCTGCCTTACTGGAGATGCTGAGGGGTGGTGGTGGCAGCTTTCACTTGGCTACTAGGGATTTAAATGACCTCAGCCAGGGACAGTCTCCAGCCCAGTGTCTGTGATTCTTGTCCACAGCTCTTTACTCCGTCCTTCTTTCCAGCTGGTCTTCAGGGCTGTGATTTTTTTGTCTTGTTTTCCATGGATTGTCAGCTTCCACTGTGGAGAGCCGTCTTGGGCTCTCGTGATTGCTCTGCTCAGGACATGTTTTCACTCCCAGTCTTCCTGCGTCTCAGCCACCCTTCACCAGCCACCCCTGGTGTGGCCAGCTGGGCTTGTGGGAGGGCGCCACTGCTGGTTGTGCCCTGCCTGTCCTCCTGCAGGTGTCCGGTGGCCAGAAGGCTGTGAGATGACCATGCCGAAGGGTCTCTTGCCTTCACATCCTGCACTGTGTTAGTGGGGACTGGAGCCTTCAGTATAGCTATTGTGAGGTACTGCAGGTACTCAATGGAAATATGATACCGTTAACAACTTTAGTCATTAGGAAGCGTTAACAGAAATGTAAATTAGTGGGGAAAGCCATCCTAATTTTATGTCTTTATTGTCAGTGTGTTTGAAACTATGTACGTTTAATTTTTATCTTGAGTGAAACTTGGATTCAGTGGAAGAAAAACTATTATCTTAAGTACTTAATGTGATACATAGATTTTGCTCAAGAACATTGAGGGATGTGTTTGTATGTTTGGTCTTGACCGTCAGACGTACTCAGCTTGTGATTACGTCAGGTTTCTAGCACCACAACTACAGACTTAGCAGGAAAACACGTACTTCTTAGCTCAGTTTCCACGGGTCACAAATGGCTAAGCCAGGCCCTCTGCCCAGGGTTGTCCTAGGCTGTATCCCAGGGGCCAGTGGAGGCCAGGGTCTCAGACCTGGCGGGTGAAGATCCACATCCAGAAGCTTCCATGTCTGTAAAGGTGTCCTGTGTGGTTTTGTAGCATGCTTATATTAAAAAAGTATTTGTTGTTTATCTGGGATTCAAACCTCATTGGGTATCTTGGCTCTCTCCTGCACCCTCACCCTCAGAGCCAGCCACTGATGGCCCTCACAACAGGGCCGCTTTCTTCAGAATGAGCAGCAATGTCTCCTCTTCTTTAACAGGTCCAGTTTCTCTGTTAGGTGTTTTCACCTGATTGAATCAGACCCTTTCAATTAATACCTTAACTGCTGGAATTGGTAAGTCTGAAGTCATGTGTTCTGTTCTGCAGGTCACAGAGTCTCCTGCTGCCGCAAAGTGTATTGGGCCTGGGTGCTCTAGCGTGGCGCAGCCCGACTCTGTCTACTGCAGCAGTGACTGCATTCTGAAACATGCTGCTGCCACCATGAAGTTCCTGAGTGCAGGGAAGGAGCCAAAACAAAAACCCAAAGAAAAGACCAAGACCAAGACCAAGCCAGAAACACTCGTTCTTCCCAGATCTAGTGTTGAGGTAAGCTGACCAAGACCACCACCCCCATTGCAAGAGTCAAAGCGTAAGTATACTCATGTTCCAGACTCGCTGGTTTGTTTGTAGAGTGTAGGGGACAGCGGCATAGATGTAAGTCAGGTGCCGTCCCCTCTCCTGTTGTCAGAATTCCCAGGGAGTATATATTATATATCCTCACATTTCCTTTTCTCTGCCCTCTAGCTGAGGGAGTGTTTAATGCGGGCCCGTAAAGCAAACCCGGGCGGCTGGCTGCTGTCCCTCAGCCAGCCCTATCCCAGGACCTGTTGGTGACCGCTGAGCCCATGTGGGAAGCAGCGCCACAGGCAGCCAGCCGGGCGGGGGCGGGCTCTGAGGCAAGACTGTCACTGCGAGACCTGGCTCTCAGGGGGTCTGGCTTTGAGGCACACGTGACTTGTGAAGAGTCAGGGTGTTTCAAGAATCACTTGACTCCCACTTGCATGCCCTCCTGGAGTTAGCTTAGGTTGGCATGGCCGTGGCATGGCCCCATTGCACTTGTATTGAGCAAGCCTAATGGAGTGTTTTCTTGACATAGTTGAATGCTTATTTAGCGTTTAGATGGCCTAACTTTTATTTATTTACTTTTGTTAATTCCTTACCTGAGGGTATTTTTTCCATTGCTTTTAAAGAGAGTGGGAGGGAGGGAGGGAAAAACATCGATGTGAGAGAGACACGACTGGTTGCCTCCCCGCACGCGCCCCAACTGGAAAAGGGGAGCAAACCCAAAACCCAGGTACGTGTCCTTGACCGGGAATCAAACCCGAGACCCTTTAGTTCACAGGTGGATGCTCTAACCACTGAGAAACACCTGCTAAGACTCAATGGCCTGATTTTTATTTGTTTTTGTTTTTGTTTTTTATTTCAGAGAGGAAGGGAGAGGGAGAGGATAGAAACAGATGATGAGAGAGAATCATCAACAACTGCCTCCTGCATACCCCACACTGAGGACTGAGCCCACAACCCGGGCATATGCCCTGACCGGGAATCGAACCATGACCTCCTGGTTCATAGGTGAACACTCAGCCACTGAGCCATGCCAGCTGGGCTAGATGGCCTAATTTTTAAGGCTGGTAATTTTGAATCAACTGCTGTGTCCAGTAAGAGTGACAGTGCAGGATGCCTGATGGAGAGCATGGGAGTGTGGGTCCTGGCCTTGTTGCCCAGCGTCGCCCTCTCCCACAGTGTTGTGGGCAGGCACACTCTCATAGAGGCCCTTCCCACTTGGGTCTTACCTCTTTTCACCACCTGCTCAAGGGACTTGTTCTATGTTACCCTGGCTGCCTCACACCTCAGCTGGATGACAGTTATTCTGTGTTGGGCCTCGTGTCACTCAGAAGTTGAAGCCCTTCCCAGCCATTATGGTGGAATGTTGAGGGCTCAGCTGGTGGTGAGGCCTGCTGAGGCCTGGTGCTGAGCAGGCGTGGTGCCCAGGCTCAGGGTGGGGTGGGAGTGTGAGTGACCTTAAGCATGTTCTCACCTTCATTGAGAAGGGAAGAGAATGAAGGTTGACTTTTGATCTCCTTAATGATTGGGGTTTTACTGATTATCTAGGCAGGCATTAAAGTCTCTTCTGTGCCCAAGAGACCCGCTCCAGACAAGAAAGAGAATGCCATGAAGAAGGCAGTGGTGGCCCCTGCTCGGACTGAGGTCCTTGTGAAGGAAACGACTTGCGAGAGCAGCACGCCATCCTGGGCGAGCGACCACAATTACAATGCAGTAAAGCCAGAACAGACTGCTGCCCTGTGGCCGTCACTGTTGTATAAATGTATGTATCATCTAGGGGTGGCTTCTGGACCCTTCCCTGTCTTTCGGGATGTCTGTCCATTCAGGACTGTCCAGAACTAGGAGGTGTAACCAAGCTCAAAGCTGCACCTCCAGGGATGGAAGCAAATACCAGGGAGCCCCAGGGGCTCATGCTTAGCCTGTTTCCCACAAAGCCCTGCAAACCTCAGTGTTGAATGTGGCACCTGGCAATTGAGGTCTAATCTGTTTTCATTATCAGACGCTGGTAAGTATTTAGTATTGTTGCCAACAAAGTCCAATGAGCGGGTACTCTTGCCCGGCACTCCAAGTTCACCACCATCCACACTACAGGTGCATCATTATCACCGCTCTGTTAGCTGCACAGGTTTCCACACTGCCCTTGAGCACGTGTGGCCATCACTTCTTTTGTGTGTTGGGAGTTCTTTCTGCAAATTGATGATGCAATGATAGTCAACTAAAGTACAATTTCTGAGCTGAGAAGTTTTTCTTGTTCAGTACACATTACATATCCCCATAAACACACTCCTGGTCTCACACCGAGCGCCGTGTGTCTCAGGTAAGTGGGCGAGGTGTCTCCTAAAGCAGACTCCACCAGGGGCCTCCAGACTTCTCTGGACGCCGGACTATAGGTCGTGCCTCCCCACCCCCAAAAAATGAGGAGTTGAGGTATTGCCAGTCAGTCTGTGAGATCCCAGATTTGCTTATGCAGGAGGACCTTTGGTTTCTTGTTTTTCAGCCTAACTCTCCAAAATTAAATTGGTCTGCAGGGCACATCTTACTCTATTACTAAGATTATTTTTATTCAGTGTTTTGTGCTGTTTTTTATACTGTTTTATGCCTTTTTTTAAAGCACTGAAAGGTTAAAAAGCCCTGAATCCCAAGATTATTGAGCTCTTCTGCCTTCTCCTTTTAGTCACCTTTTAACAGTCACTGAGGGAGGATACCTGTAGGTAGGCGCTGGACTAGTATAATTAGAAAATGTGTAACTAAATGGCCTAATACCTAAGTAAATTGCAAAGTAATACTAGATTTTTTTTATTATTTTAGGAATACGTTTTTAAGTACAGTTAACAAACTATAGCACACCTGTGAAGTAGCACTTTATATTATAGAGGCTGTGAGCATACCTAAAAACGTACATCACTTATGTGTGAACGGATGGTAACCGTGACTTTGGAGTCCTGTGTACTGTGCTCTAAGTGGGTTACAGGTTACAGGATGCAGCAGAATCAGGAAACCCAGGCACATCTATCAAGGTCCTGGCGACTGATTTCCATCTGTTGACTAGAGCTGGAAAGCTGCTCTGAGGCACCCTGTGCGGAGTTATGAGGACAGGATGGCTCTCTCCCTGGACTCTAATCCCACTGTGACCTTGAGAGAAGAAAGGAATTGGGGGTGGGGAGATACACCAGGGGCCCATTTCTCTGCTCACAGACTGGGTTTTCTTTTCTTCTCCACCTCCTCTCTCCATATCAGCTCCTCCCTGAAGCTTCATGGGCTTCAGTTGACAGAAAGTTGGAACAAACTAATGACTAACCCTTCCTAGCACATTGACGCCAGTTAAAACTGATGGATATCCAGAATTGATTGAGTGCAGGGGGGATATTTTCGAGTTGCTTTTGATCATTTTTTTTGTTAACCCAGAAATGTCATCTTCCCAAAAAATGATTGGGAAGGGGTCATTGGAAAATACTGACTTCAGCCGGGGTGAGTAGCAGTTGTGTCTACCTCTGACCCAGATCATCCTTTCACAGTCGCTGTAGCACACACAGAACCCGGCGGCCCCATGAGGACCCCTACCTGCCGCCCTGGCCGGCTTCAGAACGGGCTTTTCTGGGTTGGGATGGTGAGATTCAGGGTGCACCTGATGCTGGGACACTGGCCTGGGCATGTGGAGCCTTCTTCAGCCCAGAGAGCCAGGGTGCTGCTCCTGGAGGTGCTCTGTGCTGCCTGGATGTGGATGCAGGCACAACTGTCGGGGTACATGGTCTGGGACCCTCCAGTAAACCACGTCGAAGTTTGCGCTTCCTCCTCACGAAAGTATCAGTAGGTCCTGCGTGCTCTCAGGGTAATGCTATTAACATACACTCATTCCTGATTGATTTCTTTTATTTAAATTGTTTTTGAGGTTTTCTGTACTTGTGGAAACAATTGTTTTTTAATTTCTCCCCCAAATCATGTTTGTGCTTTTACAGTTTTATTTTTTTCCTCTTTATTTCCACTATTGGTTTGCCTTCCTTATTGTTAAAGCATGGAGAGAGCTTAACCTTTTTTTTCCTTTCTTTTTTCTTATTTTTTTTTTTTTCTAAAATGCCCCAGGTTTATTAGAAAGAATATGGAAGTGGAATTCTGGTATTTGTATTCTAGTATTTTGGGCTCCTTAAATGTCTCAATAGGTGACTTAAAACATGGAATCTAAACAAGTTTTGACTGAAATACGAGATTTCTACAGTTTATCTATGAGAATTAAAATGGAAAACCCTAAGGGAACCAGGACACCCAAATCCGGATGGTTTATTAAACATGGTGCCCAGATACAGCATTTCCCCCCAGTCCAGTCCATGTGTGGCCATGCAGATCGTCCACGAGCTGTGAGAAGTGGATGGAGAACACGGACTCTCACGAGGGTGACTAATGGCATGGGCTCCAGGAGCATATTTCACAAATCATCAGAGGAAACAAGTTTCCTATAATAAAAAATGTAGGGGATTCTAGAACCCAAGCATATTTTGTAGATATTTAAGCGGGGACGGGGGGGGGGGGGGGTCTTTATCAGCTGCGTGAGCCATTTTTACCTGTCTCTTCCAGGATTGTCAGTAGCAATAAAATGTGGCTGGGACAAACCAGACTTCGTCCATATGAACCAATTCCCCTCCTACCTCTCCCCCACCCCCCAGAGGAAAAACCAAAGCTTGTACTGATGGATTTAGTTTGACCGCTGCTGTTTTTAGTGTTCTCCATACAGCCGCAATTTTCTTGGTTGTCAGTGACATTCTTTTGGTATTTTACAGTGTTGTACTTTTATAACATTAAAATACCCAACTGCGCAGGTACTTCTATCGGGGAAAGGTTTCATGTACATAAACATTTGAGATGAAACCCCTCAGCAGCACGCTGTGCTGGAGCCCCAGGGGAGGGGGGTGCTAAAACTTCCAGCTCAGGGTGGGTCCTGCTCCCTCCACCTGCTCTTTAGTGACCTATGACCTTTTGGAGCTTTGGGCCCATCTGATACTGCTTGCCACTGTGGTGGCATCATCAGTGTTAGAGCCCAAGTGCCCCTCTGAAGACGCTGCTGCAGGTCTTCCAGTGTGCTACACAAGTCGTTGGGTGTATTTATATAAAATCATAAAATACTGTTCTTGATGTTTGTGCGTGGCACAGAGCTGTGCCCACAGTTATGCTCTTAGCTTCTGAGAATTGAAGAAGTAAACTTAGAAGATGGAGAAGAAGTTTTGCCGCTTTGATTTGTTTAAGTGAAAGCACCTGTCATTGCGCGGGTGGACCCGGAGCAGCTCGGCAGGAAGAGCCAAGGTAACTGCTGCCTAGCCGCTGCGTCTGCACGGCCACCCGCCGGCCCTGGGCGTCCACTCGTGACCCTTTGTGACCTGGAGCTCACAGGGAGGATCTAAGACCCTGCCCCCATCATGTTCGTGAAGTAGTAAACAATTTGGGCACAGATGATATTGGTTAAACTGTAGCCATATTAACGTGAGGAGGCTGCCTGGTGACAGTGCTGAGATGGCAGGAAAGCGGCAGCTGCGCTCCGCAGGCCACCACCCCGCCAGGCTGTCTGCCTGTCCTCTTGATTACACGCCTGGCTCCCCACGAGGCCTTGATCACATTATTCTAGTGTTCGTGGTGAAGAATAATTGGGTCAGTTGTTTCATATGCTGTCAGTCCAACATGAATTTGCAAAACCCTGTATGTGAGACTTAAAATGAAGAAGGGCATTAACCTCCAGATACATACTTGGTTTTTGCAAGTTTCTTTGAAGAGTTCTAGGCACCTCTCCATTTAAGTGTAAATCACCCAAATATGACATCAGATAAGTCAACTGGGAAAGATTTGTGGCCCAAACCATAGCCGTTCAGACCTCTTTAGAGACATCCCAATGATAGAGCATCTCCCGTCTGAGCAGCAGCTGGGAGGTGGCTTACACTCAAGTGTTCTCTAGGAATTTGTGTTTTCTAACAAAAGCAAATCAGAACTTACTGAAAAACTCAAAATATTTAAGCAAATGCATAAAAGCAAAATGATTTCTTGCTATTACTTGATATTTGGGAAGAATTGTAACAGGAAACCCAGGTTGCAGTGAGAAAGTTAATGTACCTGGGTCCCGCTGAGCTGAAAATAGAACTGAAGTCACCACGAACAGTTCACGTCCACGCTTTCTCCACTGTGTCATCAGAGCCTCTCTGGCTCTGTTACAGAGACGGCTCTCTCAGTGGTAGCTGCCTCAGTCTGACTGCAAGCGGATATGGGACCCAGTGGGTGGTGGTGGTGGTGTGGAGCAGGGTGCTGAGTCAGTGGGCAGCTCCAGGGAGGGGACCCCTGCCAGGGCCTCTGTCTGCTTCCTGCATCTGCCATAAGGTTGGCTCACTGTCACACCACATGCTCACTTCATTTCTTTGGCTCTTAACAGCCAGTCACTAAGAAGCAGGCCCACCCGGGCAGCATTGTGACACTCTTGGGATTTTGGGGTTCGGGTGGTTATATTGGCATATTGAGAAGGATGCGGTGTATATATAGCATTATGCAATTGCTCTGAGGGCTTTTCACCAGGCCCTGTGCCTGTGCTGGTTGGGTGCACCCCCATATTTACTTGCAGTCCTGCTATAACTTCATTTGGGTGTCTGCAGTCTCCATGTGGCAGACAGCAACAGTGCTGGTGAGACCCGTGTCCTCCAGTCTTCACTGAGGCCCGCCAGTGCCACCCAGAGGCCAGCAATGCCCCCACAGCCTACCTTTGCAGTGTGACAAGGCCCCTCACTCCATGCTTACTGGGAAATGAGCCAATTAGAGAGTTGCTGATTACCGGTCCCTGAGAACACCAGCCTTAGTTCTACACTAGGCCTCTCCCCAACCTTCCGTTCCCATTACCAACGTGGCCAGCAGGTAGAAACTGTTCTGGCCCACAGGGCAGCCCTGCCTCCTACAGCTGCTAAGGAGTCTGGCTCCCCAAGTCAGCCGGACCTGGAGCTCGGGAAGAAGCAGGCCCCAGAGTGGGAGCTAAAGGCGCCTTAACTGCCAGGACAGCCCAGACTGGCACACTCCCAGGGCCCCCTCTGCCCACACTGCGATCACTGCTGATACTGCCAGCCGTGCCACTGCAGATCAGCAGGGAGTTCAGCTCGGGGGGGCGGGCGGGGGGGGGTGTCTGCCGTCCCCTGAAGCCACCCCAGCATGGGGTGTGCTGCTTTTCTAGAATGGATTCTTCCTCGTTGGTTATCAAATTATTCCCTGCCCTTCCATAAAGGTATACACAACATAGAAGTGAATTTAGGTGAAGGTTTTGCAAATTCGATTTTAGCTCTACTCAAAAAGAGTTTCTGTCACTGTGAGAATGTTCCGGCACTGCACTGGAGTCACTGTCATTCCAGAATGTCCCAAATCCAGCTTTCAGAGGGGCCACATGTGCTAACATGTGTAGCAGTTGCTACATGGAAGTTTTTACATGTTTCTAATATGTCCCTTCAAAGTAGAAGAGGTTGGTGGCCAACTTGTTGGAGTCCACTGGTTTCAGACATTTTACCAGTAATTAGTTGTACCTGTTTATGCCCTTAGGAGGTCAGATAAAGGATAGTGAAGCTTGACTTTCAAGAGGCTAAAGCAACTGATTTTATGAACTCGCATGATGGTTAAGGAAAGTCATCTCTACTTTTTAAGTAGATTGCGTGTGTTCACTGTTACCGCTCTTGGTGACAGGTCATTTTAATTGTGTGTGGGAGATGTTTTAAAAGTAACCTCTCAGTGGGGTTTCCCTGAATGAGAAAAAGGCCAGTTAGACCAGAAGTATTGATCTTAGGTTCTGATCTGGAGACAGACCCAGAGCTTTTGAAGTTAATACAAATGTGTCACGTGAAATAATGTCCAACAACAAGGTTTGTCCCAGGCCCCAGCATGCAGGTGTCCTGTGTCACAGTCAGGCATCCTCTTCAGGTGTTGGGATGTACCTGGGCCAGGCTTTTAGAGTTCGTGAAACGTGTGCTTCTAGAATACTCCGCCAGATGTGTGTTTATCAAAGGCAGTGACTGAACTGGTTTCAGGTCCCAGTTTGCATCGTCGGCAGTTCGCTCCTCCCTGACTGCCGATAGATGACTTCCCTGCCTGGTGCTCAGTGACCTCCCTCTGAGGCAGTGCCTTAGACACTCAAGCAGCACCGGCTCCTCAGTGCCCAGCCTCTGCCCCTGCCAGGTCCCCATTACTGAACCTGAGCTTGAGTGATCCTGCGGGGAAGGCGCTGCAGACCTCAGCCACATCCACACGTAAAAATGAATTCCCAAGGGCCGCCGCCTCAGGTGTGTGGACTCGGTCTGATGAAGTGATGTGTAGAAAGGCTGCTTTATCTTTGTCCCTGTCCCGTGTCTCACTTTGTCAGACTTGGGAGTGTGCTTTATTTAGAAACCCAGTTCCCAAAGAACTGCAGCCTTAGAGGTGAGCCTTGGTGACGGTAGGCCTGGTAATGACAAGCAGGGCAGGCGGAGAAGCGGCTGGCGGAGGCCTGGAGCCCCAGCAAGCTTGGGGGTCTGGTGCACAGACCACCTTAGGCTGGGGTAGGCAGGGGATGTGAGGACTTTGAGAGGAAAATACGGGATTTAAAGTCAATTGATGATAGGAACAAGGGACTTCTAACACTGTCCTAGCTCTTGGGTCCTGGTGGTGCTGTTGCACAAACTAAAATTGGGTGATTGCACTCACATGACCAGTGGGAGGAATGTGAGGTCCCTGCGTGCCTTTAGGAAAGCCCAGTGCTGAACTGGCCTCACCTGCCGCGGCAGGCGGGCAGTGCTCAGGGTGGTGGCTCTGGCCCTCTGCCAAGGCAGCCACAGCTGGTGGTGGTGTCTGCCTAGGCCCTGGAGCATCAACACCTGGGAGGGTGGCATCTGGAGAAAGGGTCTCACCAGCTTCCAGACTTCCTCCCTGATTTACTGGAAGTTGGGAGGAGCTGTGGTGGCTGGCTGGTGGCTGATTTTTAAGCCCTGGGTAAAATTGACAGTTCACTGGAGCATCATCTATTGAAGCCCTGTCCTCATTTGCACGTATGGGAGTCTTAGAGGCGCACTGCTGCACAAGTAGTTTGAGAAAAACCCCACCTATAGGAGGCGCCTTTACATCGGCCCCTTGGGGCCTGGTCGGTGTCCTGGCTCGCTTACTGGGCCCACCCGTTCCCGCCATTCTGTGTGTATGTGTGTGGAGCAAGGGCCGTCTGTAAACCTGCCAGCCTGGCTTTGGTCGGCTGCACACCCTGGGACTGAGGGCGCGGCATCTGTCTGAGAATTGTCTTCCTCGTGTCCCTCAGACCTTAGGTATGCCGGCCTGGCAGGGTTAATGTAATCCAGACTTCAGCATGCTCTCTCTCTCTCAAATAAAAAGTACTGGTGTCAAAATTTTTGTTCCAAGTTGAAGGGTTTTGATAATGTTTTGAGCTTTTGACTACAATTCTTGTTTGGATTAAAAGCGCTGATTTACGGTCTTAACCAGTAATCAAATACAACTGGTAGTTTTAAATGAGAATGTTTATATCAGCATAATCTATTCTTGTCACCTTAGTATTAGAGTGATAAGTCTTCCCATGTTACAGATTTCTGCCAGCTTTCCTGTGTTTTATAAGTGGCATCGTATTGACTTTTGTCCAAAAGAATGATGAACACTTGTGGGTGACCTCCCCCCAAAGGACTCTTACTCCTTCCACAGCCTCCAGGGCTCGGAGGCAGTCTGTGCCAATCCTGAAGAGATTTTTTTAAAGTCATGTTTACAAAGAAATTGTACTCGAGTTCTTAGTGAAAGTGCTCTTCTGAATTTACTGCTTTAAAATATATTTTTATTGATTTCACAGTAAATCATTGTTCTTTAAATACAGTTTTATTGATTTCAGAGAGGGAGAAAGAGAGGAACATCAATGATGAGAGAGTATCATTGATCGGCTGCCTCCTGCACGTCCCCCACTGAGGATCAAGCCCACAACCCAGGCATGTGCCCTTGACTGGAATCGAACCCAGAATCCTTCAGTCCTCAGGCGGACGCTCTATCCACTGAGCCAAACTGGCTAGGGCAGTAAAGCATTTCTTTCTGAAATAAAGTATGGTCACAATCATAAATATTGTCAGACGCCTTAATTACACTCCTTTTCTGAATTAGATAATTACTTTTAAAACCATTTTCCCTAAATCAGTGTCTCATACAATAAAGTCTGGTGACTTCCCCCCCCCGCCGCCCCCCCTCCCTCCGCCCCCCCCCTCCCCCCGCCGCCCCCCCCTCCGCCCCCGCCTGCCCCTTAGTTTTCACACTGAGTTTGATTCTAAGGGGAACCGTTGGGGAGGGAGGCATGTTTTCGTTGTATTGGTTTCATGTGTGTACGGCTTAGTGGTTAGAGCTTTGCCCTGGCTGGTTTGGCTCAGTGAATAGAGTGTCGGCCTGCGGACTGAAGGATCCTGGGTTTGATTCCTGACAAGGACATGTACCTCGATGGCAGGCTCCTCCTGGCCCGGGCCCTGGTCGGGGGTGATGCAGGAGGCAACCAATGAATGTGTTTCTCTCACATCGATATTGCTCTCTGCCTTTCTCTCTCCCACTCTCTAAAAAAATCAATGGAAAAATATCCTCAGGTGAGGATTTAAAAAAATCATATACTTCACATAGGGTTCCCCTCAATATTGCCAATACCTCAACTGGGGCCTGGTAAGCTTTGCTAGTGTGAGGCTGCGCATGCTTTTCTGTCACCTGACAGTGCACTGCATGCCCTCCTGCCTCACTAACGTCGTGTGTTCTTTGCAGCCATGAAGGAAGACCGGCAAGTGGAGAACACGGCAGCTGCGATGCCGAAGAAAGTGGCTGCTCAGGGACCTGCTGTGGGCAGCAGGCAGCCTGCAGCCCGGAGTCTCCTTCCAAAGAAGTCCCCTCCTTTCACAAATGTGACCAAGCCAGTCATCAGGAAGTTGCCTTCAGGCTTCAAGGGCACTATACCCAAGAGGCCGTGGGCCTCGGCTGCCCCCTCGGGCAGTGTTCCTGCCACCAAGCAGGCAGGGCTGGTGCCTGGTGCCACCACATCTACTTCCAAAAAGCTGCCAGGCTCCTCTGCCCCTGGGGGAGCCGCCAGGAAGCCCATGGTGACATCTGTCCCCTTGGCCTCTCCAGCCCCAGGACGCCTGGGGGCCTCAAGCACCACCCCATCACAGCCAAATTCTCAGATTCGGCAAAATATAAGGCGCTCCTTGAAAGAGATTCTGTGGAAAAGGTGGGCTGTTAGGCTTGATTATCTGTTAAAGTGAAAGCTTTCTGCTGTTGGGAGAATGAAGTGCAAGCTCAGGGTTTACACAGGTGTGTTTCTTTTAGAGCCAGTGACAGTGATGACCTCATGATGACAGAGAGCGAGGTCGGGAAGGTTGCATTCCACATCGAGAAAGAGATGTTCAACCTCTTCCACGTCACTGACAATCGCTACAAGAGCAAGTACCGCAGCATCATGTTCAACCTCAAGGACCCCAAGAACCAGGTGTGTGCCTCAGGGCGGCTTCCTGCTGCGGAGCAGAGGGCACTGCTCTGGGCTCTGAGTGTCACGTCATTAAACCGTACATAGCGTGAGACAGTCACACCCTTTCTGCGGAAGCCAGCAGGCATTTTTGTTCCCTTTGACACTGGCCATCGGTGTAGGGAATAAGGGTGCGTCCGTCCTTCCTTCCCTTAGCTGTGGCCTGGGCTTCGCTGGCTCCCTAAAGTCCATCTGTAGTTCACCAGATGCGTCTCTCTTAAATATGGCCGTAAAATTGCTTTCTCATCATTTCATTGGTTCCAGAATAAAGTTCAAATTCCTTATGGTAGCATGTGGGTATCTCCATATTTGGGCTTTATTGTCATTCCACCTCAGCGGAGCGAGCCTGTCCTCGGGGGTTCCTTAGATGAACTCTGCTGTGCTCACTGTTCGGACAGGTGCTGTGCACACCTGGGTGGGGCACTTGGTTCTCACAGCAGCCGTGGGAGGGCAGTGCTGTCCCCACGGGTAGAGTGGCCTGGACTCTGGCCCGGTGTGGCTCCTGCTTCTTGCACTGGGTTCATGGTTGCCCATTTCTCTGCCTCTTAAACTCTCACCTGTGCTCAGAAGCAGGGTCAGAGGGAAGCTCTGACTTCCCATCTTGCCTCTTACGCCCTGGCAGAAGAGGTCTCTCCTCACCTTTAGCCCTAACACTACCTTTTGGAGTTGACCTACTTTCCGAGGTCTCTTTCTAGCAGTTGGTGCAGCGTGGGCCTCGGGTCAGCTGTACAGGCCCAGTGCCAATGTTTTCTGGGCATGTTAGCTCCCATGAGCTCTTAGGGAGTTGCCACACCTTGAGGCCCCTGCTGTGCTGGGCCTGGTGCTTTGGCCTGTGTCACCAGCCTCTGGGCAGGGACTCCACCTACCGCTCTGTTTCCTCCATGCCCTTCCTTGGGTCTTGGAGACATTCACTCAACTATCCTGAACCAGTGAATGAAAAATGTTTGTTCACAGGGTCTCTTCCACCGTGTTCTGCGTGAAGAAATCTCTTTGGCCAAACTTGTGAGAATGAAGCCAGAAGAACTTGTGTCTAAAGAGCTTTCCACATGGAAAGAGAGGCCGACAAAACCTGTGAGTGCTGGGGAGCGGCTGCCAGAAGCCCGAGCAGCTGGCCTTGCCCGGAAGTAAAGGCTGCTCTGGGAGCAGGAGGGCGCCCACTAAGGCTGTCTTCTCTCTTAGGTGATGGAGTCCAGGGCAAGATTGCACCAGGAAAGTAAAAAGACAGCCGTCAGGCAGGAGGCCATTCCCGACATGGAAGACTCGCCCCCAGTCTCAGACTCGGATGTAAGCCTGTGGGTTAGGGTTACACAGTTGTCGTGTCTCAGCGGTTTGTGCTCGGTCTCAGCCCTTGCTGGACTGGGAAGCAGTGACCCACGCCGTGTCCCTTCTTTTCCTCTTAGGAGCAGGAGTCAGTACGTGCTGTTCCCGAGAAAAGCGCTGCACCCGCCCTGGACCTCTTCAGCAGCATGTTAAAGGACACGACGGGCCAGCACCGCGCCCACCTCTTTGACCTGAACTGCAAGATCTGTACAGGTGAGCAGGTGAGGGGAGGCCTTTGTTTAACACTGCTGACCCGTGTATGGCAATTGTATTCACCCCAAGTTTAAAACATGACACAGCCGGGATGGTCTTTGGGAGCGTGTGAAGTCAGCCCCTGCTTTTAGAGCATTGCCCCTTTATCCTTGAAAAATGGTCATTTTCTTGGGGGCAGGCTGTACCCTCAAACCAAGCCTCTCTTGTGCTACAGGTCAGGTTCCATCATCAGAAGATGAACCGGCTCCAAAAAGACAAAAATTGTCAGCTCCTGCTAAGAAAGAAGAGTCCAAATCCAAGCACGACAGCTCTGCCTGTGAGCCAGCTCTTAGCTCAGCGGGTGAGGCAGTGCCAGAAAGTCTCCCTGAAAACACCTCTGAGCCAGACCCCGAGAGTGCGTCCCAGACTCTCTTGGAAAGGAGGTACTTATCCGAGGCTCCAGGAGACGGCCCGCCTGAGCCCTGTACCCCGGAAGGGCCTTCTTGCCCAGCCTCCTGTGGGGGCACAGTGCTCACCACTGTCACCATGTCTGGCCGAGACCCCAGGACCGCACAAAGCGCAGCGAGCACCGTCATGCCTCCTGCCGCAGCCCTCCCAGGCAGCACCCACCTGGCAGAGCCGCCACAGGAAGTCCTAAAGCCTGCTACGACCGCGGTGCTGGTGCCCAAGTCCATACTAGCCAAGCCGTCCTCCTCCCCCGAGCCCAGATACCTGCTGTCGGTCCCGCCGTCCCCAAGCATCAGGTGCGGTCTCCACGTGGGTTCGCTTCTCGTAGAGTAACGGGAGGGGCAGAAAGAGCGACTCATCCTCAGCTCTGCAGTCGCCCAGCGGCACCGCTGCTCTGGAGGGTTGTGTAAGGCACTCGGTGTCCCACATTTAAGGTGCCGGACGCCATTTAGAGGTTTAAATCTTGAAAAGTTGAGTACATGGCCATCGGGTTTGGTGGCCTATTCAGTATTTTTCCTTGACAAGAATATCTGTTTATCATAATGACTAAAGTAGTTAATTTGAAAAAGTGAGCTACCAAACCTGCCCGAACTTTCACTTTTGTAATATGTAAAGTCTTCGCACTCTGGACGTTCTTTGTGCAAAGAGCTTTACTCCTTTTCTCTGGTTTTGTTTTGCAGCACTGCGGCGTCTCGGTCCCCTCCAGAAGGAGATACGACCCTCTTTCTGTCTCGACTCAGCACCATATGGAAAGGATTTATTAACATGCAGAGTGTAGCAAAGTTTGTCACTAAGGCTTACCCCGTCTCTGGATGTTTTGATTATCTCAGTGAGGTTAGAGCCAAGAGAAAGTGAGAGAGAGAGAGAGAGAGAGAGTGTGTGTGTGTGTGTGTGTGTGTGTGTGTGTGTGTGGACACCTCTCATAGGCGTTCTGATCCTGTGGGATTGTCTGCCATCGGTGATTGAGCACCTCTGAAGTTACAGCGGGGACTGATGGACAAGTCCACAGGTTGAGCAGCTTGGACAGAAATTTCAATGAGTAATTGGGCCTCCCGGCTTCTGTGAAGAAGCCCAGTGGTCTTCCTCCTCTCTCTGTTCTGCTTGGGCATTTACCCAGAGTGTGCGACCTGCCTTGGTGTGCAGTGACACACACAGTGAACAGAGCCCTGGACAGGCGGCGTTTCTGGAGACACTTGAGTCAATCCTGCACTCTGTCTTCACAGAGCTAACGCGCGTGTTCGGTACAAGGCTGTCATCATCCCCACCATGGGTTTGGTAACTCACAATCCTGTACCACTTGGTACAGTTATTACCCTTTCTTTGGAATCTTGACTCACTAGCTTGGGGCCCTGAAATGACTGTATCAGCCTCTGAATGCTGGTTTACCTGTCACTTATGCAAAGTGCATTTTGTTTAGGACCTGCCCGACACTATTCACATTGGTGGACGGATCGCACCCAGGACTGTGTGGGACTATGTCGGCAAACTCAAATCCTCTGTGTCTAAGGTACTGCTCATTGTCTGCACCACCGAAGAAGGTGCTCGTTCTAACACAGCTCTGCCCTCACTTCTCATCCTGATGGGTTACTATGTGAAATGTCAGCTTCCTAAGTATTTCCAGTTGGATGTTCAAAGTTAAGTTTGGAGCTGGATGAGGCGGGCGGGTGGGAGTGCTGTAGTGCTGAGGTTTGGTGCTGACTGATCATGGGCACATGCAGGTCATTGTTAGGGTTAGGGAGCAGCCACTCTGTTCCCGGTGGTCCTCTGTGCACCCGAGGTTAGCCACAGCCACGTGTGCATGGACAGTGCTCGTGGAGCCAGGCTATCATTTTTCTCAGTTCACAGGGTTTCAGGCCCTCCAGTCTAGCTTAGCCCTCCTGTTAGATAGGCACAGGGAGTTCTGTAGCTCACCACTTTGCCCTGCTCATTGATTGTCCTGGTATGAGAACTCCACAGGTGGGTGCTATTCCGAGGACCCGCGGCTGTGAGTTCAGAAGCCTGGCCCTTGAGCCTGTGCTCTCTCTGCCGCTCCATTGCTAACAGGACTGAAATTGAAGTCAGAACCGCATCTCTCTTGTTCAGATCGATGCTGTTTCCGGCACTGCAGGCCAATCCTCCCTGTCCTGTTTGTGTTGCAGGAGCTGTGTCTGATCCGCTTCCATCCCGCCACGGAGGAGGAGGAGGTGGCCTATATATCTCTCTACTCCTATTTTAGCAGCCGCGGCCGCTTTGGCGTTGTTGCTAACAATAGTAGGCACATCAAGGACCTCTACCTGATCCCACTGAGCTCTGAGGACCCTGTTCCATCCAAGCTCTTGCCCTTTGAGGGACCAGGTAAGCACCTCTGGTCACACATATCCCCTTCCCCTGACACCGAGTCCTACTGACCTGCCACCAGTGGTCGTAACTCCCCCCCCCCCCCCAACCCCCCACTGTCTGTCTGGCAGCAGGAACTAGCAGTCACATGAAGCTACATTGAGCTGGACAGTGCAGCTCTAGGCTTGGGTGGTGGCACCAGAATACCCTTATTATTGGCATAAATTGTCTTAGAAAAGTTTTATGAAGGGAAAAGCCCTCAGCGTTCCACCAGCCTTTCACTTTCATGGCCTTGGTCATTGGACGGGTCAGGTGCCCAGGAGTCTGGACAGGATAGGAGGGGAGGAGCGGTGGAGAGGCAACACTTCACAGCGCTGGTCACTGCCGCCTCCCCCAGGGGGTTTCTGTGGACACCCCGCTCAGAAGGTGAGCAGGTGCCACTCGGAGGCGCTCTCTGCCTCTGTCAGAGAGTCATTTCCAAGAGATACAAGAACAGGTAGTGAAGGAGAAAAATTTGAGAAATACTTTTAAATCTGTTCAAGTTTTAATTTTTAATAAGTTATTTCATCTTTTGCAAAATACTTAGTGTTTACTCCTTCCTTATAAAGTGCTGCTTTTAAATGATTTCTTACAAATTAACCTTTAAAAATGTCAGACTTGTCAAAGGGTTGAGGGTGATTCCAAAGGGACATAGTCTGTGGGGTTTCAGCTCTTTGTAACCTGAGAAGAAGCTGGTGCAAGATATCTAAATTGATGTGTCTCCTTGGCTGTGAAGTCCCCCAGGATTAACAGTGCCAAGAAGATGACAAGACACATGGTGATGCTCTTTTGAAGGGCTTTGTCCTAGAGGCAGTGACTGAACCCTCTGACCATCACTGGGGCTGCCTAGACCATGGCACCTTCATGCCTTGACCTCGTCACCAGGCCTTGGCAAGTGCTCCCACCACAGCCACGTACTGCACTCACACCACACCTACACTAGCTGGGCCCTGGCTGTCGCCCCACTCCCACAGGCACGCCCAGTCCTGGCTGGGGCACACGCTTAACACAGGTGGCTCAGTTTGCCCTGATTTCAGAATTGTGTCCACAAAGGGGTTGGTGTCAGTAACCCCAGGTTCAGTACTTACTGCACAATCATCAAGCTCTCTTCATGCGGAATACATTTTAAAAGCCAGGCACTCAGGGTGTCCTCTCGTACTCCTTGGGGATAAAGAAATGCCACCTGGCAGTGGGTGGCAGAAAGAACCTTGGTGGAGGTTCTTGGTGAGCAGCTCTGAAGCGGTTGGCGAGCTCCCTGATGACCATGAAGGGCAGCATCCTGTGTCCCTGAAGGTGAGAGAAAGAAGCTGACTTCTCAGACACCTGTGAGGAGCCTCCGGTCAGTCACGAGTGCCTCGCTATGCGGGTCCAGTGGGCATGTGGCTGGGCAGCATGACAGCCCGAGTGCAGAGCCCTTTTTGTTTACAGAGGTGGGTTAGCAGGTCCTGGGCCTACTCCCCTCATCAGCCTCATGCGCTGCTTTGAGCTCCCATTGCCCATCTGCAGACTCACTTGGCCGAGGAGCCTGAGTAACACCTGGTTTGGGGCGCTGACCACCAGACAAACTGGAGACGGGCCGAGTGGACCTCACACTCCTGGGGCTTGGACACTCCCTGGGGGGACATCCAAAGGACCCACAGCTTTTCGTCCATAATAAAGAACAAGTAGTGACAGGTTTTAGAAACTAATCATGTTTTGCCCCTAAGCTCTTATAGATTTAATTTAAGGGCTTCTAAACGCAAGCCTGCTTAATTTAGTCTGTTATTTTTTATTTTGATATTATTTTTTATATATGCATTCATATCCATGTATATCTTTCATACACTTCACATCACCTAAAACCCACTTCCAAGCAGGGCCTACCTGCCTGCTTCATGTGTTTCTAGTGTGACACGGCTCACTCCAGCTGCAGTGTCCTGTGCCATGGTGGTATCCTGTGTGTGTGTCCTGTGTGCGCGCGTCTGTGTGTCTGGTGTGTATGTGCACCTGCAGTGGGAGCGTGGGTGGAGATGCTTCTCCGATCGTGATGGTCCCTGTCCTCACCAAGCTCACCTCTGCAGAGCACCCTTCGAAGGCACAGGTCCAGTCTCAGAGTGGCGGCGATGTCCCTCAGCAGAGCAGCCAGCAGGTGTGATCACGTGCCACCCGGCAAGCACTGGCATCATGGCTTGACCGGAGCACCCTTGACCCCACTGCAGCCCTGTGCTGTCACAGTTGTCATTCACCTGAGGTCGCACCCAGTTAGGTGTCGAGCCAGGGTGGCTGTCCTGAGGCTTGCACTCTATCCCTCTCAGTTCTCTTTAGGGCAAGAAGCACAGGTCTGGTAGGGTCTGCCTGCTGTGGGGGTGGAGAAATTGCAGAGAGGGACCAACTCTCACACCACATACAGAAGGTGCAGGGTCCTCCCTTCCCTGACCTCAGGAGCCCGGTAGAGTGACGAGCTCTTGCTGTCCACACCTAAGAAGCCAGTAAAGCCCTAACCGGTTTGGCTTAGTGGGTAGAGCGTCAGCCTGCAGACTCGGGGGTCCCAGGTTCGATTCCAGTCAAGGGCATGTACCTTGGTTGCGGGCACATCCCCAGTAGGGGGTGTGCAAGAGGTGGCTGATTGATGTTTCTCTCTCATCAATGTTTCTAACTCTATCCCTCTCCCTTTCTGTAAAACAATAACATATTTTTTAAAAAAAGAAGAAGAAGAAGCCAGTAAAGATGCTGGCGGCCCTGACACCGAGTTCAGATCCAGTAAGTCTGCACTGGCCACCCTCACATAGTCAGGGCCTCCTGTCTCGGCCATGCTCTACACAGCAGACCTGGGAGCTGTGCCCATAGCCCCTTGGCCGCCCGCCAGCCGTACGAGCAGCCTGCGCAGGGTCAGGATGCGCTCACCCTCGCGTACTTCAGACTTGTCCTCAGAAATGCCAGGCAGTCTCGTGTGACAGCGGCGTTTTCATAACGTGGCAGTGTTACTTCAGAGGACAGCTGTAAATCTCGGTCCCTTTGGCCCAGCTGGAAGTCACCCACTTTGGGTGCTAGCTCAGCCCTACCGCTGACACTGACAGCTTCACCACTGGGGACAAGGGTCAGGTGGTCTGCACGCCCCGGGGCTTATTTGTGAAGGAAGACAGATCAGATTGGATGCTTGTCTTGTACGGTTCCTGTGCAGCCCAGCAGGACTGGACCTAGGCTGGGACTCAACCCCCACAAGTAACAGGCAAGGGCTCAGGTTCCGCTTTGCAATGGCTGTTGCGGAACCTGGTGTCTGAGGTGTAGGTGTGCGCTGACAGGGCAGGGACTGCCTCCGAATGCTCCGCCGAGAGGACCCTTAGAGATTCACAGCCATAGTGTTCCTGTGCTCCATTCTCACTGCTTTCTAAACTAGCTGGACATTCTGTGACTTAAATGTCAGGTAAGAATTCCTTTGTGTGTGTATCTAGTGCACTGTGATCCGAGACAAATGTAGTATTGAATGTATTAGTTTCTCCTTCAAAATCAATAAAATACATTTCCTGGAAACTGGTTGTTGTTTGTTTGAATCTGAACCATGTAGTAGCTCTCTGTACCTGTCGTAGGTGCACTGATGGAGGGCAGAGTCCCCACTTTGCTTTTTATAAGCCGACATGACTTACCTGGTCCTTCAGCCTCAGGTGTGCGGGCTGAGCTGCTTGGGCCACCTGGATAGCGATGGACAACACTCAGGCATGCTGAGCCCAGCGGCTTTGTACAGGTCGTGTGAGTTTTGCGTGTGTGTGTGCGTGTGCGTGTGTGTGTGTGTGTGTGCGCTTGCGTGTGGACTGGGGCAGGTACCCCGCCCCCCCCCCCCCCCCCGTACGTACCTAGTCTTTTCTGTCCGGTCACATTAAGGATGGTCACCGCGTGACTCCCACACTTTTCTGTCCAGCAGGCGGGGAAATAGTGTTGGGACAAACTCAGACCATAACAGGGTTTTCCTTTTCAGTGGAGTGGGGTGTGCCCAACAGGTTTAAGGTTAAAAAGCAACATTTTGATAGTTTGGGGGTTAAGGAACCAGTTATTAAAATTAAGCTTCGTCCATGGTGTGCCGGGCTGGAGGTATGTGGGGCCCCAGGGCTGCTTCCTTCCTTGCCACTTCACCTCTTGCCTCCTGTGGCTGACACACCTGGACATGGGTCCTGGTTTGGTCTGGACTCGGGAAGTCAGGTGGCACCTGCCTCTCTAGATGTCACAGTCCCTGGGCTTTCCAGTTTCCTCTGTGCTGTTGGGTGATCTGATGTTAACACCGAGCCGAGGCTGCCCCTCCCATGACCACTTCGGAACAGATCTGAGCAGCTAAATGGGCTTATTTTTATCCACACAGTACAGTCTGAGGTCACTGTTGCTCTGGAAATGCAGGATAGCCCAGTTAGCAGCCCCTCCCCCTCACCAGCCAGGGTTTGTTTTCATCTGACTTAGGAATTTAAGCCTCAACAACCCTCAGAAGGGAGGTGGGTAAGAGCATCTCCTGCTTCTAACAATGGAGACGGATCCCCTGTGCCCTGGGCTTGAGCCTCCGTCTCCTCACTGCAGCCAGCATGGTCCCTGCTCTGCACCTTCTCAGCACTCTTCTCTCCAGGGTGATGCTCCATCAGTGGGGTGAGCGGGAGGGGCCCAGGCCCAGAGGGGTATTCGGGTGGGTGGGGAGAGCTAGCCTGCGCCACCTCCCAGCAGTGGGTGACCCCCCGTTACAGCACCCGTCTCAGTGAAGGCTGCCCCTAAGGCCCAGTGCAGATCAGTGAACTTCATTTTTTGTTCCTGTGCACATTATTTCCAAAGAACTAGTTACCTTTCAAACACCCTTGCAGCTGTAACATGAACGTACGAACCAGATAAGATTTGATGGCTTCAAAACAAGATTACACATTTTGAGAGCCCAGTTTAAACTTCCCATCTTGTGGAGGAATTCAAAACTGATGCCCACCCAGTTCTGGAGCTGTTAGATGGCTCACGGGTGTGTGCAGGTGCGGGCGCTGGGAGCTGAGTGTCTGCTGTTAGATGCCCATCTCCAGGTCGCTTCCTGTCTCTGAATGTAAATATTAAGAAATATAACTATAACCGTACCTTTGAATATGACAACAGGTTAGTCTAAACGATTCTCTTAAGAGTGGGATGTACTATTTTCTTTAGAAAGCATATTAAGCCATTAGACATTTTAGTTGGTGGGGTACACACATCACTGGGCTGGAGACCATGGCTTCCTGGGTGGAGCACAGCGACTTCCCACCGCAGCTTTTTGACCTGGAGTTTCATTGGTGCCACGAGCCTGCTGTTGGCACTGGAGAAGTTGAACTGTTCCCTGTGAGGTGGCACAGCGCCTCCGCTGGTGACCAGTCCAGTGCTGTGGGCTGCCAAGGAGACTTCCCCACACTGGGGCTCCCAGCCTTGCCCACAACACCCATGGGGCCAAGCACAGTCCTTCCGTTCTGCCAGGTTCCCTAGAGACAAGAGGTTTACAGGGCTGTCCCCTGGTGGGTTCTGTGGGTGTCTGCATGTGCACCTGCTCTGCAGCTCTGGGGCTATTGTCCAGACAGGCCTATTGAAGTCAACTATACCCCAAAACTGGGTCTGAATAAGCTGTGAAACATTCAATAAATACATTCTGTCTATGAAAACAGAAGTACTGTATAAGTTAACCTTGATTCATGTTAATTATAAAACAGATTTGCTAGATTCCCCTTCAGACCTACTGACACTCTGGTCTGCCTAACCTTCCAGCCTGGTTCCTTCCGGCCAGCTCCTCCTTTCCCCGACACACGGCTGTTCTCTGAAGCCATTTCTCTCATGAAGGTAGGGGTGAGGTCCTGGGAGTTAGGTCTTCAGTGGGCACCTCACCTCACACGGCAGCCTGATCAGCAGGGAGGTCAGCACAGCATTGTTAGTCTGGCTGTGCTGGGCCACCCAGCCCTGGCATGCCTGCTCCTGGGGCCGGAGGGCACCTCCACCACCCTCGTGGGCCCAGCCTGTCAACCTGTCTCTGTTGGAATTTCAGAAGATTAGCAGAACTGCATTATGGAGTGATCTGTGATCATCTTTAAAGTCATACAATAGGAAAAACAATACTTGATTTCTTGTTTAATAAGTAAGAATGTCACGTGACTATATACCACAGTGTTAAATTACCTATAAATTGAATTTATACATTTTGATTACCTTTAATTATATTCTGCTATCATGAAACAGACTTTCTGTGTGGCAGCATTTCTCCCCAGTTACTGCTTTATGAGTTGGGCTTTTTTTGTTTCCTTGTGGTAGTCTGGACTTATTCTGACTGGGGGGAGGGGTTGTTATAAAATATTAGTATTCCTGAAATAATGCGCCACAGCTTGCAGTATTTGGAATAAGCCTTTCTCAAGAAGGAATGACTTACCTGTTGTGCCCCAAGACGCTGGTGTGCTTTCTCTGCCACCAGCTTGCTGAACTCCTCAGCGCTGGATTTAAGCGCCGTGTCCTGTGTTTACAAAGACTGAGCATTGGACAACTCTTGATCAGTTAGTGCTCGTGGAATGTCTCTCTAAACCTGAAAGAATATTTATTTTAGCCATTTCAGTCAGCAGCATTTTCCCCATTGAGAGTAATTTTCACATCGGCTATCAGTGAACTTACCTAATGGAGTGGGCTGCATTGATCACTATAATTTCATTGATCATATACCTGAGTTGTTGAACTAGTCCCTAATCAAATGTTTAATATTAGTACATTTAGCTTAACGTAGGTATTGGAACTCCAGAGTTAAAGGCCAGGAGGGTGTGTAGCAAGAGCCAAGATTTGCTCAACAGCTACCCCGACTCATTTGAGCTTTGTCCCTGTGGTTGGTTAATGATGGTGCCGTCGGCACAGGGCCACCCCCTCCTCCGCACTGCTGCTTGAGTGTTGTGTATAATTTTAAATCTGTAACATAAATTCCGACATCACCTGTGTGTGCTCTGTCCTTTGCAGTAAGTCCTTCAAACACTTGATTTTGTCTTACACAGGATTTCTGCCTATGAAAACATTCCCCACTCCCACCCTTAATAAAGTTCACCTCTGAAGGACAGAGTGGAATTTAGATCCTAAAATTTGCACATATATTTTGTTTTTCAGGTCTTGAGTCACCACGGCCAAACATAATCCTTGGGTTAGTAATCTGTCAAAAAATGAAACGTCCTTCGAATGCTGGAGACTCAGACAAGACAGAGGAGAAGCGGGCCCGACTGCAGACACCGGAGGAGACAGACGTGGCGGCCTACCCCAAAGTGCCTCCGGCCTCACAGGCTGAGAAGAAACCCCCCAAGTATCAGCACAGCTCTGGGGACACAGCTGTCAGCACCACCCCCCCGGGGTCTCCCCCACCCCCGCCCCCTCTGCCAGAACCACCAGCTTCGTCCTCGGTGCTGAAAATACTGTCCTCCCTCAAGCCAGGAGCCACCAACACCGTCACCGTGCCAACAGCGCCCGCCGCAGTCACAGGGGCTGCTTCCTCTGCCTCGAAATCAGCTTCGCCGCTGGAACACATCCTGCAGACTCTGTTTGGGAAGAAGAAATCATTTGACCCTCTGGCCGTGGAGTCTGTGGAGTCGGCCTCCACCTCCCGCCCAGACCCCAAGGCCAAAGCCGAGTGCGAGCTGCCAGCAGTGCCTCTGCTGGACCCCATCGTCCAGCAGTTTGGTCAGCTCTCCAAAGAGAAAGTTCTAGAGGAAGAGGAAGACGACAGACCCTATGACCCTGAAGAAGAGTACGGTCCTGACAGGGCCTTCGAGACACAGCTCGGGGACCGAGGGAAACGGCACGACATGGAAAAGGCCTCTGAGACCACTGAGCGGGAGGAGGTGGCCTATGACCCAGAGGACGAGACGATTTTAGAAGAAGCCAAAGTGGCCATCGACGACCTGCCCAACAGGATGTGCGCAGACGTCAGGAGCTCGGCGGAGAGGCCGGCGGGGTTCGCAGCCGACATGGCTGCTCCCTCTCTGGTGGAGCAGCAGCAGATGATAGAGGAACTTAACAAGCAGATCGAGGAGCAGAAGAGACAAGTGGAGGAGCAGGAGGAGGCTCTCAGGCAGCAGCGGGCCGCCGTTGGGGCCTCCATGGCCCACTTCTCAGTGTCGGATGCGCTGATGTCGCCGCCTCCAAAGTCCTCACTGCCCAAGGCCGAGCTCTTCCCCCAAGAGCAGCAGGCTGCCGGCAGGCCAGCCGGGCCCCCCACCAGTCAGGGGCCAGGCCCTGGCTCTGACCCAAGACAGAGTCGGGACCCCCGGCAGGCCCGGCGACTGGCCGCGGAGAGCAATGAGAGTGAGAGCTTCTCGAAGGCCTCGGCCAGCAGCATACCCAGTGCCCTGCCTACCAGAGAAGCACCCAGCGGGGTGGCCACTACTAGTCAGGGGCCTGTACCTGCCCCAGAGGAAAAGGAGCCCACCCCTCTGCCCTGGGCTCCAGGTGACGGGGCCACCCTGCCAGCCAAGCAGGATGGACCCACAGGTGAGCCCTCAGAAAGCCAGGGCCCGCCGGCCACCGACAGCAGCCCTCCCATGACGGGTGGGCCAGGCCTGGCGCGGCCTGCCCGAAAGGTGCTGCTGCCCACGCCGCCCAGCACCGCCTTCCAGCCCAACTTCTCTATGCCAGGTGAGGGGCACAATTTCAGTTCTGCAGGAAGAGACCCATTTTCAAGCCAAGTGTTCGCGTCTCAGGACAAATCCTTCGGCTCGTCTCCATATGAGGATCCAAGAAATGCCCTGTTTGCTGAAAAAAGTGACTGTTCGGCTGTTGAAACTGAAGGAGACAGAGACCCACAGTGCAGACCTGGAGAGGGGGCCAACCCATTCCCCCCCCCTGGACAGAAAGGGACCCCTCTACCCCAGTTACAGGGCCAGCGTGAGCCTGCACCCCGCACTTTCGGAACATTGGGACTTCATGGCCCGAGCTTCCCAGGACCGCGGGGACCAGTGGCTCCGTTTTCAGAAGACGGTGTCATTTCTAACAACGATGGAGCAAGAGGGCCTCCGCCGGCCAGATTTGGAGCTCAGAAGGGGCCCATCCCTTCCTTATTCTCAGGGCCACATGGGCCACCTCCTTACGGGGACAACAGGGGCCCCTCACCCTCTCACCCTGGTGGGCCCAGAGGATCAGCACCACCCCAATTTGAAGAACGCAAGGATCTACACGGGGAAAAAAGGGAATTCCAGGACGCCCCATACAATGACATGCCTGGGCCTCCTGCCCAGTTTGAAGGACCAGAACAAGGCCCGTTGGTGGGAAGCAGAGGCGCAGGCCCCTTCCAGTTTGGAGGCCCACGGAGGCCTCTGCTGGCCCCGTTTAAAGGGCCCCGAGGAGGCCCACCTCCGTCTCAGTTTGGGGGTCAGCGGGGACCACCCCCTGGCCATTTTGTGGGTCCAAGAGGTCCGCATTCTAATCAATTTGAAAGCACCCGGGGCCCCCATCCCAATCAGTTTGATGGGCCCAGAGGTCAAGCCCCAAATTTCATGCCAGGACCCAGGGGAATTCAGCCTCAGCAGTTTGAAGAGCAAAGGGTGAACTCGCCACCCAGATTTTCGAATCAGAGGGCCCCGGCACCCCTTCAGTTCGGTGGGCCAAGGGGGTCTGTGCCTTTCCCTGATAAGAGTGAGCCTGCCCCTCCCCGGTTCCACTTCCAGGGCCAGTCCCCTCAAGTGATGAAGCCGGTGCCCAGACCCCTGCTGGAGCTGCCCAGCCACCCACCCCAACACCGCAAGGACCGGTGGGACGAGACGGGCTCAGCCCCCAACCTGCCCTCGGGGGCTCCCGGACCAGCCCCCGAGGCCGAGGCGCAGTGGGCCCCATCCAAAGGCCCGGAGTACAGAAACCAGCCCAGGCCCAAAGAGAAGCTGCTGGATGAGCCTGAGGGCCAGCCTGAGAGCCGGCAGGGCCGCCCCTTCGAGGACCGACGGCGGGAGCGGGAGCGGGAGCACGAGCACGGGAAGCCCTGGGAGCGGGAGCGCAGCAGGAACTGGAGCCGCGAGCGGGACTGGGACCGGGGTCGGGAATGGGACAGACACCGGGAGAAGGACTCCGGCCGAGAGCGCAGTGCAAACAGAGACCGGGAGCGGGAGTGGGACCGGAGCCGGGAGCGCGGCCGGAACAGGGACCGGGACCGGGACCGGGACCGGGAGCGGAGGCGGGATCGGGAGAGGTCTCGCAGCAGAGACCGGGACCGGGACAAGGGCCGGGAGCAGGAGCGAGGCGGAGACCGCAAGGACCGCAGCAAAAGCAAGGAGAGCACTCGGGACCCGAAGGCCGAGGCCCTGGCCCCGCGGGCCACCGACCCCGCGGCCCACACCTAGGCCTGGCCGCCGCTGGGCACCTCCTCCTGAAAGCCAAGTTCATAAAATGTGTTGAACAAATTGTTTTTGAAATAGCTATAAACGTAGATGAAGAATAGAATATTCTGGACTTCAAAAATTACTGTAATTTTGTGTATGATGGTTTCCTACAAAATTTCACGTCTTTACAATTCTGATGCTTTTTTAAAGAAATGTAAGAACTCTTAATTTTTCCATTTAAAATTACTGAAATGGGAAAGTGTCTACAGAAGCATATTGCTTTTCAGATTATAAAGTTATCTTTTCCAATAACTTGACTGACTATGGTAAATTTTAAGGGAATTCTGTGGACCTCAGAGCCATACCTTTGCTGACACCTCGTCTGCATTTCTAGGTTTCCAAACGCTGTTTCTGCAGGTTTCGCCGGCTCTGGAGGGTGGTGTGCTTCGTGGAAGCGCCCTCGGCGGGCCGCGTGTGCGCACCAGAGCCGTGCTGTGAGCCCTCTGAAATGGAGAAACACAACCTTCCGAACGCGGTTTCCTTTTTTCCTAAAGAGATTTGATTAGAAATTTCAACCAGGAAACAATACATTGTTTCTTAGTTGTGCTCAGTTTTTTATATATCACCTCATACGTTTTCTTTTTTTCAAAAACATTAAAAGCAACATCTGTTTGAGTACAAATGGTTGCATTTTAAATAACAATTTATTGGAAAAGGTTTCAATTTTACCAGCCTAAAGGTAAGAAAATATACCAATTAAGTGTACTTTGAAGGGGGGTTTCTTTTATCTCAGTAATCAGGAACGTTTTGTTTGTTAAACTTCACCTTCTGCACAGTTCTTCCTTCGTCCCAGGAAAAGTGCACTAGCTCTAAACCGTTATAGTTGTCAGGGGGTAAATTTTAAAGTTTGTCTTTGAAAACAAAACAATATTTGTATAAACTCTGAGATGGAAAATAGTGATATTAGTTCAAGAACGAGCAAGTAGAAAGCATCCACTGTGAGATGGTGCGCTGCTTCTTGCTGTGTATTTTTCAAGTTCTGAGGTGTGAGAAAGAAAACCTTGCTAATTTATTTGACTGTACAAATACACTTTGATAATTTTTTTATATTTTCATAAACTTACTTTTGCAAATGTAAAATTAGAGCGTCTTTTTTGTTCTCTGGAGTCTGTTGCTCACTGCCTTGCTCCAGATTTCCTTCTCCCGGGGACGGTGGGCTGGGCGCCGTCCAGGGCGAGCAGTCTGGGAGGCTGGTTCCGGGAGCCAGAGTCCCAGGTAAGGCACAGTCAAGCGGTGTTGAGTTCCAACATCTAATAGGATGGGAAGGTTTTTACATGTAACACAAGTTTTTCTAATCTACACAAATGTAAAAATCCAGTGTGTGTCTTTAGGTTTACTCGATAGGATTTTCTGTAACTTGTATTTTATAGCGCAGAGTACTATATCCCTGTCCATTGAAACGTGGAACTTGGGAGGTTTCGTTACTTGAAGTAGAATAAACATCTACAGAGGTTTTCTGTCTGTGTGATCGCATCCTCTCCACGTTGGAAAGTTGGGGCTGGAAAGGGACACCTTGGCCACCCCTTCTTGCCAGTGGACATGGCAGGGGCTGGGCTGCCCTTTGGCCCTCAGATGCCTTGGAGGTGAGCCCATTCCATGACCGGCTGGTGGCCAGATGCACTGGCTTCAGGGGACTTGCTGCCAGGGCAGCTGACACCCCACCTCATCGAGTTGGGTCAATTCCCTGCACTGCGTTCGTGTGTTGGCCTGTCAGAGCAGGAAGCTAAGCTCACAGCAAACCAGCGGGGGGCCCTGAACACAAGGGCAGTGTGGGGGGTTTCAAAAGGGACCCTGGCATGGGGCAGTCCCACTGCCACAGACCACTGTCCCTGGAAGGTGCTGGACAACCCCAAGGCCCAGCCCAAGGGGCGAGCCCTGACCTTGGAGATGGCCCGGCTAGCTGAGGTTCTGCCAAGTGGTAAAGCTGGATTCTGGCCGGACGCTCCCTACACTGTCAGGGCACTTCCCCCGGGACACTGAGAAGTCCGTCAGTCCTGTGGGGCTCCTCTGACGGTCGGCCAACTGCGTCCAGCCTGAAGCCCACCTTGTGTCTTGTACACACTCCACGACACCTCCCGCTTCCTGCCACCCCAGCACCCTGCCTGTCCTCCAGCCATGACTCCCCTAGTGTCAGGCGGGTACAGGTGCTGCCCAGAGCTCAGCTCTCTGGGAACCTGAAGAGCGAGGGTTGGCTGGAGGACAGCCCAGGAGCCAGCAGCTGTGTTTGCCTGTCGGGGGAGTGCCTGGGGGCTTCTACTCACTGTCACTCCTGGTGCCTGCACGTCAGCCTCTCAGCTGCTGTGAGGGAGAATGAAGGGGGCTGTTTGGCCCCAGCTGATGTGCTTCAGCGTTTAGAGCATCGGCCCATGTACCCTCGGGTCTGGGGTTTGATTCCTGGTCAAGGGCACATACCTGGGTTGGAGGCTCGATCCCCGGCCCCTGGTTGGGACGCGTGCAGGAGGCAATTGATCTTGATGTGCCCCTCCCACATTGATATCCTCTCCCTCCCTGCCTCCCTCCGTCCCTTCCACTCTAAAAAAAACCAATGGAAAAAATATCCTCCGGGTGAGTATTAACAAAAAAAAAGAAAGAGACTGTTTCACCAGAAAGCCCAAGGTGCTGGGGCCTCTGCTCCTCCCACCTCCAGCCTCACCAGCACAGGGACAGGCAGACAGGTGCCTGGGACACAGCTCACAGCAGGGACCACACTATGGCCATACTCTTGAAGGGGCCTGAGCCAGCAGAACTGACAGTCTGCAGGCACGCCTGCCACATCTGTTCCTTGTCTAAAACTTCAGGCCGGCCAGGCTGTGTCACACAGCCATCCCTCCTGCAAGGGAAGAAATCAGGGGTGTGAGTAAAAACCAGGAGGAAGTAAGCCTTAGTGGGGACCACCACAGTGTCAGAAAGCTGACCATCACAAGTGCTGGTGAGGACTCAGGCCTGTCCCTCAGGGCTGCTGGGAGGGGCAGGTGTGCTCCCCTGCAGGGCAGCTGCAGTGTCCTACCAGCGGGTTGTTGGGTGAGATGCCACATGACCCGCCGTCCCCGTGCACGTTCAATGAGCAGTACTGGCCCAGATCTTAGGTGTTGCCCAGGCCATGCCCGCTAAGGGCCCCGCCCCCAAAGGCTCCAGGAAGAGGTGCACAGAACCTCTGTGGCCACGATGTCGCCAGGGGAGAGGACAATTAAGAAAAACAATTTAAAGAGGCTCGTTAGGGAGGAGTAATTTTTAAAAGATTGAGAAACTGCCCTAAACCAAGACTCACCTTCAAGTCTATAAGTATTTATCGCAATTTATTCAAAATTGCCCAAACGATCAACCACCCAAATACTCTTTTCTAAAAATATAGATTTTTATTGATTTCAGAGAGGAAGGGAGAGGGAGAAGGAGAGAGAGACAGAAACATCAATGATGAGAGCCCTAGCCATTTGGCTCAGTGGATAGAGCATTGGCCTGTGGACTGAAGGGTCCCGGGTTTGATTCTGGTCAAGGGCATGTACCTTGATTGCAGGATCCTCCCCGGCCTGGGTCCTGGTCAGGACTCATGCAGGAGGCAACCAATTGATGAATTTCTCTCACATCTATATTTTTCTCTGTCTTTTCCTCTTTCTTCCACTCTCTCAAAAAATCAATGGAAAAATACCCTCAGATGAGGATTTTAAAAAAAAAAAGAAACATCAATGATGAGAGAGAATCATTGATTGCTGCCTCCTGCATGCCCCACACTGGGGATCCAGCCCACAACCTGGGCATGTGGCCTGACTGGGAATTGAACCGTGACCTCCTGGTTCATAGGTCGACGCTCAACCACTGAGCCACGCCAGCCAGGCCCAAATATGCTTCAATTAATGAAAAGTAGAGGCCCAGGCCCAGGGACAGAAAGAAAGCTGGTGGGGAGAGGGTGAGTTTCAGGGAAAGAAGCCACAATGCAGCCACCAGCCGGAGGATCCTGTCACGTGACATTCAGGAGAAGGCAAACACTGCCTCCCTCTCAGGGTGGCAGAAGCACACCTGGCCCAGAATTGAGGCTACTCGGGTCTGCTCTACCAGGGGAGTCACTCCCGCTGACCCACCTCAGCCCTCGAGGCACACCCAGTCGAGTGTCTGTGCTTCTCTGCTGGCCTTCAGATCTCAGGCAGCCAGGTCTCGGTGACCCTCTTGGCCTGGAACCCTCAGGATCTGAGAACAAAGACCCAGCCCCGGCCAGCCACCAGGCCCTCGAACCCTCTAAGCCATAATCTCCCAACAAAGACAGTAACAAAGCCTGCGCCCACCTCACGTGAGACACCATCCCGAAACCACAATGCCGATCCCCAGGAGACCACACTTCCGTGAGCTGCTGCCCTGCACACTCTGGGAATAAGGCCAGCTCTCTTGTCACATCTCCCGCTAGCTGACAGCACAAGAGGAAAGGGAAGCCGAGGCAAGTGGTTAATAGACACACAAACATGTTCCTGTCAAAGTCAGAAGAGGCACTTCAGCTATGACATCCTTATTTCTGCAGCTGGTCACATGACCGCCACTGGTGCTCATAATGACCCCATTCCCCTGCCCAGTCCATGCTCCCTGTGCTGGTCGGGTCCCCAGCCTGGTAGGAGACCCGCTTTCCTTCCTGCTGGGTCTGTGCTGTGGGAGGTCCTGGCTGAATTATCACTGTCATTCTCTACCAACTATAATCACAGGCTATGGGGTTCTCAGAGCCGGCCAGCCCCTGACAGGCCAATCCCCAGGCTGGCACTATCTGCCATCTTTCCCCTCGAGAAGGTGCTTCTTCCCTTGGGCTGAGCACTCTAGAACCTAAACTTGCAGGAACGGAAAGCACAGATTTTTCCAGTGGATCAGCAGGGCTAATTGTGACAGGTCCCTGAATCCTGGCTTTGAAGCCAGACCACCAATACTGGTTGCTAACTCAGAGCATATACTGTGTCCTGAAGACATCAGCCAGCCCTGTGCCATGCTGCACCTCGCCAGCTCTGGAATTGGGTCCACAAAAGATCATGGGACACACCTATCAGAACGGCCAAAACCCAGAGCACCGACAACACCAAGTGCCGGCGAGGACGCGGAGCAGCGGGAACCCCCCTTCACTGCTGGTGGGAAGGCAAGGGCGCAGCCACTTTGGAAGACAGCTGGGTGGTCTCTTACCAAACTGAACAGATTCGTGTACCCAAAGGAGTTGAAAGCTGATGTCCACATAAAACCTGCACATGGAAACCAAGATGGCAGCATAGGTAAACACCGGAGTCTGCTGCCTCACACAACCACTTCAAAAATACAACTAAAAGACGGAACAGACATCATCCAGAACCACAGGAAGGCTGGCTGAGTGGAAATTCTACAACTACAAGGAAAGAGAAAAGCACTGAGATTCAAAGGAGCTGCGGTGCAGAAGTAAAATACTAAGGTACAGAGGCGCACGCGGAGCGGGCTGGCGGCTGAGGGCGCGGTTGTCGTTTTCAATCGGGAGGGAGTCTCAGGCTCTGAGCTCCAGTTCCGGGCGAGTCTCTGGGGACTCAGACTCATACGGGAGAAGCGGGACTGTCTGGCATCGGTCTGAACTCGAGGGCAGCTTTCTCTCGGGAGTGCTTGCAGCGTTTGCCGGGATGCTAAGAAGCGGGGCCCCTGAGGGCAGGACTGAGAGTAGCCATAGCTGCTCATACTGCCCTGTTGATCCCATGGGACCCGCCCCGCCCAAGCCCTGCACAGAGGCTTTTGCTGGGTGACCTCAGGCAGAGGCTAGATTAGCACCTCCCTAGAGATCCAGGAGCCGGTGTGCCCAGTGGGCAGAGTGGGACCATCCAGTTTGCAGCCCCTTGGATCCATAAGGGACACACTCAGGGGGCAGACTCAGTGAGCACCAAAGCCCCATTGAAGCAAGTCTTGCCCCAGAGGGGTGTTTCTCCAGCACAGAAGTTCTCCCACTGCAGACACAGCTGATTCTCACAGCCAATTGGCCTGGAGGTCAATTCCTCCCAGTGTTACCTACAACAATCAAGGCTTAACTACAACAAGACTGTGCACACAGCCCACAAGGGGTGCACCAAGAGTGCCTACCTCAGGTAATTGGGGAGGCTGAACCACTGGGCCCTAGAGGACACTTAGCCCAGAAAACCACTTTATCAACACAGGGAAGCATAAAAAATGAGGAGACAAAGAAACAGGTCACAAATGACAGAAATGGAGGAAAGCAAACTACTGGATATAGAGTTCAAAACCACACTTTTAAGGTTTTTCAAGAACTTTCTAGAAGCTGCCGATAAATTTAGTGAGACTCTCAAAAAGACTGGTGAGACTGCCGATAAATGTAGTGAGATCCTCAAGAAATCTAGTCAGACCCTCCAGGTTATGATAAAGGATCAACTGGAAA
Organism: Myotis nattereri; assembly: GCF_964212035.1. Taxonomy (NCBI): domain Eukaryota; kingdom Metazoa; phylum Chordata; class Mammalia; order Chiroptera; family Vespertilionidae; genus Myotis; species Myotis nattereri. Next base: position 3,403,416 of record NC_138083.1, read on the forward strand.
TTAAGCATACACTGACTGAAGTGGAGAATATTATACAGGCTCCCAACAGCAGACTTGAGGATCGCAAGAATCAAGTCAACGATTTGAAATACGAAGAAGCAAAAAACACCCAACCGGAAAAGCAAAATGAAAAAAGAATCCAAAAATACGAAGACAGTGCAAGGAGCCTCTGGGACAGCCTCAAGTGTACCAACATCCGAATTATAGGGGTGCCAGAAGAAGAGAGAGAGAGCAAGATATTGAAAACCTATTTGAAGAAATAATGACAGAAAACTTCCCCTACCTGGTGAAAGAAATAGACTTACAAGTCCAGGAAGCGCAGAGAACCCCAAACAAAAGGAATCCAAAGAGGACCACACCAAGACACATCATAATTAAAATGCCAAGAGCAAAAGACAAAGAGAGAATCTTAAAAGCAGCAAGAGAAAGAAACTCAGTTACCTACAAGGGAGTACCCATATGACTGTCAGCGGATTTCTCAACAGAAACTTTGCAGGCCAGAAGGGAGTGGCAAGAAATATTCAAAGTGATGAATGCCAAGAACCTACAACCAAGATTACTTTACCCAGCAAAGCTATCATTCAGAATTGAAGGTCAGATAAAGAGCTTCACAGATAAGAAAAAGCTAAAGGAGTTCATCACCGCCAAACCAGTATTATATGAAGTGCTGGAAGGTATCCTTTAAGAAGAGGAAGAAGAAGAAAAAGGTAAAGATACAAATTATGACCAACAAATACACATCTATCAACAAGTGAATCTAAAAATCAAGTGAATAAATAATCTGATGAACAGAATGAACTGGTGGTTATAATAGAATCAGGGGCATAGAAATGGAGTGGACTGACTATTCTTGGGGTGGAAAGGGGTGTGGGGGATGCAGGAAGAGACTGGACAAAAATCGTGCACCTATGGATAAGGACAGTGGGTGGGGAGTGAGGATGGAGGGTGGGGTGGGAACTGGGAGGAGGGGAGTAATGGGGGAGAAAAAGAGGAACAAATGTAATAATCTGAACAATAAAGATTTAATTAAAAAAAACCCAAACACCTGCACATGTATGTTTATAATCATCCTATATAATAAAACCCTAATATGCTAAATGCCCGGTCGTCCAGTCATCCATTCAACCAACCAAAGTGTAATATGCTAATGATATGCTAAGGCTGCTCAACCACTTGCTATGATGTGCACTGACCACCTGGGGGCAGACGCTCCCATTTATAGGTTAGTTTGCTCCTGGGGTCTGGCTGATCGGGACTGAGTGAGACAGGCTGGACATGCCCTCGAGCCCTCCCTCAGTCCCTCCCTGGCTGGCCACCTCCCACATCCCTCCCCGGCCCGATTGTGAATTGTTGGGGTCCCTTGGCCTGGCCAGTGCCCTCTCGCAATCCGGGACCCCTCAGGGGATGTTGGAGAGCCGGTTTTGGCCCCATCCCACAGGCCAGCCCGAGGGACCCCACTGGTGCATGAATTCGTGAACTGGACCCCTAGTTTTATTCATCATCACCAACACTTGGAAGCCACCAAGATGTCCTTCAGCAGGTGGATGGACAGGTCAGCCAGACAGGGGAATATTATTCAGCACCAAAAAAGAAATGAGCTGACAAGCCATGACAAGACAGGGAGGAATGAAATGCATGACTGAGTGGAAGAAGCCAATCTGAAAGGAGCCAATCTGTGACTCCAACTATGTGACATCTGGAAAAAGCAAAACTGTGGAGACAGTAAAGATCAGTGGTAGCCAGAGGTTGAGGGGAGGGATGAAGAGGTGAGGCACAGAGGATTTTAGGGCCGTGAAAGGATTCAGTGTGATATCCAACATACATGTTCTATACCTGTTAAAATTCTGTTAAATTTATTTATTTTATTTTAAAGCAAATGATTTAAATGTGCAGCTACTGAACACTTTCAAAAACTAATCTACTTATGTTGTTCTTCCAGTCTCTATGCCATCTCCACTTTCGGTCCTCAGGTATCAGGGTTTTCTTCTGCGAGTTTTATGTTGATTATTCAGGAAGTTTTTCTGTATTTTAGTTGTAATGCCAGTTTGTTCCTGGGAGCATATCTGTGCAGCATCCAGTTACTCTCAAAATTCTGTTAAATTTACATCTAAGCATATTTTTGAGTGAGTGTACTGGCATATTTTAATTTTAGTGCACACCTGTGTATCACTGGTATGTGGAACACAATGGACATCTGCATGCTGTTCTTGTATTCTGTGACCTTGCTGAATTCACAGACTAGCTTTTATAGATTTCCGTGGGATTTCCTGCACAGATGGGCATGGGATCTGCAAGTAAAGGCACTTCTCTTCCACCTGAAAGCCTGTCTCTCCCCTGTTTTGTTGTGCTCAGTGGGCCCTCTGTACAACGCTGAGCAGATGTGGTGACTGTGGGCATCTTGGCTAATTCCCTCACCCGGGGGTGGGGGCATTTGCTCTTTACCGCCAAGTCTGACATTAGCTATAGTTATATTTCCTGTGTGCTCTTGGTTGGCAGAATTTCTATCAGGAATGGATGTTGGATTAGTCAAACATCGGTGTTTTGTGTGTATATATTTGATTTCAGAGAGGAAGGGAGAGGGAGAGAGAGATAGAAACATCCACAATGAGAGAGAATCATGGATCGGCTACCTCCGGCAAGTCCCCCATTGGGGATGGAGCCCACAACCCGGGCATGTGCCCTTGACTGGAACCAAACCTGGGACCTTTCATTTCGCAGGCTGACGCTCTATCCACTGAGTAAAAACGACTAGGACCGGTTTTGTTTTGTTTAGGTAATCATATGGCTGATATTTTTCATCTGTTAATACGGTAATTTTTAAAAAATATATTTTATTGATTTTTTTCTTTTACAGAGAGGAAGGGATAGGGATAGAGAGTCAGAAACATCAATGAGAGAGAAACATGGATTGGCTGCCTCCTGCACACTCCCTACCAGGGATGTGCCCCCAACCAAGGTACATGCCCTTGACCGGAATCGAACCTGGGACCCTTGAGTCCGCAGGCTGACGCTCTATCCACTGAGCCAAACCGGTTAGGGCTAATATGGTAATTTCTATTGGTTGACTCTTAAAAGTACACAAAGCTTGCATCATAATCTCCTTTTTGTTAATCTTGTTGAGTTCAGTTGGCTAAGATTTTGTTAAAAAATTTTGCATACTTGCTCAGTTGGTTGAAGCATTGTCCTATACACCAAAATGCTGTGGGTTCAATTCCCCATCAGGGCACATACCTAGGTTTTAGATTTGGGCATGTACAGAAGGCAACCTATGGATGTTTCTCTCTTTCTAAAAAATCGATAAAAATATATTATCAGGTGAGGATTTTAAAAAATGTTTGCCTACTTGTTCATGGGGGCTGTTGCTCGGGAGTTTTACTTTCCTGTAATGTTGTGTCTGGTCTTCACCTGGGGTTGTGCTGGTCGTGTCTGTGCAACAGTTTCAGGTTCAGCTCTGGTCCTCATCATGTGAGGCTCACGTGGACAGATGGATGGGTGCTTATGGCTTACTGGGTGGTCCAGAGCCCCTGCAGTGACTTGACTGCAGCGCGGGTCTCCCAGAGCTGAGCAGTGCTGCCCTCGTTCTGTAAAGCCGCTTCCTTCCTCAGGGTTTCTCTCCCATTTGGCCTTTTCTTTTTCTTACAGGTTAGGGGCCTGGGCCTGCCATGTGTGCAAAGGAGCCCTGCAGCGGGTGCTCACTCGCCTCCTCTTGGGGTGATGAGTGCAGCGCTGTGAGCACAGCCACTGGACCGCACGCTACATGGATGTGAGAAATGCTCACCTGTCCGAATTCAAATGATGGGCTCAGACAGAAGTACGGCCAAAACGAGATTTTTAATTCGCTCTGGAGAGTGGGTGTCCGTTGGTACAGGCACACCTGGAGCAGCAAACACCGCTTTATTCAGTCCCTCCCCCAGTTCCTCATTGCCTGAGTACTACGGAGTCACCTGTTTCCGCCATGTCTCCCATTGGGCCATTTAAAAGCATTGGGCTGAGGCCTTCTCCAGTTGCCCCCACTTCCCCCTGTTCCGGCGTTTCCACCGTGATGCTGGCCCACGTCCACAGTTCTCTGTTCCTATATCCTGTTCCCTCCTCCCTACATTCTGTTTAACCTGGGGAAATTCAGCAAATTCCATCCAAAGCCCACCCTGCTGGAGATGGGTCACAGAGGCCCACCCCCTACAACGGACGAGCAGTAGGGACTGTGCATGAGCTCAGTAAAGCTGTGCAAATCTTAGTCCCTGGGCCGGTGTCCGTGGAGGGCACCACACGCCCTGGTAAATACTGGCGCGCAGACTGCCTGTCACACTGGGTTTGGAGCACTGTTCACCCGTCTACTGTTGGGGCGCATGGAGACGTCGTGTCCGCCCCGCATGCTGAGAAGTGGGGAGCCGCACAGCACCCCGTGGCTCCGGGAACTCGGTGGAGTGTGCGCGGCTACCGCCAGACTCAGGTGGTTTTCGGTCTCCGGACCCCGGACCCCGGACCCCGGCCGTCAGGACCCAAGAACCCTGGCCCCACCCCCGCGTGCGCGCGCAGCCCGGCCCGGCCCGGCCCGGCCCGGCCCGGCCCGGCCCGGCCACCGCGGCCGAGGGGCGGGGCGGCGGGCGGTTGGAGGGCGGGGCCCGCGCAGGGGGAGGGGCTGCCGTTGGGGGCGGGGCCACGCAAGCGCGCTGGACCGGCGGTTTCCGGCGCGCCGTCCGCCTGAGCGCGTCCGACGCCGGCCCGCCCGCCGCGCGCCCCCCGCCGTTGGCGCCGGCATGTCGGGCCCCGGGCCGCGGGAGCCGCCGCAGGCGCAGGCGGGCGGGCCGGCGGGCCCCGAGGGCGCGGACGCGGCGCTGGGCGAGGCGGGGCTGAGCTTCACGACCACCGACCTGAGCCTGGTGGAGATGACGGAGGTCGAGTACACGCAGCTGCAGCACATCCTCTACTCGCACATGGAGGCGGCGGCCGAGGGCGAGCTCGAGACGCGCCTCAACTCGGCCTTCCTAGCGGCGGGGGGCGCGGCGGCGGCGGGGGGCGCGGCGGCGGCGGCGGCGGGCGGGGGCGCGGCGCCCGTGTACCCGCTGCTGTGCCCGCCGGCGCTGGCCGACGGCGGCTTCGCGGGCGCCAACCCGTGCCTGGGCCACATCGACTTCCAGGAGCTGCGCATGATGCTGCTGAGCGAGGCGGGCGCGCCCCCCGCCGCCGCGGCCGCCGAGAAGACGCCGGGCGCCGACGGCCCGGGCCCCGGCGCAGCGCGGCCCAAGGCGCCCGACGCCGCCGGCAAGGAGAACGCGGAGGGCGCTGGCGAGGCGCGGGCCAAGTCGGCGGTGCGCGTCCGCCTGGAGGACCGCTTCAACAGCATCCCCGCCGAGCCCCCGCCCGCCCCGCGCGGCGCCGAGCCCCCCGAGCCCGGCGTGGCGCTCAACAAGTGGGTGCCTGGGCGCGGGCGGCGGGGCGGAGGACGGGTCCCGCGGGTGTGGGTGTGGGGAGCATCCTGTGCAGGGGCACCCGTTCCTTCTGGCTGCCATCGGCAGGGGCAGGCCCGCTGGGTCGGTGAGGGGGACTGAGGACGAGGCTTTGACGGACGCCCGCTCCGGAGAGCTCTCAGCCTGGCTGCTCCCGTGACCCTGCAGCTTGCCATCCATCCCACCTACAGGTTCCCCGTTTTATGCAGTCATGATTTTGGAGGATGGCTCTCAAAAGAGATGGGTGTCCAGGGCGTGATGGGGAGGAGGAGGTATAACTAAAGGATGACAGCCCCTTCCCTTCGTGAGGAAGAAGGTGAGCTTGTCCACTGCATCAGTTGACAGTTGCTTGGTAGAGAGTTCGGTGATGGGCGTGTTCCTCCCGACAGATTGGAGCACCCCTAGAAAATGCAGTGTTAACCTTGGAGGTGATGGCAGATGGTGGCGTGCTTCAGGAAGCTTTCCTGCCGAGTCATCACGTGTTTCTGCGTTTTCTTTTGTCTCGGCAGTTTGGTGACTCTTATTCGACATCCATCTGAGTTAATGAACGTTCCTCTTCATCAGCAACAAAACAAATGCACAGCGTTAGTGAAAAATAAGACCGCCGCCGCCGCCACGACCCTGCAGCTCACCTACCCCCTGTTCACTGCGAACGCCTGCTCCTCTGGAGGGGGCACCAGCCTCTCGCAGACGCAGGTGCAGAAAGTGGCTTTGTTGAGTGACCTTAACCTCTTTACTTAGGTTCTTTCATTGGTTTTCTTAACTTTTTCAGATAGATAGCATTTGTGGCTTAGTTGGTTGGAGTGTTATTCCATCCAGCTAAAGGTGGCGGGTTCAATTCCTGGTCAGGGCAGTTTCAATCCCCGGTTGGGGCATGCTGTTCCTCTCTCACATCAATGCTTCTCTCTCTTCCTCTCTCTCTAAAATTTAATACAAAAAGAAACAACATATAAAATTGAGAGCATTTATGTGGTTAGAGAATTTTTTTTTCAAAAAGTGTTACAGGTCTCGTCACCACTGTAATAAAATTACTGTGATGGAAGCATAATCTGTGTCTCAATGTAGCCACATTAACAAATTGGTTAGGGAATTTCCAAAAGTCCTCTGTGACCTAAGCTCTTCCCGTTGCATGTTAACAGCTTTGACGTCACTGCTGTTACCGCGTTGTATTTGTGCAGGAAAGAGAGGAGCATAGTGATCAAGTTCCCGTTGCTTCATCTTTTCCAGAGTTCTAATAACTCCTGTTCTGTACTGGAGGCTGCCAAACATCAGGATATTGGATTGCCGAGAGCATTTTCTTTCTGTTATCAACAAGAAATTGAATCCACGAAGCAGACTTTAGGTAGTAGAAACAAAGCTTTGCCTGAGCAGGTTTGGATTAAAGTGGGAGGTAAGCCACCAAGCGGGAGGGAGCAGGCACTTCTGTCTGACCTTTGCCCTCCTGTCCTTGTGGTCTTTCGAGGGGGCGGTGGTTTATGAACATGACCGTCTTGGAAGTGTCTGTATCTCAGGGCTTCCATCTTCCCCTAGGGCAGTGATGGCGAACCTATGACACGCGTGTCAGAGGTGACACGCGAACTCATTTTTTTGGTTGATTTTTCTTTGTTAAATGGCATTTAAATATGTAAAATAAATATCAAAAATATAAGTCTTTGTTTTACTATGGTTGCAAAGATCAAAAAATTTCTATATGGGACACGGCACCAGAGTTAAGTTAGGGTTTTTCAAAATGCTGACACGCCAGGCTCAAAGGTTCGCCGCCGTCACTGCCCTAGTCACCTCACTTCCAGCATTTGCCCCAATTATAGGCATCATGCTTACAGTTGGTATGGAAACATTGCGTTCGGGCTGCCTGTTCTTAATAGTAAATACCCTAACAAAAATAATAGACTTATATAGAGTTTCAGTTACCTTCAAGTCACCAAAGCACATAGGCTTGTTTGTTTTTATTTTCCTTGTGAGTGAGGCAAGGCCTGAAATCTGCTAGAAGCTTTAGGAGACAGTCCGTGGGTGGGCAGAGGTCTGAGTTGGAGGCAAGGAGCCATAAGGTGATGTAGAAACAGACACGGCTGAAGGCAACTCGGCTTTCCGAGAGCTATGAACACCAGATGGGGTGGAGGGCTACTGCTTTCTCCCGTGGCAATAACTAATTTTTTCCTTGTTTTTATGACACAAAAGTATATGTTAACATTTGTCAGGTGTGAAGGTTAAGATTGAAATAGCTCCTGTACTGCTTACTCAGCTTAAGGAATAAAACATTACCAATGCCTGTGAATTCCCTCTGTCCAGTATTCTGAAATGTGGTGATTCTTTTGAATGTGGCTTTATGTGGCTTCTCAGGATGCACGTCACCACACACACCAGTTAGGTGTCTGCTGTTCTGTGTCTGGTGGAAACATGACGTATTTTTGTAGCTCTGATGTGATTGCTCCTCAGGTGGGAAGAATCACTTGTAAGGTGAGCGTGAGTTGAATCTTAAACCACTTAGCATTTGTCCTCTTCTGAGAAATGCAGTTGTCATATTAGAACTAGTGGCCCATTAAAAGGGGATTAATTAGAGGAAATATTTTAATATTGCTATTTGCCTTTTCTCTATAATAGAAGTGTCAGAGATGAAAGAAAATTAGTAAAATGTATATGAAAATCTTCTTCCTGTCAGTCTGGGGTGCACCATGGGATCCAGAGTTAAGTCCCCACCCACCCGCTCACACCTCAAAATCACGCGAGACCCACCCAGCTGCCCCCTCCCTCACTGGGCTAGATCCAGACCCAGCCGGTCTCACCCTTGTCAAGCCTCGCTGGGTGGGGGGCAAGGCCTCAGGTCCCCTGGCCCGGTGCCGGGGTGGGGGGGGTATGGCCTGAGGTCCCCCATCAATCCCTGCCGGACAGGGGGCATGGCCTGAGGTCCCCTGTCAACCCCCACGGGGGTGGGGGCGTGCAGCCTCAGGTCCCTGCTGATTGCTCCTTAAGGCTTGTTATGGGAACTCGCCTCAGCTGTGGGTGCAGCCATCTTTGCGGCAGAGCGACGGTCAGTTTGCATATTCCCGCTTTATTACATAGGATAATTCCAGCTTTTCCCCCCACTCTGAATATCAGAAAAATCACATAACTTCTCGGTTGTTCTTAGATGACAGTTAACGCCTGTTGACTACCGGGGGGCGGGGGGTTGGCAGGGCCATGCTGATGAACACTCGGCATGTTGTAGTTTGGTTAGAGGCCTGTGTCTAGTTTTGTGTTTGGAACTAGAAGCTCGGAGCTGGCTGCTCACACAGAGTTGCCTTCGTGTCCAGCTTGTCCTCTTCAGGTCTCTGTGCTCCTTCCCCATTAATGTTTATGTCTTGGATTGAAGATTTCAAAAATGTATTCAGCATTCCTGGAGGTAAGTTAAAAATAAATAATTAAAGTACCACTTTTTTCTTATTTTGCAAAGAAGAAGCGCTGTGCAAACAAGCGATAAATAAGAGGAATCGGAGTAGGATACGTCAGTTGGACACCAGTGTGGAGCGAAGAGCCCTCGGAGAGATTCAGAACGTGGGTGAAGGTGCCACCACCGCCCAGGGCTCCTGGCAGTCTGCAGAGTCATCACAGTCTCATCTTGGGGAGCAGTCCCAGAGCGCCCCGGGCGGAAGGTCACAGCGCAGGGAAAGGCACAACCGCATGGAGAGGGACAGAAGGTAATGTGTACGCGGGACCGAGCTTTGGAGCATCTGTGGACACTTACCTTAGACACATTAGTAATAACGGCACCTTGCCGTAAAAACAAGAGTAGCCGTGTCTGTGTTCAAAGGCGGGGAAAGTTCGCACGAGTAAATGTGGACTTTGCTCTGCTGGGTGGATTGGGGTCCCCAACACCCCCAGACCATCCTGATTGATTAGAAAAGACATGGAAAAATTTGAGAAGGTGGGGGGAAGAGGGCGGGACCTCCCAAGGGCTCTTCGCAGGGGAGCACTTCACTCCCTAGGCCTGAGTTCTTGGATGTGTGAAAGCTGTCAGCAGACTCCATGCCCGAGATTGTTTGGGGACCAGTCCTGTGGGCGTCCCCTGCCCAGCACACAGTCAGGCTCCAGACCCAGGAGAGCCTGTGTTTCATGGAAACCACATTGTATAAACCGCTTAGGCCAGTGGTTCTCAACCTTCTGGCCCTTTAAATACAGTTCCTCATGTGACCCAACCATAAAATTATTTTCTTTGCTACTTCATAACTGTAATGTTGCTACTGTTATTAATCGTCATGTAAATATCTGATATGCAGGATGGTCTTAGGTGACCGCCAAAGGGGTCGCGACCCACAGGTTGAGAACCGCTGGCTTAGGCACAGGGAGCCTCTCTTAACTCACAATGGTGGGAAATCTGAAGTTCCCAGATGCCAGCCAGGCCAGCCTCACGGGCATGCCTGCCTTCCTGAGGGTGGGTGGCCTGCCGGCAGTTCCCCTGCAGCCCTTGTCACCAGTTTGTCCTGGTTCCTTTAAGAATGTTGGGGAAGGAGGGGGTTAAAACTGTGAAGTCGTTTTGTCTCTACATATATTTTCAGATTCTGTGTAGAATCGGGGTGGTTAGTGTTTCTTACAGCTGGGATTTTACATGGTATTTTCTAACACAGAGTTAGTTAACTGAGTCATTCATTGAGCACGCGGACCAGTTTTTGTGGTAGGCTCAGGAGGTGCAGCCTGGACCAAGACGAAGCCCCATGGTGGGGCTGAGGCTGGTTACCCCTCTGAGGCAGGGATGGGGACCTTGTTTCTGCCCAGGGCCATTTGGATATTTGTAACATCATTCTCGGGCCAGACAAGATTATCAGCTTAAAAATTAGCTGCTACATTTGATCAAACATTTAACTCACCCCTAATGCCTTACAGGGTCAAACCAAATGATTTCGAGGGCATGATATGGTCTGAGGGCCGGGTTTCCCCACCCCTGCTCTAAAGGGATACAGTTAAGCCAGCCAGATCCCATGGACTGCGATGCACACACACCCTTGAGCTCACCAGGTGACAGAGCTTCTTTCCTCTGGCATTTATTTAGAGGACATTCACTGAGCACCTGCTCTGGGAAAACCCTCGCATGTTCACAGTGGAAGTTTCTATTCTCACTGCCATGTCCTAGTTTAACAGGCTTCCTTCTGCCAGCTCTTTCCATCCTGTCCTGAGCTTCCGTCTGTAAGAGTTACTGTCTACCACGTAGGTTTACGTTAAAATTAAACAAGCTGATGAGGGGTGGAGAGCACCGCTAAGTGCCAGCTTTGTTCACAAGGCCCGTGACATCCTGCGCGCTCAGCAGGAGACCAGGATGAGGGCCGTGCCCTGTGCATTGTTTAGTGTCAGCTTAGGTCGGACTTCGCACGTCACTAGCCATATGTGTGCGAGTTACAGATGGCCTAGTCGTGACTCCAGCTGTGATTTGATTGGTCTCCAAGGCGGCCAGGTTTCCAGACATTAACAGACTGGTGTCTGTGGTCCTTTTTGAACCAGGTCCCTTGACAAAGTGAGGCTGGGATCTTCATCCTGGGCACACAGCGGGCAGCTTACTAACTTGAGGGAGAGGGTGACCTGCCCAATAAGTAACACGACACTTAGCTTCCAGTTTCAGAGGTTTGGGTCTGTCGTTGGTCTAGCCCAGTGGTCGGCAAACCGCGGCTCCCGAGCCACATGCGGCGCTCTGGCCCCTTATGTGGTTCTTCCACAAAATACCACGTGCGGGCGCGCACGTACAGTGCGATTGAAACTTCGTGGCCCATGCGCAGAAGTTGGTTTTCAGCCTGGGTGAGTCTATTTTGAAGAAGTGACATTAGAAGAAGTGGGGGTACGTTCGCTGAGGTCGACCCCTCAGATTGAGGACATTTTTAGCAAAGGCCAGCTTAGGAGTACCGTAATTAAGTTAATAACAATGTACCTACCTATATAGTTTAAGTTTAAAAAATTTGGCTCTCAAAAGAAATTTCAACCGTTGTATTGTTGATATTTGGCTCTGTTGACTAATGAGTTTGCCAACCACTGGTCTAGACCCTTGAATCTGGCCCCTGGGAAGTAAATAGGGAAGCTCCCCGAGGAGGGTGCCCAGGGCAGGAGTGGCCGAGGGAAGGAGCCTGGGTGAGGGCAGTCAAGAGCACCAGGTCCTTGGGGGGACAGGCCTCTGCCCGTGCACTTGGTGCCAGGCCCCTGAGCTCTGACTCTTCAAGTGACACACACATTTGCTCAGCTCTGTGTTTGCTTCAGATTCTCTGTGTTGCTTTGGATTTTGCTGTAGGCGCAGAATCCGCATTTGCTGTGATGAGTTGAATCTTTTGGTCCCGTTCTGCAACGCCGAGACAGATAAGGCCACGACCCTGCAGTGGACCACTGCGTTCCTAAAGTACATTCAGGAGCGCCATGGAGATTCTCTTAAGAAGGTGAGTATTGCCGGGCTGGCATGGCTCTGTGGTTGAGCGTCGACCTATGAACCAGGATGTCACAGTTCGATTCCTGGTCAGGGCACATGCCCAAGTGGTGGGCTCAAACCCCAGTGTGGGGTGTGCAGGAGGCAGCCGATCAGTGATTCTCTCTCATCATTGATGTTTTTATCTCTCCCTCTCCCTCCCTCTCTGAAATCAATAAAAACATATTAAATTAAGGTGAGTATTGAGGCCAGGTGAGTTTTAGGAGTTTGTCAGCTTATCAGTGTTCTTATGTGTCTTTTCCCTGAAGATCCCAAACTGTCCTCTGTGTCCTAGAATCAGACGTTACGGAGTCATTGTGAGCAAGAGCTCTGCTCGTGGCGTGTGCTCAAGTGGCCTCCGCCCGGCCTGCTCACTCCATGATAGTGGAGATGACGGGGGTCGCCCTCGAGACAGGCTGAGCACCTGCTGTGTGTGGTGGATTGGACTGGACGAGGGGGGCTTTCAGAGACTGGAGGAGGGAGTGGTTTTGCCCTCAGGAAACCCAAAGGGATAAAGCAAGCAAAGGGCAGATAAATGTCAAGTAAATGGTCTGGACTTCAGTGCCTCCAAAGGCAGAGAGAGAGACACTTGTGTGGGTTGGGTGACTGGGTGACCTGGGGCTCGGGCCAGCATGTCCTTGACCATCTGTTGGGTTCCCATTGGACCGAATGCTTGGTGTGGTTTTTGTCCGCCCCTTCCTTGGCTCAGAGGAGAGAACCCAGGTGGTGTCAGCTGTGGCTTCTGTGTTCCTCCGGACACCAGGGCTCCTGTGTTGGCTGCAGAGCTAGCGGTCAGGCTGACTGGTAAGGAGGCTTTAGTGAAGTGAGCCGCAGCATGAGTCTGATTGGAGAGCCAAGCGGAGGTTGGTGTGATAAACATGGAACCTTTTTAAAAAGCGCCTCATGCCCTGGCTGGGGCTTAGTCCGTTGGAGCGTCGTCCTGTACACCAGTGGCTTGTGGGTTTGATTCCTGGTCGGGGCACATGCCTAGTTTTCAGGTTTGATTCCTGGTCGGGGTGTGTACAGGAGGCAGCTGGTTGATGTTTCTCAAATGATGTTTCTCTCTCTCCCCTACCCCCTTCCTCTCTCTCTTTAAAAACAAAACAAAACTATGAAAACATCCTTGGGTGAGGATTAAAAAAAAAAAGAGCCTCCTGTGTCCAGATGCTGGACGCTGCACGCGTGGCCGGCCATGCTGAGTGGCTCTGCTTCCCTGGTCTGCGGCATGTGAGCTTCATATTTCATCTCTGTCCTGGTTCTCACTGTCTATTTAATTGCATTTCCAAGCAATGCTTATGTCGGATTCCCTCTGGCAGCGGTTCTCAACCTGTGTGTCGCGACCCCTTTGAAGCTGTATTTAAAGGGCCAGAGTTTGAGAACCACTGCTCTAACGGATCATTTATAGTTGTCATGCAGTTGCTCTTTAACACTATTTGTTAGGGGTAGACTGTGGGGTTATTTTATTTTATTTTTGGGGGGTTATTTTAATAAAATAAAGCTTTTACACTTTTTAAATGATTTAATGTTTGGCTCTGTGTACCTATTAGAAAATTATTGATAGAACTCATTCAAGTATGATGAAGGCATTACAACAGCAAAAACCTTGTTAAATATACACACACTCTCAGATTGATTTATAGGTATTATGTTTTATGGACAGTATGCATACTGGGCATTTCTGAAATTTAATTATATTGAATTTGTAGATTGTTTCTGCATCAGATCATAGGAACATCAAGAAACAGGCCGGAGTGACGCCAGTTGGCAACTGGGGGGAATTAGGAGGCAAACAGCCTAACCCAGTGATGGCGAACCTTTTGAGCTCGGCGTGTCAGCATTTTGAAAAACCCTAACTTAACTCTGGTGCCGTGTCACATATAGAAATTTTTTGATATTTGCAACCATAGTAAAACAAAGATGGATATTTTTGATATTTATTTTATATATTTAAATGCCATTTTACACATAGCGTACCGCATAGAAATCTCTAAGACGTACACCAGGGACCGCACGTTTTTGGGCAAACTGCACGTTATTTAAATCATCATAATACACTTTAGGTGTTGTTTTCCAATAATTATAACATTTTTATTTACAAAAACAAACAATTAAAGTTCCTAGTACTTTTTTAACGTATGGTGCTGCGTAAAACATTTTTCTCTATGAAGAGGGACCAAACAAAATTTACATAAGTATCTAGATTCGCTCCTTTTTCCATGGGCGTGAAAAACAAGAACACTCGTGAGCGGTCCTTAACAGATGTCGCGTGAAACACGAGAAGACTCCTGGGCGGTACGAAATGTGTTAAAGAAAAATCAACCAAAAAAATGAGTTTGCATGTCACCTCTGACACACGTGTCATAGGTTCGCCATCGCTGGCCTAAACGCACGTGGGCCTCACTGTTTCTCAGTAACTCACCCTTCTATTTGCATGAATGTCTTTGTTCTCAGAATACGATGCATGAGAGTCTGAAGTAATTTTCCTGAGTTATCTTAGTACACATTGAATTCCACAAACCTTTCCTGCTCCAACCAGGCTTCTGCTCAGTCATACTTTAAATATATGGAGACCCCGCTGGCCTGTGGGCGGCGTCCCCAGCGTCTCAAAGAGGGGACACTGCCGTGCAGGCCCTGCCGCAGCGCGCGTCTGAGGCCAGGTGTCCACAGCCTCGAGGGGTCAGGCCGGAGTGGCACGCTGTGGTTGACGCTTTGCTGTGTGCGGAGCCTGGACTCTGGGTAGGAGAGGTCCGGGGGGAGTGAAGGTGAAGACGCTGGTTGAGGGCCGCAGAGCCGCTCTCCGAGACTGCTGGGCGCTGCGGTGGGAGCCGGAGGCCCGTGCTCGCTGTGATGTGGGCATGCTGGAGGAGGGATTGGGGAGCACTCGGGGTTCTGGCTTGAGCTGCTGGGTGGACAGGGAGAAACAGGTGGGCGGGCGGAACCCATGGTCTTTCCCAGACTGTTTAGTGCCCAGGACGACAGGCGAGTCTGCTAGGTGACTTCAAAGACAACTGCAGACGTGACCCTTCTCCGCTGAATGTCTGCTCGTGTGTCCTGATGCCCCTTCCTCCCCAGGCCATTGTCATGCCTCCCACATTGATTGTAGTTCTCCGATGTCTAATAGTCACATGTCCCCAAACTGCTTTTAAAATGACTCAGCTGTGTTTTTTCCCTGAACCAGTGACCAGCCAAGGGGTTTGCATTTCATTATATTCTGCGGCCTCTAACTGGGGGTCCCTCCATTAGTTATTGTGGCATCCAGGTGTCAGAAGAATTCTGCACTTAGATGGCTCACTTTATTATTTATTTACTATGGCAGTTTAAAATTCGATGCAACTTCAAACTTGAATGACAAGAATAGGACTGAGAGCCCCTCATATACCCTCCTGGCTTCGCCCAGAGCTGCCAGCTGTTGGCGTATTGCCCCATTTGCTCCATTCTGTGCAGAATCTGTATTTTGCTGA